>NC_134041.1:56180305-56780305 GCF_965140245.1 Athene noctua
GTAAAAATATCGGCTGACAACCTTCTTGCAAGAAGGCATCTCTGATTAAAATAGAGGGATCTTCAGTAAAAGCAACAGAATTGGTCACCTCTTTAATCCTTACTTAGTTTCAAGTGCTTTAACTTCATTTGATGCAAGAAATCAAGTGGAAGATGTCATTCCTGTGGTGGGAATAGAGTGCCATTGATGTCTGGGGTCAGTTTCGGTATTTGACACTTAAACTAGAAATACTAGCAGTGATAAGAGTGAATGAGTTAATTACATGTGTACAAACGAAATGTCGAGCATGTTTCAGCTGGAAGAAGATGATACCCTTTGTCTCTATGGGAAAAAGTTTCCAGACTAATAGGGAACTTCTAACATGAATTGGGATTGGGGTAGGATTGTGGGGAAAAAAAATTTAAAAATGCAAAAAGGTGTTAAGATGAAAACCAAAAGGTATCAGTTATATGGGTGTAAGCGAACTACATATATCTTCCTTGGTTCACATAAGCGCTGTGCTCTACTTTCTTTTATCAAGAATTGAATGGTTGGGAAGCAGGTCACTGAGAGGACAGTATGGACCTCCTGTGCTTTTGGGCAGACAGTTCACTGAGGTAGTGGGCTATAGATAAGAATGGCAGGGCAGCCTCACCTAGTGATTGCTGATCAGCGGGAAGCTAATGCAAACTTCCACTAACTCGCATTTCATCTCCTTGGCAAATAATATTTGCAAATGGTTATTCACAGAAGTAGCTGGAGTGAGTCAGTGACCAGCATTTACACATGTAAGAAGCCTACAGGTGGAGCCTAAGATGAATCTGTAATTAAAGGCTAAATATAAGAGGGGGCAGATGAATCTAGAGTCTTAATGCTGACTGTTGCTCTAAAATACAAGCAAGGGAATGCAACTGTGGAAGATGAGGGGTGAGTTCAGCAGGCTTGTTTTCACCACAGATTTAACTAAGACTCCTGCCTAGTTTTTAACCATTACCATCTATCAAGCAAAATCAGTTTTGCCTTCTGGCCTTCACTTGGATAGCTGACACTTTGAGAAGATTATGTTAGAAGAATAATCTGCATTGTGGGTTATCATCCATTTCCACCATTCCCTGAAGGGGACAGATAAGTTCTCCATGTGATGCTACTGAGCAGGAAGGGCTTCATCCCTGCCCCACTGTGAGAATTTGCCAAACTGAAACAGTGTTGGATGGGCCAAGACCTCTGCTATGGGGAAGCTTGTGCTTGGGATCAGAGATATGTCAGGAAGCTGAGGGAGCCATACCCAGAAGAAGAATAAATCTGTCTTTATGTGTGGGAAAGCTTATGTACTCCTCCCCAGCTTCTTTGGGAAAGCCTAGCCATTATGCTGTCATTTTTTATTTTATTGTTTTTTCCCCATTTCTGCAATGTAGTCTTGGTCTAGCTGGTATCAACACTTTATTTTCCAGCTGTTAATTAAAATGAGAATGAAGTTAAACTTATCTCAAGGTGCAAACTCAGTTGTTTCCTTTTCCCTCCTCATGAGAGAAGAAGTGTCATCCTTACAGCTTTAGTAATTGCAAGAGGTGACTGATGGGAAAGCTAAGTAAGGGTCTTTCCTGTATGGATGTTATTTACCTGTGAAGTGGCTGGGGCAGTCAGGAGGTTTTCCAACTTGTGTATATGTCTTTAAGGATACAAGTGATTTGAAGTAACAAACCAGAACTTTTTCCTGATTGAAAGGGTGCCTAGACTTATCTAGGGCTATGGCAGGATATTAATAGAACATACTGCATTTCCTTCGCATAAAAATACGAAGGGCACTTTGCTGAGAAAAAAATCCTGCTGTGCCTTTTCTGTCTTTGGGACCAGCTCATCACCCAGCTAAAATTAAAAGGTGAAGTCAGGCAGTTCTTGCTCTCTATTTTTAAACTGCTTCAGCATATGAATGTGAGTGTGAAATCTTTCTTTAGGCCTCTCTTAACTTAATTACCTACTTATTCAAAATATTCTCTTCTCAAATTGCTGAGCTATAATTATATTCAGCTTTTCTATGGATACACTTTAGCTATTTGATGTTTGTTTAATTAGTTTTATGCTTAATTTGTAGTTCTTTAGTTATGTACAGTGATGGAGGCCTCGCGGTAAGTGCTTAAAATCTATTTTGGTCTGTTAAAAAATTAGCAAGTAGATGATGTTTTTGTATATCTGTTCCATATTTTTCTCTGGAAAATATCATGAAGAAGTCCACTTTAAGAAAAGAACACCAGTAAGAAGAATTCAGTAATTTTAATTTGACGTTAATAATAGAAAATGATGTAATAACTGAAGAGGTTTTGTTATACTTTCATTTATTCAAATAGTTTGTTTTGCGCAATCTTATTCCTATTTTGTTTATATGCTTTTTCTTTTGTTTGGGTGGAAGGAGTGATGTGGCCCCAGCACAGGAGGTGCCATGGAACAGTTTATAAACCATAGATTTGTCCCTTTTTTCTGCTGATTTGGATATCCTGAGTTGTTCTTCCTGCATTTCGGTTCATCTGTGAAAAATTCCTGTCAACCACCTTTGAAGTTAAATTGAGTTCCCTTTGCTTGCATAGAGAAATAATGTTTTCCAGTCTCTTATTATTTTCAGCCTGCAGAGGGTGTGCTTTCCTCCTTCAAACCATCCTCGCCCAGCGCAGTGCTGTAACACACCGGCCGTTAACACGGTACCGAGTGCAACCTGGCAGTGCACCCAGAGGTGCGAAGGGAAAAGGGCGTCTGTCCGACTCCGTCCCCTGTGACATCTGTCCCGCAGTTTCTTTGACTATCAGCTGTTTGAAGCCCAGGCTGTGGGACTTCTACTCAGCTGACCCCTCCTGAAAAGGACACTCCTGAGAGAACACAGTGTTTCTTTGCATCCTCTCTCGGGACTGGCTATTGAGCCTAAACATAGTACAAAATGGAGATACATGCTCTTTCCTTCTCAGTGTTTTCCTGATTTCTTTGCTTCTGTCAGTGGGAGCAGCTGTGGTGTCGGAGATTTTGGGAGAGTCTTCCCGGCAGTTTCCCGTGTCTGGTCAAGTAGTGATCAGGCTCCACCGTGCTGGGTCATTTGTGTTTTGACAAGTACCTGAAGCTGGGTGAGGTGGTAAGTTTTGAAGGTCATTGCCTTCAGCATCCACGTAGTCCTGGAGCGTGCATATGGGAGTCAGTACGTAGTCCTGCCTTTGACAGCTAAATGAGTAAACCGCCTGCTGCAAACTGTCTTTGGGGTGGCTGGTACCTGGGGACGGCAGTAGATGTGGTTACATCTCCCCCGGGCAAATCCCACGTGCTGTTGATCTGACTGATATACTTCCACATACCTCCTTCTCCTGCTTACCAAAAATACCAGAGATTTCATAGGCTTGGGTGTTACATGACAGCGCATTTGTATTGCTGGTGAGAAACATGTTGCTATTCATGGCGTTTAGTGGCAGTTTAGTTAGACAGCTAGACAGTGATGTTAAGTAACACAAACCTGCAGCCACAGTCTTCTGGACGCATCTTCCCATGCCAATCTTGGTGCTTGGAACAGTTTGCCCATTAATTTGTTCCAAACTTCCACCCCCTCCCTGCCCTCTCCACAAAACCCCTGACAAACCATCTCTTCTGTAAATACTCCTGCTTCATCTGGCCCCTGCCCCTCTGTTCATGCTGTTATGTCCTGTTGCCCATTTTTTACTTCAGATTTAAAATTTTTCAGCGCAGAGGTTTATGTGAGCATTTTACATCCCGTAAAGAAATACACAGACCCCTTATTCTGTCAGAAATGAAATGTTGTATTTTAAGACTTAAATATGGACAGGATGTTCACCTAGACAATTGGGTTTTTTATAAGGCTAATTATATTAATAGATTTTCTGTTCTCCAGCTGGTGACTTAGTCCAATATTAGAAATGCTACACTAAGAGTACCTGCAGAACTTCTGATGCCATCATCTTTGTCCGCATCTTCTGCTGCTGTTTAGCTTTCAAAACTGATTGTTTCTGTATATTTGCTTTTGTAAATGAACATAGTTATTGTGCATTAGTCAAACACATGCTTGACAAAAGCATCTTATCAAAATTAGTGGGTTTTAGTGGTGTTCATGTACTTCTGTGCTTGAAATGGAGCCTGAAGAATTTGTCCTCTGAAATCTTACATTGTGTTTTGGCCATTGGAAATGAAGCATCTGACAGCAATAAGCTATCAGAAGGTTTTCCAGTCATGGGCAAGCAGCCATTATATATACATTACTCCACAGTAGGAGGTTTGGACAGCTTTTGATTTACTAGCACTCCTCTGTTCATTGTAAGCTGGAGATCAGCACAGCAGTTACCTTTAAAACTGACTGAAGAGTACTGAAATGAAAAGGAGAATTTTATGACTATGATGCAAATGTAGTAGAAATGTTAATTATACTTCTAGCTAATCTTAAAGTGGATTTTTCAAGGTGGCTAAAGGAACTATTTTGTTTAAATATGCCTGTTTAAAAATACCTTACCAGCTTTGTCTCATTTTAAAGCAGACACTTTAAATTCTGTAATGTCCTTTTCAATAGCTTGGATTAAATAACGGGAGAACTAGAAACTCTATCTGGTTTTTAGCAGCTTGAGCATTTAAACATTTCTTTGAATGCTGCAGTTTACATGAACAGATTTATTAGCTGAGCTAAACATATGGTTTTAAAGCTAGACTATAAAAATTCTTATGTTTTCTTCATATTGTGGCTTTAAATAGTTTTAATAGACTTTATTTGAAGAATTTGAATCATCCTTGGTTTTGTTTCCAAGAATAGTACATGATAGGTATTTAAGTGGATAATAAAACTAAGAGCCAGGTCATAAAGTGGTGTTCACTAAAACATACAAAAATAATACAAAAGTTCCTGTTATGTGATCTGATAACAAAATCAGAGGGAATAACTGTCTCGTGTAGCATATCACACAGGTGGAATAGAAGGTATCTATCTCAACGTTAGTAATAAAGATGTACGTAATATATCAGTATTTTTGTGTACATGTGCTTTTTGGAATGTGTATGTGCGTTTGTGCACCTCTATACAGTTTATTTAAGGAACTCCTATTTTAGAGATAATTCACAATTTTAGCTGTTAATATCGCTAACCTTTCCCAACATATAAATACTCCATTGTGGTCTCCCACACAGCTGTTGTGTCCTCCAGAAACACCTGTGCTCCTTTAACCAGGGAATTGTGTAACAATGCTGTTAGGATGATGATGTATATGATAAGCTAATGTCCAAAAGGACCTTCAGTTTCTTACCACGTTTCTGAGACAGTCTGGGTCAAAGCATTGATATGATGGAAACTGTGTTTATGTTTCCAGGGCATGATTTTAAAACCAAACAGACCTGAACTGTTCCAAAAATCCCCCGGTGCTTTGGCTTTTCTATCGGTTGAGATTTCAGATTATTGCATGGCCTGTGACATAACCTAACTTTATCAGCAACTTCTGTAAGGCACTCCTTCTATAGTTTTTACCACATTGGTAATAAATCTGTGATGAGGTTAGCCTGACCTGATTATTTGGAGAGTTGGGGATTGTGGAAGAGTTGAGAATGTTGTATGAGCATGGCTTTGTATAGAGACTCTGTGTGTATGTATACAGATTTCTGTATATATACACATACATAAATATGTTTTCCTGAGCTGTGGATAACAACCCTGTTGCATATCTCCTTAGGGATACTGAAGTCTTGAAAGTAAAATGGGAATGGCTGCCAGGGAAAGCCAGTTGAGAGGTTTCGTTTGCTGAGCTCTTGGCAGGTTGTCCTGTCAAGGGCTTGGCTTTGTCTTCCTGGAAAAAAAGTATCTCAGGGAGCACAGTGGGTGTGTCAGCCCAGGGCTATCTGTACAGGGATCCACTGTGAAACTAAACTGCTGCGTGGTGTTGACCCGTGTTGGCTTTCAGCCATGGAGCAAAAAAATTCAAAGGAATGGATCTAAGTGCTGTTGTATAAACTTTGCTTTACATGTCAGAGGTGGTGCTGGTCCCTTGCTGACAAGGAGCGTGTCTGACTGCTCTTACAGCGAGTCCTGCAGCACACGCATCATGGGCCAGAAATAACATGGGATGCTGGGCATTCCTGATGGGAAAAGTGGGAGATACTAAAGGCAACTGTGACTATACAAAACACAATGTTTGTCTGCTGAGTTGTTCTCCAGTGCATTCTTTGGGCAGCATTTCTCTTCAGCAGCTGATCATGAGCAGTTTTTTCTTCCCCTGCCAGCACAGGAATGACATATAGCACAGGAATAACATATATACTCTGTGACTGCAGTGGCTCTGTCCGCTGCCAGCCTCTCCCACCCACTCACTGAGTTTATTTGGGGCAGTGACCTTAAATTTTTGTGTTGCTGTCAAATTCCATCACACTTTTGAATCGCACTACATAACTAATAGAAGTTGCTAACCAGTCACTGGGGCATCTTCAAATCACCTTGCTGATTCTGGAGAGCTGTATTCCAGTGTGGTTTCTCTGAACTAACTAATCCACCACAAGAATGGATTCGGCAAGACAGTTTTATCAGTGGAGATTTGCATTGGTATATAATTGGCTAAGGTTGTAAACTGAAATTCAAATTTGTACTTAGATATGGTTTTTATTTAAAACAATATCCTACTTAGTATTTCAGTAACGTATTTTACAAATCACTCTTCAGATGCTCTTTCTGGAGTTCAAAGGGTTACATTATAAATGAAGAACAGATTCAGGAGGCTTCACAGTATTAGTGATTGTCTTGTAATGTTTTCCAGATGGCAGAGCACGATGTAATCCATACTGCCCAGTTTGTTTCACTGCACTGTATACTCTGTCATACCCAGTAAGTAACCAAGAGACTTTAAGAAGCTCATCAGGCTGTTATGACAATAGCTGGTTAATCCAAACGTTCTTTATTATGCTATGAAAACTGCAGATTAACAAATCACTTGGTGAATGCAGGAAGACTGATGACTACTCAAAGCTCTGCAAAAACTAGATATGCACCTTGGATTAGTTTAGCTCGAGCTACACTTCAGTGAAGGAATTCCATTTTCCTCAGGGCTGTGAAGTAGTTTACATCTGTTCCACTGTCCATTTCGCTAGCAGCACTGGGTAATTTTGATTCCTCTTTTTCGGAGAGGTGATGGAAATGTTTATTTGTTGTTTGCACTGATCTGAAATAAAACTACAGCACTAGCATCACTGGTGGTGTGGGCATGGTGGCTAAAGTCAAATTAATTGCAGCTTGCAGTTGCTCATAATTCTGCTGGTGTTTGTGCAATAATGTTGTTTACTAACTGGTGCTTTTATTAGGCTGACAAACCATGATTTGAATGGCAAACCCATCAAATTTAAGTAGGCACTTAGCTCAGGATTTTCTCAGCATTAATTGAAGGCGCCAGGGGTATTGCGTTGGGACAGGTGCAGTCTTGCTGTGCAGAGGCAGGATTTGAGAAACACAGGGGGAATGAAACCTCCGTGTGCATCCTGACATCCAGCTGTGTAGGGTTTCTCACTTGAACCCACATCCAAGAAGTCTTCAAGGGACATTAGAGCTGGAGTAGGAGTTTTCCATCTACTGGCAGTTATCCTACAGAGTGGGTTTTGTAAGCACTTCTTTAGGCTATCCTACCCTTTGATTAAGCCCAGAAGAATGGGA
Source organism: Athene noctua (assembly GCF_965140245.1). NCBI lineage: Eukaryota > Metazoa > Chordata > Aves > Strigiformes > Strigidae > Athene > Athene noctua. The sequence continues at coordinate 56,187,939 of NC_134041.1, forward strand.
TGGAGGGAAGAATAACAAGAGAGACATAAATACATGGTGTTAACTAGCTTCTGGAAAGGAGAAAATTTCCTGAAGTGGGTTTACTATCTTGTGTGTCGTGTCAAGTGTGTTTAGTATCTCATCGTCCATGGAGCAGCTGCATGTAGGTTGCCACTGATAGGACACAGATCTCTGGGCTGGTTGATCTAGTCTGGCATGGCACTTGCTACCCTGTCTGTATGTGGTCAGGCAAGAAGGGTTGCAGCAGGAGCCGAGTACTGCTGTTTCCACCACAGTTGTAGTTTTGATGGTTGTGCCATGTTTGCTTGTGTTGTTGTTTTACCCAGTGACTTCCTCATCTGGTTTTTGTCATGCATGGCATTGCTTGGCTGGTAGCTGGTTTTATTTTTCCTTTATCATGTCTCTGGAGAATTCCACAGTTCAGTGTCAAAACATTCCCTCTTAGGGGAGGAGGGAGAGAGGAGAGGTTTACATGATGCACATGTCTCATTTGACAGTTTCCTCATGATCTTCAGTTTGGCTGCTTGGAAGAAGCATTTGTTGTTCATGGTCATTCAGTCCGGGCTCGTTTATTGACTCAAGCTGTCTTTGCTTACTGCAGTATTGCTGGTGATTAATGCACTTTGCTGTTCTGATTTCTACAGCTTGTCCTGTGAAACAAAATTAATGACAGTGGCTTTTGGAAATTGGAGAGTAGCGGAGAGCTAATTAGATTTTTTTTTTTGTTTTAATTAAATATTCCCCCGAGTCCAGGGGAAGGGCTGTTGACGCTCTGTTTTACACAGCACCTTTGCTTCTTTCTCTGTGTCTTTTGCAAAGAGTGTGTGGAGAATGGGCTCACCAGTGAAATAAGGGCTGGGAGAGGGGACAGAGGAGTGGAAAGAGTCCTGAAAGGATGGCATTTTCATGCCCTTCTTCCAAGCCCTTATCCCTTTCCTCCTCTACTCCTCAGCAATTTTTCCTTCAGCTTTCCTTCCACACAAAATCCTTCTGGTCTTCCTGATGACCTGTCCTGTCCTGATCTGCCAGATCCCTAGTTTCTCCTGTATCAAAACTTCTTTGGTTTTAACTGTATTGTGTAAGAATTGGCTGCTTCTCCCTCAACAGCTAAACCTTGTGTATAAAGCACAAAGAAGAGATATCCATTGCTTTTTCCTGTTTGCAAGAAATGCCATAGGGAATCACAGCAGATCTGACACCTGGAAAGGTTTTTGCTCAGAAATGCAGATCACTGACTTGTTTTAAGGCAGTGGGAATGGAAATTCAGCATTTCTTTGTCTGAGAGAAGCCAGAGATTTTCAGACTGGATAGAAAGAGAGACTTTATGTTTATCAAAGGCCTAAAAATGCTCTATTAAGCAGTTTTCGCAGTTTTCTGGCACAGTAGAGTCTCTTTTCCAAAAAAATTTGACTTTTTTGATGAAGGAGGGAGTGACTATAAAAGACCTTACCTTCCTGGGGAGGAGTAGGGAGTCCTTTCCTCTATTTTAAAGAGGCTATAAAACGAGTCGAAATCCTGCCTCAAAAGATTTTTGGTATGCAGAGCACTGCTGTAAGTGCAGATTTTGTGTTGGCTCAGCGCACAGACTGCAGGTCTCGTAGCCATAAACGCAAAAGGTCAGGATTGCATTTAGCCCTAACTATCCACTCTGTGATACACTATTAGTCATAGAAACTTGAGAAATTTGTTAAGGTATTTGTTAAGGTTTCATTTTGATATGTTGGGACTGCTTTTAAAATTCCATCACAGTTTAAAGTGGTACTGCCAGTAGGAAAGCCAGTTGATCGAAATAGTGTTTTTAAAAGATTTTACTCCCCTTATGGTTTTTTGTGAATTTACTGTCACCTTCTAATTTTAAGAGAAAAAAATTAATCTGTAAATGTAAAAGCTGTCTGTTTAGAAATAAATTCTTTATGAATAAGATGGTTAAAATACTTTCATGTAACGTTTCAGTTGCAGGAGTAGTACAAGATCATTTTAGCAGCAATAGCTTAAAAAAATTATTCAGATACAATTAAGATATTTTTTTTTTTTGTTACAAATATTCCTTTAAAATTCTTAATTACATTTTTCTTCCCACGTCAAGCCCCAATTTCTAATTAATCCCAATTAGGCAATTTTTGTCAATCAGTATTGTGGTACCATTTTTGTCATCTCCTAGGAGCTGTTTATCTAAATCTGCTGTGTCAAACCATAACTTTTATAGAAAGCTACAGAGCAAACCATAAACCACTTCTCCTTCATAAATCACTTATTTCAGTCTTTAACCATCAGGTTGTACATATTAACCTTGCCATTTTGCTGTTTAAAGGTGGAGGTTTTTATGAAGCAGTCATGTGACATGTTCTGTTCAGTCTTTTCTGCTTACAGAAAAAAGAATTTTTGCAGAAATCATAGAACAAGATATGAAACTGTACTACTCTTTTTTTCCCCATTGATAACAGATAAGTTCAAACTGATAACTATCCAGAAGTCCTGTTCTTTACAGGGACTCTGTTGAGTAGGTTGGGGGAGAAGTGGTGGGACAAGCAAAATGGATAATCACTCATGTTTATCCATCAGTCAACAAAAACATATTGTGGCACATCAGACAATTCTATTGTAATTAAATATTTTCTGTTTAAATGTATTAAAGTGTCTCACATTTGTTCATATTATAGCTCATCCTTGCTTACCATATCAGTGTATTTCTGCTTTTGAAGGTGATTGCAATAATGTCCCATTTTTGTGCTTACTCTTTAGATATGTTGAGCACAGAAATTTAAATCATTAGCTCAAGAAGCTATTACTTTCTGAGATACTGGCTTATTCTTAAATTATTTCACATTCTTGTCTATATATGTAGAGCAGAAGGAAAATACATGTTTTCATCTATATCCCATCAAAAGGATTGTGTGTCATTGAAAAAACCCTCTTCCAAAAGCAGGTGTTTATTTTTCTGGCAAAGGAAGTCCCTTTGAGGTTGGAATCACAGGTTGGAGACTGGCAGGTCAAATTATTCACTTCTAAACTAAACATATATAATGTGAAACCTCTTTAGGCATGTCTGATTCTCCATGGTGCTATTTTGAATTATTTTTCTCAGCACATACAGGAAAAAGCCTGAAAACTTTTTTACATTTAGTGATTTTTTTATTTTTATTTTTTTAAATCAGATTTGGAAATAACTCATTGATTTAAATTTGTGAATACAAATCTTTTAAATGAGAGGGGATGGATACTCAGGAACAAATTTAATGGAATAATACTAATTTCATCTCATTTAGTAGGGATTTTCATCCTGTTCTATACACTGATACTTTGACAAATGCAACTAGTTAAGTATTAACAAATAATACCTGCCAAATAAACCCTTCAGTTACTATATACAGATGATTTTCCCTCTTGATTTAATGAAATTCTTGTTCTCTCTGCAGCTGTTCAATACATTAGAGTCCCACTATACCTGAAGGTTTTTAAAGTCAAATATTATTTTCTAAAGCTTTCTGTTAAATATTAAGGCTATTGGTAGAATTTTCTTCTGGTAAAAATTCCAAGTAAAATGCAAGTGGAAGGTTTTTTTCTTGTACAATTTAAAAAATCATCCTTCAGTACTTCTTATAGTGAAAATATCTTTATGCAACAATACAATGTAGATATGATGCAGAATTCCTTAACTATTACAACTTTGGAAGGCGTTTTTAAAACTTGGTTTTGATCCTGAATTTAAAAAACATTATAGAAAACTATGTTATTGTATAGTCTTGAAAAAAATCTTATCAGTACTCAGTTTATAGAATTTAGAATATACTACTTTTAATTAAAAGCAAAGATTTTCCTTAAAAAAAAAAAAACAAACCCAAAACCCCGTTTCTTATGCAAGACAGCCTTGCAGTGGAAGAAGCTTTGTTCTGCTGTTTTCCAAAGTAATCTGCTTGTCTCAGCTAAAAAAGCATACCGCTTTTTTATTAATTAAATTGCATATCTCAAACTGATTTATTTAATTTTGGTCTGAGATTATAAAACGCTGCTATAGAGAAAGTGTGGGTCCAATACCTGCCTGTTTGAAAGAGATCAAATGAATTGATTAATAATTGGTAACATCTAGGGGAACCTTGTCAGATGATCTTGTCAATGCATTTACTTGATCGTTAATCTACAAACTATAACCTAACATTGACTTACAGACTGTCCTGGCCTTAAGTTCTGTTTCGAGCACCCTGTTCCATTTCAAAAGATAAAACTTTCCATAGGCCAGAGCTTATCTGCCTGGCTTCCTGGCTGGCTGAGATTTAAGCTATACTGGCTTGGACAACACATGCAGTTGAACCTGGTTAACTTATGCGAGTGCTTGGCAGGAACATGGGGCATTACTGAATTTTTGTCAGTAAGAGGAAGACCTCAAAAACAAAGATAATGGATCAGAAAAGGTAGCGTATTCATTTAACTTGATGATATTGGTTTGTTATAATTACTTAGAATAATACTTCTTTCCTAGTTCCATAAAAAGGAAGAGAACGTAGGGTATCTTACTGCTGTGAGTGGCTAGTCGATCTTTTGTTAGAAGCATTTATGCCTTCAGTATGTGATATTATTGTGTTGATTAGCAAAGGTCTGTGTGTTTTGGTTTTAATTCTTACTGTGAATGGGATGGTGGTGGCATTTGTAAAGACGACATCTATTTCTATTGAAAGCATAATGCATAGACACAAGAGAAGGGACTTCAAGGTAGGATTATTTTTCTTAGTTGTTCCCGTGGCCCTTGACAAACATGCTTTTTCTCAAACATGAATTCAGAGTTGCTATTCCCAAATGAGTTACAGCTGATACGGATGCCATTATATGAAGTGCTTAATGTGGTTTGCAAAACAACTAACAATGAGATAACTGTGGAAATGTCCTCTGCTGCTTTCAGATGCAGACAGTCTATTTTTGACGTGGAGACCCATATCAAGCCCTGGATTTTGTCAGGTCAGGGGGTGGGCACCAAAGACCTTATCTCTTTTCTTCCTTTGTTGACAACATATCCTTATCCTTTGTGGGTTCTGGGGTGACTGATTGATAGTGCTGGTATTTAAAACACCTAGATAGGAGAAATCAGAAACTTCTTTTTCTATTTTTAAGGATGCTTATTAAAGTTACTAGCAAGGCTGAGGGAGCTGCAGGGTTGTGGGAGAACACTGCTAAGTGAGACTAGGAAGCCACAGAAAAGCATGCTGCCTTCAACAGTGCTCTGTTATAGAGAGATGTATTAAAAGCATAAATTAGTGTTAGATAAGCATAAACAATTTGCAAATATTAAATAATTTCTACCCTTCATTTATTTATTTACTGTTTTTATTTAATAGGTGTACTTTCAGGAAAAGTGCTTTTTTCTGGTGCATTGGGGAAATTTTTAATTATGCGATTAATTTTTTGTTTTGTTTTTAAGGAGGACCACTTCAATTACATAGTATTTTATTCAAGGAAAAGTTATTGATGTGCTTATAAAAAATATTTACTGTTAGGTAAGCAGCTAAAACTCAATCCTATGCCTTCATAAAGATAAGAAGTTGAAGGAAGCTTCAAAATAGCCAGAAGATGAGCGCATCAAATTCTATGCAAACCATTAGAACGCGTAAAGGAGGGCTTGGTCTGTATTGGAGTCTGGTAGTAGACAGTTTCACTCACGTTATGTTAGATTAAATTTTTTTTTAACCCTTTAGTGTCTTGACTTAATATTGCTCCCCTGCTCCAAATTCTAGATCCTGCAGTATTGAAAGAGCAAAGCAGTTTAACTGCAGAGTTACTGCTCTCTGTGGGTTCATAATAAAGAATTACGTAAAAAGAAACTATATGTTTTAATTGGTTTTATTTATATTGGGATTTAAAGCTAGAACAAAATAATGTAAACAAACCGTAACTCTGTGAAAATTTAACAATTCTGCAGCTATAAATAATGCACAGTTTTCCAGAAGAAATGCTGAGTATAGACTACCAAAAAAAAAAAAAAAAAAAAAAAAATCTTGTAAGCTTATTGTTACAGTATTGCTACAGATAAATATTGGTGGCTTTGGCAAAATGGTAGATTTTTGTCTGGTTTTAGTCTCTTTCGTATCATAAAAACTCTTCCTATACTGGAGGAGAGGTGGCAAAGGGAAGGAGAAGAAACAATTTATTCAGTATAGGCATTTAACTGGTAAATGGTTCTCTATCTAAAGACTCATTTGCAAAATTTAAGAAGGACTTTGAAGGAGGAAGTGAAAATGCATAAACTTATGCATTAACAGAAAAATGAATGCTCTTTAATATATTCAAACTGTATAAGAATGTAATTATTAATAATAGTTAAGTTGCCTCTGTCTCTTCAACTTAATTATATAATGGAAAATATATTACAGGAATCTTCTTTATGGAAAATATGGAATTTTCTTTTTGTTCAGAGGTCACTGAGGTTTTTTTATGCCCTTTGTTAGGATGCCTACTGACATGAACAATCATGTAATCAACAATAGCTGTGAATTATGCCTGAAAAACAAAATTAAGGTGACAAATAATACGTATTTAAATTTGTGTTAGTGAAGCCTAGCAGAAGCTAGTATTCAACAACTGCATTTATATGATCTTATTAGCCAATGGATGCAAATCTCTGTATGAGAAGGAAATACTGCTTTGAACAAAGGAAAACTGAAATTCTTTCATCTTTCAATATAAATTCTCAATCAGAGAAAACATGGTCATTACAATGGCATTTCACACAGTCCAGTAGCTCATTTACGAGGCCTTCCCTGGACATCTTCAATGTGTTAACTGCTGTATGTCTGTCTTTTCGTTATCTGCAATGTTAGTCTCATGGGGTTTTGCGTTAACTGGTTTAAAATGGTTGGCAAGAGTTTTATTGAAATCTGACTAAAGATAATCTGACTCAGAATATTTCTGTAGCAAATAAAAACAAGTGCTACATGTTGGTATCGAGTAAGATTAAAAAGAAGTTAGAAAAGCTGAACAGATATTCCTCGATATCGTGCTTTTTATTTATATCAGTATAGATAATTTCTCAGTTACGGTCTCAGGTGAAAACAAGGAATTGAGTTAAAGCCACACAATAAATTGTAGTTTAATTATGCCTCTGTTTCTCCTGTAGTGGCAAAGATCTTAATATCCTTTAGGAAAATTTTGACAGTGTATGTTATTAATTACTGTTATACTGTTATAATAGTTTCTGTTGCAGTCATCCCCATGAGTGTTAACTGCATCCAGTCCCAGTTGTGTTAACTAAAAAATCCGAATCACACAACTCAGCCATTCCTTGTCCTGGGAGTCTGCGGTTCTGGCTGCACAGATTTGTTAAATGCTTCTTATAAAAATTATAAATTTAGGCTGCTCTGAAGCACTCTTCAATCCTGTGGATGTTAAATGTGGATTAACCCCCAGTGACTCCTTGGACTAGATTAGTAGGTACGAAAACGTTTACCTGTTAAAAAGTGTACAGTATGTTTTTCAGTGGGTTGTATGTGGTTGCTGGTTAGATATCTGTAGAGCTGCCATATGGAAGTGTTTATCTTTTTCAGTGTCATTCACCTGTCTTGAAACTGTCACCAGAAAAAGGAAAAAAGATTGGAGGGAAAAAAAGAAGAAAAAGAACTATAGTAAAGAATGAGCTACTTTGGTCCCAGCCAGATCCTCTACACCTCTCCAGTTAGAGACTTGGGATTTCTTCTTTAAGCCACCTATCTTCAAGGATTTAAACAGCCAGAATGTTTTATTTGGGTAGTTGAAATTTTCTATGTTGAAATTTGTCATGGTGACTTTTTAAAATTTCCCAAAAACCAGCTTTCAGGCTCTTTGTGTATCAAACAGGTGATACAGGTCAGCAGAATATTAGAATTGTGCTGAACATGATAGATTCCTTTAACAGCATTTTGCTGTCCTTTCACTTGGAGCTTTTCTAAAGCTATGACCCGTGTTTTTGTACTTTTATTTTAGCTGGAGTGAAAGTTAAGAAATTTCTTTTTAGCAGATTTTACTGATCTTCAATATGGTTTGAGTTTAATGTTTCCCACTAAATGGAGTGGCAATCTAATAATTTTGTTGCTGATGCAATGCAGCATTGTATGTCTGAACATGAGTTGCTAAACTATTAGGTAAACTCAAGTGCTTGCAGCGACCTGCTGCATACAGCACTGTAAGCAAACCTGTGAAGGAGTTGTTTAAGCTACAAATTACTCATTTGCACAATATATCAAATATCACCTTGGTGGGACATGAGATTTATTTATATTTTAAAAATACTCTGAAGCCGTTGTTAAGGTACAGCTAATAAAATCAGGAAGGGATTATATTCCTTAGAATAGTTAGCTCTGGACCAGTTATTCACATGTGGCTTTTTACTCAGTGCATATACATTACAGGCATATAACTGAGCAAATCGTGCAGTTTTAGAAGCCCTATTATACCAGTAAATATACTCCATTTTATTAGCCCCAAAGAGCAGCAGGGAGCATGAACTCTTCCTTTCCAGGAACATGGAAATACATTTTATATTCTTTTCTGCCTTTCATCATATATCACAGTGAGCTTGTACCAAAAATTTATATTTTAGAGACTCCTGGTCAACTCTGTCAGAATTATACTTGCGTACAAAGTTGCCAAAGTCTGTTGTTTTGGGGTTTTCTGATTGTTATTTGTTAGTCCTGCTGGAGCTTGAAAATTTCTTTTTTAGAATTAGTAGTTCTTTTTCTGAATCTTTGCCTGAGGAAGCATGCCAGGGAATCCTCCACATGCTCTCTGATTAACAGCAAAATAGCTGTTAATGTCCGGTATTAAATTCTGTTAAACGGTACACAAAATGTATAAATACTTGATTTTCAATAAAATTATGAAAGAAGGAAGGAAAGAAGGAAGGAAAGAAGGAAGGAAAGAAGGAAGGAAAGAAGGAAGGAAAGAAGGAAGGAAGGAAGGAAGGAAGGAAGGAAAATAAATATTGGCTTTGTTGAGCAGGAGAACAATCCCATTGCATTCAGTTAGTGATTTCAAATCCTCCTTTATGAATAGCTGACACGGGACAATTTGAAGCCCAAGCCCAATTAATTCTCATCGATGGATCTTAAATCTTAGAGCTGTTACATTCATGGAAATTTATTCACTTACATTTTTGGGCTTGGGAGAAAAACAAAATAAAAATGACCTTAAAATAAACCATCTAACAAACCTGTGGAGGTGTTGGTAATCTTGGCCACTCTTATTGAAAAGTGCCCCCTAAATAGCCTGTGAAATTAGTGATTTTTTTTTTTTTTTTTTTCCCCCTTCATAGCACAACTGGGACACAGAAACCCCGTTTTCTTTAGCGAGAATGCTTGGAAGCCCTCCAATCAAGTGGGAACAAAGAGTTGTCTGTCAGGGTCCCCGGAGCCCCCACATCTGCTTTTTAAAACAGGATGTGGGGAGGGGTAAAAATCCTCTCCATCTGTGACACTAACACGGCTTTAAGAACACCTGGAATTACTAGACCCAGCACTTGAAGCGTATCTCTGGAGCTGATTTCTGATAGACTAAGTGCCTTTAGGGGCGGAATTTCTGTGTTATGTGGGAGCTTAGTGTTAGGGCAGGTTTTCTACTGGAGGATCTGGACTGTAAAATCTGAATCCAGTCCTCCTTTGGAAAATAGTAAAATAATTTCAACAACTTAATTCTGGGAGACTGTTTAGCCTGGTTTTAGCATTTATTAAAAAAACCCCAACAAAATAACAAAAAATCCTTTGAGTAATTTTTAGTGCATTTCACTATCCGATTGGAATTTTCTAAGCAAATGCATCAAATTTTTGCCTTTATTTTTGTTAACTGCTTTCTGTTTAAGCTGATTTCACTTGCTTCAATGTTTAACAAAGCAGGGAACATTAAGGACACAATCAGGTTAAAGGAAGTTTCTTCTGTGCTTGAAAGAGTATTAAAAAATACCTGTGCATTTTCAGTAGAGCCTGAAGGTGTTTCCTCTGATCAGTGTGCAGTGAAAATAGCCCGAGTATGACATATTATCAGTCAGCTTTTAACAGAATGTGCTTCAACAGTTACTCAGATAATTGACCAGCTAATAAAAAGAAGAAATATTTTGGTGGACAATTTGTGAGAGGAGAATAATTTCTAGACTACTTTCTATTAATTATCCATCTGTCTCCATTTTCAGCTAAAGATTCTGTTGGTGAATTCTGTCAACAATTTCAAAGATGTTTAATTTGATTAAAACTGTTTTAGGTCTCTGTGTATCATGTCAAAAAGACTTGTTGGGTTTCTCTTACTTTGTTTCATTTGCTATGGGGAGACGATAACGGGCTACCATATCCTGGCTCTAACACTTCTAGATTTCAGGTATAGCACTAATAAAACCTGTCTGGGCAACTTACTAAAGGTCTGCTTTCTATTTCAAAGATTGTTCATTTAAATCAGTGGCCTAATTAGCTGCCTATTAGTAAGTGTAGAAATTTTTAATATAAAAATAGAGAATCTGGTTCAGAATACATGTTACAATATATTTTAGAAAGTAGTTGTAATAAAAAAATGTGGTTGCAGTCATCTTTATTTCTGGAATTTTAAAGTTTGCAGGGAAACTCTGAAGTGGAAAGGTTGACAGCCATAATTGTAATTATGTGTTCTTGAAACTAGTAGGTGAGTACTTTAATGACTGCTTTTTGTATTCACTACTCATCTTTTATGATAGCACATAATCTCAAAAGTTCATCAACTTGTGTTTTATGTTTTTAATATTGAAAAAACCCTGCCTGTTAGAGGCAGCTGAGTGCATTAATTCTTGTTGTTTCTTTTTATGGTAAATACCAAGTGATAAGGATGCTCTTGGCTTTTTTGGTCAGCTGAATTTCTGCTGTTTTTTCTTGAGTACAAGTCTGAATGATGTGCTCAGAGATTTAGAATGTGATTGTTTTGGAAGTCAGCTTTGGTTACTAAGAATGAATGTTCAATTTTATCTCTTGTATAATTGTAATCTTAAAAGAAAATCTTTAAATTGCCACAAACTACAATAATGTGTCAGCTGGGTTGGCTACATCCTTCTTAACAAAGAAGTCTGCAAAATACTGAAACTATAGCACTGGACATATTTACTTCATAGGTTCATTTAAAGATAGCAACAAGATTGTCTGAAGGATTACTTTTAAATTTATGAAATAGAAAATATTTTATATGGAAAAAAAACTATGAAATGAGATGATGGGAGGAAAATCCTGATGACAGAGCATTTGTGTTAATGTGGCTTACAGTTTGTGTTCACTCTTTCTTCTGACAGTTTTAACACTGTGTAATCCTCCATAATCTAAAACTGGGTGTGCACTGTTTTTTCTGTGAAACAATGTACCAGCAGGGGGATGGGGGGTAGAGCAACAGTTAAAAATACCCCTGTATATAACAGAGGGTTTTCTAATTACTTGGGAGAAAGTATTAGAGTTGCTATAACTTTTAGAATTATTTTCCATTACTGTACACTGGCAATCTATTCAACATTTAAGAAATTTGTATTTCTGTATTGCTTTTCTGAGAGGTTTGAGTTGCACGTACATCAAGAAGCTGCTATGCTGTTGGCTTGTTGGAAAAAAATTTGATGAAAATTTCCCTAGACATCTGCTGTTAGAGTAGAAACATCTTATTTAGAAGCCAGCTCATTCTTTGTGAATGCTCTAAAAGTATATTGTTTATGTTAGAAACTGTTTTTTTAAAAATAGTAACTGTCTTTAACTGACACTTTTTTATACTTTTCAGTCAAATATTTTCAAAGTAATTTTTTTTAGTAATTTTTAAGTATATATATATTTCTAAGAGGCACAGTATAACAAACGTATAGCAAAGATGAAGGACCATTGAACGGTGGTTAAGCATTACAGTTAATCTCTTGAACAGTGCATTTCATCAGTATTAGTTAAAATGTTACATAATTTCTGTTTCTTTGAAGTTAATGTATTTTTATTAATGCTGGCAATGAAGTGAATTTTCCTCACTGACCTCATTAAGTTGTGTTCTGTGCTGTCCGGAGGGTACAGGGAATGAATGCAAAAGCATTTTGATATTATAACTAAATGTCAGTGTACTACAACGGTTGAACAATATGAGCTTTTCATGTCAGTCAGACAGTCCTTTGATGTGTTTGGCATTAGATTTTGGGGGGGCTATCTAAAAGGTGTATTACATAAATATTGTTCATGACCATTAATCCACATATTATAACACAGAAGTCAACTAGTAATTATTTTTAACTATTACAGTTGTTTTTATGTTGCATTTTTAAACTGTAAAGGATAGAAACTTTGTTTTCCTTTGCATGCATTTAAATATCTTGAAAGGAGGGTTGGTCTTTTTTTCAATTGTATAGCTGCACTTTTTCTTTATGGAGCCAGTTTTCTTCTTCTAGCTTAAGGGAAAGTGGTTGCCATACAAAAATACCATAGCATGTTACCCATGCCCTTTAAAATGGTATGGAAATGCAGAGCCATCGCATATATCATGAATTCCCTGTCTAGACACACACACATATCATACTATCTCTTCTTTCTTCTATATATGGTGATTTTTTTTTATTCTTGAAATGAGTTTATTAGACTTGAACCTGGCTGGATTTTTTGAAAAATAGTTTGTGTTAAATTCCTTTTGATTTTTATATCCATTTATATATATATTCATATATATATATTTTACTAATAAACCGATTATCAGTGCTTTGTTTTCAAGTACTTTTAAGGGGTATGTGAAACAAAAATACCTGGGAAATATCTAGTAACTCCTGTAAGATCTGTGGAGAGTAATGGCTGAAATACAGAACGGATGAAATTACAGACAATGCAATAATCTACTGTTATACTGCAATAACAAACTAAAAATGTAATAACTAAGTAGAAGTGTGAGGACATTCTCTTTCCCACAATATTTTGGGCAGGAACAGTCCACAGGTGCTAGGAAAAGAGTAGGCAGTTGCAGTAAACCTGCTGTATTACCCACCTGGCTGTAGGCGGGGGGCTCCAGGCATGAGGACAGCTTGCCCCCCGCTCCGCGGTGACATCGCTGGGGAGGCTGCCGGCGGGGCGAGAGGCGGCCCACGGCGCGCGGGGCTGCACCGACAGCCTCGTAGCCAGAGCCCTCGCCCTCGGTATTGCTACGGCTTAGATTGCGCAGGGACCGAGAGGTCTCCGTGCCATTCCCATAGGCACTGTGCACATCTGACAGGAGTGGTTGCCTCTACCTCAAAGACTTTGTTAAGGATTAGAGGGCTTTAGCAAGGATTGTATGGTTTCATTGCTCCGAGTGCTGGAAAATGCAGTTGTGGCTTACGCGGGTAGAGGTTACAGTCTGGTTTGAAAGATGAGCTACAGGAGGTTCCCGTAATACCGTGAATTTAAGAATGTGAATTGAAGCACAACAGAGAAGGTAATAAACACAGAGAGAAGAAAGAGGAATAACACCAACAAGTGAACTGGGCACACAGACTAGTTCTGGGAGTACTTGGGTTGCCTTGAGTCAACAATTTAATAGTAATTTGCCAATATATATTTGGCTACTGGTAAGGCTCTACAATATCTTGCATCCTTTTTCGTTTACATATTGATTAAAAATAGAACATATTACTCTCTCTCATGTGAATCAACTGGGATACTCCCTGAATGCAGTTTAAAAGATCAGTATTATAATTTAAACCATAGAAAACACAGGTGCAGAGAACATAAATAAGATTGCACATGCTTTAGCCATTCCATATCATGAACTGCTTAATTAACCTTCTTTGCTTGTAATTGAATATAGCCAAACCAGGCTTGTGTTTATGAACAGCAATGGGTGATATTTCTTATGAGATTCCTTGATGAGATTGCCATGTCATCTGACACTCTTGACCAAAAGTAATTTTCTTACCTCCTAGCTTGTCAAGATCAGTAGACTTTTTTTTTCACAGCTTGGTGACAGATGAGAGTAGTGTGCTGCACATGGGAGTCTTCTCTGTGCTAAGATGTAAATGAATGAGTTTTATAGCAGAAAGTTAAGAAAGTTTGTCCCTCCCCTCCCCCCTTTTTTTTTTAAATGAGCGTGAAGACCATTGATGTGTGTCATTAATGGTAATGGTCCACTCTAAGGAAAAGACACCTGCCTAGATGCTTCATGGGGATAGGGAAAGGCTGTCTGTGTTCAGGCTATGGTTTTGAGTGTGAAGCCTGATTGGAAGTATCTTGAGGTTGAGCACCTTTGGTGACTTCTGCACAGCAAACTGATAGATCTGATTTCGATTCCCAGTGATAAAGTATCTGTTTCACAAAGCCTGGTTATTGCCCTCGGCAAAGGGAGGCTGCATTAATTTAGCCTCTGTAAGGAGTCAATGTTTTCCATTGTGTGGGAGCTACTCGGGTTTATTTATCCATTCCTGGTTGTGTTGCTGCTGTTTGGTGCATCGGTAGGATCCCAGTAGCCAGGCTGGCTGTATTTCCCAGTAGACTGGGGAACATTCTTATTTCAGCTTTCTAGACAACAAGGATTTATGTGTGGGTTTCAGTGGCCTTCTCAAGATGCTAAAATGGCTGCGTTTTATTCAGAGGTTGCCCATCTTGGCCAGTCACAATTGGGGGTTCTCCATAACTCATGTAGAAAGTGTTAGAGAGAAAGGAAATATGAAAGAGGGATGAAACTCCTGTGGGCTTTTGAAGTCAGTGTCAGAATTGTGGTCAACTTGCTTATTAGTAATTAAAAGTGACATTTGAGAAATAACGCCCCCCCAAACAGACCTGCTATCCCAAACAAGAAGAAAAACATCACTTTTTCTGGAAGTTCATGATGTGGAAGCAACTTACAGGCTTTTATATATTTCTTTCAATTTGCAGAGGAGCTAGGTTTATTCAGGCCAGTGTTAGGCTGGAGAGAGGTTTGCAAAGAGGTCACTGAACTGTTGGGAGAATTACTGTGACATCGTTGCAGTTAGTGGGTTTGTCACTTTGGGGCACAAGAGTGACAATGTGACTGGTTGATCTCTTCCAGAAACCTCTGGAATCCAAGAAGAAATTTAAAGGTGATTATAGTATGTCGTATCATTTACATAACTTACCTATCAGTAACACTTCCCATATTGTCAGATGTGTGTGTGTTTATATATATGCCTGCTGAAAGGTTTGGATTTAAAGGATAAACTCTGACAGTGATGTGGACTCGATTTGACCTGGAAAAAATGTAAGCACCTCCTCTTTGATTGTACTGCTTTGCATAAAAGGAAAAGGGAATGCCTACATTAGCTATTTCTTCTTCTGCTACACAGGCTATGCAGGACTGCTTGTAAGAAAAATGAGCAAATCTGATTATAGACCTTGACCTAAGCTTTTGACAACAATCTGTTTTGGTTTTTGTTCACGAGCATTTAGGATAAATGGCTGGAATAACAAGGATTTGGGTCACTGTTGATAGTCAGCAGTGTCCGTAAGTGTGGCTTTTCACCAGGCTTCATGCCATATTAATCACAAAGTTTGAGAGCAGTGGTGGGACCTGTCTCCTTGCTGTCAGTCCCTGCAGCCTGCACACTGGATGTGTCAGCACAATGCCACTGGCAGATGGAAGAGTTGAGTAAATATGCACAGTTATGGTTTAAGTGAAAAAGCTGTGGGAAAGGAAATACATTAATCCATTGTAGCTGTTTTTTTCTTTTAAGTAAGCCTCTGTAATAAATTGTGAGTTTTTCCTGGACTTATCCTTTATATTTCTAGATTCCTGTCTTGAGTGGGAGAGGGAGTGGAATAGAAATTGAACTGAAGCATTAAAAAATACTAAAATACAGAAGCAACTATCAAAAATTAAATTAGGTTGTGTATGTGGAAGGAAATCCTGTTCCATATGGTCTCTTTCGTGAACCCACTTCAGGAAATCCTGGTCTAGCAGATCATAAAATATGCACTATGCATACAAGTGCATCATTTGTTTAGGTGGTGGTGTGGAGGTGATGCTTAGGAGGTGCTTTAAAGGCAGAAAAAAATCTAACTCTGAATCTGCGAAGAGCTAAACTTGATGAACTGAGTTGATATCAAGTTGATAAACTTGATTTTGTACGGGCTTGCTCTTTGAAGGTGTACTAAACATTTGATCTTTTAACTCTTTGGGTTTTGGATACTTTCTCCCTACATAATCAGGAATTTCATGTCTGACCCTTTCTTTGATTTTTGCAGTTTTAAGAACTTTTAATTTATATAAAAACAAAAGCCAAAAAGGAAAGGATGTTGAATACTTTACAAAACCTTTTTTAAAATTCAAAGCTATTAGTATAATTTTGAAAATACTTTTGTTTGTTAAATATTTCATTTTGATTCTTATGTCATCATTTTGCTATTTTTTCCAGTTGTTACAATTTTTATATGCTAGAAGGACCAGATACCCTAAGAAGACAATTTCCTGTGCCATACAGATGTGGAGAAACATGATATATTTTTCCTCTCCGATTTCCCCTTCTCCCTTAGTTTTAAATCACTTTTGAGGTGCACGAAAACTTTATTCCTTACTCTTAAAAGTACTGTGGCGCCTGCTCAGTGTAGCAGCAGTGCAGGACGCCTGCTGCTCCTGTGCAGGGTCTCCATAGGGTTACGAAGGAGGGGTTTAGGCTCCTGCTTTCAGCCGATGCCACAGCTGCTGTTGCTGTATGTGGCACAGCTAATTTGCCTGTTTGTTGATGTGGGTGTTGCTGCAAGGGCTGATAACAAGTGGCTGTGGGTGAGGACATGGGTAGCAGGAGTCTAAACTTTTTCTGCAGAAGTGCTGTTAAAATTCAATTAAATGCCTGCTCAGAGATGGGGTAGGAGTGACAGAGCCTGCACACACAAAGCTGAGCTCAGAGACGGGCACTGATCCAAGCCTAACGTATCTGCAAGCTGTGCCAGTTGCTTTTGGCCCTTGTTGGGATAGAGGAAGCCGTGGCAGAGCTCTGTGTTGTTACATCTAGACCCATTTCTTGTGCTCAAGCCAGTTTATTTTAAGCTAGCTTGAAATATATCTATGCTGCACCATAGTGGGTAATGTATGCAAAGTCATGTATTTCAGTGGTATCAGTTGCAAATTGAAACCTTTCATATGGAAACCTTACAGGAAAAAAAAGAGAATTGGAAGTAAATAGTGTAAAACTCTAGCTAAACTGTTGCTGACTCTTAAATATCGGTCTCTTGCTTGTGTGGAAGCTGGGAATACTCTAGGAAGAGGTGGCCAGTTAAGGACACTTGGCTGAATTAAGTCATGGCTTATGTGGGTTCTGTTGTATCAGTAATTTCATATCTTTCTAAGAGCTTGTTGATCTTCTTACAAGGGTTTGATGTGAACAAAGTCGGGGCAGAAGCTGATGCAAAATATGTATTACACAGCCAAGTCATGCACAGCGAAATGGGTAAACCCACATGCATTTGTCCTGCAGGCTCCTGCTTGTTGGTTAAATGTTACTTTTGTCAGGTCTGTCATGGTACTTATATATGCATGATCAGTTTTGTTCACCTTCTGGTGGCATTCCAACATGGAAAACACATGGAAAAAGTGCAAATATTACCTTAATAAGCTAACACTCAGAAAAACTGAGGCAGAGCTGATTTTTTTCTTTTTATCTTTTTTTTTTTTTTTTTTTTCTTAATGTCACTGAAGTACACTGTAAGCAGAATAGCTTCAACTTCAACTCTCAAAGCAGCTTTTGTCCTTAGAGAAAAATCCCTTCCAGAGGAAAACTCTGTGCTGGCTAGCGCTAGCTCTAATGCAGATGGGGCACCTAATTCCCTTATGAAGGAGAAATTGTAGCCGTGCAAACAGGAGGAGATGCAGATGTTTTCCTTGTTCAGATCCGCTCCTCAGATAACGCTGTACTGTGCGCCATGTGTGCACCGTGCCATGTGGATCCTGCAATTCTCAGAGGGGCTTTCTTTAAACATACGCTGCAGCATTCCAGAGCTGTGGCGACATGGATGCCCATCACAACCTTTCTCCTTCATGCGTCTTTGGTGCTTGACCCGTGCCAGATACATAAGTATCTTAGGAATGAAGCTTTTACAGACTGATTTCCCCGGCTGCTTATTTTCTCATGTAGATGTTATTCCTTTTTCTTGCATGAGTTGTCAGATAAAAGGTGTAACTTCTTGTTCACAACTGAGGGACTGCAATCTGAAATTTCATTAACGTTTATGCAACTTTCTGCCTCCGTTGCATTTTGAGATACAAACCGTGATTCTCTTCTACTCCACAAGCTGATGGGTTACTTTTCTTATTAAGTGTTTAATTGTTCTGTTGCTCATCAAAGTGAGATACCACAGATGTTTTCCCCCTACCATAGTAGTGGAGAAGTTACCTTCACCTCAAGAAAACAGACTCCTGTTTATTTCAAGAAGCAGCCTGTTCTATTGGGGCAGTATACCATGATTCTGGCCTCTTGTCTGAGTGCTTTGTGAGCAGTGTACCTAATGGAAATGTCTGCTGGTGTATGTGGAGACTGAGAGGAAGGATAATACCCTGTTTCTGAGGCTATTTCAGAATCATGGGAACAACTTCATCAGCTGGAGGAATGAAATTCTCATTTGGTATTTTGAAAAATAACCTTCATCTTAAAAACATTTTTAAAGTACCTTTTGTTGCATCAGGGGAAGAGAACATAGCAATCTTATACCAGCTGTCTTTTTTATAAATGTCCTTACATAGACCAGCAGAGGCTGTGACATTCCTCTTCCCCCCCCCGATAATCTGAAAATCTTCTGTGCTGGAGCATCTGCTCCAGGGCAGTAACGTAGGAACGTCAGATAAATTCTGTGTTCCATTCCCCGGTGGATATGTTAGCCAGCAAGTTATACAACAAGCCTGTGTGGGAAAAAAGGATTACACCAAAACCTAATGGGATGTCTTCCCTAGGAATCAGAAAATGAAGAATATGTTAGTGGCAGTGCAGAAATACATTGATGACTAGAAGAAATGGGTTTGACTCATGACATGATTACATTATCTAAGAAGGAAATCTTATACTAATCTTCAGAAAGAGTATTGTAAGACCACTGCTTAATCCTTGTATGTTATACCAGAGCCCTAGCTCTGCTGCACTTGAACTGGAGAACAGCATTCTGCGGGGTGCTCACTTTTCTGAGGATTCTAAAATCAGGAGCTTTTCTTGGGCTGTCCTGAAATTTGGGGTCTCATTGTAAACCTCTAAGTTTGGGGATCTTCTGCTGTCGTGTTTCCCAAACTACAGCATCCCTCCACCATAGCAGCTTTTTTTTCAGCAGATTTTACTGGTTTTTTTATATGAACAGGTGGGAATAGCACTATTGTTCAGATGACACCCCAAAAGCAGCAGGAGTTTTGCATGTTCACCTGCGTAGCATGAGACTCTTCTTGGCAGAGCAAAACTGAAAGCTTGAAAATTAGTTTGGGGGACAAGAGAGGCAGGAATCTGATGTGCAGGAGGTATAGATTACCCTACACCTGCAAAGACTGTAGTTCCAAAAGGGCTTTTAGTCTCTCAGACATCATGAGAGCTGGATAGTCTGAGGAGACGTACAACAGCCAGTGGAGCATCATTTTTAACCAGCCAATTTTGATTCCTTACTATTGGTTGTCTTGATGTGTTTGAACATGTTCATCAGAGGGCTCTGAGGCTTTTAGCCTTCCTCTGAAGAGCTGACTGTCACTGACAAATACGACAAGGTTTGTTTATCAGTAAGTAAATATTCACTGTAATGAATGGAATTAATTATGCTGATTAAATAGTAGTTGCAGTGTAAGTTCTAACAAAATTAGCACCAAGTGCCTTATTTTTTCTCTTAATAAATCAGGTCTCTGAAAGCCTGTTAGCACTCAATCTCTTTCTTATGAATTCCCCTGCTTTTTTGTAGACATACCTCATTGTATCAGTGGCATCTTGCTCTTGTTCACCTCTCCTGTGCTCTGCTAGTGTTCAGAAGCTCTCCAGAGCCCATGGCATTGCCCTTCAGCCAGTTGTTCAAGCATGCTGGAATGCCAAGTGACCTTCGCTCTTAACTAATGCTATGGAGATCAGTGGAAATGCAGCAGCATATCCCAGCAGTAAATCTGGCATCCTTAATTTCAATTGTGTGTGTTTTTCTCAATCATTTGTGCAACCAGACCAACGTTTGGGCTCCATGTGGCTCAATAATGTAAGTCAATTCTAGAATGATGAACAAATGTTATTTTTCAGTCTTACTCAGTTCAAGCAGGGTTGTTAGGAACACAGATTTTGAAGGTATTTAACTGCGTCAGTGAGCAATTGAACACAAAAGCCTGAAACATAATTTACTTAAAAAGATTTTTTTTTTAGCAAACTTGACACCCGGCACAAGACCTCCATAGGTCAAAAGTATGTGAGAATGCTGCATAATTATGTTGTTGAACAATCCAAAGTGCATGCCAAGGAGTAGAGAACTATAATCCTCATATAAGCGGGAGACAGTAAACTGCTTATATATTTATCATCCCAGCTACTAATATGTGCAACATCAGATTGTTTTTAGAGGTGCATACATATGTGACTATATGTAATAATTTCTTCCACATTCCATTCCAGGACAAGATTATTATAATGTGCTGGATTTGGCACAGAATGTGAAATCATTTAGAAGATAAAGCCAGTGCAGAATGTGTCAGCTTGCTTTTTAAAGCAGTGTCCCTCTATGAAAAAATGTGGCCTGTATTGTATGATCTTGAACTAATGGACTTTTTCTTGCAAGCCTTTGAGAGATAAAATTTTTGACTGGTCATTTTTTTCCTCTCAAATGATCCAAACAGGAGCTCCCTGTTTGAGAGTAGTACTGTCTCTGCATCCGTCGCTGCGTTCCTGCTGAGATCTTTGAGTTGCTTTGGCCCCTTGGCTCAGGAGGCTGGGGCTGGAGGTGCTCTCTGCAGAGAAGCTGCAGTTTGTGATGGCTTCAGCAGCATGTGCCTGCGTTCCTGGGGCATCTGAGCACCAGCCACAGAGCCAGGAGCTGAGCCTCAGCTGCAGCCAGTGCTTCAGGTTCCTGCCTCCACAAATATGAGGCTCAGTCGTGCTTTGCCCAGCTCTTTGCTGAAGACTGAGCAGACCAGCCTCGATAGCCCTGTCTGCAGCCAGCTCTCCCAGGACTTGTCAGGTTTGCTGCTTGGTGGTAGAGAACCAGAAGCCTAACCTTGCAGACTGCAGGCTATGGTAGTCTGGCAGGAAACCCCAGGAGACTTAATGGTGTTTTCTTGCCCAGTACTTTTGTACAGAATATTTTGATTACAAATGAGTTAAGGACTCAGAGGTCAGACGCCACTTTTAAAGCCCCTAGTGTACGATTAAAAGAATTCATTATTTTCGATGGAAGTAAATAGAAATCTTTCTCTTGGTTTCAGCAAGTTTTGGAATAACATCAGGATGATTGGTTTTAATTGCCCTGAGTATCCTAAGGAATGAAGTTGAGGAGGTCATGGTAATTATTTACATTGTAGATACTAATTCACTGTATAAAATTATTTACATTCGTATTCATCTAGGCATGACAGATGATACAGACTAAGCTTGGGTTTTCTGGACATTAATTGCTGAAGAATTGTGTCCACCCAAATAACAAATGAGAATTCATCAAGAATAATTTATATAGTGAACTGGAGTTGGTGAGGAATGAGGTGATCATTCTGTTTTGGAAGTCAGATTTCAGATTTGTTTTCTGTGCTTAAAGAATGGGTTCCGGGTGAGGCTGTGTCACCTGGTTTAGATGCTTTATTTAACATGAATTATGCTTTGAGCATGAGTTATGCTTTATTTAACATGAATTCATTATAAAGAGAAGAAAAACAGGAATCTAACAGTTTTGTCTTCAGAGGCTCAAATTCTATTCATTAGTCTTATAAAGACCAAACTTGTTTGCTTGTGGTAATTAGTCATAGAGAAAGAAATGTTAAATTCCTAATCTAGGCAATGCAACATCCAAATTGTAACCTTCATGTGTCTTTATTTGTTGACCATCAACTTTATCCGTTGTTTATAAAGAAAACCAAGGGTGACTATGAATCTAGGCTTATCATATTCATAGTGTGGTGGGCAAATGTAACAATACAGTATTCCCAGGGAGAATTACCTTGGTTTGAAAAAACATGCAATCCCTTCCTCTATCCTTTGTATTGTTATTAAGAGGCTGAACCATAGAGCAGCTTTTCTGGGCTGAAATGCAGTCACTGTTTAGTAAAGCAAAAAAGACCCACCATAGAGCTATTCAGTACTTATCCTATAAATCACTACCTAAGATCAAATTCTTGTGTTTGCCCAAACCTGTTGAATTAAGATCTTGTTCCCTTTAACAGCTTCCCTCAGCCTCCTACCCAAAGCAGTCAGCAAGGGAGAGGTGGGTCAGGAAACTTCTTTAGGAAGGTCTTTGTGAATTTGCAGTAGGAACATAGAGAGATGGTGACAGACAAGAGCAAACTAATACAAACATAATAGGTAATAAAGGCAGTAGAGGAGACAGTTGAAAATACTGTGGAAAATAAATTACTTTCCATTTCATATCTGAATATTTTCAGGGATTTACAATTACCTGCAGGGTTAATCTGAAGTGAAACAATATTGAAATTGATAACATGTGAAGTGGTTGGATATTCAGTAATACATCCAGTTCTCAGGTCTGGGTTCTCAACAACTTTTCACTGTCTTCTGCAGATGGGCTTGTTTTGTTCTCTGGATAACTTATCTGCTCTTTCTGGGAGGTTCCCTGAGGGGTTTTGGCTCTGTGTGTCTAGTTGGCACTTCCCACTGGAAGACCTGAGCAGCATGGAAAGCTTGTAACTCTGAGGTCAGCAATTCCCCTTATGTTTCTGTAGGCGCAAGGATTAGAAGACATAATTGAGAGACACCACAAAGGTCACTGCTGTAGCATTCGCTCAGGAGCTTTATGACTGAAAGAGAAGGGTTAAATTTACTTGCCTGTTGCAAAGTAATAAACAGTTGTCACTGATAATAAATTATCTAAACTGCAGGTGGTCTTTGGTAATGACAAATGCAGACTTTATGACCTATGTTCAAGCTAGTAAACACTTCAGTGCATCTCTGTGCTAGCTGGGCTAAAAATAGCCCCTAACCCCAGTGAAATCTACTTTAAGGATTTCTGTACTTAAATAATATTTGTGTTTTACTGTCTGCACTGCAAGAGAGAATGATTAAGAGGGGAAGATCAAAACAGGTAAAATCATTATGGAAAATAAGAAAAGTCTTAGGAGAGGAGTGATTAGAGCAGCTGCGTGCAAAGGCTGATGGGTAACACTATAAAGATTTGTTTATATTTGTATCTTAAAATTATGGCAGTGCTAGAAGAAAGGAAGCAATTTCCCTGCAACATCTGTAAAATCTCAATTAGCAAGACTGCCATTTGCTTTAAATTGTTTCTCAGTGTTTAGATTATTTTTATGCCAGATATTCTTGAGTGATCTTAGAATTTATGCATATGGTTATTAATGGTAGCTGCAAGACAAAGAAATGTATCAAGCCTTAGAATAGACAAGCAGTCCTCATTTCCTGGGACGTTTCTAGAAGCTGCAGTTATTTGTCTTGTGCATTGTTTCAACTGGTATCTAGGTAAGCTTAGATGAGCAAGGAATCCCTTTGCTTCAGAGCACTATTAATTTCTTATGGAAGGCTTTCTGAAGTCACGTGGGTACACCTCCTGTTAGTTAAGCATGCATGCTAACCCAGTTTGTTTAAGAAAATGCTGGTGTCATGGTCCTACTTATGGTGGATTTGCTCAATTTCTCTGCCTTCCCTCTCTTTGCTCACCTGTAAAAAGTATATTACACTCAATAGTTGACAATCCCAAGCTGTAAAACATACCCAATCAAAATTACTAAAGCACCTTGGAATTCTTGGATGAAGAAAAGATTTTGCAGATGATTGAAACACCAAAGATGATCTTTGGGGAGGCAAGAGCAGCAATACAAATCTTTAATGTGGTAAATCCAGATTCGAAGATACTGCTCAACCTCTTAATGATGTTGTGAGACAGAATAGTGGGACAGCAGGAATTAGTTTTGTGTATGTTTGCATAGTACCTACCAAAACCTCTATATTTTGCTGTGGCTGCCAGGCACTAAGGCAGGATGAAGTATTTTGGCTGGAATCTGTTTTATTATTTCACTGTAAGGTATTATCCCCATGCAAGCAAGGGTGTTTGCAGAGGGGGTGATGTTCAGTTGCATCTTTCTTCAAGAACACACTGAGGCTGTTGCTCATCCCCTGTTGGGAGTGGAAAGGAAGAAGGAAAGTTTCTAAAACTCAGCATGGGGAGTTGCTGAGAGTATTTCCAAACAGTATTTTTGTTTCATTTGCATTCTCCATTATGAATTAGAATTTACCAAAGTGTTTGGCCTAACAGGCAGGTTTGTCTACTCACAATTCCTTATTCTGGAGACTCTGTGACTGCTAGATTGACACTGTGCTCATTCCAGTGCCCGGGAGAAGTGAGTCCATGCTGTTCCTTTTAATGAACGATAGAGGATACCAATAGTTGTGGTTGTATGCGGTCCACTGCCCTGTGGATCTCAGTAATCCGTGCCTGCTTTTATCCACAGAACTAAGTCATTATATTATAATAGCAGAAAACATAGTAAATGTTAATTTGTGTAGAATTAATTTATTTTAATTTGGGTCACATATGCTTCACTATGCCCTGTTCTGAAAGCATGTATGCACATCTCCAACTAGGACCTGTAAAACAGGTTGTAGGAATAAAGTTATTCCTGTGCTTTTATCTCTGCAGGATCAGGCTCTAGGTGTTGAACTACTCACAAATGGGTTTAAAGTAACCCGAAGGGAAGAGGGGAGCTATACTGTTTCTATTTTAAGATTGGTTACAGAGAATTTTTGATAAGGGTTACTTATACTGAATTATAGCGTTCAGAAACCCTGAATTATAGCGCTCAGAATAATTTCTCTTCCTATAACTACTTTGAATAGGGGAATGGAGAGAAAGAAAAAGGTTCCTTACATTCTTTCTTGGATTTATGCTTTTTCAGGGTACCAAATTAACTTCTTTGCTGTGCTCTGCAGCTTGTAACAATCATCTGCTGCCCTTCTTATGGGAATGTGCAATCCAGTTCTGTGAGGTCTGTCTTGACTCCTGGGAAGCTAAAAACAGCTTGCCCATCCACACGTAAATGTTACACACTGTGAATTGCCCAGGGGCAAGTGAATCCCTTTTTGCATCTGTTTCTGTGAAAGGTTTGATGTTCCAGGTTATTTATATCCTGCAGTTATTGCCAAGTATATGATGTAATTTCCTAACTTGCAGCCTCATGACTACTTGCTGATGTTATTCCATTTCACAAATAGCATGAATGAAATACAAACTTCATACACCTAAAAGAAAACTTGTCTCGTCTGCTTCTCCCACCTGTTGTCTCTCTGTACCCACAGATGATGCTGCTGCCATTGCTGGCTTTAGAGATCAAGTGGCAAACTGCTCCTCCAAGGACAGTTCTTGTATATATCAGGCTGTAAGAAATACAAAACACCTTTTCTGTCTTCTCTTTATATATGTTGTAGGTTCAGGGTTTGGATACATCTCAGGATGATGGTGCACATAGTTTTATCTGTTTACATATGCATTTATCTCGATCCAGTAGCCTTGCATTTCTTGAATTGGTGGGGTCAGGCAATTTTAAATCCACTGTCCTTGTAAAAACAATAATTTTATGGTTTATTGCAGTGTGGCGTGTGCACAGTAGGCTAAGCTGATTGGTAACACCAGGGTTTCCCGTGAAGCTGGTGGGATTGACAGCCACAGCTTGATGATGAAGACAGATGGAAATCTGCTGTGTCTGCAGGCAGTCACGCCCAGCAGGTTTTAAGGCTGCAGCTATGGTAACACCAGCCACACAGCGAAGTCAAGGCCCCAGACCCCTGGTCCCTGGAACCGGTGGGATATGGAGGAATGAAAACAGCTTTCCCTAAATGCCTTTTATCGTTAGACTTCTTGACTTGCTGCTCTGGAGACCTAATGTAAGATGCTGACACTAAGACAAGCTGCAGTTAGTGCAGCAATCGCATTGAGTTGAGAAGCAAAGTCTAGGTATGCTTCTCCTTCTTTCCCTAGTGAAGATCTCACCTACATCTAATTCACTTCTGTTCTTGATGCATTTGCTGAGTACATGTCAGGAAAAATTGCTGTCACTTGACATTGCTTGTCTGGAAGGAGTGCTGCCTCCTCCCGTGAGCTGGGGTGGGGCAGATGATGGCCAAGGTTAGTCAGTGGTTGTGTTTGGTGATGGATCATGGTTGTCTCTTCTGAGGCACCAAGACCTGAATGTCATTTTAATTAACATGAAGAAAGCTTCCTTTATTTCTCTGTGTCTTTTAAGACAGATAACCTGAAGCAACACTTTTTTCCCAGCCAAGAGTGGTAAAGTTTTGTTTCATACCCATCTCTCATCGGCAAGAACATTTAAAAAAAACCCCATTATTTTCATTTTCCTTTACACTTCACATATTTTGTTTGATTTTTCCTTTCCATCAGTTTTACATCAAAATATGGCCCATGTTGATAGGAAAATATATGTTTAATTTCTTTATATTTACCTCATTTTTTTAACATGCAGATGCAGTCACTCTTAAGTATGTGACAGTGTGATACAATTAAGTTATTTACCTTTACACATTAACATCCATCCCTTAGTTCTAGTAGCTGGCTTTAGTCCCCCCATCATTATGGAATTTTAGGTTTGCAGATTGGACCTTAGATTTCTACTGTTAACTGAACAAGATGTCTGTAAGTGTAGCTAAGAAAAAAATCCTGTTGTTCTTATTTCTGATCTACAACCAAAAGATAATTGACAGGAGAAAGGAAGAAAAATATGCAGCAGCTTATAAACTGCTTCCTCATAAGCCAACACCATTCATCCTGATAATAGAGCCCAAGCACAACTTTGGGCCACGTTCCAGGGAGCTGCAGAGCTCTTTGTGTGTAGCAGCCCGTACCTCAGAAACTTGGAAGCAAAGCCTGTCTGGACATTATAAGAGGCAAATATGAAGGCACTGAATTAACATTTAATTGACAAGACTGTGTGCTATTGCTAAGTCAAATGTACAAAGTGAGCTCAGTTTGTTGTGAACAAATTGATCCCCTATTACGAAATACGTGAGAGAGGAATTGCTCACATAGCACTGACAGGCTGTGGAGACCAGCAGTAGAGAACTAATACTCTGTGATTTTAAGAAATGCTGAAATCTTGGGGAACTATCGCATGACTAGATCATAAAACTCATGGGATACTTCAACGGTTGAACCAGTGCTAAGTCAGGTTATCTTGACTGAACAGTGGCTTTGAGCACTAGATGCAACTCTTGCAAGGAAGGTCACCCAGCCCCTGTGGAGACAAATTTACATCTGCCCAAGCGAGGGCTTTCATCATCCTTTCTGGTCCTTGCCTTGCTATATGGTGCCCATTCAGTTCTCATATTTTCAAATGCATTGCTTGTTTATGTATGTCTGGTGCAGTGCAGTTTGCTATGGGGTATACTCTGTAACTTCCCTCTCTACTCGAGTGGTCATCCATACTCTTAGAAAGGATGGGTATAAAAAAAGAAACGATGCTGCAAGTTATAGTATTAAAGAACTGATGAGTAACTCATACCCACTGAGTTTTGACTGCAATATGATTAATTTGATAACCAAGTTCTGGAAAAGAATCCATTAAATAAAACCAGAGACCGGTGGGAACTAGTCCATTGTACAGCAGTGTGTGGGAGGAGAAGGAAAACGGATATGGAATATTTAAAAGTGGGCTGTTATATATACCAGAGATCTGATGCAGCCACTAGTAGCACTTAGCATTGCTAAGAACAGATAATAACCTTTTAATGCAAAAAGCACAGCACACAATACCAGCTGAACCCATTTCAGACGTCATGAACAGGGATGCGGATGAATTGATCAAGGGAGTAAGATTTGGTGGTTGCCTAGGGACCGGTAAGCATGACCTACTTCCCAACCAAGAGGCATATGCTGGTTTGTATGGGTAACACACTGATTTGGCATTTCAGAAAGGTTGAATTTCATCACTGGGGAAAATCTTAAAGCAAAGTTGATTGAGGAAAAAAAGTAGAAGTGTATGAACTAAATTGTGATTTTGTTAAGAAGTACTTGTAAAATATCCACTGCACTCCTCCCACTCAATAACCAAAAAACCAACAGGGGCGTTCTGACTGGGAAGTTAAAAATAAAAGAATAAAATCCATGGTTGATGAAGGAATTTAGATGTTTCAGGAGAATGATGCTAGAAGGGAGGAAGACCCAGTACCAGATAAAGACTGTAAAGGGGCTAGAATTAATGCAAAAAAAGGCAGAACTGTTCAATAGATACCTCACTTTCTATTTGGAAAGGAGCAGGATAACCTAGTTGTATCAGATGAGGCTGATACAGTACTCTGAAGTCAGTATTTAATGAGGATGTGGTAATGTTTATCCTAGTAAAACTAGCATTAAAAATCAACCCATCTGCTTAGCTCCACTGAAGAATCCAAGCAGTTGGATCAGGAAGTTCCCTGAGATTTTTGTCCTCAGAGTTTAAAAAATCATGGAATATGGGAGTAAATCCAAACTGGTGAAGAAGAACTAACCATTAAAAATGATGACTGGGGTGGTCTGTGTAGCTGGAGTGTGGTTAGTCTGATACAAGTAAGGGACAATATTACAGGAATCTTTAAAGTGAATACGGTTTACAAAGAGTAAAATAATAATGAAAGCTTAGAGGGTGCAAGTGTAATTATTTCAGTCAGTATCATCTTCTGTTAAAAAGAGTTTGCTGAATATTTTTTCTTTAAGATTTTTAGTTTTGTTTGATAAAGGTAGATAAATAGATAATAAGATTTCATGTTTGCAAGGTACTTTGCTTCATACCTTCAGTCTTTTAATTTTTAAGAATAAACCATACAGCAAATCCGAACTGGATTAAAAACCCCAAAACTTAAAGAGTGTCTGAGAACCATTGGCAGCAGTGAATTTCCTTCACATGGAAATCTTTTCAGTGTGATACCAGAGACTTGGAAACAGTTTTGTTCATCATTTTCACCAACAGTTTGAAGTAAACCTAGATGCTGTTCACTAGAGGCATAAGGATCACTGCAATTTTAAATAACAATTGGACTGTAACCTGAGTTTGTACAGCAAGCTGGGCCCTTGTTAACAAAACACATTTTAATGACAGATCCAAAGTAATAAGTTCAAAAATGGACATTTAATTTGGAATGAAATTCCATTTTAATAGTAAGGGTAATTAGCCGCTGCAACATATCAAAAGGAGACAAACCCAATCATTTCTCCCTCTCTTGACTAACTTAGGTCAAGGCCGTTGTGTTTTGCCGTCTTGCTTTCAGGCAAGTGCCCGTTACCAGGAGAGCTGGGTGAAACATCCCAGGCTGTGGCACACAGGGTAATTAATGCAGGAGGACCCAGTGGCGTGTCCAGCCTTGAATTTTACAAAACTGTGATTTTGTGCAGCATTATGAGAGGAGGAGTGGAAAAGGCAGATGAAGGTCAGGGTTGAACCAAAGCTTGCAAAAGGAGAAGCAGCTTGAACAAGCAGTTTACAGGTAGAGACAGGAAACTTGAATTGCGTTTATCCAGCAGGGAGGCAGAGAAAGGATTAGAAAGGCAGAAGGGGTGAAAAGTTGTGTAAATCTCTCATGTTCCCCAATTGATTTGTTCCCTCCTCTACTCTGATTTCTGGCTCATAAGCAAAGATTTTTACTAAAATCCTGTTTCTGTTCCTTTTAGAGTCCTGGGAACAGCTTGATCATCAGTAGCCAGCACTGAGTACTGGCTCCTCATGCCGTGGCATTGTATTCTTTTGTGTTGCCCATACCTGTGTCAGAACTAAAACTAAGACGGGTTAGGGATGGCCCCGATTTGTCTGTCTAGCTAGAGCAAAACAGGCACCAACCGAGGAATGCTGAGATATTTGATGGTTCAGGTATGCCAGTCTCCAGGCTCTCAGACAGGGGCTAACTCGCAGTGATTTGTTGTTGCCATAAATAGGGTTGTCCACATGCTAGCAAGCTGCCTGCGATGGGGTGTAATTACAAAGGTCACAAGTCTGTGAGTCTGTCTGGATCTTGTGTGTTCTCTGTCACAGTATCAGAGACTTCTCTATAGTTTCCTCTTGGGCCAAAGATCTTTAGGTTCTGTAAGGACATTTGTATTGGACAAGTGGACGTCACATAAATACTGTATACGACTCAGCTGTTGTATGTTGTCTTTGATATGGAGGAGGCTCATAACTTAATGGACTGTGAAGAGATGCTTATCTAGCTCATTTTGCTCATACTGAAAGATTAGCTCCTCTAAAGTGAGAGTGTGTACATGTCGCTGCTAGGATTTCTGCTTTCTTTTCCTGAACACTTTATCCTACAGTAAGGGTGGAGCAAGTGCTGCTCTGGAGTAAATGTGTAAATATAATACCATACTGCAGAGCTTCATTGACTTGTAGTGACTGGGGCCTAAATCCACTAAAGAATTTCAGTATTGCTTGTACTGGAAGCAACAGAAGTTGTTATTTGAGTTATTCCACTGGCTTAAACCCATCAGTAGCCCACTGAATGTTAAACACATGCTTCAGTGGCCTGGAAGAATTAGCAAATAACCACAAAATTTTGGGGTTTTTTTTAGTTAAAATGTATTACAGCTTTTTCTTTGGCCAGTTTTCAGTTCTAACCATGGGTGGTATTGCCACTTCAAAGATACTGGGATTTGTTGTGAGGGGGTTTTATAAAAAATTGACAATGAAATTTTAAGTTTGTGGGCCTGTTCGGGTGTTTAGCATTTGGGGGTAAGGGAGATATATGTTCATTAGCTGTGAAACAGATTACAATTATCACGGTTCCTCTGTGTTTCACCTAAAGCAACTTACATTGAGCTGAATGGGAGTCTTGGGCTAAAATTGCTCCAGTGATGTAGCCTGTGCTTTTGTTGACAAGGTAGATATTGTGAAACAGTGTGAAGCCAGTGAGCTTTGCCCAGGGGCCAAGAGGTGAAACATTTGCTAATGGTAGACCAAGCAGGTAAGTTTTAATTCAGAGCTCTGAGACCTTTCACAGGTACAGTCTCCATGTTCTTGTTAGACTTGAAAACACTGAGATCTTTTGCACACCCCACTTCTTACTAAG
The DNA here is from genome assembly GCF_965140245.1 of Athene noctua. Classification (NCBI taxonomy): domain Eukaryota; kingdom Metazoa; phylum Chordata; class Aves; order Strigiformes; family Strigidae; genus Athene; species Athene noctua. The sequence goes on from NC_134041.1 coordinate 56,219,044, forward strand.
GACTTAATTTTTAGGCTTCAAGCAAGCTCTTCCTCTTTCTTCTTTTCACAATGCTATCAACATCTAAACGAAGAAAAGAAGGGATGGGTATCTACCACAGTGGTAATGCGTGGCTTAGACTATAAATTGGTCAGTCTTAGATGATGAAGGTGCAAGTCCCCTGACCTTCACAGAACATCACAGTTTTACAAAGCATTGCCCCACAAAATGGATGAAGCTGCTGGGAGGACCAAAGTAGCCAGGGCTATGTGGTCTGCAACTACACCAAGTCATAAAAATAATCTGGAGAATGTAGTCTTCTTAATGTATTTTGTTTATGTGTCTCTTAATGTGTGTATTATATTTGTAGTTGTTTATATTTACATAAAGACATCCATGGAATGTCTGTATTTCATCACAGAGACTTTTAATTTCTATTCAATTTCTTCAGTTTCTAAGAGGTATTTATCCCAATTTCAGTTGCTCATTTTTGCAGATATTGGAAAGTATTAAGAAGCCCTCCCTTAAAATAACTCTCAGTATTTAAAACTTTGTCTGTATAGAACATTTCTAGAGTTCACTTTATCTGTATGCATACTACCGATGCGAACTTTAGTGGGCTCAGCCCTTTCACGGCTCCAAAGATAGACTTCTTTGTTACGAGAACTTCAGCAGTTGTTGCCCTGGCTGCTATCAGGTGGTTTGTCAAAATGTACAGTATTTCCTTGTCACTTAATAATTTCCTCTTAACTTTTTTCCTGGATTCAAGCAAATCAGACTTGACCAGATACTACACTGGATCCAGCTCATCTGCACGACAGCTAATATTCTAGTGTTAATAGATTTTTCTTTCCCTTCTATTTCTGCATTAAATGGCTGCTGGCCCTCCCTGATGGGTCTTTTAAAAAGTAGCAACGGTCAAATATGTGTATGAAGTACTTTAAAATTATAAGAGAAATGAGTCTAGAACATTATTCAGTTGAAGAGAAGTGTGTTGTTTGTAAGCACTTTAACTCACTGCATCCAAGTCCCACGCTGGAACAGAGAGGTCACAAGGGCAGTGTTGTTTGTGAGTCCTGGCATAAATCTCTGTTCTTGCTGCCTCAACACCCTGGAGCAATGCAGAGGCAATTGCAATCCTGCAGGCAAATTGCTTTTTGCGTGCAACTCAGCTGCTGCTCATGAGAAACAGAACTGCAGTAGCAATTTGACTGACTTTCATATAAATGAAGCATGGTCAGAAGACATTTCTGGTGGGGTTTTGAGTCCCAGTGATTTCACACTTACACAGCGCCCTGTGCAGATGCCAGGGTACTGATCTTGAATGCTAGCCCAAAATTCCCAGAGGACCAGTGTTCGAGCGCTGGATGCAAGTTATGAGACCTACAGATGGTTGCAAGGTGGTTTTTAAGGCACTTTTGGGAATGTGAGAGCTGGCACCAAAATTATTTTGGAATGCAGTCCGTCAGGAAGATGTGATATAAAACAGATTTCTGTGTGCTGTTACAAACTAGTACATTATTAATCTGCTTTAATTAGTATCATCTAATGTAAAGAGAGATTGTTTTGTGGTTTCTCGCTGCTTTTGATGACAGCCTCTGAAACACAAGAAGGCATAACAGTATGTTTGGAGATAAGCTTCATTTGTATGCTTGATAGTGTGTGAAGAGAAGGCACCTTTAAGTGCCTTCCTTGCTGTTGTGAATGGTACAATTTCACTGGCATTATGAGCAGTGACAGTAAACTTGATGAAAAAGCTGGTCTAGCAAACCTTCATTCATTTTGAGCCTGACCCAAGGACCAGGCACGAACTGGAAATACTTCTGCCAATTGGTGTTTTAGGCCAAACCCTCTATGAAAACCATTTTCTTAGCTCGATTTTTATGGCTTCATGTGTCCTGTAAATTACTAGGAGCCAATGTCCATAGATGTAAAATGATTTAGCAAATGTACCTTTTGAGAACTGGGACATGGAGCATTTTAAAGTTTAAAACAGCATCTTTGGTAGAAGAGGTTAAATGATGAGCATTTGACAACTTAAGTGAGATTTAGAGCTTTGCAAAGGCTTGACAGGAAGAGGATGCTTTTCTGTGGCAAAAAATCGAGATGAAATTGTGTCCCAAAGTGTTGTCCAAATCACATGCTGCAACTTGCTTCTCTTTCTGGTAAGGCTCTTTGACATACTGTCAGCAACACCAAGCATGTTTTTTTCCTTCCTCACCACGTATGTGTCAACACATTTACAGCTGTGATTAAGAATCCTCTGGTTTACGTTTCATAAGGTTTTGGATTATATTACACTGAAATAAGCCAGTCTTCATCTGATAGTGCTAAACTGCATGTGCATCCCATTGCTTTTCCATAATAAAAGAGCTCTGAGAATGAACCATGTGTGAAATAATAGAATTATATATGCGTACACCTAGGGAAAGGGTTGGTGAGAAAGCTGAAGATGAGTGTAGCTGAGAAGGAGTTTACTCCTACATTGTGTTGAAAAATGCCATAAATGTATTCACAAATTCTTTCAATTCTGGATGGAGGCCAGAGGGTCTCTAACGTGACAAATGAAGATTTACTGCCATCTACCGTGCAGCTGAACAATGGTTATGCATAACACATTTGGAAAAAAAAAAAAAAAAGAATTGGGTTAGTGTATGTTGTTTTGAAGGGGGAGATGGGTTAGGATTTAAGTTATTATCCCGAACAGACAGTGGAGTTTGAAGTTCTGCTTCAGCAGTGACAGAGCAATGGCACAGGGAGGATCTGGTGCATTAAATTTTGGACCGTGTGCGTGACCAAGCGGTGGGTGCAACCCTGGGCTCTTCCACACAGGGTTGCAGCTACAGATGCCAGGGGTTTCTTTTAAAGACATTGTCCTTCAAGTGCTAGAAGAACCTGCAGCTGTTTGTAATGGATGTGACTTTTGTTATCTTCATAAGGTAGGTAATTAATCTTAAAAAACCTGCTGTGGGGTGTCTCTTAGCAGATTTGTCACTAAATAGGCTCTTTCCCAGGGGTAGAGATTCCTTAAAATTTCTTTATGTTTGCTAAGGTAAAAAGCAAAACATCAAATGGGAAATAGTTAAAAAGTGTCTCAATGCCGTAGCAGGGAGAGGAAACCTAGAAAGTAGATTATTGTTAGTTACTGCCCTCCTACGTGTAATGAGCAGCCTTTTGAACTCCTCTCACACACATTTCGCCATGATATGTGACTTGTCACTGTAACATAAATCTCTACTTAGTACATAACTGAACAGGCTTCTGAGCACTTGCATCCTCCCAGTGGGGCCGCAGGTCCCTCCCCACGGGCCAGGAACACGGCCCTTCAGATTACCGAATTCCTGTGCCACTCCCAGGCCAGCTGCCTCCCTCCTTAAACCTGCCTGGGCTCTGCCCTGCCTCCTGTCAATTCAGGCTTGTTCCAGAATTTGGAAGATGCAGCGGCGGGTTAGGGTGCCTGTGCCAGCTGCTGAATGCAGACCAAGTCCCTGCAGCGGCCGCCGGTGGAGAGAAGCAAGCCGGTGCTCAGATGTGGGTGCTGCCATTCAGACTTTTCGTTTGGGATATTTATTGTGCTTCCAGCTTTTGCTAGACAGGTCTCTAAGAGAGAGATGAAACAGTCCTCCAGTATTAATGCATCTTTTCTTTACATCAACACCATTCATTTCTTCTAAGAATTAATTAAGCCTAGAATTGGCTTTAAGGCTATTCTAGGCAATGGGGAATTTGCAGTGAAATGATCAAGGAACTCAGGCTGTTGTGAAATGCTTTTCTCTCCCAAGCACAGAAGCCCCCAGTCTTCTTTTCACATGTCTTCACCTATTTAGGCGAAATGTTATTTGGGAACAAAACCTAAAACGTAGTTTAATATAGAGAAAAAAAACCCCATAGGTTTGTATTCTTGCAGTGAAAGGGCAAGAATCATTTGGGGAAGAATCAGGAAGGGTTCTTCTACCTTTTTCTTCTTGCAAGATTGTAATCTCCTCTGAAAAATTCTTATAGCTAGACTTGCAAATCACTTAATGTGGTGCCTTGCAATGTTTTGGCAGCGTGAGGAGTTTCTCATTTTCTGCTGTTTAATATTATTCTGCTGCATAGGATCTGTGGTGCTGGTCTTATTACAGTGTACTGCTTATTACTGTGTACTGCTACAGCTCTGCTGCATTTAGATTTATGTCTTTTACTGTAAGGGTGCAGTTACTTCTGATAGTAATAATGCTAATTTTATCAGGAAGGAAAACAAACAGTGGCAGCATTAGAGAGGAATCCTTTTTCACACTTCCAGGACCCCATCACAGAGAGGTGAAATGTCTTGGTAAATTGGCTGAAAAACCAGCCATCTCTCTCCTCTTACGCTTTCTACCATGTTGTGTAATCATCTATTTATCATAATTTATCTAGCAGTTTGCTACAATTAAAGAAGATTTCTACAAGGATAAAGATGTCTGGTTTCTAACTGATGCTATTCCTATCTTCTGTAGAGTGTCATATGATGTGGGTGTTCTCTTCACAGTCTGGGAAAAATCAGTCACTGAAACTCATGGATACATGTGTGTGCATGTCAGTTGTTACTTTAATTTCTCCCAATTCATTACCAGAATTCTTGATAGCTTACTCCTGAAGGCTGTATATAAAACATGTTAAAAAAAAAATCCCTCTGTTTCTAGAAAACAGAACCAGGGAGACTAATTAAATGTTCTGATCATCATGAAGGATGGTGTGGAAAGAATAGATTTGCTGGCTTGCTTTTAGGAGTTCTGCTCAGCTTTGTCATACTTAAGGCTTTTCACTGTGGTATTAGAATTCAGTGTGAAACTATACAGTGACTATTATGTTATTAATACAGTTTGCTCCTAGTCTGTCAAAGGAACATCTCGGGGTGCCAACTGTAAATGGGTTACTAAGATAATAGTAGGGCTTGTGCATTTTCAGGTTATAAGTGAACAAGACGTACTAGAAATACCACTGTATAATTTTTGCTGTACTACTTAAAATTGCGCTGCTTAAAATAGTGCTGCTTAAAATTGACATATTTTTAATGGCATTTTGGGTTTTCACATTCGAAACACTGTAGTGTGGAATTAATTCATTTAGGGGATGGGATCTTACAGTGTCTGCTCATCTTTTCTCCCTAGCTGCAACCCTGCTGCTCTACAACCTGCAGCTCCCCAGAGCATATTGGGGTTGCAAGATCCAGATGTAGAAGAGGGACAAGGATTCTTTCCCCAGTGGAATTTGGCTTTTTGGCAGGCACTATAGGCAGACAGGTGTGGGCAACTTTGGAGCTGGCTTTAGGTCTGTTACTTGATAGGGCTGCTAATGAGCTGTTTTATGCTTCCTTGCTGTAGTGGATGATGTTGTAATTCCGAGGATGGTCTCGGGTTTCCTTTTGGGAGTATTGTCCGCCGCTCCTTAAGAGATCTCTGCACAGGATCTTTCATGGAGCTGTAGTTAAAGTCTTTTCTGATGCTCACATATAGTTATTCTTTTAATAAATCAGAGTGCCCACCCAGATAGTGGTATGTTCAAGCATAATGTGCTGAATTATTTTCCTCATGCCTGATGGAAGGGAATTCCACAGCATAATTGGCTGCACAGAGCACTGAGCAGGACCAGAGCGCAGGGCAACACTGTGCCTTGCAAGTGGCAAAATGCCCCTTTACAGTAGTGTGTGAGAGTCTGTAATGAGCCTGTCTGAACATTTACCAGTGCAAACGTATGGAAGTTGTAGAATTGCAGCCAGTGCCTGCAGTTGAAAACAAGCTAGGGGAGCAACTTAAGGCATCCCAGCTGGGTCTTGATCTGTTTATACAGTGACCTTGTCTTGCAGTTTATTTTGAATATGTGTTTGAGAAGCAGATTAAAATTAAGTCTTTCTTTATGTAAATATGTTTTTAATTCTACTGAAAAATTTTATTCTATCACTGTGGTGTGACATGTTGATGTGCAAATTTTGGACTAAAATCTTGTATTGTAAATGCACTGAGGCTCCCATGTGAACAGTAACAAGCATTTTCTCAGATCTCAAATATGTTACAGCAGATTCCCAGTGGAGGCTGAGTTTGTACTGCTGAGTTCAATAAATATTTTATCTTTGGCCAAGATGAATGGTAGATCAAGAATGTAGCCTGCAGTGCTTTCTGTATGTACCTTTACTTTCCAGTAAATTGAAAGCCATAACAAAACATATTGGATGTTAACTATTTCTTTTTTTGTTGTTTTCTCAGAGTGTGAAAACCTGACCAAGTATGTGTCATCTCTGAAACGTGGCTCTAGAAATAAATACAAGATTTTGCACATTAAGTTGAGGAAAACTTTTTTTTTTAAATTTTCTTATTTTTTTAGCATTTTTCACTCTACACAACAGTGTTTTAAAAGGAGATGCCAGGTACTTTCAATAAACAGTGGTGTTTTGTTTATAATCTTTTACCTTGGAACAAAGAAAAACAATCATTGAAAAGTTTAAAAAATTTGATGTCTTTTTTAGTGCATACAGATATTGGTTAGAAAATTTTTATGTGTGTAAATAGTTTTCAGCTGGAAAAAACAGATGATCCAGTTTATTTGAAATATCCCTAAATCTGTCTGTATTTCTAACAGGGTTCCCCGGGTGTCTTCTGTGGGTTGGTTCTTAAGCATACAAAAAGCTGTTGTGAACATCTCATGTGCTCTTTCAAAGAAAGTAATTACGTTCAGATATGTATCGTCCCTGCATATGGTTGTCTGCATCTACAGGAAGATTCTCTTGCAATTACAAGCTAAGACCTGCAAAATGTAAACGTGAGCACACAGAAGGAGTATGACCTCAGTGGGCATCCTTCTCTTGACATACACTAGAATTTTTTAATGACGTATGAAATATTTTAAGTATCTCTGAGTAGTTCCTTGGTGCTCTGCTTCTGTGTGATTGTTTGGCCACTTGCTTTTAGGCACTGGGGAGAAGGGAAATATTAGAAGAGGGGATTTGAAGATGAAGGGAAAAGGAGCCTTAGATTTCAGTGCAAAGGGCATTGCACTCGTGAGGAGGAAGAGGGACAGGTGAGCAAGCGGGCCCCAAAACTGATGAAGTGGGAAGGAAAAGAGCTTTGCCAGTGCTGTGAAGAGTTTGAAGATGAGAACTAAGAACCTTCATGCTCTGGGACCTACACGACCATTTGAAGAGGGGTAATGTATGTGCAGGAGCTCTGTCGTGGGTTAAAGGGGTGGGGGCCATGCCAATGTTACGAGGGGGTGGGTGTCCCTGTAATTGAGACAGGAGATGCATGTTGAAGTTCCAGCTGTAACCTGAAAGGAAAAAGACTTGGATAGAGAAGAAGCAAAATTTGACCACTGGATGCTGGAGGGGAGAGAAAGAGGACCCATAGTTAGCACGGTGGAAAAGAGGACAAGGAGACAAGAGGAGGGCCAAGAGCGGGTGAAGCCACAAAAGATACATTGTCAGAAAAGAGAGATAGCCAGGAGTGTGAGAACCTGCCAGGAGGTCAGGGGAAATGCCCCCTCTCTGCAAACAGGGGAAAACCTCTTTTCCCCCCTCTTTTCCCCCCTCTTTTCCCCCCTCTTTTCCCCCCTCTTTTCCCCCCTCTTTTCCCCCCTCTTTTCCCCCCTCTTTTCCCCCCTCTTTTCCCCCCTCTTTTCCCCCCTCTTTTCCCCCCTCTTTTCCCCCCTCTTTTCCCCCCTCTTTTCCCCCCTCTTTTCCCCCCTCTTTTCCCCCCTCTTTTCCCCCCTCTTTTCCCCCCTCTTTTCCCCCCTCTTTTCCCCCCCCTCTTTTCCCCCCCCCTCTTTTCCCCCCCCTCTTTTCCCCCCCCTCTTTTCCCCCCCCCTCTTTTCCCCCCCCTCTTTTCCCCCCCCTCTTTTCCCCCCCCCTCTTTTCCCCCCCCTCTTTTCCCCCCCTCTTTTCCCCCCCTCTTTTCCCCCCCTCTTTTCCCCCCCCTCTTTTCCCCCCCCTCTTTTCCCCCCCCTCTTTTCCCCCCCCTCTTTTCCCCCCCCTCTTTTCCCCCCCTCTTTTCCCCCCCCTCTTTTCCCCCCCCTCTTTTCCCCCCCCTCTTTTCCCCCCCCTCTTTTCCCCCCCTCTTTTCCCCCCCCTCTTTTCCCCCCCCCCTTTCCCCCCCCCCTTTCCCCCCCCTCTTTCCCCCCCCTCTTTTCCCCCCCCTCTTTTCCCCCCCCTCTTTTCCCCCCCCTCTTTTCCCCCCCCTCTTTTCCCCCCCCTCTTTTCCCCCCCCTCTTTTCCCCCCCCTCTTTTCCCCCCCCTCTTTCCCCCCCCTCTTTTCCCCCCCCCCTTTCCCCCCCCCCTTTCCCCCCCCTCTTTCCCCCCCCTCTTTCCCCCCCTCTTTTCCCCCCCCTCTTTCCCCCCCCTCTTCCCCCCCCTCTTTTCCCCCCCCTCTTTTCCCCCCCTCTTTTCCCCCCCTCTTTTCCCCCCCCTCTTTTCCCCCCCTCTTTTCCCCCCCTCTTTTCCCCCCCCTCTTTTCCCCCCCCTCTTTTCCCCCCCCTCTTTTCCCCCCCCTCTTTTCCCCCCCCTCTTTTCCCCCCCCTCTTTTCCCCCCCTCTTTTCCCCCCCTCTTTTCCCCCCCTCTTTTCCCCCCCTCTTTTCCCCCCCTCTTTTCCCCCCCTCTTTTCCCCCCCCTCTTTTCCCCCCCCTCTTTTTTCCCCCCCCTCTTTTTTCCCCCCCCTCTTTTTTTCCCCCCTCTTCTTTTCCCCCCTCTTCTTTTCCCCCCTCTTCTTTTCCCCCCTCTTCTTTTCCCCCCTCTTCTTTTCCCCCCTCTTCTTTTCCCCCCTCTTCTTTTCCCCCCTCTTCTTTTCCCCCCTCTTCCCTCTTTTTAACCTCTTTTTTCCTATTTTTCATTCTCCCTCTCTTTTTCCTCACGCCATTTTTCTTCCTTTTGCCCCTCTTTCCCCTCTCTTTCCTCTTGCCCCTCTTTCCCCTCTCTTTCCTCTTGCCCCTCTTTCTCCTAATAGTCTGAAGACCTTTATCGCAGAGGGTGACTGAGGCTCCTCTTGCGTTGGTTTCATTCTGAGGCCAGACATCCCCATCTAGTGGCTGTTCCGCCTTCCCTCACGGAGTACCACTTGGGGGAGAAGGATGCCTTGCACACACGCACGGCACTAAGACCAGTTGTAGCCCCCCTGTTATCTCAGTGTTTGCCTTGTGGACGTCTTAAACTTCTGTGAGTACAGAATGAAGTACATACATTTTTTTTCCCAAAGGAAAATCATCAGTTTTACTACTCATAATTTCTGTGTGGAAAATAAATTGCTGCTATATTGAAGCAAATTATTTTTCTACTGCTTCTGACACAGCAAATGCACATGAAAATGTCTGTCATGACTATATGCAGACTGAGAAAATAAAGCAGGATCAGATTTGTTCATTAACAAAAAAATGACAAAAAGAATAGGCTACCAGACAGTACAGTGCTTTTTGAATTAAATTATTACATTAAAGTAAAACCACAGGGGACTTGTAACGTGTATAATAATGCAGAATCATATTTTTGCTGCACATAGCCCTTTGTGGCCTTTGGGAGAAAAACATAATCACTTGTTTTTCTTGTTGGAGTCCTATTCCCTGCAGGTTTTACCATAACTCACTGGGTTTTGTCCCATGTTGCTGGTGGGCGTTGGTGTTTGGCTGCGAGTCAGGAGCAGTTCAAGGCTGGTCTTTGTCTGAGATTTGTCCTGGTGAGGGCCGAAGTGCAGCTGTACGGCCCTCCCTGGCTGTGAGGGAATTAGTGCCGACAAACACGCTCAGGCTGAGATGAGGAGACATTTTAGGACCACTTGGGACTGGAGAACAAGAAGGGAAACCCCTCTGTTAGACAAAGGCAAACTCAAGGTGTCTGCCAGGTTGGCCATAACAGAACCCCATCTCCTTCCTTGCCGGAAGCTTTATAGCGCTTTCTCCACCATGGGGTCCCCTCCACCCACAGGCAAAGAAATTTCTTGTGGACTTGACTGTAGGAATGGAGCTGGAGTTTTCTATTTCTCCTCAATCTTGGCATTTTAATTCTTTTTGCTTGTCTTCTTGAAGGCCCTTTTGCCTTCAAGATAACTTGTTGGATCCTTCTCCCTCCCCTGAATTAAAAAACTCTTGAGGGCCAGTCAGTATTTGCTTAATGTCAGGTAGGGCTGAAGTGTCGCCAGACTTACAGCTGCCTGCAGAGTTTTTTGGGGGTACTATTCACACAGCTTCCCCTGTCTGATACCCAGCGCCTGTCACAGCACCTGGGAATAAGTATTTTCTTGCTGTGTAAACTGAACGCTGAGTTTTTCCCTCTGAAAATCTGAGCTGGTTCTTGAATGTCTGGGAAAAAAATTGCCTGGAGACAGCTCCTGTTGCTGATCAGGGACTAGGGTACAAGGGGAAGGAGAGAAACATTTGTTTATCCCTTTTTTTGCAGTGGGGGAGCATCTTCAGAAATGCCTGGCAGAGTACTGGGTGCAGGAGCTGGTGTCCATGTGAATTAAATTGCTCACCTGTGTATTGCTGGAGATGAATGTAAGAATATTCAGCTCAAATTCTGAGAACTTGCTCCATTTCCAGCTTCCTCAAATGAGTATTTTTAATGTGTATTTTATATAGTCATTTTTCATAGGATCTCTTTAGTGGAAGTGTCTAACCCAGCCACTTTCTGTTCCCATAGCAGAAGCAGAACTGGTTCCACATTACATATCTGCTGCTTTTTTTTTTTTTTTTTTAAAACTGTTAATGACTAAAAAGCCATTGGGTGGCAGTATCAGCCAGCAAGCATCTCAATTAGTTGCTGAGATAAATGCAAAAGTCTAGGTAGGAAAGATTAGAAATGACAAGTTTCTTTAGATGGAACAAATGCATCAGTTTGTATTAGATGTTTTGAAAATCTTTTGAAAAACAATTATAACTAATTAAAAGATATAATGCAGGTTTGCAGTTGCAGATAAGGCTTTTGAACCTGAAGTTGTTCTTTTCTGTGCATAAGTTCAACCAGAAAGCGGGAGAGGTCCCTCTGATTTTATGGTGTAAATGTGGTGAAGTGCAAAAAAAACCCCAACAAACCACCTAACCAAAAAAAACCAAAACCAAAATCTCACCAATAAGAAAATAATGAACTTTCTAATTATATTAGATTTAGGAAAGTAGTTACTACCTCTGCAATTGCTACCAAGGCAGGAGAGGTTTTTTTGAAGGACTGGCCAATAAAGAGTCAGCTGGTGTCATTGCTTTGTTGTTATTAAAGGAATTATTCTGACGCCCAGCGGTCAGACCTGGCCTTCTGTTTTTAACTGGGATGGTGACCTTTTTGCTCTAATTTCTTCAAAAGCAGAAGTCTTAATTGAGTAATCTCAATACTTTTTTTTTTTTTTTAAGTCTAGAGACTTAAGACATAATAGGTGAATGTAGAACAAAATTAATCACTTGCTAAGGATAAGAGAAACTGTGATGCAGGAGCTCTGTGAGCCTTTAGGGTTCGCTTGCACAGGGATTAGGTGCTGTTTGAGCTTGGTCTTCCTGAGCTGTGCATATACATCAGGGTAACAACATCTGGGCTTCACATCATACATTTATTTTAATTTTCTTTTTATTCACTTTTCAGTTAATATGAAACTCACTTATGTGTTCAGCTTCACGCCTGGAAAATAGTATTTGTGATTACCCACTATTTAATTCTACCTTTGGAAGCAGCAGGCTTTAAATATCAATGAATTTGTAATGATGTAAAACTTGCAAAGCTAAGGATGCCCACTGCAGGCTCCATTTCTAGGTAAGGTTGTGTTTTCTGTAATAGGAATCGTAATTATTTTTGTCGTGGTATATGGTGTCAGCTCAATTACAGGCTTTTTCATAGAACTACTATTCTTTACGTTCCTGTTATTAACTCTCAGCACTCTCTTCTAAGTTCAGGCTGTCAAGACTATGAAAGCCACATGCAAATTTGAACTTGTTCATAATACCCTTCACTTCAGAAACCCCAACCAAGCGGGAACATTTTGTGTGGTACCAAAAAAAGCCCCATGATCATGTTGTTCACATCTTGCTTTCAAATGCATCAGATAATGCCACTTGTTTAAGCTTAGTCATGTCTGGGGGAATGTCAGAAGTCTGCATCACATGAGCTGCTCCTCAGATTTCCTAGCCGGTATCAGCATGTTTTCCTGGGGAGAAGCAGAGTGGAGATGTTATTAAAATCACTTATCCTATATGTTAGTATTGATATTTAAATCTCAGGTTTACTCCTGTGATTTTCATGCAGCATTTCACATTTACATTCAGCTGCTTTATGTGAAAATACTGTAGTATGTTTCTTTTCTTAAGGTGTATGTAAGATAGAACATATATTCTAACTAAACACCGTGCTTGTGTTCACGTTGACATTACCATTTTCTGATCAGCCCCCAGCCTTAGTACCTTGGGGAAGCTTTGAGCCTACCTTTAGCTTAATTTTAAACAGTTCTATCCTCTCCACTGCACGATACGTTTATAGACCTGTTGCTTGTCCTCCTTCCCTCCTTGGAGATCAGGAGGCAAAGAGGGCCATTAGCATGTCCTCACTCGTGCTTCTGGCCAGCAGCCTTCTCCAGAGCAAACAGCATGCGATGGACAGGGGAAGCACCCAGTACAATCTGGCTTTGTTCCCTACTGTCTCCTGCCTTCGTGGTGCTCATGATAAATGCATCACATACAAAGCCTGGAGATGCTCCAGACTGGGCAGATTGTTGAGCCTCTCCTCCTCAGCATCACTTTCAGATGCTCAAGTGCCGCTGCACTTGCCATGCCAGCTGTGCAAACCCTAGAGAGAATGAGAGATGAGGAACCGAAAAGGCTGGCAGCACTGAAGCGCTGGGCTGTCTTACGCCTTGCAATCGGGAGACTTTTATTCAGTACAAAATCTGCTTAGCGTGTCCAACTCTACCGCAGGGGGAGGTGCTGGCTCTGTTCCCAGGGAGTCTGATCCTGTTTCAAGAGTAAGAAATTGATTGACGTTGCTTCCCAAGGCCTCGAGCGTGTCCCTCCCCCGTGGTGCATATGGAGCTGGATGCCCTGCGTGTGCCCATATAGGGAAGGGTGTAACTATCTTGTTGACATCAGCTAGTTCAGCCAGGCATGCAAAGGGCTAACAGAGTGTGATGCTCACATGTAGCGTGGCAGATGGCACTTGGGACTGGCTGGCTCCATCACACCCCCAAGACCGACATACAAGACAGGGAAAGAGCTTTTTTGCATCCCCTTGCATGCTCTGGGCTAAGATACCGAGCTGCTGGGCTGTGAGAGCCCCATGTATTGAGCGACACTCATTCCTAGAGGAGAAAATTAATGAGTCTTTCCTGTGCTGCAAATTAATAGCAGCTCTGCAATACTTTTAATTTGTACAAAATCTGTGTGTTTTATTAGGTGAAAATAGCTGAGCAGGACAACGACTCTTGCAGTAAACATCATCCTGTGTTGGTAAAAGCCTAGCTGACCATGTCCTCCTTTTCCAGATGTATGGCCAGATGGGACAAAACCCAACTAAATGCTTCGTTACTGAGTTATCATCAGTGGCATCGAGGTAGCTCTCTTTAAGTTGTCCATATGCTAATGCTGGAGTGGGCAGCAGAGTTTATTGTGTGTATTATTCTCTTTCAAATGCCAATGATGACTGGAAGCTTTGCCTTAAGTAAACAAATCAGGGGGCAAAAACATCCAAAAGTATTACTGATACAGAGACCTGGCTTACTAAATCTGATGAGAAAGAGAGACATCGAGACTGATCTGTTGTGCTGGAGGATTTTAGGTAATCCACTTAAGTAATTCAAAACCAAGGCACCTATGGAAACTGCTCAAGATCTCTTTATAATTGTTCCTAACACACTATCTTCAGCTGCTGTCCCATCCACCAGATTGTTTCCCTATGTGATAATGAACCATTGCATTCACTGTGGACTTCAATACAAAACTCAGTAGAAATGACAGAAAAGTAGGAAAAATATAATTAAAAGCAGGTAACCATCAGAGCTCTACCTGTAGATGGTAACAAGCTGGCAGTAGCACAGGTGGCCAGTGTTTCTCTGCAGTGAAAGGTCTTCAGCCCATGTTGCTCACTTGGGTGGTTGGTCCTGTTTAAAATCTAACTGTTTTCTCTGCTAAGTCATATTTTCATATGGAGCTAAAATATGATACTTGTGTTAAAGTATTTCATTAGCTCAGTAGTTGAACCAACTACAGAACAAGCATGGATGGTGGATGCACAAGCAAATCCTGCATGCTTCCTTCGGGCATTTGCAGGTTTGCACTTGCTTGTCATCACAGCTCAGTAGAGGTTTTGACTAGACTTTTGACTTTTGACTAGAAAGGACCATTAAACAACCACGTCCGATCTTAGGTGTAATGCAGATGTCTCATCCTGTGACACTTGGAGGGTGCTTTGACCTTTCCAAAACCAGATTTTACAGCTCATCCCAGTGGGTGTGATGCTAGGGAGCAGGAGCAACCCTGACTCTGGAAGCACCATCTGGAAAGTTTGTAACGGCAGTTAGAGTTGATGCTGTCAGTCTTTGGAGGCTTGCTCTCTACAGACACTTGAGTAACTAAAAAAAAGATAGAAATACTGATATGGGCCTGTTTTAATATCTAACAGCAGTTGCACTGATAATCCTAGGAGACCATGATAAGGTTTGTTATTTCTTGATGTTATGTTAAAAAGTATTTATGAACGTTGAATGGGTTTGCTAGCGGTTGTCTAAAAATGTCCAGGCACCCAAAAATGTCAGAATCACAGTTCTGTGGAGTATTTCTGGCCTTTGTTAGCTGAGATGTAGACATGTCAGACAGATGTTTCCTTTTCTTGTCTGTCATAAAGAAGCTGCAGATGAAGTTCTCTGATTCTAGTAAGGAAGCTGGTTTGCTGTCCTGGCCATATCAGGCTGTAATGCTGCTTCAAAAAAGAACTGTAGCTGGGTTGTTTGTTTTTGTTTTTTTTTTTTAATCATTTATTTGAATATTACTATATGGAGCAGGATGAGAGTTCAAGAGGAGTGACTGGTTGCGAGTAAAAGCAGAAAAAATACATGTGAAGTTTTCTTCATGAACTCTGAAGACAGCTTCTTTACCTTATTTCTTGAGGGAAGAAAACACTGCTCTGTTATACAGCATATATAATTATAAAAGTTGAGGTGGATATAGCAAAATCCTTTAAAAGAATTTATTTGATTGTTACAGAAATACGGAAATTCTTACAGCAGATCCAACCGCAATTCTGTCTGTCTGCCAGCATCTCATTTGTTAGGGTATTACAGAAAGCATGACTATAAAGCTCATTTTTGTGGAATATGGAGATAAGCTTCTTCCAACCCCCACCCTGTAGATGGTGGTTTATGCCAGGAGATTTTCAGGCTCATGTTCCGTCCAGACATCAGAATGTCTCATTTATTCAGTAATATTCTCTGAGTGGGGATGCTCCCATATCTGGAGATCTCTGTCCATTTTTTTTTTTTTTTTTTTTTTAATTCTGACGTTTAAGTATTCAAATTGATCCGTCACATCCCTGCTCGGCTTGCATTGATGCATCTGACTTTTCAGGATGTTTTCCAAATGACGTACTGATGTTTCTTCTAACAGTAATACTGTGATCCAGAAGCTCCAGAGATAGGGGCAGGATCTACTTTTTTTATGTGTTTGATCTAATAAAAAGAGATTTTTAAATGCATTAAGAGATATCAGAGTCCAGAGGTTATGCTAGGCAATTTATCTGAAGAGACTGACCTCTGAATTAGGAAGTCATGCCTAAACAATCCCCAAGTAGAATGTTAGAGAGCAAAAATTCCCGAAAAGCTGCACCATATGACTTACAGCTCATCAGTTATATTATTGTCTTTGACTTGGTGATTTCTCTCCACATGTGCCAACTGCTCTGTTAAAATTTGTTCTCAGCTGCATTACTTCATCTTTGCCTATTTTTTTCCCATGATACAAATGGTCTGAATGATTTTTTAATTATTTTTTTTTTCCCTTTACCCCCACTAATACTCAAAGACTGCCAGTGAGCCTTTCTAGTCTCGCCAGCCCCCGGAAGCATCATATTACCTTAGCAGAGGGCATCGGGCGGTTAGGAGACTTTGCATGTGCCTGCAAGGTGGCTATTGAGACTAGCACATAGTTCCTATCTGGAAACAATGAAGAGGCTCCCAGCTAAAATTTAACCAGTTGAGAGGCTCCACTGTCTGTCTCTGAAGTGGATTCACTTTCAAAAGTAGCATTTATTTTTGATCACTTTTAATTAAGGTAGCAAAAAATACTGGAAAGGCTAGCGAATGTTAAGTGATTTATTCTGAATGGTGGGTCTTTCCTCAGGCGGGTGGAAGGGACTGGTTGCAGCTTGCTTTCTTTTTTTTTTCCTTTTTTTCTTCTCCCCAACTCAGCAGATAGATGAGGCGAGGACATACCACAGGGATGTTTTGCTAGTTTACCTGGGACACTGTCATTTTGGGGCAAATTCTTTCCCTGGGTGTGAAGCGAAATGCAAGCATCTGATGACAGATGAAAATGCAGGTTAGGGAAAACTGTAGAGCTGGGAGAGTGAATCTTTTCCCTTTCCAGAGAGATCAGCGAGTGTGTAGCCTGTGTGCTAGGTAGCATTTTCTGAAATCAAATTGCCTGTGTTACTCGTCTTGCTTTCCTTCGTCATTGGCCTGCTCCGACTCGGTGGAAAAAATGCAAGTCCATCTGCTGACACAGTCCAGTTGGCTGTCCCTGCCCGTGCTGCCGATTGGGCCGGCAGCTGCAGGCAGGGAGGAACCCGCAGCGTTCAGTCACAAACCATATGCGGGCAGCGGTGAGGATTAGCTCTGCTCCTGGCCGGAAAGGTCCCAATGCAGTTCCCAGGCTGAACTTGCCATATGTGTTTCACGTGCTTGTCCTGGGGTTGACATGAAATAGAGAGTTCAAATTCAAGGAAAGTTGGTTTGTGTTTCTTCATCCTGTTTAATGTAATGCAGATGCAGAGGATTCCGTGAGGGCGTCTGTGCTGGGGGAGATGCGACAGGCTGTAGAAAAGCCCCCTAGGTTTTACAAAATCCTTCTTCTTCCCCTGGATTTTCCACTGTTTCCTGATGGGAGTTGTATGTGTGAAGGAGCACCCTTGGACCACCTGTTAGGTGCCTTTCCCCTTTCAGTCACAGTCTTTGTCATCTCTTAAAAATAGGGCTTTTTTTATTTGGAGGAAAGCCAGAAATTTGAAGACTAGTTTTCTCCTTTGGAGAGGTGGGGAGAGCTCTCTGACATGGCACAGGAAGGAAGAAAGAAGGCAAGAAGGAAATTAGAAAACATGTATGGAGACCCCTCTGGGCTCCACTTTGAGCAAGTGTGAAGTATTGCAGAATTATAATTTTTTTTAAAAGTAGGAGGTGCATATTCACAGGTTGATTTAGTTTGTGGCTTGCCTTACTGCGAAGTAATTTTGGAAATGGCATCTTCCATAGAAGGATCATCTCACATATAGAATGCCACTGCTACTGCGTAAGGTTTTCAGACTAATGCCATTAGTTGCAAAAAGAAAGTTTAACAAGCTCTTACTGTGCCTGAGGAGGTTAGTAGAGTGGCCAGCTAAACGGCTGTAAGGAGAGTCGTCTGATGGGCTGCAGGGGATAATGTACCCTGGGCAAAAATAGGAATGTTTGGCTTATTTTTATCTTTGGATATGGGAGAACAGCTCATTTATTTCTTAATTGATGTATATACTGTGGTATGTTAGAAACAGGGACAGGAAAATAGCATTTTTTGTGTCTGTGTTAATTTTTGGATAGTGTGAAATATGGGAAAGATCAATAATTTTGCCATCCACATGTAAAGCATAATTTTGGTTTAGGAAGGTGCAAAACTTGTTATTGAAATCTTCGGTTTAACAAGGATGGATCAGCAATAAGAAGAGACCTGCTCACATAACTCATCACATTCTTCATTAAGGATGTACAGGCTTTACCTTGCCTCTTGCTCATGCTTTAGAGTCCCGGCAGAGCCTGTGGCGCAGGTCAGCGCTTGTGTGTGTTTGGGACAGTGGATTAGCACTGGATGATGAATTTCATTTCTGTTGACTGTTTCGGAGCAGGCAGATAGCTGACTTGAGCAATAATATCAGCCCAAATAACAACAGTGTCTTTCCTCAAAACCTCAACTATCCTTAGGAGGCAGCCAATCTGAACACAGACAAATTGCTCAGGGTCTAAAACACAGTGTATTTGAGTGCCTGTTTTAAGAAATTGTTAAAACTTTAGCTGGGTAGTGCTTGTTGCTTTCCAGAGCAAGGGCTCGCTTTGTAAAAGCTAGTCCCTCTCACTCTTCGTTAGCATGCCGTGTTTTTCCCACAGTTCGACTAATTAGAGTGTGACCCTCTCCCCGGTAGGATCCTGTAGTATTACACTGTGCAGAAACAGGATTTTGGTGCTGAACGTGAAGAGACCGAGAACATATGGCATAAACATCAACCGATATTGTTTGCCATCCACACTTGCTGTGTGTAATGCAACAAGACCGGCTCCTGGCAGCCACGTGATCCGCCTTCCAGTCCTCCATTTGGGGTGGGGTGGGGTGTTGTTTTTTTTTTTTTTCATTCCTAAAGTTGTGACTTTCTGGAGGAAAGATTGTAAATAGTCGGGACACAGAGAGCAGGTAGAATGTCGGCGGGATGTTACCGGGAGACACGTGTGCAAGGCTGACATCGGCTCCTGGCCGCGCTTCCTCCGCACCAGCTCGCTGCTCCTGGCAGCCCTATATGTTGCAAGAAGGTAAGATCATGTCGTGTCACCCGCGTCCTCCCACCGCCGTGCCGAAACGCCCGTCTCCCGCGTCTCCAGCAAGGAGGGATTCTAATCTGCCAAGTGGAGTATCTTAGCGATCTTTAAATTTAATTCTGAAGTACAGCTCTTTCCGTAGCAAAGGGAAAATACAGGCATGTGCAGCTCTGGCGGTAACAGCTAACTGGGATTTCAAATTAGGGATACGATCTGCTTTGTGCAGTAGCTTCTTATAGTGCTTAGCTTTTTGTAATACCAGGGATTTTATACTTTAAAAGACATTCCACACCAAATTGTATCCTATTGATTTGCCATGGTTAGCCACCCTGTAATAAGCCTCATGTCTGTGTGAGTAGACACAAGCAGAATTATATTAATGTCATTTACAACCAGTGGGCAAAGAATTATTTGCAAAAACGTGGAAGAAGTCAAGATACCAAAATATTTCAAAGATGGTTGAATTTGGAAATGTTGTCACTAGACTATCAGTAGAGTTCCTTGGAATAAAAATAGAGAAAAACAGCAATATTATTAATGGGGTTTTTTGTTGGGGTTTTTTGTTTGTTTGGTTGGTTGTTTTTTTTAATAACTGATACTTTATACTTCAAGACCGCTTTTTATTTTCAGAAGTAAAGGCTGGGAAATAAATAAGATAATTTTAAAGAAGATTATTTTATATATTTTAAAAAAATAAAACAGTAGTGGTCACAACTTTCTTAGACATCTTTTCACACAGAAAACTGAATCTGAGTCCCAGGGTGTTTTGTGATTGAAAAATCCATCACTAACACAAGGTGTAACATCTACTATGCAGGTCAGTGGAATGAATTAAAACCTGTTTTTCCTTAGTCATGTAAGCTACTTAAACATATAGACTACAGCTACTGAGCAGAGCATGTGCATTGTAGTAAAAAAGACAAAGCCAGCAAGCAAAAATCCCGAGGAAATAATGTACTGCTTAACCAAAAAGTAGTGGCCGGCCCTGTGCACTGACGGTTTTGTCGGCAGCACTGGGCAAATGCCCAGCTGAGTGTTGTAGATGGGTTAATACCTTCACACTTTTTCCTTCTTCACAGCTGCCACATGCAGTGCTCTGAAACCTGATATTTTTCATCAAAAACTGATTCTTATTTTCCGTCTTAGTATACTAATCAATTTTACCGTGCAGAGCTTGGAGCGTATTAACTGTCACTTACTCCTAATTAATACTGAAGGCAAACAAAAAGGGAGAATAAAATAATTGATGTTATTTAATATAAAATGCCTCTCCCAATTTTCTCTCCTTTGTCGAAAACTCTTTTGGTCCCTGTTCAAGATTTAAGCATTGACCTGTTTTATGTTTTGTTTCACAAAGTTGATTGAATGGCAGTTCATTATTCAAGACAATAAATTAAACTTCTCAAAGCCAAAGAGTTCCAGCAGTTCTGGCACAGGCTGTTTTCTGCCAGAAGGAACACACTCAGGTCTGATTCATACCAACTGTTGTCCTTTAACTTAAGAAAAATAAATAAAACCTCCTATATATCTTTCAGGATTCACATTAAAATTTCTTTAGCATAGAAATTGGGATGCATTAAAAAGTGAGCAACATTTGTTGCAAAATAGATAATGAAAGCTTCTAGGCTAAAATACACTGCATATTACTTCCATGTAACAGTATGAATATTATGACCTAGTATTAAAGGCTGATTTCAAAGAGATCATGAAAAGAGAGCAATCTTCTTTGATGTTTTCTGTTTAAATTAAATATAACTGAAGAGGGATACAGAAGCATTGCTCTTGCTACAGTAAAATCAGGCAAGACTTTGCAGCACACTTCAGTAACAGCTGAATTAGATCTGGGCTTCATAAGATTCATGTATAATTTATGTATATCAGTAATGTGTATGGGTATATAAACAATAGGAGTTTATAACGTTTATGTGCTTTTAAAATATACATAAAAGGAAAACTGAAAAATAGGCCTAAGTATATAGTTACGTAATATATATCTTAGGAAATCTGCAGAGGTTCTGGTTTCCTAACCAGAAATCTGATTAAAAAATAAGTGAAGCTTTGTTTTCTTTTTTTTTTTTTTTTAACTTATTAGTTTAAATTGCCTACTTTTAAATGTTAGCGGTAAATTATATTGGCCACTTCAGATAGGAGCTATTTCATTGTTTCTCCTCGTGTACTCTCGTGCTATGGTGGCTAGTAACACACAGCATTTAAACAGCTTTTAGAGGAGGTGGTGATTCTAAATTAATTATGAAATGATTGTGATGCTCCTGGGTGACTTTTAGTCACAAGCTGTTGCTTTTTGGCTGACCTAAGGTACAAACAGAAGAGCTCAGGTTTGCTCACAGTTTTTGTAGTTTGTGCCATTACCATTGTGAATGCTAGTATTCTCCTAGAGAATTAATTTCCTGATTAAACTTTTCAAATATATCATTGGGACTAATATTTAAAAATAACACGATAAAAAGGTGAGTTTCGTATTTGTGGTTTTTTTTCCACAAATGGCAATCCTTTCTTTGAGCACAAATGAAGCTACTTAGAAATAAAAATCCTTCTTAGTACTTTACCCTTTCCACAGTTATATGTCATTTTCCTGTCTACAAAGTGAAGATATTACCTTTGTAAAAAAGCTTTTATATTGTCTTATATTACTGTGAAATAGAAATGGTTTATTCAAATGAGGAATTATCTGCCTACCACATTATGCTTCTTACATTTAACACACAAATGAAGATGGCTGTGCCTCCAGGCAGTGTGAGATATTGATACACTCAAACTTATTATTTCTGTTGTGTTTAACAATACCATGCAGAAAAGACATTAGCAGGAGGTGCAGTGAGATATTACTGTAATATCTTTTCTAGTAAGTACTATAGGCTGAGGATTATTCTTCAGTTGGGCATTTGTCTATGTGCTCATGTAAAAAGCTTCTGAAGGGTTTCTGATTTTTTTTTTTTAAAGGCTGCATTTTCGTTTTGGTTGGGTTTTTTTTTTTTTTTCCCCTATAAGTTATAATAAGCTTTCCAGATCGTTTCTCCCCAGATTTCTTTTATTTTCGAGGGGAGGCTGGGAGCAGCGCTGCAAGCCCCGAGCCATGCAGCAGCGCAGCAGACGCGGTCCCGCGTTTGCTGGAGCCGCTTGCCATGTTCCCGTGGGCGCGCACCAACGCTAAGCCCTGTCCCGGCCTCTTTGCTCACCCTATGGATTTGCGTTACTGTCCATAACACCTTCTCTTGCTTTTCCCCTCCCCAAAGGCCTCCTGCACGCCTTGGCCTTCAGGCAAGCCCCTGGGGCTGCGCTGTTCGCTGCCTGGGGCAGGAGCAGGAGGGGCTTGGGGCACGGCCGCACAGCGCCCCGGCACCGGCAGCTGCCTGGGGTCCATGGCTGAAGGGGTGATGAGCTTATTGGGGAACCTCAGCACCCCTTCTTATAGGAGTCCTGCTGGGATGCTGGTTGGCAGGGATAATCTGGCCTGCGGACTTTGCACGGTGAAGGGTATTTGAAACTTAGATGATAAGAGCTGTTGCAGGAAGGGTTCTGGGGAGGCAGGTGCAGGCAGGATGGCACTGCCAGACTTTAACAGCATGCTCTGAAAGCTCCATAAAACTGTGGCACGATTTTTCTGCAAATTTAGATCTTTGCAACATGTTACAGAGGGCACTGATCTGGTGCTATAGCGATTTCTGACAGGTTTTAGCATACATTTCAAGTACAATTTTTAAAATACATTTCTTTAACTTCAGTAAATAAAGATTTCCTTTTCCTTGAGAAGCAGTTGCATAGATGGTTACAGTATAGCTAAAGGAGTTTGTATGAGTGCCTATTGAAATTTTAAAAGTAGACTGGTGCTCCTGTGTGCACACTAATCCTCAGAGACATCCCTGACATACTGTCGCACATCATCAAACCGAAACAACATTTAAATGTCACGAAACAAAACGATAACTTTCCCAACTTCTGAAAACCGTTACCTATGACCTTGGTTATAGGTGGTACATTTGCTAGAATATGTCCCTTACTTGAAAGGAGTTGAACTTTGAGTAATTAAATATTTATGGAGAGATGTGTTACATGATGGAAAGCAGAAATAAGCCCAGTATACAATCTGGACTTCCACGTAATATAAGAAACATATTTCCAGGGTAAAAAGTGTGCTGAATAACAGGGGGAGGAAGTGTGATGGCCAGTGCAGACTTCAGTGGTACCTGCTTTTGTTGTTCTTACGCTCTGTGTACTGTTGTCTATTGCACTGGATTCAGCCTTTGAAAGCGGCTAAATCAAATAGAAGCAAATGTTGCTGTAAAGAAACCAGAACGTAGAGTTGATTTTAAACAATCCAAAACAACTCTCCCAGAACTATAGAGCAAGAGTTGTTAATAAGAAATCAGTCTCACCAGAGATGATCCACCCTTTTATTCTTGCAACTGCAAATAGGACAGTTGCTTTTTTTAGCAGAAGTGAGCTAGTGTCAGGGAGGAAAGAGCGTGGTCTCTTCAGCACACAAAGTAGAGCTGTAAGGTGCATAAGATGTCCCTGAATTACTGGTGTTTGGAGAGACAATGTGTGTTGCAGTTCCCTTCTTGGGAACAGTCTTTAGTCTATTTGACACTTTCATTGATGACTTGGGTGAACAAAGCATCCATTAAATCTGCAGCTAGTGCCAAGAGGAGAGGATTTACAAGTGCTCTGGAGGCAGCACGGGAATCCAGAGTAATCCTGACAAACCGGATCTGACGTAACCTGGATACAATATTGATGAGCACAGTATGAAATGGTGATACGATAAATCCATTGGACAGTCAAAAGGAGAAAAGACTGAGTTAGCCTTTCTGCGTGGGAATTCAGACCAGCTGAGCTCTGGAGATCTCTCCCAATGAACGTCTCTGGGCAATAGCTCTTCAGGAAAGGAGCTGGGTGTAACAGGGGACCACAGGACTGTGCTGTTATGAAGAAAAGCAATCATACTGGGCATTATGAACAAATGCAACACACAAAATGTGCAGAGAAAGGAGCTGGGATGATTATAGAGAAGATTTGATAGCAGCTGCAGGAAGGTAAGAGAAGCCCTTCTCAGTGTGCATGGGAAGACTGGTTTATGCTGTCAGCAGAGAGCCACCATAGGCTTTAAGAGGAGCTTTATAAGACTAAACAATTAATTGTCCCTGGAGGTCATGACATTTTCACCAAAGAAGGTTCCTAAAAGCAGATTAAATAAATATGTCAAGAGTAGTTGAGTTCAGCTTAATCCCACCTCAGTACCTGGTCTAACCATCCTCCTAAAACCACTTCCAATTTTATTTCTGTGATCGCAACCATTATCCAAGATATAGCCACTGCATTTGCCCCTTTATCTTGTTGCTTTCCCAGTGGAAATTGCTTAACTTCTTTGCATATAAACAAAGGTAGGGAACATTCAAATGAGCAAAGAGGACTCTTGGTAGGAGGCAGGCACTTAATCCCTATCAGTTTTGTAAATCTGAAGTTTAGCAAATCTGTGATAACATTTTACATTTCATCTTCCAGCTAACTGTTAGTTTGATGATTGCCCAGATAATAGAGTTTACTATTGCCAAACATATGCAGAACTCAGTTGGCAAAGCACATGTATACATTGGCTGATGTTTTATTTTACTCCCTCAGTAGTATAATGGAGGGCTTTAGAAATCGTTATTTGGGATAAGAAGGGTTTTACTTGCAGCTTATAAATGTATTAAAGTAGCTTAAGGTTTTTAGTGCTCCCCATCATTAGCTGAACTTGCTGTGAAACATGATCACTTTTTTTTATCATTTCTAACCAGAACTCAGTAAGAAAAAAAGCTTGGGCAGCAGATAATTTGAGAGTTTAAATTATAAAGGTGGATGATTTTTCTCTTTTCAGCAGACTTTCCAAGCTTTTCTGACTGAGAAAGTTATTTTACTAAACCTAAAGAAAACACTTCTTGTGGAGCTGAAAAGAAAATAAACAGTCATTTAGTACCAGCCAGATGCAGTCTAGAGTATAGAAGAAAGATCCTGTGTCCATTTTTTTAACCAGTGTTCCAGCCTTTATTCAACAAGCAAAAATTAACGTAAACCCTGTATACTTAATGGGATCAGCAAAACAGCATAACATAAAATATCATTATAATAATTATTCTATTAATTAATATATGTTGTTGAGGTTGCTGAACTTTGTCTTTACCAATGTTTGAAATACTGGGGCAGCTTTGCAGTACCCTTGAATTCAAGAGGTCAAATTCTGTCCGCGCATATAAGCATGTAATCTCACTGAAGTGCTGTCAAATGGTGCATTTTTATTTGAAGACTAGGTTTACCCCTAATATCTTATCAGCTTCATCTATATAACAATTGATTTGTTTACTTTTAAGATTTTTTAATTTGCTCTTTTAGTACAGTGGCAATTATTTTGGATTAGTTTAGAGAAGGCAGACCCATGTGTTTTAAATAAACGATATGTTACAGGGAAGGGATATTCAAACTTCTGCTTAACGGACTATAATTGATTTTGTGCTTGGATAATTAAGAAGTGGTTCTCTTTTATATATTCAAGAGTCCTGAATTAAAAATTGTAAGTTTGCTAACTGTTAGAAAAACTGATTCAGAAACGGCTTTAATGGATGAAAAAGCAGCATGCTATTGCAAATACAGTCTCAAATCTAATACTGTGCTAATGCAGAGTAGTCAAACATCTGGGATACTTGGGTATCTTAATATCCTTGGCCATTTTAATTCTGAAATCAACAGAGTGTAATACAGACAGCTTGGAAAAAGCACATTTTGGAACAAAATATATTAAAAATTTATCTTTCAGAAATTCTGACAGGTAGATGTAATTATATGTAAAGGCAAATATGTCATAGGGAAGAGAATGCAAAAATCTTGGATGTGCAAAAGTTACGGAAAATGCAAGAAAACAAATTCTGCACTGCTATGAATTAGTCTTTTTTTTTAAAAAAAAAGAAAAAGTATTCAAATTCACACCCTATGCGGCATTTCAAATATTTGTGAATATAAATATGTCCTAAATAAATAGTTGCAGCTAAAATGATAACTTTATTAGTTCCATATTCTTTTATTTACTTCTTAATTTTGAAAGGTGCCAGGCAGCACTTTAAAATCCTTAATTTTGTAATTTGAAAATTAAGCTCCGGGTTATCAGTCTGTTCTAACAGACATGTTTTGTGTTCAGCCTTTTCATCACTCCTGCAGACAGGATTACTCAAATAATGCAGCTATCTAGATACTTTACCTCCGACACTGTGTGTTGCTCGCTGTTCTTGGATACTAAAAGCATAATAAGGATTACAGGGGTAGCAGATGGACTGAATTGATTTATAGCAATATAGCTCTGCCAGTGTTTGCAGTCTCATTGTGAGTATTGCAATAGTTGATGCATATCTTCGACTCCTGTCTTTCAGAGCTGTGCAAAAACTTTCCATGTTTATGGCTTTCTTTGTGGAAACTGAACGGCAGGGCTCCTGTCCTTATTTTGGTAAAGAAAGACCATTTCTGACTTTCTTAGTTGTGCAAGGACTGCTGGTGTCGCCCAGCTGTACAACTAATGTTAAATAAATAAATAAATGAAGAGGACAATTTCTGTTTACTTTTTACATTGCTGACCTTATAATCGGGAATGTTTTGCGCAGGATAGAGCTAACTTTGGCTGACGCAGGCTAATTCCCTGGGCGCTCAATGGAGAATGAGAGCTTCATTCAGCTGCTTTGAATCATCTTGTGGCAGAGACCCCCCACAAGCACGCGGGGGCTGCGTTTTGGTAACCTGAGGACGAGCTGGGGTGGGAGGTGTGTGTGTGTGTGTATTCAAGTGGTGAACAGCCCCCACAAAATGCCTTAGCTGAGCCCTACCTTCACTTCGTGTTTGCAGTTTCCAGTCATTTAGTAAATCTGTAGCAGGATTATTTACAAAATGATGTTAACAAATACATAAATATTATGTTTGTAGAATAGAAAGAGGAAAATAAATTTTTAAAGCTGTGCACACCGGTCCTGTGTGTCTCTTACATCCTGTATTTCATAACAGAACAAAAATACTCAAATTTGGGTGTTGCTCTAAAACATGCTTTATACACAGCTCTCCTCCCAACCTCCCATCTGCGTTATCTGCTTTTCCCACTGACCCATGAACATGCCCTTCCTTCTTTGCCTTGATTAGATGATAAAATGTTCTGTTTCTGCTGTGGGAGGATAAAGTGTGCAACCCGAAACACCCTGAAATCTGGAAATTCATAACAGACAGCTGGATTTTGAAGCTGTGGCCATTTCCAAACCAATCAGTGCATGGGAGCGACCCTTCTCACTAACTCTGTCCCTCTGTGAGTGGCTTGGAAGCTGCAGCTTCTCCTTGCAACATTTGTTCTCCTGCAGGTAAGGAAAGCCCTCCAGCCCTCCCTGTTGCTGGCTTGCAATCCAGGGCTGGAGCTGGCAGGCGCAGGGAGCAGAGTGCTGCCCCACTCCACAGCAGGGCCTGAAAGCTGTTGGCCTGAGGTGGCTGGAGGCAGCCCACTGTGCAGCAGTACAGGGACTCCTGCCCTTGCCTTCCCCGTGCCCAGCTGCAGAGCCCAGAAATGACGGGGGAGCTGGGGAGCGGCAAGCGCCCTGGGCATGCCCAGCCGTGGGGGGCTTTGGCAGGGCACTACTTATGTGCTGGGGGGTTTCTTAGAGACAGTGCTCCAAAGTTGGTCAAAATCTGACGAGGCTGAGGGAGCTTTAGGGCTTGCGACAATGTCAAGTGAGATGATTTCACTGGAGAGAGGGAGCCTGTGCCCGTTTCCAGCAGGTAGCCGCCAGAGTTGGGAAGCAGCTGCAGCTGTTGGGATATGCATGCTGTTGCGTAGGCTTGCAGCACGGTGGAATTAGATTGCTGGGAACAGGAGTCATCTGCGTCTCCTGAGCCTGAAAACATCATAAGCTGGCTGCTGGCTTTCCTTTTTATTTTAAGAGCACCAGGCAGTTCTTATTTGCATGCTCTATAAAACTTTTAAAAATAGTTTTACAGCTTACCTAGCGTACAAAAGGTATAACCAGCTACAGAATGGAACAATTGTCAGGACTGTGGCAGGTCCCACATAGCCAGGACGCTGCAGATGGTGGTAGCACAATACAGCCCGGGCATAGGGTCACGCCACATCCCCTGGCAGTGATAACAGTGTGCATGCCAGCGCGGGATCCTCTGCTCGCTGAGCCCCTCGCACCCGATGGGGCTCCTTGGTAGCTTTTATGGGTCCTCAGGGTCTCACAGGCTGAGGTTTCTGAGAGCCTCTGTGTTGTTTTGACTGTACTTGTGCCCTGACTCTCATTCGTAATCAGATTTACAGCAAACTGCGGTATGAGTGCAAGTCAGAGAGTAAGTGATGGAAACCACACGGGAAAACAAAAGGCACCTCAGCTCTGAAGCGCGCTGGTGTCAGCTTGTACTGGCAGGGAGTCGCGTCATTACATAATGATGCACTTATCCAAACGGCGTTTTGTATTTTGGGAGACAGATGTGCCTTGCAGTTGCTAGTGGAAGTTAAATGTTAAATATGAAACCCATTCATTTTCTCTTAGTCATACTTTGGATTTAAGCAGATGTTTTCCTAATTTGTGGTTTTCAAATGTAGCATGCTGACAAGACATTTATCATTAACTACAACTTCATCCATGCAGTTTAGCAAATTGGCCAATTATTAACAGTGAGGGTTGTGTGGCGGTTGATGCATAGCTCCTGCTGCTTTGAAAGGCCTAAATTGAAACTCAATACATTTTTACAATATAAATTAATTGAGCCCTGGACCACATCCTTGTTATTCCAGTGCTCTCTGCTCTCGTTTTCAGAATGAACAGCCATTTGTAATGCCCTGAGTAGTTGTGCCTTCCAAGAGCAGAGGCTTCTGGTGGTGGAAAAAGTGATGGCTAACATTTTTCTGGTAGGGGCATGAAAATGGCTGGTGGTATCCAAGCGTAGGCGGCGTGACATACAGACGGAGCGTGGCTGTGGGACGGTGTACATACATGTGGCCCAGGCTGGCTCTGCCACAGATGATGCAGGAGTCATCCTGGAAGGGTGCAGGGGGGCAGTAAAAGCAGCGTGGGTACAGCTGCCCAGAAGCTAGTACTGCCTAATATTTTCCATTATAACATTTCTCTTGCTTTTACCTTCACTAAACTTTACTCATTTTGATTTATTTTCTTCTAATTTTCAGGATTTGATGGGGTGGGGAGAGGAAGGGTTGTTGTTGGTGGTGTGACCTGGTGAGATGTCCCAAAGATGCTTCCCAAAGCCAGGAACTACCATATGCCTGCAAATATGATCTGCTATTTTCCCGGCTCTGGTATTCAAGCAGGCAATTTCATCATCATTTATTCATCCCATGTACAAGACTTGAAGGAGAACACTCAGTGCACCTCTAATTTCTAGAAAGTATAAAGACCTTGATTTTTACCATCTGCTACTGCAGAAATTTTGTCTTACATTCCAGCTGAACTGGGAAAACTCTTCAGGATGGTTTGTTCGTAGTTGCTCCAGTTTCTGACAAATCACTCACTTCTTTTCCTCCTCTGTATTTGCATTTGCACAACAGGGAAACTATATACTTTGTTACAGAACAGGCTGTCATGCCACAATTAAAATAAATACATGTAGTATATTTCATCTTGCTTTATGCAGCCAGATGTGCTAGGTATGAGGTACCTACAAGGTTGGCTTTACAGTCCCATTTGATGTCCTTTTCTTCATACCCCTCTGCTCTGTGAGAAAAGGGAGTGATGGCAGTAGCATCACAAGATCAGTCAGGAGCAGCGGTGTGCCAGCAGGGAGTCAGGAGGTTGTGTAAAATGTAGAAAAGAGGAAAAAAAAAAAGTATATTAGGGGCTTGCGTTGCCACTGTTCCTGGTCTGCATTAGAGGTGTGTGTCCTAAAATGAGCCTGATCAGAGGGATGCGATGGGGGTTTTAGAGAACTTTTTGTTTGAAAGGGATGTGGCAGCGGATGTTGAAGGGAAGACAACAAGTTATGGCTACATTGTTGGTTGCCACCTGGTTTTCCCTGGGTTTAGATAAGCTGAGTTTCCAGAAGCGGCCATGTATCCCATGCTGGGCTTTAGTGGGAAGTGAGAGATGGTAGATGTTGGGCAAATTAAGCTAACTCAGAGTCTGATCCTTTGCAGCGCTGCCAAGCTCCTGGAGAAGACTCCGTTCTCCGTCGGTGCCCCAAGCCCTCTGCTTCCCTCGCCGGCGAGCCTGCAGCTGGCGCAGCTCCAGGCGCAGCTCACGCTCCACAGGCTGAAGTTGGCTCAGACCGCCGTCACCAACAACCCGGCCGCCGCCACCATCCTCAACCAGGTGCTCTCCAAAGTGGCCATGTCCCAGCCGCTCTTCAACCAGCTGAGGCACCCCACCGTGATGAACACCCCACAGGGCCATGCTGCAGGGCCGCCGCAGGGGCCCGGCATCACCGGCGCGAGGTTCCCCTCCGGCAGCATTGCCTTTCCCACCCAGAGCCAGACCTTAGCCACGCCGGGGGGTGGCCTGGGGCCTGCCCAGGCCCCCAGTGCCATCGTCATGAGCCCCTTCGGAGGTGTCATGGCCCCGGCCTCTGGCCAGCAACCCGTGGTGGTAGGTCTTAACAAGGCGGGCGCTTCCACCTCCGCCGCTGCGGCTGCTGCGGGGGGCTTTTATGAGTACAACAAGCAAAACGCTGCCACTGCCGCCCCTCAGGCGTACGCCTCGGAGGGGGACCAGCCCAGCCAGCATGGCTTCCTCGGTGGCGGGGCCCACGCAGCCTCCTCGGCGGCAGCGGGGCCACGCTACGAGGGTCACTTTGGGGCTCCCAGCCAGCTGCAGCACGAGGCGGCCGCAGCCTTTCCCAAGGAGGCCTATGGGGCAGTGGCGGCGGCGCAGCACGGGGCAGCACGGGCCTTCCCCAGCGACCCGCACACAGGCTCCCATCCGAAAGGAGATCCCGGCCCTGTCTTGCATGGCAGCAGTACAAGCAACCAGTGGGAAAATATCCCTAATTTTCCTAGCCAAAACAAGCCTGACCTTGTGTCCGGCGACAGCCTGTGGCCGTCAACAAGTCAGCAGCAGTATGAAATAAGAAACGAGCTCTACAACCCCGAAGAGCCAACACCTGATACAAAGTTCAGCACGGCCGCTCCCCCCACCTTCGGCCGCCTCAACCACAGCAAGCAGAGCTTTGGCAGCCCTCGCATGAGGCAGAAGGAGGAGCGGAGCGGCGGCGCGCCCGACCTGCCCGCCCGCTCCCTGCCGCCGCACCAGCTGGGTGACCTCCTCCGCGGCGTGGCCCCCCTCCACTTCCCCCACGTCTGCACCCTGTGCGACAAGAAGATCTTCGATCTGAAGGTGAGTGGGTTTAAGGCACCCCCAGGGCATGGTTTGGACCCTTGAACAGGCTGCCTGGTGATTGATCTGGCCACCGGCTCCTACCACCCCATCGCCATGGAGGTGCCCCAAGAGAAGCAGAAACAAAGGGCCATAGTTTTGCTTATAGTGTCGTACATCTGTTTCACGACAATTACCGGGGTTTCAAGGTCTGGTTTTGTTACACATCTTGCTGTGAAAAACGGTGAGATTTACAGCACTGGCATGAGAAACAAGAGGTCTGGGCTGGGATTGCAGCTCATCTTGTGAGCCCAAAGCAAGGGGAGGAGGAGCTTGAAGCTGATCCCCTGCTTCTCAAGCATCTGCATGTGTGCAGTTTCATCTGCCTCTCCCTTTGTCTTTGCATTTCTCATCCCAAAGGCTTCCCCCTAACAGCCTTGTGGAAGCAGCTTGCTTAAACAAAACAATGTGTTTTAATAAAATTACTTTCATAATTCCTTTATTGGGATCTCTTTCTCCTTCTAGTATCTCTAGGGAAATTTAGGACTCCAGGTCCCCCATGCTTTTGGCCTGGCAGCACGAAGCTGCTCAGCAAGTATGGTGCAGACCATTCTCCCACTTCTCTGTTCATACTGCCAAGAGAGCTAGAGCTCCAAATTAAACCTCACCCTTGAGAAGCAGCTTCCCAGTTGCCCAGAGAACCTGTGTGCTAGGTCACGTTATATAGGTCGGGTCTGAAGAAAGCCACTTACACAGCTGTCTGAGCCCCACAGCCATTTGTAGGCTCTGGCTGGGGTTGTTCTGGCCTCCTGGTGAGCCCTGCTCAACAAGCCTTCATAACCTTTCCATTGCCTTGCAGGACCAGCACCTACCTGCAAAGGCATGCGCTTTCACACTGGTCATGGCCTGACAAAAATGTTAGAACAGCGTGTATATAGGAAGGAAGATGACCAGCAAATGAAATAGTACCTGATACTTACACACCCTGGGGCTTTGGGATGTTCAAATATATTTGCTCTTTCGTGTTTCCCTTTTAGTCTTTGTGCAACTGCTGTGATTACTGCAGCTGCAGGGCTAGTGTGAAGTAGCCCCCATCTAAGGCATGCAGGGATTTCTGATTTTTCATTAAACATTTAAAAAGGGCAGGAAAAATGTCATTACAGTGAGTTTGGGTTGATCTGTTTGTTGGTGTTTAATACACTGCCTTATTTGGATCATAGAAGTGTAAATAGCTAAATGT
Source organism: Athene noctua (assembly GCF_965140245.1). NCBI lineage: Eukaryota > Metazoa > Chordata > Aves > Strigiformes > Strigidae > Athene > Athene noctua. The sequence continues at coordinate 56,251,336 of NC_134041.1, forward strand.
ACTTGGACAAACATTGCTGATCTATTGAAATGAATAAGTACTGTCCTGGCTGCCCTGTATGCTGAAGCACCTTCTGTATGGACACTCCAGGAGTTGAGGGTCCTCAGCACCTTGCAGGATGAGCTGTTCAGCTAGACTGAAGTAACCAAATTGAGAAATATACTGGATTTAAAAACTAATAGAGGGAAACTCTCCTTTTGTAAAGTAATTGATAGTTTAAACTACAAATAATGTGTCAGTAAATGCACTAGATGAAGGTGTGCTTGGCCCCACATCACACAGTTTGATCTTCAGCATCTCAGTATTGTTTTTAGAATAAGATAAACTGAATGGAGAAGCAATCTCTTGTAAAATTGTTTTGGGATTTTTTCCTATGCTCATCATGCCTTTGTTTCAACCTAGGACTGGGATCAGCACATTAAGGGAAGTCTTCACATCCAAAAATGTATGGCTTTTTCAGATAAGTAAGTATTTTAGAGTCACTCTTCCAACTAAATTTCTAACAGAGCATCCCCTACTTCAGTGGCTTTACACTGAAAATTTACTGTCTAATAATTATGCTTTAATATTTATAGCACATTATGCATGCTCCTAAAGTTCTTTTCTTTCTTTTCTAGCACTGGCATCCGGTGTGTGTTAAGCTCAGCAGATGGAACATTGCATTTATCACCAAATAATGCAGCAGTTTTCAATCCATCTAGTATCGAAGGTGAATGGTTGTATGTGCAATAGTTAAAACCACTTTTTTTTAATTGAAAGGGAAGTCAGTCTCTGGGGAAGAATAGGTATTTTAAATGAAATGTGATACAGGTTTCCAAGGAAAACTTTTTAGAGGTTGTGCACAGGAAGGCTAAAAGCTAGTACTGTGCCTTTCAAACTATTAATTTATTTTCCTTTCTAACAATTACTTGTTTTCACAGTGAATGAAACAGCATATAATTTAGTGTAGAGACTATGAAATTAATCATTATGTAAATGAGGCATTGCTTACTGAACACACTAATGCAATTAATGTGAGTCAAGATTTTCATGAAATGTGTGTAATCCATTATTTAGATTATCCACCAAATGTCGGTGCATCTTTTATCACTACGCCAGCAAGATCCTTTGGCCAGCCAGGTCCTACATTTTCTTCTCCATCGGGGGTGAGTACCTAAGCAAATTGATCTCCGTGTTAAAGATTCTTGTAGAAGTCACTTGTACTTACTGGAATTAAAACCATAAAGGCTTCCTTTTAGACAATAACCTGAATATTCAGTGTGCTATTTTAACTTCCCTGCAGCTCTTTTATGCTTTTGATTCTGGCCAAATCAGAACTAGATTATAGGTTTTTTTCCCAGTGCTAAAAGTTGTTTGTTTGTTAGAGGTTTGGGGAGGTGGGTAAATGATTTTGAGTGTATCCCATTAACTTTTTTTACTCCCTTTTCTGAATCATTTCAACCTAGGGAGGTCAGCTTCAGCTTGGAATGATTTGGTTTAGTTTTTATTTACTCTGAGTATTGATCCCAAAAGCAGCCTTCCATCTCTCCAGTTATTTATTTGTAGCTATTGCTGTCTGCCTCTCCCATGCTGGGGTCCTTTTCTCAGGTAGCAGCAGTGGCAAAGATAATGGCTGCAGCTTCGCTAACTGTTACTCAGCTGGATCAATTCATTCTACTGGGCTTTTTCTTAGTTTATTTTAGTGTATTATGTATATCATCTGCTGCCTCTGGTAGCCTTTCAGCAAGTTTGCTTTGATGCACAGTCTTCCGTGGCTTAGATTAGCTTCCCCCTGCTTTCAGCACAGGTCCTCAGTTATATTGTTTGACTATAATTTGAATTCCTAGCCCAATAATCAAAAAATGCCAGAAAAGAAGGATAATATTAGAAGTGGTTCTTACTTAAAAAAAGAAAAAAAAAGAAAAAACTAGAAAGAAGGCAAATAAAAGCAAATCATATATAATGGAAATACAAAGTTGTTAGGGTTAAAATGAAGCTCAACATACATCAGAAAGCTACGATTAAAGCTGGAGACCTCAAGGACTCATGTTAGGGCGTTCATGGAATAGCAGCAGTAATCCAGGGGTTCAAGTTTTCACCTTGTTAGCTTTTGTATCTATATCCTGATGTGGTCTCAGACACTCTGGAAAACCAGGTTGAATTATGTCCCTGTGCCACTCGAGCTCACCTCAGGCATTGCTTACAGAACTATCACCCAGATTTGTTTAATCCAACCAATTTTCTTCTGTGTGGTTTTGCTGTGCAAGAGGTTATTTGAAGGGGTTTTAGTTTCTGCCTGTCACAGGCATTATGCGTGCAGAGGAGCATGGAGCAGAGCTGCTCATGACAGCTGCCTCCAAGGTCAGAGGTGGAGTAGCAGCGGGTGCAGCGGAATGTTCCTTTTCATCATGTCTGTCAACCTTGCAACAAATGAAATTACTGCTAATACCAGTATCATTTCTCCTTAGAATCTGTCACTATTTATCATTTAAGCTGCCTGCAGAAGTCCTTCTTCTGAATGACATGCACTACTATGAGAGATAAAAGAAACAGTAACTTTGATTTTCCTGGACACTGTAAATCCTGTTTTTCTTCAGAAGCTCATTGGGTGGACAGGGAACTATATTAGAGGTGTTAAGATTGAGTTTGCCAGCTGTCATTGACTCTGCAACGGTAGTATTCACTTTCAGCTAAGCTGCTGCCATTTAACTGAGCAGTGGGAGATTATACTTGACCCTGCATGTAATCATAAACAAAGTGTTCGGATTTCTGGAAGAGCTTGCTCTATGCTATCTGTCTGCAAATAACTCTATCCCTCTTCAAAAGGCAAATACTGTGCTACAGGTCTTCACTTGGGCACGGAGAGCCATTAGCACTGGAGGGATGGGACTGTCAGTTTCTTATTATCTTTAGAAAAAATTCATGCCAATCTCAAGAAAGGGATAAAGAATTTGAAAAGCAAGAAAAAAATTAAAAAAAGAGGTTGTAATAAAAAATAACCAAATTGTATTGGTGAAATAATATGGCAAACAGTATGAAGTACACTTCACTGCTGTGCATCAAATTATTTTTGTAGTAATTGTTCAACTGCATTGGTAAACCCCTGTAGGCATCAGTTAGAAGGAAAGTTAACTTACAATCTTACTGAAAATTACATTTGACACTTGACACACAAGAGCACCTCTAACTTCTTGGCTGCAGATATGGAAGGTGTATATTCCTTTTTTGGATGTGATTTACAGCTTTATTTAATGAATGAATCCAATTTAACTTCAATCATCTGACAAGATTGTTGCTTGGTAGAGCCCATTGGCTTCTGGTATGAGTATGTGACCACTTCTTAGTCATGAATTACAGCAGATTTATGGCGTAGCATTTTAATTTAAGCCATTGCCAATTGTGGGGAGGTGGTAACATCTTACAGTCGTTTGATTTAATGTACTGCTGAGTCCGTGTCCGAACACAGGCTCTGGAGCCTACGTAGGGAACAGCTAAGTCTTTCTAGTCCTGTAGACTCTTAACATACCATCTCTCAACGGATTTAACAAAACAAACTGAAGGTGCCACGTGACCTGGGGTGTTCCTGCACTGGAACTGCTTTTGCTGTCAGGAAAGTTTCCTTTTCCTCTGGTAGCTGTAGTTGTATTCTTCTGTATGCTACAGGCTGCCTTGCCTGTTGCACGGAGACATCACTTCCTTTTCTGTTCAAGTGGAATTGAGTTGCTTCATCTTTTTCGGGATCAGGTCTTTGTTACTTTTCTGCTAAAGAAGATACCTGAATTTTGGCACTTTGACTTACCTTATGCACCTGGACAGGCTCTGTAAGATGCAAGCTAAATAGCAAACCACTGTACAATACAGGGTCTTGCTGCAGCAAAAATACACAAATGGTTCAGTGGTGAAGCCTGGAGGGAAGGTAATGGGATGAAGGTGTAAATAAGATAACATTAGCTCTGTAACTTGTGAACTTGCTGACAAGCCAAACATTTGTGATGGCTCTGGTGAACTTGATACTGCAAGATTACGTGATTTGCATCTTCCCTTGAATGGCACAATTTTAACTGATGGTAGAGTTACTTCTTTAGTAAAATCCTAACAGCAGAGGTCATAAACAGGGAAGTAACCTGGGAAAATTTAATCCTACGTGAGCAATGTTTTGTGTGTCATTAGGTAAGGTAAATTATGTTCCTCTCTGAGTATACCCTGATGCCTCTTTGTACAAGGAGTGTAGAGCCTGGCTTCCATGTCAGGGAGATGAGTGGCTCTTTGGGAACTGCCCCAGCACTCCAAAATAGACTTCCACTGCACCGGTGCCATGTGCCTGTGCCAGCCCAGTTTGGGAGCTCAGGCTCTTTGTGCATCCAGTTCTCACTATGCCCCAGGGGAGAAGTCCCTCCTACTGTGTGTTGTTGCAATGAGAGGGGAAAGCAGTAGGTTTTCCAACCTGAGGTACAACTGTGTGTCCTCTCAGAAGTTAAATGGGGTCACTTCTCCCCCCAGCCCACTCTGTTCCACCAGGGTGAGGATTTAAATTCAGCCGCTGCTATCATGAACACTTCTGTAGTCACCTAAACTTATTTCTGATGTTCATAAATTCAGCAGGGACTGCAGTGAGCATCTGTTTTAATTTTCGGGCACCACCATCACCACATAAATGAGTGTTTATGAAATACCTGCAAATACTAATTTTTTGTGCATTGCTTGCAAACTGTCTGCTAAGTGCCTTTTACTCAGCAATAGTGCATGGTGTCTTCATGTGCAGGGAAGGCACAGAGCCCCCAGTGGGACTGACAGATGCAGACGGGCAGTGGAAGGCTGTCCCACTTGGCAGAGGAGCCACAGGGCTTGTGCTGGCCGGCCAGATGGGTGCTGGCACCGCAGTGAGCTCGTCAGGAGGGGCTGAGACCTCCCCATGGCAGGGACACCCTCCTGGGGTCTCCAGACTCCCTCTGGTGCTGAGTATTGTGCAGTGGCCTGTGCCTGTGGCAGCCCAGCCCACTGCTGTGACATGCCAGGCAGCTGAAGCCCTGGAGTCCATAAGGTCTGAGGGGGCAAGTTAGCTTTTGCAGTAATACTGTTAATCCTGTTTCAACAAGAGCATCTCTAGAGAAATCCTCTCTGGGCTTTGTAACGTCCAGGGATGGAGACTTCATTGCAAGCTGCACCATTCCCTTACCATTTGTATTTCTAAACCAGGATGTTAAAATGCAAAGTTGTAAAGAGGAATATTTGTCCTTAATAACAGGTACAGAGAACAGAATATTTCATTTTTTGCAGAAATGTAAATTCTTATCTAGAGGTTGGAATATCTAAGATAAAAACATCATTTTGAATTGTTCTTTTCCCCAGTTCCCCCAGAGGAAATCTACACTGGGTCGAGTTGTTCACATCTGCAATCTCCCTGAGGGAAGCTGCACAGAGAATGATGTCATTAACCTGGGACTCCCATTTGGGAAGGTCACCAACTATATCCTCATGAAATCCACTAATCAGGTACTGTGCATTTGGGGTCACTGGTATTGACATCTATTGGCATAAAGACATGCTGTCGTGAGGACAGAGTCTCTGAGGAAAATCTCTTCTTTTTGTAACAGAAACTTAAATATGAAGTCCACTCCTGAAGTAAAAAAAAAAAAAGGTGTTCACAGAATGAGGTGATAGCATAGACGTGACCATTGCCTCATACTTCTTGTTGAAAAAACCCAGAAATCTCAGTGAAGAAGTGTTGTAAAACTACTTTTAAAAATAATAATTTTTTTTTTTTTAAATTTACTAACTTGGCCTTCTTCTCTCGGCCATTTGTTAGTGTTCCTTTCAAACTTCTCTTGTTCTGTTTGGGAGGTTTTTGTTGCTTTCTTACCCATACTTGTAGAGCTGAACCGGGCATTGAAGAAAGACTTGCACTCTAGTCTGGTTTGGCTGGCCATGGCTGCACTGGGTGATCTGGCACTTATTAGACCCAGATTACCCAGTGCCCCCCCCCCTTACAGGGGGCACTGACACCTCACTCATTCCCTTTTAACCTGCACCAGATTGCAGTAGAGCTTTTCCTTCAAGGTAGTTTAAGTCTGCCTTAAATAGCTTAAGTCTATCCGTGGTGGCAGGCTGTGAAGAGTAGAAAATCTCGCATGCCTGCAGCAGACAGTACAGATGGATGTAGAATCCACGCCAGTGGACAACGTTGGAGACTGTAATGTTTCAAAATGCAGTCCTTACACAGCTGTGAGTATTGTCCTTGACCAGTTAAACTGCACTTACATCAAATGCAATTTTTGTGTGAATAAAAGTGTAGTTAATATTGTTCGGGTTTTTAAAATTCTTTTGGCTTTGTTCTGGCTGCTCATGCTCTGATGTTCTGCTTTTATGTGGATCCCTTGCAATTCTGCAAGACACAGCTGACAAATCTTGGAAGCGGTGCATGCTGCAGCATTGCAGTTCTGCATCTTGTCAGCAACTGACCATGGTTTAGAAGCACCAGTGAGAAAGCAAGGTAGAGGTGATGTTTTCATATATCCAGAAAGACTAGATTCCAGTCATTTAGTTTTTAACTAAACTGGTTTCTAAAGTTGCTTATCAGCCTTAATAGTTGAGTTGAAACCATTATTTGCAGTTAAAAGTAGACTGAGAAATGGACCGACTGTTACTATTTCAGCTCCAGGGCTGGAAGCTACCCAGTTCTGTACTATCAAGGCATTTTGCATGAAAAGAATCCAAAGGAAAAATCATTGTGCTGCCTTTTCTCTCTTATACTTCATATTTTTAATTATGTAGTAGATTTTAAAGCTCTCCCCATTTGTGCTAGGCCTTTCTGGAAATGGCTTACAGTGAAGCAGCGCAAGCCATGGTGCAGTACTACAAAGAAAAACCTGCTATGATAAATGATGACAAGTTACTTATTAGGATGTCTAAAAGATACAAGGAGTTGCAGCTGAAGGTAAGACAGTTATTCCTGATCAGATTTCCTTAGTTTTCATGGCATGTCCTGGAGAATACATCTAAAAGTCATTGCTGGTTACTGATTTCTAATTAATGCTTTAATATTATGGAAAAAGAAATTAAGAAAGATATATTAATGAATGTATGTTAAAAATCTTTTATACTTAGCTGCTTGCTCTTGTTCTAAATTTTAACTCTTGGAAAAGATCCCATTTTTTCTGGTCCTCTCATACCATTATTTCAAAAATCCCTTCTGAGCTTACTTCTGAGCAGGTCTAACAAAAGTCTAAAACACAGCCATGTGTAAGATACAACATGTCAGCAAAAATAAGACAGTCCTGTCTTTTTAGTCAGACATTAAGCCTGAAGCAATGCTCTTCACTGCTTACATGCTTGAGCCAGAGTACAGTCTCTATACCATGCAGTGATGGCAGGGCTAAACATCACATTGATTTATTTTTATTTCTTTCTTGTGAATGAACTAAATTTAAAAGCAAGATATTTTATTTATTTATTTTTTCACATAGACTGAGAACAGAGCAATAGTCTTTGGACTTTGTGTAGAGTGTGTGACATTTCTGATGTGGACACCTGAGTGATGTCCAGAAATCAGTGCTCTTGTGAGCACATTTGTGGAAGCTTATTTACTGCCATGTGCAATGCTAAGAGAGGTATTTTTTTTTCACGGAGACTTGGACTGGAACTGGCAATGCAGAACTGAAAAGCCTCATTTTGCATTATCTAACACAGCACAAAATTATTTTATAAAATAACTGTAATGTTCCAAGTTAAGAGGTTAAGAACCTTTTGTGCACCTTGAGGAAAGAGAGAACTCAGATGGTTTGGTTTGACCTTTGGAAAAGTCTCTTTCTCTCCTGTACGTGTATCATAGTTTAAGGAGACTTAAAGGAGTTGCCAAAAGTTCATAAACCAGGGCAGTCTTTCTTAGTGTGGTACAGTGAGGGGTTCAGATGTAAGGCAGTGGAGACTGCATCTTACCATAGAGGCAGAACAGGAATTAGCCAGGAGAATGTGGGAGTTTGCCTAGATTTCAGGAAGATTTTCAGCCTTTCCAATGGCAGTTTTTCAGGTAAGGGAATTATTTTTCTCTGCACAAGCAGAAGCCCTTTCTCTTTGTTAAAAACAAACAAACAAATGAGTGCAACATGGAAGGGGGAGTATGCATGAGCTATTTACCACTACAAACTGCTCTGAGCTCCTGCATGATTATATTGCTCAACTCTTCATGCTCTAAGTGTTTGATGAATTGTGTGCACTCCAGCCTGGAGTAGCACATCTTTTGTAAATGATCTTGCATCTCGAGTAATCTACACTTCCAGTATGCATCTTTCTTGCACATAGCTTTTCTGAAGCTCTTGTGTCTAAACATAGTCTTTTAGAGCTGTACTCCAGAATGAGCTAAACTCTGAGATGAAAAGAAGACAGTTCATTCCTAGAGGATCCGAGACAGGCTACTATGCATATTTAATTCAGATATTAGAAAAATTGTCTGGTTTGTTTCTACTTATATCCATTTCCTAGAAAATACTCTGCAGTGAATGTGTAGCAGGGAAGGACAAACTCATTTTCAAAGCCTGTTACAGCAGCCAAGTATGAGGAGACATGCTACAACGTAATGGAGCAAATTTTCCATTTGTATCATTTTACTGCTTTGATCGTGTTATTGAGATACCAGCTGGAGAAAAGATTGTAACCACAGCACTGAAACCAAATATTTCTCAGTAGTAGTAGTATAACTGAAAGATGCATGGATGCTGTTTCTTGAAGGACAAATCACCTATATTAGCCTGGGGAATAGTGCAGCATGCTAAACAGTGTCTTGGTCTTATTTAGAAACCAGGTAAGAATGTGGCTGCTATCATCCAGGACATCCACTCGCAGAGGGAGAGGGACCTGCTGCGTGAAGTGGACAGGTAAAGTTTCTCCACAGTTTGGAACTGGGACCTGGATAAATCTGTAAACCAGCAGGTAGAAAAAGCATTATCTGTGTGCTTCCCTCTCTTACCTCACATGCTTTCATAATTTGGATTTCACTTTAAATGACTGTAAAAATATAAGTGGGTGCAATAGTAGTTGCAGGGCCTATATAATGAGATCAGATTGAAACCGTGCATGTTATGAAAATAAATGAACTCTTTCCTGCTGGTGATGATGACTCAGAAAAATATGCCAGGCATGTCAAGAACACACAAACGAAGCTGTTACACTTTCCTCCCCCTTGAGTGAAAAGTGTAAAGGCTGGGAGTGCTGCGAGACCTAGAGGGAAGGAGTCAGTTCACTTTACAAGGTATTTGGGTATATTTCTGATCTGCCTGGCTTCTGGACCTTCCAGCAAAAATGGAGAGGAATCACAGTGATAAAACATAAGGTGACCTTTTGTCACTTTTGTCTCAGAGATGCCCTAGATGAGTGAGTATTAAGGGTACAGACATTAGGGTCATTGTAAAGGTATTAACATATTATATCCTCTTAACACTAAACACCTATAAGAGGCTTTTAAGAATGAATGAATATATTCTTGACAGATCGTGGGGATTTAGTTAAGCTCTCTGGATATGACACTGCCTTTTCTCCTGTTCACTGTGTTTGCAGCTGTGCAGTGCGTGTCTGTGAAAGGCCTGGGATCTCAGGTTCGCAGGCACCAGGGCAGTCCCCATGGGTTTCCAGTGTGCAAGAACTTGGTAGACCACAGTGAGTCAGCCAGTTACAGCTGCCTTTTCCCTCTGCAGCAGGTACGGCACGGAGAGGCCCCGCTCACGCAGCCCCATAAGCCGCTCCCTGTCACCCCGATCCCACACGCCCAGCTTTACTTCCTGCAGTTCACCCCACAGCCCGATGGGGACCGGCAGGACCGACTGGGGAAATGGGAGAGAGTCATGGGATCAGTCCCCATATTCTCGACGGGAAGAGGAAAGAGACAGCAGAGAATGGCGAGAGAATGGGGATGAGAAGAGGGACAGGACTGACACGTGGGTACACGAGAGGAAACATTATTCCCGACAGCTGGACAAGTTTGATTTGGATGAACGGATTGAAGGAGGCAGAGGGCACAGAGAAAAATATTTAAGGAGTGGTTCCCCTGGCTCCCTTCACCCTTTATCTGGTTACAAGAGCAGGGAAGATGACTATTACCGAAAAACCTCTAAATCAAAATCTGACAAGTTTCAGAGGCAGACGCAGGATTTACCTGGGAGATCTAAGAGAAAGGAAGAAGCAAAGTTAAGGGAGCGTAGGCATTCGTACAGTGAAGATGCTGCCAGGGAGGAGGCAGCTGAACAGAAGCACAGCAAAGCATCTGAGGGCTCCAGGCAGAAACAAAGTGATAAGAATAAGGTGAAGAAAGCTGAAAAAGACCAAGAGGAAGATGCTGCTGCTGAAGGCAGTGATGTGAAGGAAACCAAACCTCCTGAGAATGAGGTAAATACAGATCTTAAACTTATGTAAGAAGAAGGTTAATGCTGAATTAATATATTTTCTGAAATATTTTAGATCAGTTGTTGTGTGTGTGGTGCTGGTGATATGCAATGTTTTGCCATGATCAGGGAATATAGTCCTAGAAAAGATCTTAGGAGGTCATTTTGTCTATGTCTTTGCCCAGATGATGCAGATCTATTACACCATTGCAGTGTTGGGTACATGGACATTGTCTTTCTGGGTCAAGCACAGAAGCTCTGGGTAACCAGTGGGGGGAAGGGGACAGAAAACTCACAACAAAACCAAGTGACAATCTGCTGTTTGCATGCAGGTTGTGTGTGCAGAGGCAATTGCCCTACTGCTCTCTCTTCTAAGTCTGTGCAGAATACCCCATAGCTGCTCTCTCAGCATCCATCACCTTCTTCCACTACCTGTGATGTGCATTGACTTGCTTTGGAATTAAGTGGTATTTTACAGGGATGCACAATATATGTAAGACAATATAGGGAACTGGTTGTTATACTTCTAAAATGAACTTTTAATGAGGAACATTTTTATACTTTTTTTGGTCAACTTAGCAGAGAATTTGGTTTCTGTTAATATGTCCCTGCCCTCCGCTGTGGCAGGGATAACTCACACCACTTCCTTCAGTGTGCTGTCAGGAATCTCTTCTCACGGCAGAACCACTGAATCAGCTCATCTGTAAAATTTGAGATCTCTGGAGAAATACTTCCAGTTGGTAAAGTGACAGCATTTGTGGGTTTGATTCTCCAATGGGAAAAAGTGAAGAGGGAACGGATCAAGATGCCTCATTCGCCCAGTCCCAGTAGAGCCCATGCTCGCATCTCCACCCTATGGGGATCTTGTTACTGGCTCTTGGCCACCCTGCCTCCCCCAGTCCCCCCTGGTGATACACTGCCGCCAGCCACCCCCGGGGATGCTGGCACAGGAGGCTGCAGAGCTGCTTTGCTGACCAGGGGTCCAGCTCTAGCTTGTGACTTTGTGCTGCCAGGGCCATCTTTGGTTGGTTTTAGTTGACCCTGCGTTTGTTCTTCTCATGCGGGGGCAAAGCTGGTGGAAATCTCTAGATCTTTCAACTCAGCTAGTCTCTGTAACAGGCAGCAGCACTACCTCATACCATAGATATGTGTGTCTGTGCCACCTTTTGTCATCTTTCTCCTTTGGTTGGTATTTCACTGTGATGAATGGTTCCTTGGGAGGAGATGTCCGAGAGAAATGTCACACACAACATTCTAAATCACCAGTGGTGCACACTCCTCTGCTTGTTTTTCAAGTTATTTTAAAGTGGCTTTGTTAAAAGGCATACCTCTCCAGGGACTACTGCTAATACTTTATTTTAAAAGGAATGGGTTTGAATGCCTCGAACTGATACTTTTGCTTCACCCCTCTTTAACCAAGTGCCAGGTAGTACTGTGGTTTTGTTCTTCCAAAGTATGAACTGTGCAAGCAGTTGCATTCTCAACTGATCCTACATCAATAAACAAAACAGTGGAGGTCTTTTGCAGAGTTTTAACACTGCCGCTCTCCTTACCATGTCTGAGCCAACATAACAGATGTGGGTAGAGAACAGAGGAGTGGAGGCTGGAAATTTTAATGAATTCACATTCTCCCCCACCTGTATTCTAGCCAATTCTATGATTTAAATTACACATCTCTAATCTTTTTTAAATTTTTCTTAATTCTTATTTGTGCAACTTTGCTAATGGAATCCAATTGTTGGGTCTTTTCTCACAGCCTAGTTGACTTGCATAAACTTTAGAAATAAAGAATGTGACCTTGTGAGTGACTTTGCTTCACTAAACCCAGAATAGAAACATACTAGAGCACCAGTGTGTGTTGCTATACGTGTGTATGTTGTATTTATTTTAGCTTGGAAAAGAGGAGCAAGTTCCAGAGAAGAGCTCACCTTCAGATAATAAACAAGGAAAAGAATCGGGAGAGGTTCTGGAAAACACAAGAAAAGAGAAGGTTGGTGACACATTGTTGGTGCGGCTTCCACAATAAAATGAGTGAAAAGCCAGGTTTAGTAGCACATTCTCCCAACTGAAATATTAAACCCCCATGGAAAGGCTTGTAAAGGGATTGTAGAATGGGGTTGTCTAAATTAACTTGCCTTATCTTGACCTCTGCTTTAAGTGATAGCTTTTCCTGAAGTCTCTAGAACTCTTTTTTTAGTTGTTCTTTGCCCATGTAGATTGCTTCACATGCATAGCCCTTGGCACTGGCAACTGTAGTAACGTATGCCCAAGTGAACTGTGTAACTTTGTGAACCATGCCCAAAAATAGGAGATGCAGTCAGTTAGTGGAGAAGGAGGGGACTAATGATGAAAACTTTTCAGAACATTGGCCTTAGATGGACTATAGATAGCAACCTCTTCTGATTATTTCTGTTTTTAATTAAATAATGTCTTTACAGCACCCCTACTGCAGCATCGCAGTCAGGGACAGCAATGTCCTTGGAATTCCTCCAGCTTCATATCTGTAGGGTCATGGGTTGATGGTCAGATATGGAGGCTATTGATATCTGTTGCTGTAGAAAACTGATCTCCTGGCAAGAACAGTGTCAACTCCTAGAGTTTTCATGCTGTTTTAGGATTCTAGGAGGAAAATTGTGGGAATGGCCAAACAGGAGAAGAATACAGATTATTAATAGATTATGTGTACACTATGAGTCTGGGAGTTGAAATCTAAGCTGCAAGTGTGTCTTGAAAGTAAAATATACCTTATCATTCTAATACTTCTTAAGTCCAGTATTAGTGTCTGAATCCTCTAAGTCTATAGCGGCATGTATGAGGTATTTCAGATTATGTACCTTGGATATAACTGTAAAACTGATTTCTCTTAAGGTCTAGGCCTATCTCTACCAGCACAGTCCCTGGCAGAGGGTTTTTGCTGGTAGAAGAAGATGACTGCAGAAGGTAGCCATGTTTTCTCAGTCACCATAGGAACCTGAAGGACTTAGTCCAGCAAAGTGAAAGCCACAGTGGTTAGACTGGGGTTCAGTATATTCTCATCGTGCTGCCTATTTCTTGCCACCCTGGGATGGAGGTAGAGGAAGGGGAGAGTTTCGTTTCTTTGGGGATCACATAGTGGCACCAGTTTCATAATAAAGTATAACAGGTTGTGCCTTGTTCTACTGCTTACAGAAAAGTAAGAAGCAGGAGGCTGGAGAGACTGTTATCCCTAGGGCAGTTACAGAATCTCCACAAAGTGATGTTTATGTGACAACTAAAAAGAGATTGCTTGTCCTTGTGCATAAGGTTCAAAATCACAGCACCAAGGCATATCGTTCTTTGAAACTAAAATACAAGAGGAATAGGCATGGCCAGATCAAAGGTCTTCCTGGTTACTGATGTTCAAAGCCCACTTTTTAACGGTGTTGATGATCATTAATCACTGATCTCTCACATGTTTTACATCTTTGTGACAGGACCGAGACTGGGAGAGTGAAAGTGAGATAGAAGGTGAGACCTGGTATCCTGCTAACATGGAGGAATTAGTGACAGTAGATGAAGTGGGAGAAGATGATTTAATTATGGAGCCTGATATAACTGAGCTTGAAGAAATAGTACCAGTTGATCAAAAAAATAAAACTGCTTCAGAAATGTGTCCCTGTATGTCAACTGTGTTAGAATTGAAAAACGATCACAGCCACTTAACCAGGAGTGAAGACGAATTTGCCCATGAAGCTTTAGAAACAAACTTCAGATCAGCAAAGGGCAGTGTAGCTTCTAGCGGCTGTCAGGATGATGATGAGGATGATGATAATGATGATGCTGTAACTGAAGCATCAAGCCTAAATCTGGACCCTGAGCAGAAGCCAGAGGAATTGCAAGAAGACCAGTCTGCTAAGGAGTCGGATCCCCAGCAGAAGGAAGGAAAAATTGATAAGAGCTCTGACACTCGTTCAGAGCCCGAAGACAACCATATACCTTCTGTTCATCTGAAAGAAGAGACTCTCCAGCTCCCTGATACATTTATAGATGATTACAAACAGATGGGATCACAAGGAACTGAGAGCAGAGAAGTTATGGAAATGCTTGTTAAAAATACTAGTGAAGAAACAAGACATGGAAGCCAAGAGTGTCCAGAGGCCAAGGGTAACTACTGATTTTTTTCTTTTCAACCCACAGAGAGCCTTGCATGTTTTCTCTGACAGTACACTGAAATTTATTGCTAACAAGAATAAATGTTGCTAATAGTATCAAGACTTGTCCTTGGAGCAGCTCAGTAAAAGAACCCCAGTGCCTTTTGCCAAGCTAAACCATTAGAGGCTCTTAGCTGAATAGTGCAAAGGAAATATGATAAGCAGCTTGCAAGCTTTCTGAAAGGCATAAGCTGCTATAATTGTCATGTAAAGGTTCACATGAGTTTAACTGAACTCTTTCAGTGCCCTGCTAAATTTATTTTGAATTGTCAATGAAATGAATGACAGTCTCTGAAGGTCAACAGAAAAGTATCTATAATGTCTGGCTGGCTCCTGGACAAGGTGGGTATTCTTACACACTGTACTGAAGCATTAGTAACATGGAAATCATCTGAAGATTGCTACTTCTCAGTCCCTGTTCACGCAAATACGTGCCTTTTGTCAGGACTTGCCTTATCATCTCCTGTTATCTACCGCATGCTGCCTTTAATATAATTGGTAGGACATGCTGTGAGATAATGCCAATACATGTAATCATAGCTGTCTATTAATATTTTAGCTGTCAGGGGGAAAAAAAAAATAATCTTGAGTGTCTGAAAGTGAGTTCAGTTCCTTGTCACACTTGCAAATGAAACTTGAGCAAATGGGCTGTGTATAATGAGGGGAAGTGGAAAACAACATAGAGCATGTCAGCCAGGAATGCTCTTTTTTGTTGCTACCGGAGCCTGTGTGATGGAGAAGGGTTTGTGAATAGCAGTTGCATGAAGATTTTTGAGGGTGCAATTTTCCACCAGAAAATGCTGGAATATTTAAGGTGAATATCTGATTTTGAAATTCTCTCTCCAGGACAGATTTGAAACTCACTGTTTTCAATACTTACCTGTTTGGCCTGAAGACACCTTGCCAGGCTTTGCATACTTGGAGATAATGCTGAGACTGGGAATGGCAAAGTTGGCTCCCCTGGGCTGCCTGCTTCACAGGCAGCCAGCTGACGGAAGAGCTGGGTATCCCAAGAGCATAGTTCCTTGGGTGTTTTCAGCATCTCGGCTTCCAACTTGCCAGCAGGGAGCCTGGAAGCTGTAGGGGAGCTTGTGCTTCCCATGTTTCTGCTGTGGACTTGATATCTGGGATCTGCAGTGTAAGGCTCTAGGCTCTCCGCAAATGCAGCTGTCAGCTCAGAAGCCCAGAAATCAATTTAGGTGGGACTCAATTGCCACGAAGGCTCAGGGTGTCTTAAGAATAGACAGCTGAAGTTTGCAGGTTTTCCAGGATGTCTGATGCAGATTTGGAAACCTGGGATGGGCTTAAAGTTAACTGGAAAGCCAACCAGTCAGGATTTTATATATTTTCTTTTAAATCATGTAATAGATGTATTTAAAATAATGAAGAAATATTCATTCTCATAGCCAGAAATTGCAGATCTGTGGACTACAGACTTGAAAGGCAGGAAGGGTTTGGTTTGGGCAAAAATATATTTGTTTTATGGGAAAATATATCCCTTATCTAGTGAAATTTGCAATGCAATGTAAGTTTTGTCAGGGTAAGGGAACTAGTTCTTTGATGTAAGAACTGAAGAATAGGAATCAGACCAGTTTATCTGTAATTCTGTCTCTCTGTGATAACAAATTTATCTTTTTTAAAATAAAAACCATTCACATGTTGGGAAGGGAGAGCATCTGTTCTTTTGACCAGCTTTATCCACCTCAGCAAATCAATCCACTGTTTTCCACACCTTCAATCTCTTGCCTGTATCCATTCACGTTGGTCAGCAGGGACCAACCATCCCATCCCTACTGGCCAGGAACCAAAATCTTCAAGTGGCCAAGAGTCCTAAAGTAGAATCTATCCCTTGGAATACTGGGGATGGGAGAAGAGTGGCTCCAGGGAGAAGCGGACAATGGTGCTGAAGGGGTCCTACCAGAGGAAGGTTTCCTCTGCCCATGCAGTTTGATGATTTGCTCTCAGCAGGTCCTGCTGGCCCCCCCTTTTCTCAGCAGCCCCTATGTTAGCCCAGCTCCATCACTGGTCATACGGTACCATGCGTGGTTACAGAGCTGCAGTCAGACCATGCTTGTGCCAGAGGCATGTATAATGTCATAGATCTATTTAGAGATTAAAATATGAAAAGAAACTGAATGAACGTGACATTAGAAATAGAAAAATGGTCTACTGGGAGAAATCGGGGTGACTGCATAGTGTTGTACAAGTTGCTAGAGTAGGCCTCTGATTTGAATGGGAAAGCATTTTTTCCAGTTTTTACTTTAAAAACATCTCTTTAAACTAATAAACTGTTTTCATTCAATACATGTATTCATTTGTTAAGCAAATTCTAGGTACCTGGAAATGAGATCTCTGGAATACCCAGAGGTAGAGCCAAAAAGAAGGCACTCTCCGCCAGGCTGGGAACAAGAGGACGTCTTTACCGAACTCAGCATTCCCCTGGGTACGTCCCGACACCCAGGCCGCCCGTGGCCTGCGGCGCTGCCCACTGCAATACCTAGAGCTTACAACAAGATGTCACTTTAAGGCTACTTGCTATATTTATTTTTCAGAACAGATGTGAGGAGAGTGAAGGAACGGGGTATATGACAGAGGGGTAGCTGTTGAAAGAAATGGGCTTTTGATTATAGATCATTCCTAATTTCATTTCAGATGAATGGCAAAAGATAGCAGTTAATGTCGCTGATGAGATTAAGTAAATTCCCTTGGACTAGATGGGAAAAATATATGAGAAATACTTAGTAATTTCAAAGTCTTTGTCATAAAAGCATTGATTATACTTTCAGTATAAGCAAAAGTACAGGTTTTACTGTGTAAACACTGATCATGAGTAAAACACCTGGAAGAATTACATCTGTGTAACTTAAGCATGAATTTGCTGCTAATAAGCACTATTGCTATTCTAGCCCTTGAGGTTACACAGTGAAGTTTCCAGTCAATATTTATGCACGAGAAGATACATTTTTAAATATGTATAATATCTAAGAGAGAAGTGGAAGGTGTATTTGCAATGCACAGGACTTTAAACTGCAGCTCAGTATTGCAAAATTAGGGAAATAAGAGAAGTGAATCCAAGATTCAGTCTTCTTATCTATGTCATTTAACTGAACAGCAACTTTTTTCTTTGAAAACAAGTTTATTGTGGAGGGGAAGGGTTTCAACTGACATTTAAATGTAATTCAGAATTTCTCAATAGGTGTGGAATTTGTGGTGCCTAGAACTGGGTTTTACTGCAAGCTCTGTGGACTCTTCTACACAAATGAAGAGACAGCAAAGACAAGTCACTGCAGAAGTACTGTTCACTACAAAAATCTTCAGGTAAAAACACACTTGAAGCTGGTTAACAACCAGCTCATGCGGTGGGTTGTGCATAGGTGATGCTACAAGAAATTAGTTTTTACTCTCTGGACTGAATTTCGATTACCGGACATTTAGATAAAACTTTACAGTAGTTCCAAATGTTAGCACACTAATTTCTCACTCCCAGATCCTTGAAATCAACTTCTGGATCATAACTAAGATGGGGCCAGGTGATAATTTGATCTTCTTATCTACATTTGATCCTTGTCACCAGGATAGCATGCAACTCAGATCTTTAATTCTCTGTTCTTGAGGGTCTCAGATGTTTTTATCACTGGGAGTGAGCCCAGCAGCAGCCTTTCTTATTTCTTAATTTCAGGAGCATTAAACATGCCACTTTTTTAATAATATTGCCAGACATATTTTTGCATTAGCTTGTAATTCTGCAGCGCGTCTCAGCACGCAGTACTTTGTGACACACAGGCTCTCTGAGGCATTTCCTGTGACCTGCTGAAATCACCTCCCTGTGCCACAGAATGGCACAGCGGTTCAGTCACGCAGAACACCACTGCTGAACAATTTCTATAAGGTTATGAAGAAACATGTTATTACTTGTATGGTTTCTATAAGAATATACCATAACCATACCCGCACTTGGTAACAGCACACAGGAACCATGGGTGCTCGCAGCTCAATCAAAAGACCCTGCCTTTATCACTTCTCAGATGCACGGTTGATAATATCAGCCATGACAGGATGAACATTAACTGCACTGTGTTGAGGACTCCTCAGAGGAGGTAGCCTTGCCTCTCACCTCCTTGTGTCCCTGCCTGTGTGCAGGGTGTGTACACTGTGCAGAAGACACTTTTGTTGGCATTCACGTACTCTTGGCAAAGTCATGAAAGAGCAAAGCAAAGCTGCTCCTTCTTTTTCTGTTGCTTTGCTCTACCCATAGTAAGTGCTGGAGCTCTGCTTCTCTTCAGGTGACAGCTATCTTCCCCTAGCTGGCTAGTGTGTGTTGTTTTTTTTCTAGTGACACTCAGAGTCATAATTTCTCTGGGAGAATTTTATTCTTGACTTTCCTGAAGCTAGGTAGCTGTAATCATACAAAGATCTCTGGCTTTCAAAGACTGTGCCTGCAGAGCTGTGATTCTTGCTAATAATGGATCCTCCAAGTGTAAGCTTGAAAAACAGGTGCCCAGTTTGCATGCCTTTTTTTTTGCTTCATACAAAATAATCCAGAGGGATTCACCAGAGGTGGCACCCAGTGCAGGCTGTGTATCCCATGTGAGTCTGTCCCAAAGAAACTCATTGCTAATGCAAAGATCGCAACTCCAGCCCCTGCTCCTGGCAGCTGGTCCCATGAGAAGAAGAGGGATTTTTTTTTTCACTTTCTAAGCTATTTTGTTAAAGTCATAGAAAAAAAGATACAACTAAAACTGTCATTGTGAAAAAAAGCCCTCTTTTTCTCCCCGTTAAGACATTTCCCATGAGCACTGTGGTAGATATCTAACACTGACTTGAGATAAAAGAACAAAGACCACAAAAGCTGTTAAAATTAAAGCTGTCAAATATGGTAATGAAAACAGACTGTTCTGGTGAGCTGTACCTCTTATCTTACTAAACAGAGGAAGTAAACGTCTCGTCCAACTTTTGCCCACTCAAGTGGAAACTCAGCAGATTTTAAATAATTGTTCTGTATTACTAGAACCCTTTTAGTTGCAAGAGTGCTTATTTACACACGCTGCAAAAAATGTCAGTCTTCTATGATGATGCAATTTAATGAGTGTATCCACCAACATAAGAACTATGAACTCTTAACTTTTTCTGTATGTGAAGCTATGGGACTGCTGCTGCTGCAGACTGTCTTTCTGTTGTCTTGCCTGCAAGACAAATACCGTTGTCTAATGACAGTGACATTGTCCCAAATGGCCTCATGACTATGAGTCTTTTATAGTTGATTTGCTACTTGTCTTTCATGTGATCTCCTTGGAGCCACATCCAAAGTGTATGTCCAGTGTTCGGATTTGAATGCAAAACTAAAGTTTGTTTACAAGTTTTCTTCCAAAAGCCTTGCTTAGATGATAACAATTTTGTCTTGAAGTAAAATAGTCAACTTCATCTGTGCATGGTGCCCCTTCACTGAAAAAAATCCAACTGTTTCTTTGTCAACCTGGAAGGCTTTTTGTAATTTTCCATTCTCTTCAGCTTAATAAATTATTTTCCCAGGTGGTATTTATATTTACAGATCCACTGCATTTTCCATGTCAAAAAAAATCTATCATTTGGCCATCCCTCCCACCACTACCACAAAAAGCTGTCAGATTAATCTGGTGTAAGCTACCTTGGCAATTCAGTGCAGCATTGTATCCCGTTTTCCACTGGCTTTATACAGTTTTCATCAAAACTTGTATTTAAATGAAGAAATATTCTTCCTTGACTGTCATTTTGCTATAAATTAATCTGAATGTCTGGTCTGTGAACTTCAAAACTGGTATTTGTGGTACTCATGATAGCTGACAATGTCAGCTAAAGGTGGTGGATAAACGTCAGCCTTATTTTGGTGGGTAGTCATTAAAAAACAAATATGCATGGGTTATCTTATCCAGTGACAAGCATTAGTGATTTATTACAGTTCATGGTGTACGGATCACTTCTCCCAGCCTTTATGGACCCTATATCTTTGTATACTACTGTAACATTTACTCTGGCTTTCTGCCACATGGAATTTTGTACCCAGGGATCAAGACTGAGAGTTGTGTAATTTCCAGAGCCAAATCTCTATATTCAGAGTAACAAGGGTGCAGTGGTCATTTTGTCACAGGTATGCTGATTCATTACCACATCTGAGTCCCTTTGAGATGCACCTCTTACATCCAAAACTTGTACTGATGTGAGACAACCTGGCAGTCCTAAGACAGTCCTTAGTTTTTTTACATCCATTTCTCATTTCAACTCTTCCCCATAGAAGCCAAAGAGTAAACTGTACTCTGGGAGAATCCTGCAAGTAGATAAAATTTTGCAGTGACGTGAGATGGTCTTTTCTAAACAAATCAGAATGAATAATCAGCTAGAAAAGAGAGGTTTATGATCCTAATAATGTGTAGGTCAGCTGTTCTTGCATGTGGTGTATGTATAAGTCATTAATAAGAACATCTCTACAGTATTACATTACTACATTATTACAAGGGAGCTTGACCCCTACAAATTGATGGGCCCTGAAGTTATATACCCAAGAGTGTTAAGAGATCTGGCTGACATTGTTGTGAGGGCACTCTCCGTAATCTTTGAGAAGTGGTGGAGATTGGGGGACATCCCAGAAGACTGGAAGAAGGCTAACGTCACCCTCATCTACAAGAAGGGCTTAAAGGAGGATCCAGGAAATTATAGACCCATCAGTCTAACTTCAATCCCTGGGAAAGTTACAGAATGAATCCTACTGGGGGCTATCCCGGATCAAATGAAGCACATGACTGGGAAAAGACAGCATAGATTCACCAAGGGCAAACCATGCTTGACAAACCAATCACCTTCTACAACAAAGTAACCTGCTCAGTTGATATGGTGTGAACGGTGGACATTGTCTACCTGGATTTCTCCAAGGCTTTTGATAAGAGTTCCCCACAGCCTCCTCCTAGAGAAACTGATATGTTAGTGTCTAGACAAGTGGTCCGTGTGGTGGGTGGGGAACTGGCTGAGAGGCCACACCCAGAGGGTGGTGGTAAATAGCTCTTCTTCAGACTGGCAACCTGTCACAAGTGGGGTCCCCCAGGGATTGGTACTGGGCCCAACGCTGTTTAATATCTTCATAAGTGATCTGGGTGAGGGGATCAAGTGTACCCTGATGAAGTTTGCTGATGATACCAAACTGAGTGGTGAAGTGGACATTTCAGAAGGGAGAGCCACCCTGCAGGAAGACCTGGATAGGCTGGAAGAGTGGGCTAACAAGAACCTTATGAAATTCAGCAAGGACAAGTGTAGGGTTTTGCCCTGAGAAAACACAATCCAGGAGTGCAGCACAGGCTGGGATCTACCCGGCTGGGGAGCAGCTCTGAGTAGAGGGGCCTGGGGGTCCTGGTGGACAAGAAGCTCAACATGAGTGAACAGTGTGCTGCAGTGGCAGAAAGCCAGCGGGATGCTGGGTTGCATCAACAAGGGCATCACCAGCAGAGATAAAGAAGTCGTTATCCCACTCAGGACTTGTCAGGCCACACCTGGAATACTGTGTTCAGTTCTGGTCCCCACTATACAAAAAAGATGTGGGCAGTTTGGAGAGGGTGCAGAGGAGGGCCACGAAGATGGTCAGAGAACTGGGAGCCTGCCGTGAGGAAAGGCTGAGAGAATTGGGTTTTTTCAGCCGTGAGAAGGCTTAGGGGAGGCCTTACCGCTATATTCCACTATTTAAAGGGTGGCTACAAAGAAGATGGAGACTCCCTTTTTACAAGGAGTCACATGGAAAAGATGAGGGGTAATGGGTACAAGTTACTCCTGGGGAGATTCTGATTGGACACAAGAGGAAAATTTTTCACAATAAGAACAATCAGCCACTGGAATAATCTCCCCAGGGAAGTGGTGGATTCCCCAACATTGGACACTTTTAAGATT
This sequence comes from Athene noctua, assembly GCF_965140245.1. Taxonomy (NCBI): domain Eukaryota; kingdom Metazoa; phylum Chordata; class Aves; order Strigiformes; family Strigidae; genus Athene; species Athene noctua. The sequence continues at coordinate 56,273,759 of NC_134041.1, forward strand.
CAGCTGGACACGGTGCTGGGCCATCTTGTCTAGACTGTGATTTTGCCAGAAAGGTTGGGCCAGATGATCCTTGAGGTCCCTTCCAACCTGGTATTCTATGATTCTGTAATTATTATGTGGGAATTTCCTATATGTCTCCATACTAGCTGCTGAAGAAGCTTCTTTCCATCCATTTCTAGTTCTGTTGAGCACCATTTTCAGACCCACACCAGTTCATCACCCATTTTGTTTGCAGCTCTGCCAACTAAAAGCACTGCCAAAAGGCTGAAAGTCTCACTGGCCATGTCTGTTTTCAGATCACTCTGAGTACTTAAAGCACTGAAAGGCTTTATCTTAGAGAAACATAATTAATGTAAATACTCTAGCCAGATTGCTAAACTGTGTTAATTATTACTGAATTTGATTATTCCCTTAAAACAAATGTTCTTGTGCAAAAGGTTTACCTCTGAACTGGACGTGCTGAAAATGTAATATCAATGCTTTAAATTGTGACTCAGAAACCACATCTATTTTCTGACACACCAGCCTTATACTAGCATAGTTCAGTTGACTCAGTGGAGTTACGTTGGAGCCCTATAGCATATGCGAGTAGAGAGTTTCCAAGGAGAAAAGGTGAGGCCTAGTTGCACAGATAGATGGGGAGTCATGGTCCTCCTGGTTCTGTCACCAGTTCCCTTGTGGCACAGAGTAAATCACTGAACTTCTGAGGCTCTCCATGTATTCAGGTTCTCCATGTTTTCTCCATGTGGCCTGACACGGCTCTATTTCCTGGCTTGAATTTTCACCAAAGTGGGTCTTCTATGTGCTTTCTTCCCTTTTGAGATGCTGGGAGAGTGTGAGGGCTCTGAAAGGACATAAAGCATCCCATGTTGAATATTTTCGGGTTTGGTAACGATGCTTTGTTTTTGATATGATTGCAGAAGTATCTATCCCAGCTTGCAGAAGAGAGCCTGAAAATGAAGGAAGAAGGCAGCCATCTGTCTCAGGATGACACTGGCATTGTTCCTCACTTTGCAAAGAAAAAACTATGATGCGGATGAACTGGAAGAGCGATAATGAGTGACTGCTGATACTTTATTTTTTTTATTTCTATGATATAACTGTCAATTTGCACTGTACAGAGGAGGGGAAATAAAAGAGCATGTTCCATGCATCTATACCCAGAGTGCCATTAAAAACCAAAATGCCTGAAACTGTTTCCCACGGTGAAGCAATGCTGGCATATCTGTAAGAAGTGGAGCAATTCTTTCTCACACTCTGCATGCTGGGAGTGGTTTCCTAGATTAAATCAGAATTCTCAGGGATTCTTAAAAGTTTTAATTCTGATATGACACATCAGGTCAGGCGGAGTATTTAGAAGCACTCAGCATCCTCCAGTGGACACTGGAAGGAAAGGAGATGTGACTATAAATAGGCTTTAATGCTGCTTAAAATATCTTCAGCCATTTCACTCATTGCCCCAGTGAGAAGTAGGATTTGCATGGGGCATCTAAAGCCATTGTGCTAAAACTAGTCAGTAGATGGCATAATATAAGCCCCATCAGCATCCACCTCCATGTGTCATAGAGCTTGGTGAAATGATAAAATGTTTGTGTTGTTAAGCGCTGACTGTACACTGACTGTGTTGTACAAATGCAGAGGGAGCCACAGTCTGTCCCAGGGACCTTAAAGCCTGAACCCAGCACAGCAAGAGCAGTTCGAATACACGTGCTGACAGCTAACCTGCTCTGGTTTTCAGCATTTTCCATGGTGTGATCAGGATGTTCTCCAGGTACCGTTGTGTTTGAAACTCTTCTTTTTGATAATTCTAAAGGGTGCCAACTTTGAGTCTTACAGACTTGAAACTCTCACGAGAGGTTTTTTAAAGTGCCACATGTTCGGACCATGTCTCTTTTAGACATTTTATTCAAGCCCCTCACTTGTGGGGTCTTTTTCTTTTTTTTAAAGCTTGCTTTTCCTCAGCTTGGCAATGTTGAATTTTCCTGGTTTTCATGGAAAGATGCCAGACTTTTAATATTGTTTTTGTATTTAACTTCCCTGAATTTTTTAAGGCAAATACAACTACTGATGGCTCACAGAGTGCTGCACTGAGAACACAGGATGCACCAGCAGCTCTGGCATTATTATGAGCTATTGTTTCTGCACAGTTATTGCTTAGTATTTTGCAGAGTCCCTTTGAAATGCACTGTACAAGTTTCTGGTTCATTTCAATAGGGCTTTGTGTAGCAAAGTGAATACGTATGCAGACTGTTGCCAGAATTGATCCTGGAGTTATGCTTTTATAAAATGCCCCACACAATCTAGACAGATGGCGGTTTGCAGACGTATTTTCATTCTTTGCCTGACTAATATTCATCACAGTATGTTCTGTAAAAATTGCTGGTGCTGGATGTCCTGTTTAGATGTTGTGCAGAGGAAATAGTTCCCCGGCAGGTTCTAGCCATCCCTAAGAATGACATGGATGTCGCAAAATATTGCAAAGCGGCTAAATTGCCAAAACTGCTTCCACCAACGTATTCGTTCCATTATGTCTTGTGCCAGCAGCCATGCTCGTTCTCTGAAGTACTCTGTCGCCAGGCAGTGTGTCTCAGAGGTGCCTGGTGTTGTTGCCTGAAGCCCTGTTCCATTTCATGGCCTGTGCTTTCCACTCGTTTTTACCAGAGGTGGGTTCAGATTTCATATTTGGCATTCCTGCTTCTCACAAGTTGAGGGATTCTTTGCATCCCAGATTCAGATGTGGCCTATCCAAAAGACAAGGGGAAATGAAAAACATTGCAGCCTAAATCCTCCTTTGTCCGGACTTGAAATATGTTAAGACTTAGTCCATCTGTCATTTAAAACAGGGTTTTTTTGGGTTTTCCCTATAGAAAAAAAAATAATATTGCAAACCAGGTATTTTTCCTTCAAGGGTTGGGTTTTTCTTTGACTGTTTGTTTTTCACATTGCAGTGAAATTTGAACACAGGGCTGTTAGGGCAAGAGCTTGAATTGCAAGCTGTAAGATTACGAAAATAGCAGTAAGGATTGTGCAATTGTCTTCTAAAGCACAGCTCTCAAGCTGGTCATGTATCGTCTGAATATGAAGTTCCCTTCATGCCCTTCAGCACAATCTGAGCACAAGGGAAGGAAATCACTATAAATGCAAGCATCAAATCTTTGAAGCTAACCCTGCTATCAAACTGGGGCTCTCACCAGCCTAATGGGAGCTTGTTAGACCATGTGGTTAAGCTTAATTGGATGTGAGACATAGCTGACTTTATATCAAAGTAACATGCCTCCAGCAACTTTATCCCCAGGTAACCTCAAATGAGAAAAGTATCACTGTTATTATTCTTTATTTGTATTGCAGTAGAAGCTACAGGTCCACTGCCTTTATTATAGGCACGGCACAAATCCACAACAAAGGCTTTCCCAGGCCAGAGAGCTTTAAATCAGACTTTCTGAAAACAGACAACAGGTGGATACAGGCAGGCAAGGAAAGCAGTAGGTAACCATAAGATTTTGACTGGCAGCAGAAGAATAATTAAAATGAGCGTTTACCCAGGGGCTTATTTTTGGATTTACGGGAGATGATTCAAACTACTTTCCCCCTCCTCTGGTTCTGAACCACGTTCACTCCCATTATTCACAGCTTTCATATTTAACCTCCTTTTATCTCCTGGCCGGTTGCATTAGCACACAAAATCGCTTCTTGAGAGAGTGGGCCTTGGTATACTTCAGTCTCCAATTGCTTAAGTTTTGGTCTCCATCCAGGGCCCCAAAAACTGGAGTCTTGACCGAGGCTTACCAGGAACTGTCCTGGCTCCAGATACTTTGTCTGGGTCATGGGTACGGGCCCCTGCTTGCCCCTGAGGAAGGAGGAGGCTCCAGATGGCTCTGCCCTCTGTAGTGTAGGTAGATGACTCAGGTGAGTGATGCAGATGCAGTGCCCAGCCCTGCAGATGTGATGAGACCCAGAAATTTATAGAGGTGGTTTGGACACCCTGTGCTTTTGGGCTCTGTCCTCACACAACAGCGATCTGCAAAATAATGGGTATGGCCAGACAGGCAATTCCCCTTCTGAGAAGGTCCTTTCTCCCCCTAAAACTCCCCCTAAAACTGCTTTAAAAGCAGTTAAAAGCAATCCCAAGTCTCAACTAGCTCCTGATGATCCCTATGATCAGTTTTCAGCCTGATGCACTTTGAGAACTCAGAGATAATCTCCTTCCCTCTCCAACAGGCCATCATGCAATGCTGACAGGCACTCAACTCCTCAACTTCACTCTACTACCTATTCTGCTGAGGAAGAAGGCCACTGTAGGCAACTGCTTACCTTTCTCAGCTTGTGTAAAAATGCATTGTTTCTTTTGGTTTATTATATTTAAAATCTTGACTTTTTTTTAGTTGGCATAATTCATCATCACTATAATCCACGCTGTTTGTTAATACATATATATATATATATAGCACAAAGCAGGCTCAGGTCTAGCCAGACAAATATTGATATTTAAAAAGGAGCTTCCTTAATATATACAAACGGTTTCAACACATCTCAACCAAAGATTGCACTTTTTTAATAGGGACTATGTTTTTCATCTTTGTGAAATCTGTATTGATCTCAAATAGTCTTTAATGTCAATCTGCAATTTACTTTCTCTGAAGTAAAAAATAAAAGAATTAAACATTTGCCCCATAAGATTAGATAAAGTTTAATATTGGCTTTAACACTAAATTAGTGTTAGGCTGGTTATATTCAGGGTTTTTCTATTCTCTAAGGATTAAGGCTGTGATTTGTTGAATTATACTTGAACTGGACCAGATGTACTATTTATTGAGCTTATATAATCTTGTTAATTTAAGTTTTGGCTTGTAAACAGTTGGAATTTGTTAGTACTTGTTTAATTATGTAGGAACTGTCACCAATATTAACTGATCTGTGTAACTGATTGCAAAGTGTTTCAATTTGTGTTTCTTAAAAAGAAAGATTTTAATAAAGAGAATTATGAAGCATATACATTGGTGGGCAGTCGTCCCAGCAACAACAGGCCTAGCTTCCCAGGGGATCTGTTAAAAATCAAAATTTAAAGAATATAGATTGGGGGTAAGAAGGAAGCAGGAGGCCGAAATGTTTGCTTTTAAATATAATTTCTAGAAGTAGTGATTCTTACCAGGTAGCTCCTGCTGTACAGATTGCAAGTGATTGCTGCCATCTGATGCTGAAGTTGCAGTGAACACATCTCAGTGGTTCGCTCTGTGATTATTATCGATTGTTATTACTCACACCTGTCTCTCTAGATATATTCTCATTTCCCTTTTTCTCTTTATTTCCGAATGAACTGGGCAAGCTGTCTGGCTTTTCTCCATCTCCATACAGATTGTCTTCTCATCCTTCTGAAAGCACCCTATAAAATCATACCCAGCCAAGCATCTTTTCCACCTCATCTCAGCTTAAGTCCACCTGTTTGCCTGTTTACCCTGTTTCCCTTGTGCTCTCCCTCTGCCTTTGCTGACTGCAATCATTCTCAGCAGACTGTCCTCCCTGGTGCCCTCCCAGCTCCACAGGGACTTTTCCCACTGCCTGGCTTTCTCCCTGGCTCATCTCCATCACCAGCAACTGGAGCTCCTGGGAGGAAATACTCAACCTCAGTCAAGGTGGCATAAAGACATGCTTGTGCTAAATATTTAAAGAATGCAATGAGGACAGAAGCCAAGGGGAAACTTCAGCTCCAGCTTTGATGAATTCACTCAGAGGAAAACATTAGGAAGAAAACTGAGACAAGGCAATGTCCAGTCCACGTGCAAGGCGGGGGCACCATCAAAGCACAAGCGATGCCTCCCACCACCCGTGAGGGAGGGAAATGGGTCATGGGCAAAAAGACTGGCACTCAGGTTTTCTGACTCCACAGTTCATTAAATCAGTGCTTTAGCATCTTTTAAGTGACTGTTTTGCAGCTGAGGCACACATGTATTTTAACCACAAATGGTTTCAGTTCTTCTGTCCTGGATGTACTGAAACCTTTGTACGTGTGTTTTTGATACCATCTCATCACAGCTATGAATCTCTTGCTGTAGAACTCAAGCAAATCAATTTTGTAAGTGTTAACTTGACATCATACACCTGTAACAAAAGAAAAATCCAAACTGTGGTGTTCCATACATCATGAGTTTCCAGTTCAGATTTTGGCACACTTCATTTTCTTGGTGCAAAAGGGAACTCAGGTGTGAACAACTTCACAAGTGAACACCAGCCTGCACCCAAATACCAGCTTGGCCTTTTGACACAAGTCTGTGAGTGACCTCCCTTGGACAGCCAGGCTGTAACCCAGCCCTCCTGCCTGACCAGCAGAGCAACCCAGACCAAGGCTGGCTGAAAACCGGAGCCCTCCCTGGGAAGCTGAGCAGGAGGGAGGACAGGGGTGCGCAGGGAGCCGGGGATGGTGCTGCCTGCTCTGGGTCAGGCCGCTGTGGGGCTCAGCCGGTGGACACGCTGCCCTGACGCAAGCGAGGCTGGGCTGATGCTGCAGCACGCGCTGGCATTGCACAAAGCAGCCTCCCTCCGCCTGCTTTTCAGCACTGGTGTGGCCTGGGACTCTGTCGTGTTTGTGCAGGTGGCAGCAAGGGCAGCCCAAGAGAACAGGTTCACCTTTGCTTACTTTTCTACATCCGACTCCGCCAATCTACGCTTATCTGTGTCAATATGTTGATGACTCCTCACGTGCTTGGCTTGCCTGATGCAATGCTGTACTGTGAAGCCATTAGAGTACACAGTATGTATTTATGGAGGAAAAGTTCCCCCTGATGTGGAGAAGAAGGGAACTAGATAAGAACCAGGGATCCTTCCTGCAACATCTTACTGGCACTTGCACAAAAGAAATACCCATAAGGATCAGCCTTTGCATTGCAGGGCCCAAGCTGGCCTTACTAACCTGGTGGCCAGGAATCTCCTCTACCTCCCCGGGCACATTACACCTCCCCTTTGCTTGCCTTAAGCAGAGCTACAGTGAGTTACAATGCGGGCAATCTGGCCCCAATCTTTATGAAACACACCATCTTGTACTAACCTAATATATTCAGAGCACCATGGAAACTTGACTCCCCAGATGCTGAAGTGGAAGAACCAGAGGTAGTTTCTATTTCTTCCTTCCTAGCTGTCCCCTTTTACTGCCAACATAAGGCTCAGGGGGACCCTGCTGGGTGTCCCAGGGGCTTGGGAGCGGGCAGGGGGGTGGTGGGGCCACCAAGATCCATCTTCCACCCTGTGAAGATAGTTTTCTTAGGGCTCATCTGCACACAATTGCATCAGCCTACTGCAGGGTGAGATTTCTAATCAGATACCCAAGGTGATTAAAGCCAGTGAGCTCTCTCCTTTCAGTTCACATGGGGCTTATTCTGGTTAAAGAGCTGACTGTCAGGTGTGGTGTTCAGCAAACTGAAGTAGCTTCATTTAAACTAAAATAGGAGCATACGTCAAATTTTAATTAACTGGGTCAGATCTGAATGAGTGGGCATGTCCAAAAGCCTTTTGTGAGCTAGAAAGCTGTGTAGGGCAGGCTGAATCTGGCCTATTAAACATTTAAATAATTGCCAGGCAGAGTCTTGGCCAATATTCCTCAAGGTAAGACAGCAAGTATCAGCAGCGCAGCCCTGGGTCGGGAGGCTTCTCCAGCCCGATTTCTACCCAATGCCTTAGAAACAAAGGTTCCTGTTCCAAGCTGCCCTCCCTTTATTCGTGAGCCTTGTTTGAGTACATGCATATTAGTTGCGCCTTCTTAAACAGTCTTGATGTCTTCAGAGGACACAGGAAGCCTGTTTTGTTTGTGGGTTTCTTCTTGGGCTGGGCTGTGTTTGCATTGCAGCTAGTTTATCTTTGGCAGATAGCAAGGTGTTCTTGGCAGCAAACTTTCACCTTGAGCTCAGGGGGCGTAGCCACTCTGTTTTGCACACCTGTGGTGGGGGACTAGGAAAAATTTGTCTGTATCACTGCTGAGATGTTAAAACGAGTTTCACAGCAGTACTATTAGGGCTTTGTAGAGGTCTCAGCTCCCACAGCGTGGGCACGTTGGAGGGCAAGCGTGCGTGTGTGCATGTGCGTGCATGAGCAAGACTTGTGCTGCCTTGCATGGACTTTAGCATTAAGCAGCTGGCAATCAGGCTTACTTTGCCAACACTACAATCACAAGTAATGTTTTGGTGTGTGCCCAAGTCGAGTTTCTAACCTCCTCATTTACCCCGGTCACTATTATTTCCCATCGCGCTCTGTAGGCATGAGCTGCAGTGATGAGCTTGCTGAGCCACTGGCTGCACCGAGACATACGCAGGGACTGGTGTTCCCCGAGGTGCCCTTGCCATGAAGTGTGGGGTCTCTGGAAACAAGGCAGGCCTTAAACAGGCGTGCTCATAACAGATTTGGCTGAGTAAAAAGAAAGTATACTAAGACCAACAGGAAGAGCAGCCCAGGTCTGTCGTGATGTTAATGGGCATCAGCACCACTCTGGCTGGGCTATTCCAGTGGTTATTTCCATCTGATTGCAATTGGGAAAGATTAACTCAATTAGGCAGGATATGCTAGATATTAGTCTGCCAAGAGATCAGCAAGGCAGCCAGGATGCTGTAAATGATCCCAGAAGCATTCTCCTTCCTTTTCTCTCACAAATGAGCCTGGTTGGGGGTGAGGATAGGCGACAAGGAGTATTTTAGTGAGGCAGGGTAGGGATTTGGTGTTGGACATTCCCCTCCTGTGCCAGGCACAGAAGGAAGCTCAGCTGCCTCAGGGGCGCACAGAGAACTGACAGGGCCATGTGTGACTGATGCCAGGCTGTCTATGAAATGGACCCAAGAGGTCTGAAATAAATTGGAAGGACTGTGTTCATGGGTATTTCTCACCAGCAAGCTGATGTCCCTCTGACTGCACATTTGTAGGCTGTGTGTTACCTGCTCCTCTGCTTTTCTCTTCCTGCAAGGGTGGGTGCTGATTCACAAGCTGATGCTGTTCAGCCATCAGCATGTCTCTTCCCAAATCCCCTCTGTGGGGTCTGATCCCAAAACCAGCAGTGCGAGTCTGGTTGAATCGAGCCCTACTTAAGCCTTAAGGTAAGTTAAGTACCTGTTTAAAACAGTATCAGATGCAAGCAGTGCCTAGAAGTGTGAGAGCGCTGAGCTATGCCAGCTCAGTGAAGTGGAAAGAAAAACTGAAGTGAAAGAAACCTGTCAGAAATACAGTATGGGTACGTTCCCCCTAGGAGCTGCTCCATCTCTCTGCACTCAGGGCATGTTCACACCATGGTAAGGAATGGCATGAACTCACCTTCATGAATTACTTCTTGTCAGCCAAGCAAAGTGGGAAGTAAATTATGTTTGCTTAAACTGTGCAGGTGGTCTAAGCGAGTGGATGTTAGCTCAGAAGCAGCAGGGAAGGTGTGTGCACTGGGAGTTAGTGTGGGTCAGCTGGTACACAATAACTAGCGCCGCTGTGGTATTTTGATTACTTGTGATTGTGTGAACATGCCTGAAGAAGCAGAGCAGTGCTTATGAGGTTTTTGAAGCTCATATCTGCTCTTATTTGGTCCTGGAGGCTTCCAGCAAAGACCACCCACTGAAACAAAGAAGAATCATTTTCCTGAAATGCAAAGGACCAAGACATGTCATATTCAACCTCTTTCAATGACCTTCTATGATCTTGTGGAGCCTCTGAATTCCTCTTTACCTACAAGAGGTTTACTACAGTGCAAAACAAGTTCCTGGAGCAAAAAGGCACTCCTTTCTAAGGGGATAGGGGTTGTTGAGGCTTCAGATCTTCCATCTTTAGAAGAGTAATGCTTCAAGGTGAGTTTTCATAGGTGGCTAAAATAATCTTTTCCCACCACTTTCCTCATGTCAGCATTTCTAGAGCTCCAGTGTGTTGCGGCTGCTATTGTTATGTAAGGATTTATGAATGGCTGCAAAGTTCAAAGACATATTGGCAACCCTGATTCTCGAAAAGCCAGGAGTCAGCCCAAGCCCTGCCCCATTTCCCAAGAAGTTGTTTGCCAACTATTTCTTTTCCTAACTTTTTTTTTTGTTAGCCACAAACTTTAGGATCTCTTTATTCACCTCCAAGTTTTTTGAGCATTTAGCAACTAGTTTTGTGTTTTCAAATCTTTCATCCACAACCTAGAGGGCTAGGCACATACTTTGTTTATAAATGAAAGTTACAATTCCCTTGTTTCAAGGAGCTGGGATTTTAGGATATATTCCCCACAGCATAAAACTTGTGATAAAATCACAGGAGTTGCCAGCAGTGCATAGAGTCTCCTCTGTCTGGAAGAGGAGGCATTGGACTGCAGCGAGCTGCAGGCATCACTAGCTACTGTCATGTTAGTGAATCAAATAAAAATAACATTGTGGTTAAACATCAGCTCTGCAGGCCTAACTAAAGAAGATAACCTCATTGCTTGCTTTCTGGCTGCAATGCTTCACAAAAGTGCTGCCTTTGTAATCCTCTGGATTAATGTTCACACTCAAGCTCTCTGTCCCCGAAGGTCCCTGCAGCCCTGGCAGAGTGCGTTTAAAAGTATAAAGCCCTCTCTGGGATGCAGAGGAGGCTGGTGCCAGCCAGGCACCTCCTGGGACATGTGGCTGCGGCTGCTTCCAAACTGGGAGCATTTCAGACCAAGAGATCTGCCGTTCTTCCCTCTCGTTCCTCTTCACTGTTGCTTTAATTTCAGCTTCGTGCTGCCTTTCACGTAGCCCCCCTCAGCTTGAATCAGATCCCTATTGTCTGTGTTGTCAACACAGCTGTTTAAATCCCTTCCCCCAAATATCCCCTCTTTCCAGAAAGCCCCTTTCTGCAAGGGCCAGGCACTGTTCTGAGTTTGCAGCTTTTTGTCAGGTCCTGGGCTGAGCTCAGACTCCTGTTTGGACCAGCACGAGATCAAAACGGGAACAAACTCAGGAAAATCCTCCAGCAAAGCCTGATGCTCACTGCCTGCGCGCCAGTGGCTGCTGCAGCGCTCCAGCCTGAGACTGACGGGCAATGCAGAGTGAAGCGAATGATTAGCGTTATTAAAAATGCTTTGCAATTATACAGCACCTTTTCATCTAAAGATTTCAAAGCTTTGTAGCACTCACACAAAGTTACTTATTATCCCCGGCATTTAGCAGAGTCAGGAAATGCAGGAAAGCAGCTAAGTGACTCGCCTTAGGTCATGCAATGCAGTAAGTCGGCGTCAGAGGTGGGAACTCGGCCCCGAAGTGCTGACTCCATGGCTCATGCCCCAATGCGAGGACACACCTTGCCTTCTCCTGTGCCACGCCAGCTCCCTGGGGGGTGCAGAGATGGAGGAAGCACTCGGCCCACCTGGGGGGTCAGCACAGCCTGGACAATGCTCAGGAGGCGCCTGGATGGGAGCAGCATCCACCACTCCTAAGTGCTGCTCCTTCCCCCAGGAGCCCAATGCACACCGCCGAGGGGTTGCTGTGGGATCTGTTGCACCTGAAGCTGCTGTCCAGCTTGCCATGGCACAGCGTGGCTGAGCCCATGGCACCCAATGACCTGGAGGGCAAGGGGTGGTGTGATGCACCCCTGGGCTGAGCATCGCCACTGCAGTGCCCATCTCCAGCACGCTCCCTCCAGCCCGCTGGCCGTACACATGCAGCAAGACTACAAGGACCTTCCCAGACAGGGGACGTCTCTAGAGACACTTCAACCTCGATACCCCAGAACACACTACGCAAGAAGTGGTGAGGGCCAGGGGTGGTTTTGCTTATATCGGCACAGCCCCGGCTACAGTGAATGTCCGGCAGCACCGTCTTCCTCCAGACCAGGTGGTCCAAACCTGCCAAGGAGCCTGGATATATGTGCAGACACCTGCCAGGAGATCAGAAATACATTTCTAAGATGTTAGGCTCTTTGTCTGGCTCAGCCAGCTGTGCTGCAGGATACACTGGGTGCCAAACCTCCTTGCCTTGCAGCAGGAGAGCTGAAAACGTCAAGCCCTTGTACACTGACACTTCTCTGACTTCAGTCCAGTATCAGGACTCTGGGACGGTGTGTCAGCAGGGAGGAAATCCAGAAGGAAGAGTGAGAAGAGAGAGAGAGAGAGAAAAAAAAGAAGACGTGAAACAGGGTGAAGAGAAGCAGGTAGACCTCTAGACCTCACTGATTGGGAGAAGGCCTTGACCTGGGTCTTTTGGCCCTGGTGAGGTAAAAGACATTGTTGGTGTTTACCACAAAAGGTGACTTGCAGAGTTTTATTTTTAAGCTAAAAAACATATTTCTAAAAAGAGCAACTGATCTACTTCTGCTCTTCCACTGTGTTGTTTATTTTTACCCTAGAAATATCAGGAAAATCCACTTTGGTCAAGTTTTTTTTAGGAAACTTGAGATGCTTCAGGTTTTTAAATGATAAACAGTACCCCACTTAAAATATTATATCCTTGTGATCAAGGCAGGTGTGACTGATACAGCTTCAGACTCCCAAGGGGTGTATTTAAATAAATAACAGGAACTAATCCATATAGTCAGCTTTCCTTAGGAGCTGGGGGATTTACGTGTCTAAACTTTACTGCGATGAGACTCCAAGACTGGGGATAAAACTCCAGTTAATTAAGTATAACTTCACTGGGGATAAAACCCAGGCGAGGGGAAAAACTTGAAGACAGAGACTGCAGTTGAATGAATTCCAACCTCAAAAATGATACCAAAACCGAGCAGTTATTAGAAGGAATTACTTTAAAAAGCAAATAACTGATCGGGTATAAAAGCTATGTCTCAAAAGCAAGTCAGAGTTTTGACTTTTAAAGGATATTAATAAAAATGGGAAAATGTTTTTCCTGGTTGCATATGGCTGAAGAAAACAGGGAAGGAAAAAGAGAGATTACATGGGATAGAGGTTAATGTGTGTTAGGTATGCGCAAAACCCAAACTTGTACTTTGCCTTAACTTTCACTGAGGATGTTAATCATGTGACCACAGATGAGAAAGCTAATGGGATGGGGGTATGGAAATGTTCGCGGCCAGGATAGAAGAAAATCTCAGGGCTCCTTCCTGCACTGAAGGCAGAGGAACGGGCTAATCCACATGCCAGAGCTCTGGAAGAACTGGCCCGATGTCTTTAACAGGTCCCTCAGTCAGGGACAGGAGCACAGCGAGCCTGTACAGAAGAAGTGAACTGATCTGGACAAGAACAGGCATGAAGGTTTCAGCTTAATAGTATATGGAAAGCTTCAGAAAAAATGGTGAAGGGAAGGCTAGCAAAAGAGAGAGAGGTAAATGGCATGAGATTAAATGGGTTTATCAAACCTATCTATCTTTCTTGGGTAAGGCAAACTGCAAGCCATTTGCTTAGTGAAGGAAATGGGGTGGATCTCGCCTATCTGGACTTAAATTGCACATTTCATATGGTGCCATGTGGAAAGTTCTTAAGAAAAGGGAGAAGTGATTTAGCACAAGGTACAAGAGACCTGCTGTGAGAGCAGCACATGGCTGTCAGGCTGGAGGGCAGTTACCATGGGAGCGTTAAACATCACTCCTGGAGATCTGGCAAAGTGCTTTTGTAAATGAGCTTGGCACTAATGTTAACGGAGAACTGGTGAAATTGCTGATGACAGAAAATATGAAGCAACCTCAGGACAAAGGAGGCTTGAGATATTACACCAAAAAAAATAGTCAGCAGCAGAAAGTGGCAGTCACAGGTACAAACGGCCAAACCCTTTCCTACAGTCTAGCTGGCAGCTCACACTCCGATCACCAAATAACTGACTTGACAACACAGTGGAAAGGAAGCAAGAAATACAATCCCAGAAGGCAGCAGGAAAGGTGCAGCGAAGGCTGCAGCGAAGGCTGGGGTGTGCTCAAGGAGAGGGTATCTTGTTCATTTTGCAAAGCGAATGCTGAGAGCAGGGTGATTTCTCTGCGCAAACACTCCCAGGAAGGGAGAGGGAAGAGCTGATGGTGCTAAGGGCCAGTGCTGGTACAGAACAGATAATCAAAGAGGCATTAGATGTTTGGGTTAGAAGAGCATTGCTAACCATTTGACAATGTGGTTCTGGAATAGCTCCCCCATTGCAGTCGTGCATGCAAAATATTAAATCACTCTGAGGACAGAACTTGATAAGTTTATGAAAAGGATTATACCACACAGTGCTTGTGATAGAAGACCAGGTAGCACAGAAGTTCCTGCCAGTCCTATGCACAAAGGTAAATATTCTGTTACCCTCTGTCAATATAAATATGGAGCATGTGATTATACACACACAAAAAGCAGGCACATGATTTATTAATCACGGGACCTCAGCTTGTCAAATAATAATTACAAGGCAATAACACACCTTGTTTTAATAAATTGCTCCCTAAGATTTTCTCCCACAGTAAACCAGTAGAAAAGGACAATTACTCTGAGGTAAAGGCAGTACTTTGTGTTTCTGGTTGTTAGCTTTTAAATGAACTCACTGTCTGGAACTCTTAAATCAAGTACTCCCATTTTTTTGCATATTTCACAAGTTCAGCCCTTTCCAGTAAAGCGTCTTTTCAGATGCATGATTGCCTTTTGTTAAGGCAAGAATGAACAGATGACAACTGCAGCACAGAGGAGACATGCCTGGAACAGTTTTACAAAGCAAACCCAATTCTAACACTTCTGCCAGAAGGGCGTACTCAGAAACATGAAGAGGGAAGGAAGGCTTTTTGCCTTTTCGTGCGGTGTGAGGGGCCAGTCCTGGAAAGCCACGATAGAGACAGGAAAGATGTAGTTGTGGAAAGTGTTTATCCCAAGCCATCGCAGTGGGTGACACTTCAGTTTCCATGCTCGGGCAAAACCCCTCCACGTCCCCAGGGTGCCCAGCCTCGACAGGCACTGCACACACAGCGCAGCCCCGTTCCCAGCTCACCGGCGGAGCTCTAGGAGGATGTTCAAAAGCAACTCTAATTACTGAGCATTAAAAAAAGCGAAGGCGTGTTTTAGTATCCTTTCAACCTGGAGCTGACGCTGCCTGATGAAGAATGGGATTGCTGCGCTTGCAGTTCATTTTATGAAGGCACCTTTGCAGAAGATGCAAAAATAAAAGCAGGCTGAAGGAAGAGAAAGCAGAAGGCCAGAGACAGGCAACTGAACAGAGCAGATTTAACAGATATATTTTTGCTGTCTGCATTATGTGTGGAAATTTATATTCCAAGTGACACAGTAACAGACTCGATTGTAATCAAACAGCACTGCTGAGGTGTCAGGAGCACAGATGCTGCCTATCGAAAATATTTAAAACAGAAAGTAAAACTTTGAAAAATGCGCAGCGGGGAGCGCAACGAACGTGCTCTGCGATGTTTCTAACCCAACACAACTCTCTGCTCTTCACTGCTCTCTCTGGTGCCGAGGCCGGGCGACTCACATGAGTCACCCCAGCTACAGCTCAGATAAACCTCGATGAAAAAACCAAAGGCCGGCAGCGAACTGGCCAGGGCAGACTGGAGACACGGCGTGTCTATTGTGCGCCAGGCATCGCACTGGGGGAAGGGCTGCTCCACGCGTTTTGGGGAACTTCAGCCAATGGATTCCTCCCCTGGGTGTTACGGGAGGGCTTGGCCAGCATGTGAGAAAGGGAGGGGAGAGTTTGAAAACAACCCAGCAGGCTCTAAGGAAGGAAGGCGGCTAGAAAGTGGCCTGCTCGCCTCCGTGCAAGCATTTCGCTGCAGGTGATCGGTGGCGATAGGGGTGGAAGCGCAGGAGGGGCCCGGTAGCGGCCGGCGGGTCCCCGCTTGGCGCAGTCGGCGTGGCCGGAGGTCCTGGGCGCAGGTAACCCCCGGCCGCAGGTAACCCCCGGCCGCAGGTGTCGGGGAGCGGGCGTTGAGCTGCGCAGCCTCAGACTGCTGCCTCGAGCTGCAAATTGGCCAGAAACGGTCGAAAGAGGGGCGCTTTTTTTTGCTTTTTTTTTTTTTTTTTTTTTTTTTCCTGTGGGAGGAGGAATCCTGCGCTTTTGTTTTTATGGGGATTTTGGTGGTATGTTTGCTATGAATATGGCTGGGGGAGGGGGGCCGGGAGGGAGCAAGCAGGTCTCTGCAGCTCAGAGATCAGCATGTGATCAGCTGTCTTTTAAATTTTGCAGGCGGTTTTGAGGTTAGAAAGGCAAAAATAGGCAATATCTTTTAGCAGACCGGCTGGTGCAATGGAAAAATACAAATAATCTTTCGTGCACATCAGCCCTTTTTCAGGTCACAGTGCTTTAGAAATCAGAAAGTATGTGCAGTCAAACTTAGATGAGATTTTCATTGATTTATAACCCAGCTGCTAATAGAGACATTCAGCAGACGAAACTAAAACCACACCATTTCTTGTCTGGAGGTGTGCCGGATGGTTTTCATCTTCTTTTGATTACTGACCCAGCTTTTGGGCCTCTTGGAAGTGATCCATTCCAGTATTTTACCATAAAATCCTCCAGCAGTTTTCCACGGTGCTTTAAAATGTGTAATTGGCATGATGTAGTGATGTGGTATTTAGTGGCATCTTCTCTTGTGCAGGTTCTGGTTACTGTTTCAGTTTCTCTGCCACCTCTTTCCTCTTCACTGAAAAATCTCTTTAAAGCCCTTCTTCTGTCTTGCAGGGGAAGCTGAATTCCATGATCTATGTGAATAGCTAATTTTCTGAATCTCAGTGATGACACTGTAGTGGTTTGTTTGGTGCGTGCTACTCAGTGGAGGTGCAAAGAGCAAACTAGAAGTTATTTTTTGATTGATGGGGCAACAACATCTTTTGAGGCTGCCTCTAGGTTGCATGTGAAAAAAAGTCTTGTGTGAGCATGCTGAACTGTCCTGACTTGAAAATGTCTGTAACTTAGTGTCTTCATGAGCAAGATTTTCTTTCTGTCATTTGTCTGATAAGGAAAGTATTTATCATTAAAAATACAGCAATCGTGCTGCACATTCTTTTAACAGATTGCCATTGTTTTAATTCTTAAACCTAGTTTTGATGATTCATGCAGAGCTGGGCCAGTAATAAATTCAGAGGCTTTTACATAAGGGAAGTTTGGCTTTTATTTTGGTCAAAAGTACACTGATTTGGAGTCGGGTTATACTGGAAAAAATATGTTAAAGACCTACAAAAGTCAAGTCATAACCTATTAACTGAGGAGGATTCTCTTGCTGGCAGCTGAAAAATCCTGCAATGCAAAACTACTAAAGCAGGAGAGATCTGCGTTGGCTTCCCTCACAGCACTGGTCTGCTATTGCTTGAGCTCTCCGGAGAGACAAATAACAGAGAGAAAACAAAAGGTTAGATGGGTTTTTAGGAGAGACTGTGAATGGAGTCAAAATACATGACAATGAAAGAAGACTGTCATCTTTAATTAGGTGTCCGGCCTCGGGCAGCGCTTATAGGATAAACTAAAATAAGGCAGAAAGTTTGGAAGGCTGTGGATGGATATGCATGGTTTAGCTGTCAATCCTAAACCTGCACTGTGTTAAAGAGTTTCAGCCAGTGGAGAAGGTGGCTGCAGCACCTTTTACCTGTCGGTTGCCTGATCAGTAGGAACCCTGTCTGCCAGCTCTGAGGCAGCTGTTGGTGTTTCCCATCCCCGCCTCAACCCCTGTCCTGTGACACCCAATGCTGAAGAGAAGGTAAAGAGAGGGGTCTTGGGCGAAGAGGGAGCAAAAGGTCTGAAACCCCCGTGTTAGCTGAGAGCAGCGCGAAGAAGAGGTAATACATTCTTTTTCCGATGGTTTTGCTTCAGGAAAGAAAATTGATTTGTAATTAAAGGAGGAGACAATGTTGAAGAGGGGGCAGGCACAGCTGTCGAGGGTTCCACAGCTGTCCGTGCTGCATGCGCACGCAGGGCTCTCGTCTTCCCAGTCCGGTTCAGTCACTGGGCCTGCAAACACTTGCCCATCCCCTCACATCGTCTCTGGGTACAACCCTTCTCCCACATCCCGGCGTTTGGCGTTTCAGATCTAACCCCAAACCGGTCAAAAGGTTCTGTTAAAAGGATGTTTCAAGCCACTTAATGCTAATGATCCTCCTAAAGGTTAAGAAGTCGGGAGATGATGAGCTGGTGCACTTCTGCGAGCGGAGTGGGGTATGTTAGACGGGGAAATGGGAATTGCTGCTCTGGGGTGTGTGCGATAGGCCCACGCGGAGAGCGTAAACCACCTTTATTTTAGTCCCCAGGCCTGACGTCCCAAGCGGGCCGGTACGGGCCTGAGTCCCTCAGGCCCCGCGGTGCTTCCTTCACCCCGCGCTCCCCCGCGCCCGCAGCCGGCCGGGCCGCCGCCAGCACCCGCCGCTGTGCCGGCGAACCGGGCCCCTGCCGCCCGCCCCTCCCCGCACCAATGGCTCCTTCCCGCTCCCCCCCGCCGACGCTCCCCAGATGGTTTCGCCCTCTCCCCGCCCCCCCCCCGCTCCTTTTCCGGAGGGCTGAACACCCTCCCGGCCCCGCCCACCGGTATCCCCGCCTGCCGATTGGCTGCGGCGGCGGGCGGGAGCCAGCCAATCCGCGGCGCCGCTGGCGGCCGTGTCGCTGGGGGGAAGAAAACAAAAACAAGCAGGCCGGGGCGCGCGCGGCCCAGGGGGCGGGGCCGAGCGGCGCGCAGCGGCCGGGCACGCGGGGCGCCGCCGCCGGTAACGGTCCCGCGGGCGGCGCGCGGGGGTCCCCCTGCCCGCAGGCGGCGGGCGCGGGGCCAGGCCGCGGGCGGTGGCTGAGCGGCGGTTGGTGCCGGGAGGAGCCGCTCCCCCCCCGGCTGGCCCCCGCCCCGCGCTCGCTGCCCCGCTGCCTCCCAGTCCCTCGGCGGTGGC
Source organism: Athene noctua (assembly GCF_965140245.1). Taxonomy (NCBI): domain Eukaryota; kingdom Metazoa; phylum Chordata; class Aves; order Strigiformes; family Strigidae; genus Athene; species Athene noctua. The sequence continues at coordinate 56,292,489 of NC_134041.1, forward strand.
AGCCGGCCTTGGCTTCCGGCGGTGGCAGCGGTGCCGAGGGCGCATCCCGTGAGGTGCGGGGGCGCCTCGGTCGCCGGGCCGGGCCCAGCGCTGCCGGGCCTGTCCCGCCGTGCGAGCCTGTGGCGGTAGGCCCCCGCGCCAGCCGTGCCCCCACCGGCCGTCAGCCCTCCGTCAGGCCCTTTTTTAAGGGCCGGAGTTGCTCCGCCGTTGATTTCTGGCAGCGGCAGGGGGTGTGGGGGTGGCCAGGTCTTACCTGTCTGGTTTTGCGTGTGGCTGCAGAGTAACAGCTGGCGTCTGCGGGTCTCCAGAGCTGTGGTGATGGGGTGTGTGCGCTTTAAGTTAGGGGGCAAGTCGTGTAAGCTGTGTGGAAGTTCTTCGGGGATGTTTTGTGTAGATGTAAGGTCTTGAGGAGTTTTGGAAGCTTTCTTCTGCAGCGTGTGTTCCTAAAGGTTAATCTGCTGCTGTTCACCCCGTGGGGTAGAATTGCTTATGTAAAAGTACACGCAGTGGTGGTGAGTATAGAGACAGTGTCTGCCTGTAGCTTAGCATATCTTACTGGTGGTTTTCAGTGACTGAGCAAGTACCCTTATCTGCTGAACTACTTTAAAAGTACTGTTTGTGTCACTGATTAATCTTGAGGTCTCTCACAGCGTTCTTGTTTTGCAGATGCTTAAATTTACTTCTGTGCATTTTGTTCCTGTATTATTACATCTAAAATGGGGTTATTTGATGTTTTTAATGCAGGTTTTCAAACTGTGTTCTGTAGTTGATTGGTAGTACTGTGTGGTATAACTGCAAAATATAAAGTGGTTTTTTTGGATACAGTGATAAATACCAGCATCCTGAAACTCCAGCAGACCTGTTGGCTTGAGTTAGTGAGAGGGTACTTTGCTAAACTGAGAGTGTGTCTCCTGATGAGTATGACAAACATGAATTGTAAAGCTCAGTTATTCCATCATTCTCCTTACGAACAAAGCAGGGTGCTGAATCTCAAAAAGACAGCATATGGAAGTTGTGTTGCTATTTATTATGTTGCCATAGGTGGAGAGTTTCAACTATGGCTCTATATGGAAAAAAGTATTTTTACACTTGAAATTTAGGACTTGATTACAAATGATGAAAGTCATGATTGTTATTAAATACAGGTTTTGTCCTTTGTCTTCTTTTTCAAAGAGGTGGACAACTGATGGAACATTCCACTAGGAAGAATAAAACTGCTCTTACAAGGTAGTTTGCTCAGATTAGGCTGAGATCCATACAAATAATCTCTCAACCAACAGTGACTGGGAACACTTGAGAACTCCTGAATGATTGATTGAGGTAACTCAGAAAAAACGTTTATCTAAAAAAATGGTGTGGGGCAGGGAGGACTTCTTGTGACACAAAGCTGTTAACTGTTTGGGTTGACATTAGGAAATGCAAGATCATGACAGCTTGATGCTGTGCCCTAAACCAGAGTTTCTTTATTGCCAACGGTCTGTGATGAATCATTTGCAGTTAATGGGTCTGTGGTAAGGCGAGTGGGCATAAGAGGGGAAAACAAGGGAAGAGAAGAAAAGGGGAAGGGAGTGCAGTCGTTTGGTGTCACAATCTTGGTACTCAACGGTAAGCTGTTTTCAGGGCAGCAAAGGATGAGAAAGGGGAAAAAAAAGCCACCGAATTCACAGGACTGCGAAGTGATTTGTGAAAATCTTGTAGGTGAAAACGTGTGTGGGGGATTCTCAAGCTGCTTAATTTTTTGCATACACACAGAAAAGATGGATGATGCCATCTCTTTCACAGTGACATGGGGTGGTTTGTAGAATAGCAGCTGCTGGGAAGAGGGAGAAAGAGAGTAGCAGAAAAAGGGAAGTGTTCAACTTTATCCCTTGCAGATTGAATGGTGGTTGTAAGGAGAGTTTGAAGGGTGCAGAAGCACAGATGCGAAAGCTTGACAGCTGTATGTACACGTACAGTAAAATATAAAAGCTGAGTCCCTGAGGGGAGGAACAAAAATTAGTTTGTCTTCTAAGGGCCGGTCTGAACTCGATAAATTGGTACCATTTTATCAGTATAGTTCACCTGAAAAATATTTCTCTTGTGGATGCAATTATAATATTGATATTGTATGCTTACATAGATAACCACTTTGCAGAACAGGACAGTCTAAGTTGATAGAGGTGACTTTTATCAGCTAAAAAAAGCTGCATACGAAGGGCTTGTACCCTTAAAATAACGGTTTTTATCCTGGTGCCTCCTTTATAAGCAACAGAACTGACAGCTGCCAAGACATCAAGGCTTAGATAGATGTGTTTGAGGGTGGTGCTGTCTGTGTTACACCATTTACCTTCCCAGGATCTTTTCAGTGGTTACTGATAGTTAATTATAACTTTAAAAAAAACCAACACAGTTTTGCATTGTATTTTGTGAGTGAAGCCTTTGCAGCTTTTTACTTCTTTAAGGTTTGATCTAGTGCTTTTTTTCCCCTAAGCTTCTCCATTCCTGTTTAGGCCTTGAAGGGAAGACGTTAAGACTTTGCATTTCACGGCCAGTTCTGTTAAGCAGCTATGGAAGTAGAAAAGGAGCACATTTATATTACCCCAACAGGTAAGTAATATATGCAGTACTTTTTTACTCAGAATTTCTTAGCTGACCTGAAGTGTTCGTTTTAGAAAAACTGTATCGCCTGTTAATTTTTTAATAGCACGTTTAAAAAAAAAAATCTTTATCAAAAATTTACAGAATAGTTCTTTCAATTATATATCATAGCATTCTGCTTGATTACATTTACTTCAAAATTTGCTAAAATCCTAAAGTTAACATTTCTTAACTTACTAAATAATAGTGACTCTGGACTCCTTATCTGAATCCCAGTAGTGCTGTCGTAAAGAAAAGAATAAGCTCAAAATCGAAATGTGTAGGTGCATGAGAGGTACAAATTCTGCTTTTATGTAGCTGTTTAGTTTAGAGGAAACAAATGATGAAAGGCGTGACTGTAAGTGGGCTGGCATGGGAAAAATTTACCAAATATGTGTTAAAGACTGCCCTAAAATTGACTGACTGTCCATATCACAGGTATGTTTTATGATGCAGTCAAGTTAACACAGTTTCATGTTGCTTTCTGTGTCTTCCAAAGGTTGTGATCTGCACTGACCTTTTTATACCAAGGAGTTTTTATAGGTTTTAAGTGTTCTCCTGAAAAAAATTGTAAATAGATGGCATGTAATGCAGTTGAAGGGCCAACATGTTCTGTATGACCTCTTATTTTAAACCAAAATTAGTTTAATGTACAAGATACATTGCTATCAGCATTTTAGGATTATATTTGGATAATAAGTGGGAAACTGCTAGATATCTAAATTGACCTTATTTGGTCAAATTAAATTTGTGTGTAGGTAAGTCCTTGCTGAATGCTTTGTTAATTCAGGTTGCACCATAAAAGCACAGAGTTTAAGTGTGCCTGCTAGGCTTAATATTAGGGTAACAAGATAAATCTGGATAACTTCTTAATATATAGTAAGCGAAGTCTTAAAGTTTACAGAACACTGTTCTGTTACTGCTTATATATGTGTATGAATATGTTATATGGTGTAAAAGTGAGAAGATGAAAGGAAGATCTACATCCTTTTTATGTACTTTTTATAAAATTATTTTAGAAAATTGTTGAAAACTAGTATGACTGTTTAGCCTGCTTTTTCAGCCTAACTAGTAGTGGAGGGCCTGTCCATCATAGCATGGAGAAAGATCGCTGGAAGCGATAGTGTTACATAAAAAAGTTTAGTAACACAGTGAGAAATACTAAGTCTTACAGATTGGATGTTTCCTGAGGAGGATTTCCTTTAGTCTCGACCCTGAGATCAGGATTATTTAAGGAGGTTGGACTGTAGCCTCCCCTTTTATCCTAAGTCGTCAGATTCAGGGCTGGCCGTTTTCTTTGGAAACTGAGGAAGAAGTGGTCATTGAAGAGTGTAGCTCCTGCACAGCCAGGTTGTAGGTCTAAACTGAAGACATTCATGGAGGAGTGGACATGTAGCAGAATTTAAATTAATTTGTCTGAGATGAGCTGGTTGTGCTGATGGGGTCTCCCTGGGGAATGAGAGGAAGGAAACCTGTTCTGTTTGGTTTTGCTTTTTTTCCCCTTTGCTAGCTTTATGCAAATCTCTCATTGTTTTATTAAAATGTTAGGCAAACTGAGAAAGCTTGTTGTAGGGAACCTTCTCCTGGACTTTTTTTTTTAGCTTGCTGCAAGCATAAAAGAAATGCTTTTGTGGGAGTAATGAGTGAAAAGATGAAGCTTAGACTGGAATGGCTGCATTATTGTTTAGCTATAGCATTTACATCTGTGAACACTAGTATCTAAATGTTATTTCTTTGATCACAAAGAAGGCAGTTGCATCAAACTTTTTTCATTTTGTAGTGTAGTATCCTCTTTGATATGAGTAAATACTTTGAGGTTGGGAATGTTTTATTAGTGCACTTTTTTTTTCCAAACAATTTTTCACGAACCTGTTTTGAATTGAAAAAATACAGTTCTGAGAAGCATTGCCAAATGAATGTTGCTAATTGGAATGGCGAAGTAATACATTCAGATAAGTTAAAATACACATTTAAAATACTCTTCATATTTTGGCATATTCATTTACAGCATTGGTAAAGCAGTCTTGACACAGCTGGAAAAGCTTCTTCTGTGTGCCTCATCATTGAACTTCCTACGGTTGGGGCTACAGGTTTTATCTTTGAGACTCTACTGAATCCTCAGGAAAAGAAGGACTGTGTAACAGAGAGCTGAGGCTGTTCTCTCTGCATGTGTATGTTGCAGTTTGCAGGGAGTACAGTGTACTAACTGGAATGTAAATAGGTCCCCAGGTGCTTTTTTTATCTTGATGGGTTAAGAAGGGGAAGAACTTAGGAAGGCGTTTGCTCATAATGCTCTCAGTAAGGCATTCTGCTGAACCTCAGGTGGGGGACATCCTGACTTTGTGAAATAAAAGACTTCAGATCCAAATTTTAATTGTGCATTAACTTCCTGAAAGAGTGAAATTATTGCACTTCTCAGTGCTCTAAGACATTTACAGATCCTTGAGTTGTGAGAGATTTTTTTTGTTGAGTGTGAAACAAAGCTAGTTACCTATTACATATGATTGCTCTGGGGAATAAACTGTGGCCATTTCAGAAACAGTCTTGACAGAGCTGCAGTGAGGGCCAATCCATAGAGGAGATCACACTTTTTCAGAAAACTTTATTTTATGAGTCTTAGTAACCCAACTCTCTAGGCTTTGTATTAAATGGCACTTTTCCCCCCATAACTTTAAAAATAAAAGTAGTGATGCTTTTGTATTCTTCTAAGTCTAAATGATTGCTTTTCCAGCTGGTGAGCTGTGTTTGAAATTTTTTAAATGAGGGGAATCTTGGTTGATGATTTGGGAAATTAATTTCACTTTGGTGACTAGTCTGTTAACATTAGTGAGTTTGTACAGAATTTACTGTATTGACAATTTTGTTTGTTTCTAAATCAAGAGATGAGTGGGTGGAGTGAGAACTAGGCACTTAGATCTTACGCACTGAGGAGTTCTGATAGTTTTTGTTTAACCAAGGGTGTGGTTTTCTGTGGTTTACCTGTTTATGAATGGTTTATTCCTTGGCTTTCCAACTCGACATATGCTCTGTTTAGATTGTAGACAGTTTGTGCAGAGGAATAAGGAACTCCTTATTACTGTGATGTGTAGATGTATTTTAAAACCAACATCATTTGCCTTAACCCTACTGGAAATAAGAGTTCTATTTCATGTTGTAATCATTTTTAAATGCAATGTGCTTTGGTATTCTAATGTAAAACTGTTCAAAACTATTATCAGATTTTTTTTTTCCTCTGACTCCTTTTCAAGAACTTGAGAATCTAAGTGATGCTCCCTTTTCCGGTGATGAAGAAAATGGTGGGTCCGAGGAACAAAAGACTGAAATCAATGGAAATTGGATTCCTGCAACTTCAATTACTGAAGCCAAAATAAATGCTAAAGCAAAGAGACGGTTGAGGAAAAATTCTTCTAGAGATTCTGGAAGAGGAGACTCTGTTAGTGACAATGGAGAGACACTGAAGATTGGAGTTGTACCAACGAGCCCAAAGGGGAAACTCCTGGACAGGCGATCCCGGTCTGGAAAGGGAAGAGGTCTACCAAAGAAAGGTTGGTGTAGCTGAGTGAAGAGAGGAGAGTGATAAAGATTCTAGCCAAAACACAGTTGTGTTTGTTGGGGTTTTTTCTACTGGGAATCATTTTCATAAACCGCAGTCTCTGTGCAGACATTTGGTTCTTTATGTTAGATAGTAGGTGGCAGTAGGAGCTAATAGTAGGTGGCATTCTTATCCGAAAATTTTATATGTGTATCATCAATTAATTTCTGTCGTTAAGGTAAGTACCTTTTCTTAGCAGATTTCATGCACAAATTTGAAATGTTGATGGTTCACAGGACTGTTACTAATACAAACATAAAGCATGGTTATGTTTGAAAGTACAGTTTCAGCCTTCAGTAATTCTTGTGCAGTTTCATACTGCTTCTAGTATCTTACTGGAAAGTGATGAAAAGACTGGTTGCTAAAGTGGGAACATGCCATGCGAACACACCCTTTTCAGCATATATTGTTATGAGTCAGGAGGTGAGCACAGGCAGTGATAGATCACTCCTAAGTGAAAGAGTTGAGTTGAACTCAGAAGTATTCTTTGTAAACTGGTGGTCCTTGCTTACTGTCCTGTATTTTACCAGGTGGAGCAGGTGGTAAAGGAGTTTGGGGAACACCAGGTCAAGTGTATGACGTGGAAGAAGTAGATATTAAGGATCCTAATTATGATGATGACCAGGTAGGCAAATATCTCTTTGTAGTGTTAGTTTTTATTTCCTTTATTGATTTCAATTGTTGCGATGCTTATATTAATGGAAGTTTGACCTTGTGAGTTATGTGAATGTCAGCCTGGCTGTATTAAATACTCATTTTTCTATTAAAAAATGGATCATTGGCTAAAGACAACTGGTGTGGAAGTGTCACAGTGTAATATTCACAAATCTTACTCCACGAGCCCTCCTCCTGTGCCAGACTAGGCAGCAGACTCGGCACCTTCTCCTAGGTGCGTTCTTCACTACCGTTTCCCATGGAGGTGAATGTTGTAGGTGAATGTTGCAGTGCTGCTCTACATTGCAAACAGGCACCATGTTAAAAGCGCAAGACAGACTTGAGAAAGTCGAGAATTTAGTAGGGGACGGTATTTTTTACGGATTTTTCTTCTTCCCTATATTCACAACCCTGCCAATGTCTTGTATCTACTTGGTATAAACACTTCAGACTAGTGTGTAGTTGATAGCCTGGGTATTGTGTTCACATGCATTTATTTAGAATACGTTGTGGAAGATTGTACCCTGCAGTCATATTATCAGGAAGAAAAAAAAAACAACCCTAAAGCTCATTGGACAAAGGGTATTTTATAACATAAAATCACTGAGGAAAGGAAATACAGGTTACAAACATAAATTACGAAAGTCTCTGAGATGAATCCAATTGTGAGACTGTAAGTAAATTCAGTATACCATAAGTAAATTCAGTATACCATAAGTAAATTCAGTATACCATAAGCAGAGTGATGGTGGTGTCCTGCGAACAGGGGTTTGCTGTAGCCACAGCTGCTGAGAGGATGGTATGTGGGAATATCAAAACCTTCCAGTATCATTTTTTTCCCTGCAACTCAACGCTTTACAGTAAGACAGCTATTTAAAAATTAAGCTGATGAGTGCGTAGAAGAAAGTTTAATGAAGAATAAATATTCTGTGGAACTTCCATATGTTTAGCTTTTCTAAGGTTATAAACAGAGACTGATGTGATGGAAGGATAGGCTTTGGGGCTTCAGCTGTACCTGGTCACAGAAAGCTTCTTTCCAATGAGCCTTAGTTGGAAAACGTCTTTGTTCGGATTTCTGTGATCTGTAGTATTGCTCTGCATGTTACTTCACTAGTCTGAGGAGTAGGGAACTGAATTATGGCGGGGAGATCTGGTTGTGCTGGAACTCTGCAGGACCACATTAAGCAGGAGGCAGTTGCCGTGTGATTCTTTTTTCCCCTTAGGGAATGTCTTCACTCACAAATATTCTGAAAATGCCTTTTCTCTGATTTGTACATGCTACCACCTGTCTGGTCATGCAGTCACTAAGGAAGAGAGAAAATGGACAGGCTTGCTGTTGGGGACTGGAGTGCCACTTGCAGGGGAAGATGCTGAAAGTTAAATCTTGTGCTGTGGCACAGACAACTGCTGGGCAGGGGCAGGAGTTTCTGTTGGTCTCCCTTCAGTACGTAGCACATGGGTGCTTGATCTCTGCATTCATGTGGTGTCAGCAGAATCCTAGGAAGAGAATTTTTGGAGTGTTTACCATCGTTGAAAGAGTAAATTCAGCCTTTCAGTTGAATTCAGCTAACAGTAAATTCAAAATACAAGCAGCATAATATTTAGCCAGCATTGTCCACACTTTAATGGTAGAGACACTGTCTGATGTTTTCTGGCAGAATACTGACTACAAAGACCAAAGCATTAGGGATTTAGAAGATACATTTTGATGCTATTAGCACTGTGTAAGATGTAAGAGGAGACAGTACTGTTTACAAAAGGGTATATGCTTTTGTTGTCTTCTAAAATAGGAGAACTGTGTCTATGAAACAGTAGTTTTACCTCTGGATGAAAGAGCATTTGAAAAAACTTTAACACCAATCATACAGGAGTATTTTGAACACGGAGATACTAACGAAGTTTCGGTACGTTGCATGCATTTTTACTTCTTTATTTTAGGGGGCAAACCTGTAGCATACAAGGGAATTGCAACTGCTAGCTAGAAATGAGTGTGTAGAGATGTTGGCAAGAAATGTACAATAAGAATACCTAAGCAGTTATATTAATTACATGAGCAGAAGCATATATGTAAAAATATAAGCGTATATTTGTAATACATCTGTATAATAAAAGTTATGAAATCTTAATCTGTTTTGTTTTTCAAATCTAATTTAGGAGATGCTGAAGAATTTAAACCTCGGTGAAATGAAATACAGTGTGCCAGTGCTGGCTGTTTCCTTGGCATTAGAGGGGAAGGCTAGTCACAGGGAAATGACCTCTAAGCTTATCTCCGACCTTTGTGGGACAGTAGTAAGCAAAACTGATGTGGAAAAATCGTTCGATAGATTGCTTAAAGAACTACCTGAACTGGTGTTGGATTCTCCCAGGGCACCACAGGTATATTTTTAAAGTATGATGCTAGTAGTCAAAAGCTTTTTCTTTTAAATTGTTGCTAAAATTGATCAAGTAAACTGAAATAGACTCTGTATTTTGAAATCTGTGGATTGTCTTGCTGTCCGTAATCCCCTACCAATTTCCCAGGCTGTGTTTTTACTTTGAGATGGCTCATTTAAATTAAATCTGAAAACCAAGCATGTTATAATTGTCTACTTAGAACTACTTTGAAATTCAACATTTAATTAAAAATGCTTCTGTTTTGTTGCAGTTGGTGGGACAGTTTATTGCTAGAGCTGTTGGAGATGGGATTCTAAGCAGTACCTACATAGATGGCTACAAAGGCACTGTGGATTGCGTCCAAGCTCGGTAACCTTCTTGCTTTCTAAAAAACAAAATAGTTTTTTCTATTCCAAATGCCAAAGATGATGATCAGGAATTTAGGACTTCAGGATAAATGATGAGGTTCTCTATAAAGTCTTATTTTTTAGTTTAAAATGATACAAAAGAGACCCACAAACTGTAGTGAAAACAACAAAGTTTAGAATTACTCTGGTCAGAGGACAAATATGGAAAGTGCTTGAAAAATGTATTAATCCATTTGAGTTCAATTTGTCAGATTTGTTGTCCAGCTTATGTTTGAGGGTGAAAAAAAGTGAGCTGAAACAAGAAGTTATAGAAAGCTTTGTCTTTAGAAATAGCTTTAATGTGATTAATGAGTATATATAGCATCAGGACAGCTACTGTAAATATGTTGTGAAATTCAGAAGGGATTGACTGTTTTGCCTTATAAAGGTTTGAAGCTCGTGCAGTGCTTTCCCAGACTTTCTCTGTAATGCTTTATTCATCAAGAAGTGTAATTGTTTTCCATGTCAGGGTGGGAAGTTTAAAGGAGCAATCTCTGACAGAGACGTGTTAATAACTAGCCATGTTTTATTATTGTTTCCCTGTAAGTGTATGTTTCAGGCTTGATACTGAGGTGCTGAACTCTTGTAGCTTCTAAAAGTTACATTTGTAATGATTATAGTTGGGTACTTTGAGAAGGAAGGGAAATGCTTAGCTGCCTAACTTGAGGGTTCAAATTGTGAAAAACGTCTGTCAGTTATAGAAATGTCTCTCATGATGTGAAGGATTGTAGCCTGCATACTGCACATCCAGGGTGCTTTGCTGCTTTTGCTGTTTCTTGGCCAGTCTTTTCTGCTTGATAAATCTTGGTGAAGAGAGTTACCATTATTGGCTAGCCCCTAGTATGGAGATTGGGAATAACTCTACCTTCTTTAGATGGATGGTGCTTAACTGGATCTGAGTCTTCTTTTTTTCACCTTACTTCCTTTTTCATTCTTTTCTCAAGAAACTGGCAAGCTTCCCTAGTTCATGCCATCTTTTTGCAACTGCATTATTTGCTTTCTGAAGTGCTGTTTTGGCTTAAATTCTCAAGGCTTCGTAATTCTTTGTAGACCAAACAGAAAACAGTATTTCAGTAGAAAAGCTGTTCTTTAGTGTGGAAGCAACTCAAGCCTCTTTTGAGATACACATGCCAAGCTGCATTCTCGGAGGAGCCCAGAAACAATCCATCTCTGGATAAAAAAATACTAAGTTCTTTCTTGTGAAGATGTTTTGGGTTCTGCATTGATGAATCAGATCTGCTACCATCACAGGATTGTTACCTGTCCTTAGCATGGTGTAACCAAAAGTGTAAAGGTGGCCCAAAGAGGATGTGGGGAGCTACCTTCCTGGTTTCTGGATCCAGATGGCCCTGTGCCGTTGCTAACCTTGACCTCTTCCCAGGGATCTGTCGCTTTGCTCAAAGAGGAATGGCAGTGGGGGAAGTTACAGATGTCTTTTAATGAAGTTTTGTAATAACTTTATAAAACACCAACTTTGCTTTCTAGAGCTGCACTGGACCGAGCTACTGTGTTGCTGAGTGTGACGAAGGGTGGAAAGCGTACAGACAACATGTGGAGGGCAGGAGGGGGCCAGCAGTCTGTGAAACACCTTGTTAAAGAGGTAACTGACTTCTACAGAACTCTTCTCTAGAGTTTACTGTTCCGAAGAGATACATATATCCTGTAACAAAATGATGTCTTGAGTGTTTTGGCTTTTTTAAAAAATGTATTTATACAAAGTAGTTTTAAAAAACTGATGTAGATAATTTTGCTCATTTTGTAGTATTTGTCAGTGGTGGGAACATGCCAGTACATATTCTGTATTGCAGGGATACATTTATTTTTGCTTTAAGCAAAACTTCAAGCACTTTGCTTTTTAAGAGCTTACAATATAAAATGGTGAAGTAATTAGAACAGCCAAGATGAAACTGGCTAAACTAGATAAACTTATTATTTTTTGGCATCAGTGATTAAAAGCACAGTAATAATTCAAAAAAAGAGAGAGGAAGAAGCCAGAATGTTTAGAGATCCATGCTATGAAGTAGGCAGGTTTAAAGGAAAAGGTCATGTTCTAATTTCTAAGTTATGAGTGTAACAGATGATAGAAGGAGTTCAGGGGAGAAGATACACTTAGTCATACTCATATTAACCTTTTATGGTGATATGCATCTTACAAAGCAGTGTTTTTGGTGCTTGTGTGTCTGTATTAACACTGTGGATAGGTATTTGGCTTACACTGTGTTTCAGGTTGCTGATAACATCTGAATTTAATTAACATTTATAAAAACACTGGCAGCAATTTTCAGGAACTAACTTGCTGCTGGGTTGATTGCAGATTATCAAAACAGTTGTCAGCTTTTGAATTTTGTATCTAACTAGTGTTGGGCTTTTTGTTTGTTTTAAAATTCAATAGATTGATATGTTGCTGAAAGAATATTTGCTTTCTGGAGATGTACTGGAAGCTGAACGTTGCCTTCAGGAACTGGAAGTACCCCATTTTCACCATGAACTTGTATATGAAGTAAGGAGAAATCAGAGTCCCTTTAATAATTATCAGTAATACCAACAGGTTTGGATTTGCTTTGATGTGGACATGCAAGTAATATAACTGGAATCTGAAGCTCAGGTTGTGAGTTCTGATACTATTTGAAAACTCAACTGTTTCATGTAAAGTTAATGGGTTTTGTGCTTGTTTGTGTTGCACGTTGTGCAACGAGTAAGCTGCTGCTAGTCTGGGAAGAACCAGAATTAATTTTTGGTTGCTGGGTAAATAGCTGAATTCAGATTATTATAGATTCCTGAAAAAGAAAAGCTTGATTTATTTTCTGCTGAGGAATTGCAGTGAAAGCCATGCTCTGTTTTGGTGCCTTTTAGTTTGATACCTGAGTATTCTAATGGGTGTTACCTGTTTTTGTTACAGAGCTTCCTTTTCAGGGTGGAATTGTTCCATCTACATTTGTAAAAGCTCTGGGATATTTCAGAACCAGACTATATGAGAGAAAGATAAGCTTTGCTGTATCTGGTAGACTGTTCCATTTGTACTGTTTTATCTGCCAAACTGTTTACCAATAAACCTTAGCACCCACAAACTACAAAATTTTCTTTGCAGTAGATTGACTCCTTTTACAAAATATCTTCATGATAGAAAAACAGAATCCTTAAAGTTCTAAGTTCTTCTAAAATCTCAGATACAAAAAAACCCCCATAGATACAAAATTAATTTTACAAATAATTGCCATCTGTACTGCAGCAACCATATGGATATAGTCATGTATCTCTCAAATCAAAGCCAGAAAGGCAATGCTTTTCATTCTGTCTAGTCTTTTATGGGTTTTCATACCTTTTATCTTTATCTAAATAACTTTTCATCATTTTTCTTTTCAAATACTACTACTATACTGAAATTGTGAATGCACATAACAAATGGACTTGTCTCTCCAGAAAATGTGTATTTTTTCTCATATGCTTACGCAACATGTATTTGAACCACTGTTTTCTTTTTAGTTAAAACACTTGCATGATTTGTTTTAGGCTGTTGTGATGGTTTTGGAGTCAACTGGAGAAAAGACCTTCAAAATGATACTGGATTTGTTGAAATCTCTCTGGAGGTCTTCTGTCATTACTATGGACCAAATGAAAAGAGTAAGTGTGGCATATAGAGAAATTTGGGTAAGATATTCCAAAATTTGTAGAGTTTTTACCTTCTTTTAAGTGCTATTTGTAGCCCGTTGCTGACTGCTACTTTTTTTTAAATTCTCCATGGTCATTCTGTATCCCATACAAATATAGTCTGTCACCGATAGATGTACAGTACTTCTCATATACTGGAAGAAGTACAAACGAATTCTGAGCAGTAGTTCTATAGAGGACTGAGGTACAGAATATTTGAAATCTTCAGGCAGATATTTCCAACTGCTTCTATGTAATAAAGTGGTTAAAACTCATCATTTAAATGCTGCAATATAGCTTCATTTTTCTTAAATATAATTTTTCTTTTTATCCAGTAGTTCTTTGTAATCGAAGAAGTACACTGAGGACCCACTTAATTACAAATTAGAAAGCTAATATTTTACACAGTTGGAATCATCCATGATTTTTCTTGTTGAATATAGGACAACTGTTCTGCCCCAGGGCAAACTAGGTACCACACAAAGACTTTTGTCAAAATTTACCCAGCCATGCTGCTGATGGGAAGTGATGAAGTCATCTCTGGTTGTCACCAGTGTTTTTTTCTTACTGCATAAACTCCTATGGTAGACATTTGTGGCCACATTTTCCTCATTTACATGGAAGAAAAATTAACTTTCTTTCCATGTGTTGCTACCCATGCAATAGCAGCCAGGCTAACACACACATTCTATACTGTCTGAATTTCTGACTTCTAAAGTTAAAAATTCAGCTAGTATTTTTAATGTAGGTAAGTAGTTGTGTAATACCATGCTATTGGCTATTATACCTGGCTTTTCCACTGAGTTGCAGCTGCTCTGCTTTAGGTTTGTTCAAACATCCATAGTATACGTAAAACTATATTGAAAAGTACATCTTCTGAGTGGAAGAGTATTTACAAAATTGTAATAAAGTCATAGAATAACCAGATCGTTTTTTAAATTCTTACATTGCAGGGCTATGAACGAGTTTACTGTGAAATCCCAGATATTAACCTGGATGTGCCACATTCTTACTCTGTGCTTGAGCGGTTTGTAGAGGAATGCTTTCAGGCTGGAATAATCTCCAAACCACTGAGAGATCTCTGTCCTTCAAGGTACTTGTTTAATTATAGATAGGTGAAGGTGCTGCTTTTTGTCCTCATTGTAGGTATCAAAGAGCAGGGTCTTATGACCAAAGAATTACAGATTGGAAGTGGAAACTATGGAGGATAGAGAAACAGGGTTGGACAGGTAAAAATTTTATTAAGAAGCTGCACTGATGTGAAATGTGTTATGTGGAGGCTGGGATAAATACTTTAAGAAAGTTAATCCTCTGGTGAGTTCCAGGCAGCACGCCTGTGCACTCTCCAGAGGATAAAGGCCTACCTCTTCTCTGCTTTGCTGATTTGCTTGGTAGAGATCAGTGTGGTACTGAGAAGGAAGATTTAGGTGCCACAATGATCCATGTAGGTGACAGTGGGAAACTGTCAGGTACAGTGAAAAAAAATTGCTCAAAAAATGGCTTAAACATACCAAATGCATGAGTAGACTTCTAAGATGAGACAACCAATTGTAATGTTTATGTCAAAAGGAACAGGACACTTTTGTGGAATAAACTCTACATGCCTAATCCCTTTTATCTGCCTGCCATGTGGTTGGTGTAGTGCTTTTGGTTTGTTATTGTTTACTTATTCACAGCATAAATAATGCTGTTTCAACTGTAGCTAATCAATATTCTGTTCTCTCATCGCTGGTCACAATACAATTAATAAGTTTCATTTCCTGTAGGGAATACATGTAAATTTTTAAATAATGATGTTAAAACTATTATTTGCATCAGGAATTCTGTTTGTTAGAGAGATCTTTTCCAGTCTGGGTGTTTTGTTAGGCTTCTTAAACCATCTTGACAGCTTGTGGTAAATTCAGATTTTGTAATGTTAGTGTCATTATCAAAACCAGCCTCCATTTGTGGACTTAAAATTAGGTGTGTTGGTATCAAATGTTTTGCAGTTTTAGGGTGTGGGAGGGTTGAAAGTCAGCACTGCACAAAAGCTTGATTATACTTCAGTTATTATGTTGAGAGGCATTTTTGGCTTATGTACTTTTAAGTTTTGGGTAGAAAACTACCATTCCTAGGCTTTCAATCTGTCATCTTTTGCTAGTGTGAACATTAAAAGGTGAGCAAAGTAGAAAGCATTTGACAATGCAAATTTTGAAAAGCTTCTTGTGAATAAACCCAGATGTAAGATTTTGATGGATTTTAAGCAATTTATCAGTGATGAAGAATGTCAGCTAATCTTGCTGAACTTGCGCACCTTGTATTTGACTCCCCAAGACCAAGAGAAGATTCTTCTGTGATAGATAAGCAAAAAACCAAGTGATGCTACTTTGAATTACTGAAAAGATACTTTCTACTTTCTTACAGGGGCAGAAAGCGTTTTGTGAGTGAAGGAGATGGAGGTCGTCTTAAGCTGGAAAGCTACTGAATGGGAGAACCAGCTCCTGAAGCCTTAAAAGTTTAAAGGGAAAATAGATAGGTATCTATATATATACAAACACAAATGCTTTTTTTAGTGTGTGTATGTGTATATGCACATATATAATATACCAAAATTTTAAGAGTTGCTTAGCACAGTTCATATTTTTTTAAAAGCACATGTTTTGGGTACAAATCATTTTTTTTTAAATAGTTTTATAAATTTCAGAAAGAAAACTTCTTTCTTTGGGCATATAGTACAACTGGCCACTCTGCTGTGGTGGTGCCTTTCAAATAAGCTATCTTAAGTGCCATATGTTTATGACCTAATCATTCCATGTTTGCATCGATGTCTGACTGCCGCTCTTTCTTTCAAAGACAGTGTTGTCATCATAAATCACTGGTTTATATAAAGCTTTATAGAAGGGTCAAGTTAAGCTGCTGTGATCCCATTTCCATTGCTGCTGAAGAAATACTGTGCTTTGGGAGGAAAAATTGTTGTTTCTTTGTTTTAAAATGCCCAAGAAAATGGAGTTGGGTCATAAGAATTATCTGTTCCAGGGGAGAACACTGGTTGGTTTTAGCCCCCATTGTACCAAACTCGTCTTTTTTTCTATGTAACAGGAAAAGTGAAAAGTTCTGGTAAAACATATTAAAAATATTTTTTTGTGAAGCTCTCCTTTTTTTTTTTTAAAAAAAAAACCCACAACAATTTAACTCTTCAGATCTCAAGTGTGTGCAGTTGTGCATCTTACATTGCCCTTCTGTATTAGTCTGTGGAAGAGCACTGAGTAATTAAACTCATGGTAAGTATTTACAAAATGTATTTTTGAAAATAAGTGACTCGCTTGGGTGCATCTGGGCTGGCACTGAGATTGTCTGAACGTGTCTATATAGTGCTGCTTCGCCAAGCCCTTTCTGAAGGATAAGATGGATCTGGGGAAGAGTCTCTTACAGCAACATAGGGCAGCGCCTCCTGTTCCCTTAAGCTTTTTAGTTTTAAGGTTTCGGGTGTTCAGCAGTGCCGGGAACAGCCGTTACGGGGCCGGGACCACGGCAGCACTGAGCGAGCCCCATAAGCTGTTCCTAGGCCGGCGGGGCTGGGTAACTCGCCTCCGCCCGTCGGGCCTGTCCCTAGAGCAGCGTTCTGTGACCTGTGGGGCTAAAGCCGTATTTAAAGCCTCGCCTTCAAAGCGACAAGTGGAACTTTAAGAAAAACGCCAGAAGAGGCACAGCCTCTCCGCCCGCCTCTCCCTCCCCGGTCTCAGCAGCACCTCCTGCGTGCTTGGTCAGGCTTTAATCCGCGAGACCCGTTACAAAGGCGGTACCTCCGAGTCGCGTGTACGACCACCGCGGGGCCCGGCCCGGTCCGCACCGCCCCTCGCTAGGGCCGGGATGGCGGTGCCCCGTCAGGCGGCCGCGCCGCCTCCAGCGCCGCCCGCTGCAGCGCCTCCAGCTTCTCCAGCGACACCGACTTGAGGGGCAACACCTTGGGCTTGCACAGCACCATGGCGGCCGCGTCTTCCACCGACAGTTGCCCTGCGAGGGGAGAGAAAGGCCGTCCGTGAGCGCCGGGGCCGGGCCGGGCCACCTGCCGGGCCGCGCCCGCCGCCGGTACCTTGCTTGGGCAGGACCTCCCGCAGCGCGGCCTTCCCCTCCGGCATGGCGGCTCCCGCCCGGCGGCGCGCAGGCGCGGTGCGACGCATGCGCGTTCCGGAGGGCGCCGGAGCAGCTTCCGCGAGGAAAACTACAATTCCCTGCATGCACTGCGGGGCGCCCCAGTGCATGCTGGGAACTGTAGTCCGAGAGGGGCCGCGAGGTGGGACGAGCAGTTCCCCGCGTGGCGCAGTGCCCGCCGGGAACGGTAGTTGCTGTGATGGGGCAGCGCCCGGGCGGGGCGGGAGCGGCTGCCCCGGCGGCGGGGCCGGGCTGACGGCTCCGCGCCAGCCGCCGCGGGGACGGGCGGGGCAGCGTCTTGCGTGGGCAGCAGGACGGGGAGCGCGGCTGCCCCTGGGGCTCGGTGGGGCGGCCGCGGCCTGGTTCAGTCCGGTGGGAGCGCCTAGAGCTCAGCCAGGCCGGGCCGGCCCGCGGCTGCTCCCCGCCTCCCGCCGCACCGGGGCTCTTCGGTAGGGCGGCGCCGTTCAACCTGCGCTGCCCTGCCCGGCCAGGCGGCGTGCCGCTGCCTGCCCGGCTGCCGGGGCTCCCCGCGCCTGCCCCCCGCCCCTCCCGCGCTCCTCCTCGCCGCGAAACTCGGGGCTTTTGGGTCTTTTTCTGTTTATTTATGTTTTTTTCTGTTTGTTTTTTAGTTTCTAAATAGACCCCCCCCCAACAGACACCCTCCAACAGATTGTCATTTTCAGGCAGCGCCTCGGGATTCGCGGTGTGAATCATGCTACTGTTTAAAATGTAAACAGTAGTAAAAGCCGGTGTCTTTCTAAACGCTGAGGGCTTAAATGTTGCCAAACCTGATCAACCACTGTGCCTGAGATCCCCCCCGCCCCGTTCTGGAGGAGGATTTGGCTTGTAGCAGGTTCCCTCGGGAATCCCCCGCCGCGAAGCTGGGGCCGGGGGGAGGGTTCACCTGGGTGTCCCTGTGTCGGTGCGATGCCCCAGCACCGCCCCAACTCCGGGATGCGTTGTAATTTTAGATTTTGCTAATGAGTTTGCCAGCGTGCCCTGCACAAGCTGTCTGCCTTGGCCTCCGCTTGGGGATTGACAGCTAAAGCTGGTAATCCTGCTAACCCGGCCTCAGCAGGCGGTGACGATTCCTTTAATTGTTCTGAGATTGAGAGCTTTCGTTTTACTACCGCACAGGCACTGGCCGTGGATAAATAAAATGAGGGAGAAAATGATTTTTGCTAATCATTCTTCTCCATTCTGCTTTGATGCAGCTGGCTGCGTGCCTCCCTCTGCTAGCTCAGGCACTGCACTGTTGACCTGTCAGCTATGGGATCTAAGGTTTAGGTTTGCTGGGAGACGTGTGATAAAAGTTTTAACTTCCAGTAAGTAGTATCTCTCTGGTAGTTATTTAAAGCCTCTGTCTTCATTGTTCCAGACTGATTTCCTTTTTCCTCTGAGGCAACCTAGAGTAGGAAACTGCCTCAGGTAGCCCACTTCCAGCTCACTTGAAGCCTCGCCTGCTTCTTGGGTTGGAGGCCAGCAGAGAACATGCAGCGGGTGAGAGCTGGTCTCCTACTTGCCTGCCTTTTGTGGAGTCGGCCAAAGATAACACTTCTGGTTTGGTCTGGGGCAGCACAGAAGTGGGCCCGTTTTGTTGTGATTCACATATTCATTCCACTTTCAGGTCAGAAGATTGGCATTGATAAGGCTATATAAGGACGTGCTTGCTTGGGACATCTTTCTCCACCCTTTGAGCACACAGAAGCATTCCCACTGATTTCAGTGGGAAAAGCTCTTTTGTCTGGTGTGCTAGTCTGTGTGCCAATTAGTATTTCATACTGATTGGAAAGGAAAAGACTAGGCACGGATTTATGAAGGTTCTAGGTGTTTGTAGACCAGGACATTTTAAACAGTACATGCAATTTGCAGATCAGTAATTTGGTAGCTGTTTGTTTGTTTGTTTCTAAGATCTGGTCCAGCATCTCAGCTATGGCTAAAAATGAACATAAAAGACAGCCAGTTATGTCTGAAAATCTTGCACTGTGAAACCAAATTATTCCTGTGGTAACAAATGTGGCCTGCAGAGCAACAGAAGATGAACTGAAAGTAAGACACTGAAATCAAATTGCAGGCTAGGTTTTTTGACAGTGTCCTTCACAGTGCCGATGACCACCTGGAGTACAGCATTCTGTGCAGATTGGCATTTATAGCAATCAGAGCCCATCTCAGTCATGTAGGGAATCACTTTCCAAACACAGTTTTCCTGCCAACGGGGTTTGTTTGCTTGGTGATAAGAAACAATGGTCAACTCAGTTTGTTACTTGAGCATTTTAGTGACCGAGAAGTGAAATCTGGCATCATGTGCTAAATCCATTTTCTTAGCTAGTCAAATGCCAACTTGGCAGCCTGTCTAGAAAGCTGATAGCATTGGGACAGGTGTGATTGTGGAGATTGTTTTCAACAGTCTTGAGTAAGTCTGCTTTTGAGACACCTCCTTCCATTGGGAAAAAACAGTTACCACCTTCAGAACTGGAGTAGAAAGACAGGGGCATTGTCTGCAGCTTATTATCATGCTTTTCAAAGTGCCTTAAAAGCAGGAATGGGTTTAGTTTTGAGTAAGGCTGGTATATACTCACTAGAGTGGTGTTAGCCATAGTTGAGAGGAGAGGAAAGCCTGGCATAGAGGACCTAATTCCCCTTGTTTTGTTGGAAGAAGCATAAGAAAAGATGTGACCTTTCCAGTTAAAGATGAGGGACCTGATCTTTTCTTCTTCTAAAGAAGCGTAGTTCTACCTCATTTTTTGCAATTTTCTGCCTCCAGGGTCAATATGTGCTTGAACATACTGTCGTTTCTCTCATGGGCATTTCTGGTTGCCAGAAACAGCCAGAAAGCTCAAATACTTTGCCAAAACCCTTCAACCTGGGAAAGCACCCATGCACTTGCAGTGGGACCCTGCTGAGTCAGTGCATTGTCTTAGTGCCACCCCACGTGGCTGGAGAAGTCAGAACAACACCGTCCTTGCGCACAGCATAATGATGTCCAAGTCTCAAGCTGTGTCCCCATGGCATGCAGCTTCTTAAGGTCCTGATACTTGACCTTTGGATAAAATCCAAGGTTATTTGATGAAGAGTGAGAGTGGTATCCTCAGAGAGGACAATGCACTCTCGGTTGCATATCCCTATTTTACTGATGTCACAAACAAGTTATTCTTGTAGGCTGCAGAAAGCCTCACAACCACAAAACCAGCAATAATTTTATAAATGATAAGCTTGTTTTCTTCCTCCTCGTCCTCCCATATACTCTGAGTGCAGCAGACAGCAGAGATGTGCATTGCTGGAATCCAGAGAGTTTCGTAATGTGGCAGCCGCTTGCTGAAAGCCCTGCAGATACAAAACAACACTTATTTTAAGTCTTGAGAAACGTCTCCTACTAAGTAGAAGAAAAAAGCATTTAGGTGAAGCAATGTTGCCAGACCCATTTGTTTATGAGGCTTGTTGTTTGTCTTTATACATTTTAAATGCTTTTTATTTTCATTCTGCTTTTTGAGCCTTTCAAGTTCATGTTTTCCATTTTTTCCATTTGACAAGAAAGTCTGGAATCAAGTCCTTGCTTTAAAAACAAAAATCCGGTTCAGGGTCCTGTATAATCATGTAGCTCCAGACATGGGGTGTTTAAAAATAAAGCCACTTTCACGAGAATTACCCATCTTGAAGGTGATTTTCTGTTCTAAGTAAATACTTTGTTGACAGTTTAAGAAGCTTTTAACAACACCTGATCTGTGTTTGCTTTCCAGGCAGATCTCTCTGTCTTTTCTTGCTCCTTCTTTTCTAAAAATCTAGGGCTTTTTTCACCTCTGTATGTGCTGACGAGGTCAGAAATGTAGTGTACCAGCATGACCGGTGTGTTGAATAATGCATACCAATGCCTTCAAAAATACACGCGAAGATTTCATGCAATTGTCCCCTTAAGCTGCTGAGTGGTACCATGGGACACAGAGCCCATCTTCTTCAGAGACAGGAGGAGGGAGTTGTTTTGGGTTTACTGGGTGGAGTAAGGCGGGGAACAGAAAGCCTTGTGCAAAGCTTGAGCCTTAAGCTTCATAGCTCAATGTTTAACCCAGTCCTTGTTGTTGGAAGGGAGTTGACAGATGAGTGATTTCTTTTGGTTGAGCTTTCTGAATATACTTATTTTAAATCTGTCATTTGATGCAGTGGTATCCTCAAGCTGTATGCACAAGGCAAGAAGGAGACGTCCTTATTCAGTGTGAAGATTTGTCTTTCACTGCTACGTATGTAAAAGTGCCTGGAAATTTATATTCCAGGGGACACTAAAAAGCTTTTTGAAGGGCTGCTCTTCCTGCTCTATCTCTAGCAGTAATAATGTCCAGTAAATGCAGAGACCTGACTGCCTGTCTTATTGCTATGTTCAAGTCCCATTCTGGGCTCCCAAACCAGATGCTCTATACTGGCATTTCTAGGAGGTTACTGCTCTACTTGTGTGGTTTGAATCGCTTAAGTCATTGGCCTTGTGCCTTAAAGTGCCAGCAGAGGCATGCTGTAATTGCCTGTAAATGCACCGTCTGTCATATTATTGTTTAATTATTCCAGCTTCTCACCGCCACGCACTGCTCAGTGTCTCTCTTGCTATCTTTATTTAATTGAGTGGAAAAAATCTGAGACTTGTGCTTCACTTAGATCACTTTGTATTTACCCAGCATTGCTGGATCCTACTATGAAGTCCCAGCTTTTGTATGCAGAAGTCAGTCTTCTATACAGAAAAAATAATGTCAATATCTAAAGCATATGTTAGAAAGAGAATCAATATTTTAACACATGGTAAAGTCAGACCATAAATCTCTTAACACAGTCAAATGATTGTATTATTCTGCCTTGAAACGCCGCTCCTCCCCCTGAGAAACAAGAGGGGGAAAGAAAACTCTTGAATAACCAAGCCCTTGTCCTCACAATGCAGGACTGTTCTTAGCCCGTCGCTCTGTGTTGCTTCTTTCTTTTCTGTCTACTAACTCTCTCTTTCCTTGTGTGTCGAACGCCTGCCTCTTCAAGAGCCGTCTCCCCCTAGCCCATCCCTGTTTATCTGTTTCAGAGTATTACCAGGATGTCAGTTCTTTCCTGAGATCAGCTTGTGATGACCAGTTCCACTGCCTACTTGTTACCATTTCAAACATCTCTATGCTTCCTCCCAGCCTTGCAACCAACCCCTTATTAATGTGTGTTGAAAAAATCATCTTTCAGAGCTCTCTCCAATGCTCTCCTTGTCCGTATGGCCTATAAAAAAACTTGGCAGCACGCTCACTGCTTTTCTTTCCTCATGCTCCCTGCGTCTGTGACAAATGCGTGTCATTTTTCTGGTCTTACATTTAGCTTTCAGTCTCTGAATCAGAACACTCTTTTTGTACAGCACCCCCCACACAAAATCAAGATCAAGGCTCCTGTGCACTACCACGGTAATAATAAATATTAGGGTTGCTCACACTTACTCTGCTCTAGTTTTCATGGCTCTGGGCGGAAGGAGTTTCATGATGTCCTTTTAGAAGATCACTCTGCACCTGAATGGTCTAGTTTTCAGGTTTGGTTTTTTTTCAGAAATTCTCAACTACAATTTTCCTTTACAGGTGTACTCCCTGTAACACCTGGCTCCCCAACTGAGCCAGCATCGTTGTTGGGGTTGTTCTTTGCACTTGCCATAACGGAACTGTAAGATTACTCATTTAATGCTATTTTTCTAGTTTGTTTTATTTTTCATCCATCTCTTTCCTGCAGGAAAAAGCCATTTATATAACGATTTCTCACTGTGGAATTGACTCCAGGCTTTACTGCTATTTGTCACCATTCAGGAAATCCATCCCTGGCTCCAGGAGAACACTCAATACCTGCTGACAGTCTGGAAGAGGGAGAGAAAATAGATAGCAGGGCTGCAGCTATTAAGACCAACAGGCAAATATTTTATTCCAACTCAATTTTCCCTTCCCAAAT
Source organism: Athene noctua (assembly GCF_965140245.1). Taxonomy (NCBI): domain Eukaryota; kingdom Metazoa; phylum Chordata; class Aves; order Strigiformes; family Strigidae; genus Athene; species Athene noctua. Next base: position 56,315,847 of record NC_134041.1, read on the forward strand.
TACTTTTAAATATTTTTTTTCTCTTTGTGAGAATGTGAATGAGGGTTGTTTGTTTTCCTGGGGACTCTTCTGTTCATCTGATCTTCATCTTCCACATTTCAGACAGAGGAGCTTGCAGCCATGACAAGATGTAATCCGAAGTAAAACTGCTTCTGCCTGTGGCCTTGGTTAACCTGCTGGCAATGATACTTGCCTGGGCATGGGGCAGCTGGCTTTTTTACACAGCTCAGCATGGATGTGCTGCCACTCCCAGTCACTTTTAGGACACAGTGAGTTGTTTACAGTAATCTTAAAAACCTAGTAATAAAACTGTTCTGCCTTCCTGGGGCCACCACTCCCCGAGACCTTTCCCCTTTCTTGGCTACTGCGGGAGCCTCCTTCCTTCAGCTTCACACCCTTATCAGTAAAAATGATACCAGTACAGAACTGGTTGTCTTCAGGTTCTCTCTTTGAAGGATAGGCTACACTGCTACCCTGTTGTGGCTGTTAAGGATTGGAAGATCAGAGAGGACAATGGGGAAGTGGAAGCCTGCTCCCTCTTTTATGCGGAACGGAGGCAGAACATGCCCTTGTGTGAAGTTCAGCAGAGAAAAACTCGCATTCCTATGTACCGTGCCATACCAGTCAGCCTGGTACTAATCTTCACGGACCTTTGAAGGCATGAAACGACATGCAGTGTGAATGAAATCTAAGCCACACCATACCAGATTATTGGTGCCAGCCAGTTTTAGCAGGCTGACATGAGAGCCAAGTGAAATAGGTACCATGGTAGGAGATGTCTTGTACCACCTGCAGGCATGCAGATCTACAGTGCTCACGAAGCATCTGAGTCCAACAGCATGTAAAAATCTGGTGAACCCACAGCCACTTAGGCTTGAATGCACTTTCCTGGGGAGGAAGTGGCTTTTCCCTTGGAAAGCTCAACTCCCCAGGGTCTGCATGAGGTCAATGGAAAAAGTGATTTCTTCAGAATATGATTCAGAGTGCCTAAGCACAGGCTTATCTTATTGACTACAGAGAAAGCTTAACCTCTGTAGATTTAAACTAGCTTTTGTGAATACCCTCTTGCCCCTTATTTGTGGGACTTACAGTAGTCCTGGACAAGGTTAGTCTTTGGTAGGCACATTGCCTACTGAAATTCAGGTGCTGTAGACCTAAGCTAAGAGAAGCTTGTCCACCAGAGCACAGAATGTCCTGTTGGATCCTACTTTGTCCTTTCGTGTTACTCTGGGATGTCAGAAAAGGATTTACAAGTACTAGAAGAATGAAATGAAGTCAAGAAAGGTTGGTTTCTTTAGGGATGGCTTGACTGGAGCTGGAATAATCAGCATCTGTTTCAGTTTAACTGAGTTTTTCATTCCAGCCTTTCTCTCCTTTCAAAGTACAGAAAACTGAAGCCTTTAATTTGCCCCGTCTTTCACTGCAGAGAAAAGAGTTTCTAACAGCTGATACTGTCCTGTCTAGAATATCTACACTAAAAAAATACAGTTTATTATCAGTTGTGAATGAAAAAGCTCTTGCTTGTTTCTGTTGTTTGTCGTGTTGACTTTGATAGATAAATTGTTTGAACTGGTTGACTCTCCATTTGTATAATTGAAGATTAGCTTGCTTGATAGCCTGCTGGATTTGCAGTTTTCCTTTGCACCAAATAAACTGAAGAACTGCTGGCCCTGGGGTAGTTAGGGCACAGCACATACTTGAAAAAGTTTGTGTGCATACAAGTAAATAAGAGAAAATTTTGTGCATGGCATTCTGGATGTGCTGTTTCAGCATTGATATGTCCTATTTTTTCACCTGGAAGAGCTCCTGTAAGACCTAGGAAGTATGTTTAAAAAATTGCTAACAGCCTGACAGACATAGATAGGTGGCTAATGAGTTGAAAGTTGAAGCTGGCAGGACCAGAATTGTTTTTTACATGATAGTTTTACAACCCTAAGTCATGCTGTTTGGTTTTGAGAACATAGGTACCTTAATCAAACTCTGTCCCTTTATCATACATTTGCTTTGTAGAACCATCTGGAGGGAAAAGAAAAAATAATTTGTCACTCGAGTAAGGAGACCTGACTCTGAACACATAAAAGGAACAGACAGCAAAAATAGCAACATCTTACTGTACTGTAGAGTCCTTCAACAGCGAATTGCATTTTGAGGTTCCCTTTCTTTGCATCCTTCTTTGTATTGCAACAGCATCTTGCACCAAGGAGACGCTTTCGCTCTGGTGGGGCAGTCTCTGTTTTCAATGTGCCAGATCTTGTTGTCAGGCTCTCCGTTGGAGTATTAGCTTCCAGACATTGACAAGGGCTCTGAATGTCTGTGTGTATCCTCCAGGTATGGTGTCTGTGCCTAGCACCCTTCCTCTCTTCCCTTCAGCTCCTGAGTTGTGCCAACTATTGCCAGCGTTCCCAGTTTTTGTATACTCGTAATAACGGCAGTGGAGCCAAGGGGACACTCAAGGGGAAGATAGAAAAGCAATGACAAAGCCATACACTATTTTTGTGATCGGTATGATGCTCACAAAATGAAATGGGCATTGTCATGCCATCAGCCTCCAAAAGCATGCTCCTCTCCCCCAGAACAACTAAACCCTTGGCTAAGAGACTAAAGCCAGACATCTGATAAACCAATGATTCAAGAGGAGGGAAAGGAATAGGATAGGGCAGGAAGGTCTGGGTAGATTGAAGCATAGATGAGAGGAAGCTAAAATTTAGGATTGGGAATTTGGAGGTTTGAGACATGGCAGAGGAAGATTGAGATTCACAAAGAAAGTGAAACCAGGAATTAGAGGAGTTTTATGCTGAGACTGGCTGGCAAGGAACTGGCAGCAGGGAAGGGACAGAAGGCAAGCAGAATACAGTTTGCCAGTACAAGGAGACAAGAAGGAAGAGACAGGAAAGTCAAAGGGATAGGTGGTGAGATGGAGAACCAGACAAGAGCCTGAACTAGGACCTGGCATGAGAAAACAAAGCTGGAGGTCCTGTTGAAGGTTAAGGAAGGAGAGACAGCCTGCAGAAGGAGCAGGTGATCAAAGTCTGAAAGTGGAGGTCGAGCACCGGCAGAGGGGAAGGGAATGGAGTACCGGGGGAGAGCTGCGGGAGGCAGCCCCACTCAGGACAGAGCAGAGGGTTCCTGGGTGGAAAAGGGTGCAATGGGCTGTGCTTGCTGGGACATCCTGAATTCCAGAGCTGGAAGTGGGACAGAGCTTCCCTGAGGCTGGCCTTCACATTGGCTCAGCCGGCAAAGAATTTGTCTCTTGTGCTGTCTGCCACAGCCTGCAGTACAGAAATGTCTAGAATTGAGTGTCCTTGGATGAGGCGGTGGCAGCTGCCCGCCTGGGGGAGGAGAGCAGGCTTTCTTGTAGTTAGATGACAAAAATTTTACAGTTGGGAGGAGGTAGTGAAAAGGCCACATGACCAAGAGAGAAAGGGTCAATTCATTAGTCTGGCAGCCACTAAATTAAGAAAAGGCAACTGGAGCTATTCTATCAGAGGTGTCTGAATTCAGCCAAGGATGATTCTGAAGTTGCTAGATTGATCTTGTGGTCAGTTTAAGCAAGCTTAGCTAATTAATTGCTTTATTTTAGTTCATTGTGTAAGAGCTAGCTCCTAATAAATCACACTGCTTTGTAGAAACATGCTTGAAACAACTGTGTAAATATTAAATAGCCTTAGGAATGGCCTTATAAATCCTCTGAATAATCTAAATTCCAACACTCATCCCTGTCCACTACTGGTCTAGATGGAGGACAAGAGTCTGCTGTTGCTATCTGTGTCTCTTTCAGTAAAAGGGGCAGAGATCTGTGTTGGATATACAAAGGTACCAGCACGGCTGATGGCCCATAGAGGTGCTGTGGTGCTGTGTGACCCTGCACCAACAGTTGTCCTTTTTAGGAACACAGGAAATGCTACAGGTGTTAAAGGAACATTATGAAGGTTGCAAAGCCAAGTGTTTAAAAGTTAGGCAATGTCCAAATGAAATCGGCAGTGAAACCTTAATTCAGAACCTGTATGCATGTAGGTTATGAAATGCTCATTAATTATACATGCCACTGTATGGGCATCAATAATATCCCCTCCTCTTCATTTCAGTGTGAATGGCAGTAATTCGAGATCCTCACAGTTCTACGGGGTTTCTGGGGCAACGGGGACTGAGGTACCTCTGACCTCTTAAGGACAGGTACTCAGTCGCAGTACCACAAGGTTCAAAAGATGGGCCTGTCAGCATAGCCTCCTCCTAATCCTGAGAAGCCCTTAACTAATACTTCTAAGGACTGTGACTCTTACACTTACCTTCAACACTGGGCCAGGTCTGCGCTGATGAAGATTTGGGGACAAACAGTGCTGATGGAGGCTGAGAGTAGGTTGGAGCTGAGCTCTCCAGCATCCAGTAGGAGGGTATAAAATTAACTACTCCATTTGTGCAGATTAAAAACAAATCTTATGTGTATGAATTCTGCCTTTGCAAAAATGTCTGCTAGTTCTGATTGTTGGCACAAGTATTACTGTAGTATCGGTCTAATCTCATAAGACATATTTAAGGAACTGCAGCAGAAGGGTGGAGTTACCAGTGTAAATTTCTTGGCTGATTCCTTGTCTAGTGACAATTGTCCTGTTCTGCTTTATATCAGCTTTTTGGTTTTATGTTTCATCATGAAAAGAGCAAACCAGTTGTTTTGAGTATAAAGTAACATTTTTTTCAGATTTCAGATCATATATTTGAAAGCAAAGCAAGTAGAAACAGAAGTAAAATCTCTAACAGAACTGGAGTACATGTGGCACGTATCCTTTGTACATACTTCTTCAAAGCAATTGGGCAGTGGCACTTTGCACACAAACAGTCTGAGAAATGTAAAGGTACAGTACAGGGTCAACAAAACATTCAGATCTTCCCTATGTGTGATGAATGCATGCTATGGTCTTCAATACAGAAGATGTAGTTATATGTAGACATCTATGTGTGTTAAAATAAGCTACACAAGAAGAAATTCTTTCAGATTTCAATCTTTTCAGGGCAAAGCTTGCATTTCCATGTCTTGTAGGGGATCGGTGCACTGTTTGCATTGAATGTTTTACTGAGTAATAACAACAAAGAAACATCCAGTCATTGTAAGAAATATTGTCATGAGGAAATTACACCTGGTTTCTGCCCTGTGACCCACTATGCCAAAAAGCCAATTCTACTTTTAATACAGTGAAATGCTGGGGTTTCAACCCCAAGCCCCAAGTTAAGGTTGACATATGGGTGATTCCCACAGCCCTTCCCAAAGGGGGGTGAGTTTGCCTTTAGGCTTCCCTCCAGGGTGCGGCCGGCCTTGCAGACAGAGCCATTGGGTAAATGACCCCAGGTGTCTGCATTAAGTGACCCAAGGTCAGGTGTCCCACTTGGGGATGAAAGCTGGGACCATTGCAGGCAGGGGCAGTGTCTGTCTGTGAGGGGGATGCCCTGTGCAGAGTTCCCTGTTGGGAAGGACCTCCTGCCTCCCTGGGACTGGGCTCCAGTCAGGTCTGGCTTTTGTAAACGTGGGCTGTGTAGAGATTCAGTATGTGGCTTCCTTGGTGTTATGTGTTTGGTTTGTTGACTTGGTTGTCTCCCGTCCCTTCTATGGGAGACTGCATTTCACCATTTATTCCACCCATTGTTGGTCGTGTGGTGTCGTGGTTGGGGTCAGTGGGATTGATGTTGATTATGTATAATCTGACTGACTTGTTTGTACCCCCAGTGCTCACCCATGTACTGACCCTTTTGTATCAAATACAGTTTGGTTATTGGTTCATCTTTATGCTGGCTGTGTCCTTTATGCTAGGCCTAATAATTGGCAAAACATGTTGTCCAGTATTTATTAGTAAAAAAGCGTGTAGCCACGTTGAACTGTCTGGTCTGCCAAAGAATCACACAAAGGAAACTGGCAGAATGCAGATAATTAAACGTGAATAGCCTCATTTCACTGAAACTAGCCTCGATGGTTGCCAAAAGTTGTAAAAAACCTGATGGAAATAGCAGATACTTAGATCTGACTATCTGAGGTAGGAAATAGCTCCAAAATTTACTCATGGTTTTGATTCTGCTGAGGCAGCTGCTGTTCCTTTCAAAGGTGAGCCAGTGGGACCAGTCCAGACCGGCAAGTACTGAGATCAATTAGTAGACTCCTGTTATCGTTAGTGTGTTTTAGAAATTTGTTGAGCTACTACTGCAGTGCAGAATCCATCTAGGCTTGAAAGGAGAACTGATTACAACCGCCTGAGAATTTAGCATTAAAAAGCCAAACCTTTCTCAGCAAAATACTGAAAGATCTGTTATAAAAAGTCGTCAAAGAATTTGCTTTTAAATCCCATCTGAAATCAAATGATGACTGAGCGCAGATGCTGTCACTTGAGCGTATTTGTCTACACCAAGGTATGGTTGCCACCTTCTGAATGGCTACTGCCATTTCTTGTGGCTCCCACTTATTCCTTGCAACGCCAGCTTGGTCACACTTAGCTCGTGATATCTCCTACAGCAAGAATAGCAGCACATTGGTGCGAGGTTATAGTAGGTGCCAAGTAGGGATGGTCCCGATTTTGTAGAGAAGGAAACATGGGAATGTCGCAGTCCCCTGGTCCATCTCTTTCATAATGTCTCAGCAGCTAAAGGTGACCTGCAGCAGGAGCAGGGTGGCTGTGTGACGCACGTACAGCACTGAGAAGAGCTACTTCATATGAACTCATTACTTTTAGAATTTCTGATCCTGTCTGTCCTGGGGGCCAAAATCTCCAGTTAGACAGTTGGACTGGCGGGAAAATAGCTCCCGTTCCTTGTAACGCTTTAATGAGCTGCAGTCAGTAACCGACGGAGCTGCGGGCTGTCCTCCTCGCTCAGGGAAATCTTGACAGAAGTTTCTCCCCGATGTCGCAGCGGTGACACGACGGAAGGTTTCACCGGGATGTGCGGCCACGGGGGGTCCGGTGTGAGGCGGCGCGGAGCTGGTTACCGGTTCAGGCTGCCCGACAGCCGCAGCGGTGGGCGCTGAGGGGCGGCGGCGGGGCGGCCCAGGCCCCGCGAAGCTTATGGGACCCCGCGAGAGGCGGCAGAGCCAGCGGGGAGCCCTCCTGAGCGCGCCTTGCTAGCGCTGCCGCCCCGGGAGGCCGGTGCCGAGCCCGCGCAGCCCTTCCCGCCCCGCCGTCGCCAGGGGCAACCGGGCCACTTCCGCCCGCCGCCAAGATGGCGGCGGCGCCGTAACCTGGAAGCGGTCGGCCGCCCCGCGCCTCGGCGGGCCCGCCCCCATGGTGCCGCGGGAGGTCTGTGGGCGGGGAGTCCCGTGACGGCTCGGTGCGCAGAGACGGTGGCCGGCAGGGGCGGGCGGGGAGGGGGGGGCCGAGCGCGCCTCGGGAGGATGGCGGAGCCGCACGGTACGGGGCGGCCGGGCGCGGGGCCGCGGCGGGCCGGGGGGGAAGGGGTGCGGCGGCGGGGGTCGCCGCCGGCGGGGGCGTCGGGACGCGCTGAGGCGGCGGCTGACAGCGGGCGGGGTGGGCCTGGCGGCGGCCGGGGGCGGCGGCGAGAGAGGCGGGAGGCCGCGGGCACAAAGGCGGGGAGGGCCCGGGCGGCAGGTAACCGGGAGGGGGGCGCGCCCCGAGCCACCCCAGCGCGGGGGGTCGGCGGCGGGGCAGCGCGCCCGGGCTCCGCGCACCGGCACCCGGCGAGTGTGTGTGTGTGTGTGTGTGTGTGTGTGTGTGTGTGTGTGCGCGCGTGTGCGCGCGCCCCGGGGGGTGCAGCCCCGCCCGGCAGCCGCGGGGCCCGGGGCAGGTGGGGCGGGCCGGGCCGGGCCGGGGGCCGCCCGCTGCGTGCGGCGGGGCGGGGGCGGGCGATCGCCCCGCGGGGCTCGGCGGCGGGGCTGCCCCGCTCCTCCGTGCTGCCGGGCGATGCCATCGACCAGCCACCGCCACAACAACAACATTAAAAAAAAAAAAAGAAAAAAAAAAAAAAAAAGGAGGAAGCTCCGTTTTACAGCCTCACCTCTCCTCCTCCCCTCCTGCTCCCGGTACCTGGCAGAGAGAAATTTAAGAGACTTTGCGTGTGTGTAGTGGCACTGACGCTCAGGGTAATGATTACATCTGCTCCCGTGTGTGTGAGTGCTGTCCCCCACCCTCTCGTATAGGCGTGAGCCTCTTTTCCTGTTTCACCCGATGTATTTATTGTAGCAGTTCTGATGGAGCCGGAGTGGCAGAATCTCGTTTCAAAACTCGTCGCCTTCCTGTCTAGCCAGGTGGTTCTCCCGGTATTTAAAACGGAGAGGTGTCGCAGAGAGAGCGGTGTGACAGCTTCCCGCGTGTATTTGTGCTTGTAGAAGGTGTTTTCACCGACTTGTATGGATCTTTCTCTAGGAAATGGTTAAAAAGCTGTAGTAACCTTAGGTAAGGTGAACGGCCGTGTGTGTTGACTAAAATTGCGACTGGGTGTGAGCTATTCAGAAATTCAGCAGAACTGAAGTTTGGTGAAACTGTTGCCGCTTGACTTTACTGGCTTATTTAGGAGCAGGTATGGAGATGGAATAAAAAGTCACAATGTGTGAGAAAACAATTAGAAAGTACTGAAATAGTACTAGTAAGCTTTAACTCATGTATTTGAGATGGGACTATGGAAGTATACGCTTTATCCAGTTCTGCACACGTGCAGACACTTTCGAGGCGGAATATTCATGATCAAGGAGTTGTAATTGTGTGTATTGTCATTGATGTTAAGATTTTCTTTGACTATCACAGTAGAAATTAATATGGTTTTAGTAATTACTTTAAGGGTCTTAATTTTCTGCAGTTTATCAGTTTCTTTTTTGCGTATTTGACTTTCTACTTATTGTTTCTTTTTTACCTTCTAAACTATGTTGTGTGGCTGTTTTGTGTTTTTTTTTTTTTTTTTTTTTTTAACCACTAGTCATTATTGGAGGCTTCTATTTATAAAATGAAGGGCTTAAAGTAGGTGGTGGTCAAATTAAGTCACACTTATTTACAGCCATATTTCAGGCATATGTTGTATGGTGATCTTGATATAATCCTAGCCTGGATTTGGGAAAGATTTAGTGTATCCTCTGAATTTATTATTACACTGTTGTGCATACATTTTAATTTTAGTAACGCCCTTATCCTCTTAATTCCTGTTGAATGATTTGGGTTTGACTGTTTTGGTTTTCTATGTAATTATTCTTTGCTCTGGATGAGTAAAATGGGAGATTATTCTACTAATTTGAAGCTGGATTCCTTTTAATTTAGGATAATATTTGTTAGCCATCAGGATTTCTGTATGTGTGGCAAGGCAAAACATGTACATCAGGCAAAACTAATTTTATATGTAATCTTGTAATACAGAAAAATTATTCCAGACAAAGCTCTCCTTGTGTCCACAGCCTTCCTTTGTGGAGTACCGAAGAATCCTCAAAGAGGATGCTGTCTTCTGCCACGTCCCTCTATTCTGCTCTTTCTAGAAATGTTAAACAATCCCCAACAATTTTTCTCAGGGGTGATGGCAAGGCTAGGGTCGGTAAACAGTGCTGATGGCGAAGAGCTGCTGTTCCCGGTCTAGTTTTTCCTTTCCAGCGTGACATATCCGTAAGGCAGGAGGTGCTGGGAGGGGCGTTTCTTTGTTATGTTGACACTTAAATCGCACTGACGGGTGTATTCTCCTCCAGGAGTTTTATGTGATTGAAGGGATTCCTTCAGACGGCGAATATTTTCTCCAGCTGTCTTCCTGCACTCTTAGCCTATGTGCAGAATTTAATTGCTCAGAAGATCGCTGTGCGTGTGTGTGCCTTTTAGGAAACCCTTGGATTGATTGTTACTTGGCTGTGGCTTTCTAGAAAAGCGTGTTTCTGCTGAAGTGGTGTGTGTGTGGTGGTCCTGGCTTGTCACCGCGCGAGCTGGCTGCTGCCACCGGTGTACAGCACCCGTGAAATAGGTGGATGTATGTGCTTGCAGGTGTGCATGGTGCTCATGCATGTTAATTGAATTAAAGCTGTAAAGGTATCTTCTGCTTGTTAGGAGTGAGAAGGATCACCTTCTGTGATCACCTCTTGGCAAGACTGAGGAAGCCCTGCAAATAACTGAGCTCTCTCTGGAAGGTTTAGTATGAGGATAAGGAAATAAACTGCATTAAGGCGTTTCATTTGTTTTCAAAATATCGTCGTGGAGAATCTTGGTGGGTGCTAAAAAGGAGCCCTTTCTCTCTAGCATCGGGTTTTCCTTTGTGTCTGAAGAAAGGTGAAAACTTGTGTGCATGGAGGGACGGGAAGGCAGCACTCGCCCCTTGCCCTCGCCCGCTGTAGCCCCTGGGATGGCTCCCCCCAATGCCCACCTCACCCCTGCCCTCCTGAGCGGGTGGGTTTTGGGTGGCTCCATGCTTTGCCAGGGTGCAGGGTAGCTCCCAGCCCACGGCCAGTAACGTGTACCCACGTCCAGCCTGCCATACCTTCTTGCTCAGCGTGATTAGCGGCATTTCCCCCCGAGACGCTTCGAGGCTGGTTGCTTTTTATTTTATTTTTTTGTGCGGCAGCCTTGTGGATGCTCTTTTAATTGAAGCAAGGCTTGCTTTCCTCTCTGTCGTTTGTAATACCTTGTATTTATTTTTACTGCATGCAACTGCATCTCAGAGGAGATATTTCTGTCACGCTTTCTGGTGGGTTTGTGTGTGTGTGTGAGAGGGCTGGGGAGGACACGGTAGTGAAGATTAAACAGCCAGTTGTAACTAGATTGTACAGATAAAAAGAACCCTTGTTTACCTTAAAATTGTAACGGCTGACATCGTCTAGTCTGTTTGATACAGTAGTTTTTGCTACGTTACAAAGTGTACTGGAATAAAATGTAACAGGTTGTATAAAAAGCAGGTAATGTTTTTGGTGTTAGCCATTGACCTTAATTTGCTTGGGTTTGCTTCATTGCTTGGGCTTGACTGTGTTGTGAAATACACATACTATTAAATCTGGGCATTCTCCGACACCAAATTTGTTTCAGTAAAGGCATTTTCAGTATGGCAAAACAATGGTCTCTGGATAAAAAAGGAATTTTAATTACTTAGAATTTTTCCATCATTAACCTTTAGGAAACACATATTTTGTACAGAAATACAGTGTTTATAATTTATTTTTTTAAAAAAGTAATTTTATACCATGTAGTTAATTTTAGACTGTTTTAAGATCATTGCGGTTTAAGAAGTACTTTATCTGTATTGGTCTACAAGAGAAACGTATGAGAGAACAGAGCCTATCATATAATTGTAGACATGCTGGTTAGCCTGAGAATATGTTAAGAGGCTGCCAATTGCTGTAGATAAATATTAGGATGCACGGTCAAAGAACTTCTTAAAACAATCTGGTTCTTTTAGTATTGTTTTACCGTTAAGGTGTGCATGTAAAAAAATAGGAAAGGCTTGAACATACTTGTTTGCTTTTTGGTTTCTCTACAGAAGTGTGGTCGGTATTCTCAGAGTGGATGTACATTAGATTCTGAATTGCACGCCTGCCTTTTTGTTACAAAAAGTGATGGAGAGTATTTTTTGACACAGGAAAGTATGTAGCTGTTTGTTTATTATTTTTTAGCATAGTTGGAAGTTTGCTACTTAGTGGTGTTGGGGTTTTGCAGAGAGGAGCAGCCCTGGGGAGGAGAGCTGTGCTCCAGGCCGACTCATCTGGAGAAACATGCGACTGGTGCTCGCAGTAAATTGGTTGTAGCTTGCTCTTACTTTTGCCATGCTAATCCTCTACGTGCTTTTGTCTCTTAAAATGCTTCATATTCTACATATGAGCAAGAAGTATGGAGTGATCCAGCAGACAGTATTTCCATGGAGCTCTGTTGATCCCATAGATATTGTATCCGGTTCAGTGGACCTGCCTACCCTTGTGGTCAGAGGCTTTTTGTTATGCATGCATCCTAATTGTTCTTTCTGTTGGCATTGTACATAGACTGAGGGGGCTGTGCACCAATGCAAATAGCCTTTCTAATACCTTATGCATTTGCATTATAATGGCTGCATAAATATTGCAGCACATCTCAGTTCACTCTCTGCTGCTTTGACTGCTAGGCTTTAAAATAGCTTCTTTTTGTAGCACAGATCTTGTTCGTGGTTGGTATTGCTTTGGGGAGGGGTTCTGAAGCGCATCTTTATTAAATAGTGAAGCCTGTTTGCGATGAGGTGCGATTTTAACTTACCCATGTTCTAGTCTCCCACTCCTTTCAGCCCACAGGTTGATAGAGGCGCTTGGAGGAAAAAAAAAAATTAAAGCTTGAGCAGTTTTTCACCAACTATTCCTAAACACACTATATTTGGGATTGCAAAACATGTTTGCTTTAGGCTTAGTTTTGCGTTTATTTCCAGAAATTCTATAGTTGTATGTGGGAATATTTTATGCATAAGGAATGTGAAATGTTGTGCCACCATTGTTTTGGTGCTGAAACATTTGGTGACTCATGGCTAACTTTACCAGAAGCACCCCAAATTTCCTTTGAAAGTGTGGATACAGTGATGTGATGGAAAGCAGACACTCTTTGGGAACCGGTGGCAGATTGCCATCATCTATCTGTCCAAAGTGTGCTTTACAAAGTTGTTAAATAGAACACGGATTAGCATCATTCACTTGACTTACTGATTAGTAGATACATAGAGACTTTTAAAAATCATTGTAGAATGCCATCTTTTAAAGGTTTGAATTCATTTCTTGTAGTTACAGCCTTGTTATTAATGTATTGTGTCAAATTTTGGGAAGGGTGATATATTAAACTGCTTATTTCTTTGGTTAATCAGTTGTAATCCTAGGGTTTCCTCTGTCTTACATGGTTTAGTTTGTGAAAACTGCAGCAAGAAAGGTATGTTTAAATCAAATGTTCATTCTTTTTAATATATCTGATGTTAGAAGCTTGTCACTCTCATTTGTTTGCACATATTAAAGCAGTAGTTGTTGTTCAGGTTAAGAATATGATGAATGACCCTGTTGTTGGAAATAAAGTTTTCTGAAACAGTGAGCGATAGCATTGCAAGAAGCCATAAATTTACTTAGAACTTCTGTATGATGATTGATGATTCATTTATATATGAAGTATTCTGCATAGTGCTGCAAACGTGTATTACTATAATACAATATTTTTAACACTTATTCTGTCAAAAACGTATGTCTACTAGAAGTTTAGAATAAGTATTTTTAGTAATGGGCATGAAAATAGAAGGTTAAATAATGTTAAGTGAAAGAATAAAAATAATCTTGAAACCCTGACACCTGAGAATCTTAAACTGTGTGTATTTATACTTCATGTGTACTTGGATTTTAATTATCCGATACTACAGATAATGTTGGTTTAGTACCTCAAAGAATATGGCAAAACCACTTTAGGATTTGCTATTGTATCTATGTTTCCATCCTAAGAGGAATTAGTATTAAATCAGAAATTGAAAAGGTGTTTCATGACATTTAGAATGGTCAGAACGATCCATTGGTCTGGCATGTTATGTTGACTGGGAAGAAAAGTAAACATATTTTTTACTTTTAGAAAGAAATACCTGACGGTCAGCCAAAAATACCAGGGCCCGATATTTATTCGTAGCCGAGGTGCAGCAGTGATCGTGGGGAGTCGGACTTCTCTCTTTTCTGTTTCCTTTCTCTCATCAGTGTCCCAGTGATCTAAATCTTGGCAAATAAGGGATTTTGCTGTCTCTTCGGTATGAGGCTTCTCTCCTGTGACTGGCAGTAGTGGTTGCCTGTCTAATTGTAGCATGTGAACTGTCCAGTCTTCCGTATACTAAGATTTCTCACTGTTGTATTTCTTTTGATGCTGACAGGTTATATTCTGCTTTGTAATACACAGCATGAAGTGTGTTTATTAATAATTGTCCTGGGGAGGAAATACTTGTGTTATGTCAAAATGCTTAAAGCAAAAAAAAAAAAAAAATAAAATTCTTTTTTGCTGTTTTAACTGTTGCACAGATTATTATTTTTTTAAAACAAAACAAAACAAAGCAATTCAGCATGTCAGTAACTTAAAGCTTGTATAGAACAGCAGTGAAGGTCCTGGTAAATTTGTAGATAATTGGCTAAAGCTATACATACAGTGCCACTGCATGTGCTGAGTAAAGTGCTTTGTGCTGTGGAAGGATCCAGGTTCTTAGCTTCGGTCTTATTTTTCTGTCATGTTATACCTAATTCACCAAAATACTGGAGTTTATCCTCATTAAAAAAAACATATAACAACAAAAAAATCCTATAATCTCTCTCAGTGCCTCCCTCCCAACTCAACAAAAAAGCCCCCAATCAACCCTCAGCTGTCCAAGGCAAGGAAATAATTGAATAATCCTTATTCTCTTCATTTGATGAACTGTTGTATTTCTGAAATTGTGGTGGTAGAATATTGTGCTCTTTTATATTCCCCTTCCCCCTCCTCCTTGAGTCAGCCACTGCAGAAAAGCAGAACTGTGCGTTTCTTTTAATTCTAAGGGATAACCGCGCAGAGAGGAGTCGTCTTCAGATTGCTGTAAATGCCAAGTCCTGTTTAGAAGCATTTAGTTACATGGAGTCACTGTGTGTAGCAGAGAGAAAATGACTTCACTAGCAAACTGGATGGCTCCTGGAGGCATCAGGTGGCTTAATATGTAAACAGAAGTTCACAGCAGTTAAAAATAGATCTTTATAAAAAGAAATAGTGCAAAAAAGTGACCTCCTAAACAAGGAAGTGAAGGGCCATGAGAGAATCCATCTGTGTAGTCCTGCAAAATGCTGATCATAGCAGAATATGAAGGACTTATCTTGAAAACCCATTTTGCTGTTGCTTCTGACATAGAGCACATGACTTTTAAAAATGTTACTTGTAGAGAAATGATTATAAAATCAAAGGGTTTAAAGCCAAGAAAGATCCTATAAAATATGCATAATTTGGAGTGACTTGCACAGTTTTCTTATTGAAGGGATAGATGGGTTAAATGAAGTCTCAGTTCAAATGTTCTTGTTAAAATACTAAATCTCTGACAATTACTGTTCTAATAGATTTTAAAATATAATGGCTATTCTACAGTACTTGCAAAACCTAAAATATTTCTTATTAAAGAGAATTTTATAATACTGACAGTTACGTGAGCTATATTGAATTTAAAGAGTCCGGATGATTTCACATAAAGGGAAATTTATGTTAGTAAATAACATGAATTAAGGTACCTGGGATCTTGTCTTTGTGCAGCAAATTTTGTTCTCCTGTGTCCCTCAACTCTCTTGAACTCTTGGACAGTGTGCAGACGATGGCAGATTTCAGGTTATCATATTTGTTTTTCACAGTGGGCTATGTATTTGATTTTTGGAATGTTCAAACAATTGTTTGGCAGCTTTCTTGATAGCATATTGTGTGTGGCAGGCTTAGTTAGGAAGGAAACAAAAGTTTAAATATTATAGCTGGGAGTTGTAACTCACATAATAAATACAACAACCTGGATTTTTTTTTCCATGACCTCATCCATAAATTTATTTTCTATGTCTTAGGTCATCGTTAGGCACATTTTTAGAGTAGTAATTTCTCTCTTTCTCGTAAGAAGTCTTTAGATAGATGCTGATAGTTATTTCTTGCATTTAAACTATATACTGTCTTGTCTTTTAAAACGGGCTCTTTGCAATCCAGCTCTTTTGAGAAGCCCTAAGTCATACCCAAACAGATAACGAGGTTTCAGTTACATGCTCTCACTGTAGTATCATGTTTTCTTCTTCTTCTAAACCGAGATGCTGTTTATTGAACCAATTAGCTGTTGGGTGCAAGCCAGAACTTTCTCCTGAAATCAGAATTAATGAATAAACAAATCACACTGGAAGGATTTCTATTCTCAACGGACAGTGACAGTGTGACAAGGACGCAGTTGGTATCCTGCAACCTCGGTGCCCATGTGTGTCTGTGGTTATACCCGGTCGTGCCGAAATCAGTGGGGTAAACTTTTGAGTATGGATCGCATGTTCACATCATATATTTGATGGTATGTCTGTCTTGGAATGTTTTTGAAACCATTCCAGCTCTTCTGTAGCCAGCAGATGGGATGCATACGCCTTCATTAACAAGCAGTTAACTCTGCTGGTACGACTGAATTTTCATCATGCTCTGGGTCTCTGACTTGGCTCTTTCTGCGTTCCAGCTCCCACTGTTTGTTCTGCTCTCTCTCAGAAGAAATTGGCACTAGCATTACATGCTCCTGCCCTCCTGTGGTAATGAAAACCTAAACGTTTTTCTTAAAATCAGGTTGTGTAAAAATAAAAGAGAAAGAGAAGAGAATAAGGAACTAGCTTTTCTCTTCTGGAGCAGCTGCTTGCATCTCTCAAGATGTACAGTTGCTTTTGGTGAAGTGTTCAGCTTCAAAAGCCCTGAGAAAATCATAGTTATTTCTAAACTTGCTGTTACAGTATCAAAAAGACCTTGTAGCCTTTTATAGCTTTGAATTAACCTGGCCTTTTTACATGATATGCACTATCCCTTTTGTACTAGAGTAGAGAAACTAAAGCACAGAAATTACAGGGAAGATTTTTTAACAGCCGCAGTGGCAGTGGGATTGCTCTGCCTTTCCTGCAGTGAGCCAGTGGGAGCTGAAACCCAATTCCAGTACCTGCCCGGGGGGGGGCTACCCAGCCAGGTGACCCACGCCAAGCTTCCCACGAATAAGGAGCGGAGGTGGATTTGAACCCCAAACTCCTCACTCCTTCCAGACAAGCCAAAGGTGGAGTAAAGCAAAGGGGTGCGAAACCGTTACTGCTGTGAAATTTTTGTCAGTAATGAAAGCCACGGAGAGTAATGTGTTAGACCTTTGAGCATGTGGTATCATGACAAGTAGTCATGTTGCCTGAAAGGATCCTGAAGTGGTTGTAGTCTGTATGTTACTTCTTGTTTCTTTAATGATCCTCTGTATTAATAATACTAAAAGAAAGCTGCTCTCAGTTTCAAAGCAAATGGTGTATATAAAGTATAGACATACAACTGCAGTCTCTTCAAGCAAATGTTTATGTGTTATTCTCAACATGTAAAGTCTTGGAATGAGAAGTCTGTGTTTGTCACAGCTTTCGCTCCTGTGACTTCCAGTGTCTACTGAAACTTTTTCACTTAAACCTGTTTCGTGTTAGCAGGGACACTTTCACAGTTTGCACACCGTTTGTTCTTTGGACCAGCTTGCTGGCTGTCTTTCAAAAATATTTAATATAAACTGATCATTTGTCTGCCGTGGTAATATAGAAGTAGGCTTTAGAGCTGCTGCTACTGATTTTTCCCATTGTTTTGTACTTTTACAATGTCAATTTTTGGTTCTTATTCATCTCTGAAGCCACTTAATTAACACTGAAAATACATTACACTCATTTCTATCAAAAGAAATGCTCCAGAATAATTTTCTCTAATCTTTGCTTTAAAATTCTTATTTTGTGACACAGAAACCAGTTAATGCAGGGCAAAAGGATGTATGGAGCATGAAAACTACTCATTGCTACTGCTTGTCTGTGTTCCCTTATCCCAGGGCAACATGAGGTATACTACCTCCATTCATCTTAACTGAGAGTACGTGTGCACGCCTGAACTTTCTGCAAGTAACTGGTATGCTTTGACCATTGAGTTACTCTGCAAGTCTATCTAGAGGTATAAAGTTTTCAAATAAAACTAGGGGGAGAGAGCGTGGAAGGTTTGTACATGAGTGCTACTTTCAAAATGCTGCTGATTATTAGGTTTCTGTTTAGGAAAAACATTAGATAACAATGATTTGAACTTTTCTCATGCACTTTTTCGATGATAAAGCAGTAATTTGTTTGTCGTATGTGGAGATAATGAGCAAAGTATGATGAGCTGCAGAGAGAGTTCTGTATGAGTTGTGTGTGGCTGTTAAAGTTCGAGGACTGAATTTCAGGTTGACTGTTTAAGTGCAGAGTGCAAAATGACTGCTCAGACCCTTTTCTCCCTATCTTTCCTCTGTGAACAACTTTCTCAAGCAGCGGAAGGTGAGATGGGCAACATCCTTGGATACCTATTTAAATTATAATTTTTATATAAAATCAGTGTTGTATAACCTGATTTATGAACTACATGAGAAACTAAGGAACTAGTTAACAAGTTTGCATTTATGGGATTGTACTTTGATGGCTTTTCTGTGTGTACTGCAGGTGTGTGTATAGAGTAATCCAGTACAAACACATGCTGCTTTTCAGTTGCCAAAAGTAATCGGGCAGAGCTTGATGAATAGAATAGAATTAATGCTGTAAATGTTACTTTTCCCACAGTTTTTGACCACTTTTCAGGTGGTTGCTCTAATATGAGGTTTACATTAATCCAGTAGAGAGATGATAGTTCCAGAACTCCAACACTTAGGATTTATTTGGATTCTGATTTTCCTTGCTGTTGAAACTCTAATTACAAGCTGGTGAGCACTGTAAGTTCTGTTACCAGTCAGATGGGGGGGACTGGTTCTACGGTCCTTTTTCTTCATCTAATGTGACCATGGGCACTTTACATCTGAGAGTGCTGTTTGGTCTTGATTATTATTAATATGCAGCTTTTAGCACTGCCCAGTGCTTGCAGTCTAGTGTAAATAAAATATCCCAGCTTGAAAAGCAGTGACAAAGTGAAATGCATGATTCTGATAGGAAAGCTTAAACGTGTCACTGTTTGTGAATTTAATGGAATTCACCTTTAGATACTCTCAGCTTTATTTTGGTACTTTTGATGGCATGTTGTTCTTGAAGTAATGTGGCTTTTAGGCAAGTCTTTTAATATTTGAAACAATATCTAGAAATAATAAATAACAAGTTGAGAGCTCCTGATGATAATATAGGTGAGGAAGAAATTTTAACGGGAACAGATGGTAATTTTTTTTTTTCAGCTCAATTTAGATTTGCTGCTTTATCTCATTTTTAAAAAATTTATATATTTTAAATAAGACTTCAAGGCTCAAGCATGCTTATTGTTAAGGTCTTGCCCTGTAGAAGGATCCGGGCTTTTTTTCCCCCTGTGTTTAGGGAAATTATGTTCTTTGCACTTGATGTATCCCTTAAGCTAAGCAGTATTCTGTTGATTCAGTGTTTGAAAAACTATATAAAAGGAAAACCCAGGAGATGCTGGGTTGATGTTGGGGTATAGCTGTAACTTCTACTTCTTGTTAAAGTGTTTGTGTTAGTTTTCCAAAGAAGACATTTTAGTTGCTAGGTTTTAAAAAATAAAATTTTAGTGAAAGCACAGATTTCAACAGCTCAAAAAAGCCCCACTTAACCAACCAGGATTGTGTTTTCTTGCAGTAGTCTCAAACTAAAGTTTTTCTTGAGATACCTATTGTAAACAGCGCTGGTCTTTCTACTGTAGTTTCTTCAGTGGAAAGATTCAGGTGTCCTTTGCTGGCTTCATGCTTGCTTTTTGAGTGTAAGGACATGCAAGTTTTTTAGTCTTGTAAAAAGTAAAAGCACCGTGTCACTTAACTGAAATAGTAAAATCTTAGGTTCTTGTTTTACTTTTGCACTACACTAAATAATGATTTTATTGAAAAATAATCTAATTTCCCTGCTGAATGATTTGTTGGGTTTTATTGTTTGGTTTTGGGTTGCTGGTGTTTTTTGAGAGAGCGAGAGTGTTGCTTCCTAGTTCTCTGCCTGTGTTTGGAAACTGTTTATTGCTATATGAATACAGATCCCAAAAAGAGTGATCAGACACAATTACTATTTGCAGTTATTTGTGATCCCAGAGGGGAAACCCAAATAGGTACAGCCTGTAGGGATCCTCCTTTGCCCAAAGGGTTTGTAACAGTTCCAATTTTACATTATATTGGGTTTGTAGTAGTATTTAAATTGGTTGCTGGTAGTTGATAACTGAATCCCAAATTCAGAGAAAGGTGAAACTCTGATTTTTTTTTTTTTTTTTTTTTCTTTTTTTTCCCCATAGATGCTAAGTTTTCTTTTTGATGATCTAATGTAGTGTGGAAAGTGAAACAGCCATTTCCTATGCTTTTTCTGGTCTCTCCCAGACACTGAAAGTACTGCATTTGTGGTGCCATGTGCAGATATCTGAGTCTGATTTATGGTCACATGAACTCTGTAAGGCTTGTTCTTAAACAAAACCCCAAGCCTTTTAAGCTTAGTTTTGAAACTGATAGTTTTTTTGTTTCATTTCTGCTGAAGTTATTTGTATGGATATCTTGCATTTCTTTGTCTTGTTCTCATGCACATGGAAAAATACCATTTACTAAGTGGTGAATGCTAGTAAGTTCTGTTGTGTTCTATAGATTTTTGTTTTCATTTAACGTTCAAACTTTTGTATCTCTGTTAGGAGCTTCATGTATTGTATATGCAAGCATGGATATGTTGGAACATAATGCAGGGCAGCATAGCTCGGTAGCAGTCTGCAGCCCAAAATTGCCTTGCAGGGCAACATTTTATTTCCTTTTTCTGAAGGATGGGTGGAAGGGCTATTTGGGCAGCAAATATTTCGAGCACTGAAATTTTTCTTAGATAATACTTTGTAGCCTCGTCTAGATGTACTAGTACCATGGCCAAAGGATGGAGGGGATCGGCAATTTTCTGGCAGATTCCTATAGAATTATGGTGTGATTGTAACTATAAGAGAGGAAGTGGACCCATAAAAGCATGCCTTGAAGATATCACCTTCTGGGGAGAAATGGAGAGTTCTTGAATTAAAATGATGATTTATTATTAAATACTAGAAGAAGGAAAGAGATGATACTGCATAAGATCAAGTATGCCAAATGCAGCCTGCAGTAATGAGCCTGACTATGGCAGGGATCATCTGGCCTGGATTTAGTGGTAATGTTATTTGCTCTGTAAAATAAGCTAGAGGTTGGTTGTGAGAGAAGTGAGCAGTGAAATAGTATCATCTGTATAGATCTGACATGAGGAATTTAGGAGTTGGAGGACAGTGCACAATGTGTCAAACAGAGGCTGTGATTAAAACCTCTTTCAGTCATGCGTCCAAGTGGTAGTCCTCACAACCTTAGCCTTAGCAAGCAAGAATAATTTCAAATTAAAATTTCCTTGTTTGCATCATGTCTGAATTTGATCCCCATAGGATGCTGATTTAATATAAAGTGATTTTATGTGTATCTTCACTTTAAAAAAAGAAATTTAAAATGCATGTTTACAGCATTTAATTATACTTTAATACTAAGCCAATACTGACAGTTGTCAGACCAGTTATGTTACTCACTGTCCGTGTAAGAATTACAGAAACTTTTGGTTTGATAGGAATTTGTGTGATACAGACAAGCGATACTCAGCTCTTCAGATTGCAGCTACTTGTTCACCTTCTGTTTGAGGAACTATTGTCAGAGAATGGAAGAAGGGGAGGAAGGAGGAATTGGGGGGGAGAGAAGCTGCCCCCATTTGTACACCCTTATGTCTGAGAATCACAGGAGCTGGAGGCTGGTAGGGAGGAGAAGGTTTCATCAGACACATGCTAATCCTTCAGCCCTGCATAGGAATACAAGACTTCATGTAATTTGTCTGTTTCTTGCCTTGCAGCAAGGGGAGGAATGGAGAAAGGCTTGGGACAAGATGGAGGAATATAGCACTGGCATGTTGTGCCTTGCTGCGAAGGGAGTGTATGCTGAGAAGGTGGTGTTGGCCATGCCATGTTGCAGGGGACACACCGGTTCGGGTTCTACTCACCCCGCCTTCTCTAGTTCTGTTCTGCCTGTCTGTCTGCTACTGCTCTCTGGTTGTTATTCCTAAATGTTGTCACGCTTACAGTTCCTTGCAGTCCTTACCCAGTACTCCTGTCTCACTTCAGGTAAATGCTGGTGGTTGTCATCTGTCTTCTCTCTGTACCTGTGCTCATGTTCCCTTTCTAGTTCTTCCTGTTGGAAGTGCCATTCTGTTACTTTGATTCCCTTCCCACTATTTTAGGAATGGTTGAGTAAAAAAGCCAACAAATATGTAGCAAGTATTTATTAAAATTAGTTAATCAACTTCCTTGTTAAACTAATATTTATTTATTTTTAGAGATTCTGGTACCTCTCCAGTGTGTTAGTTTCTTCTTTTTCCTATGGTTCAGGAGCACTTTCATCACTTCCTCAGATACTCTCCCTGTATCTTCATAGTGTTCGTACATAAATATAGTACCATGATTTTGAACATATTGTTTTGGAGCATATTGTCATACTAAAATTTGTACAGTCCTTCTGATCCGTTTGTGAGTCTCTATACCTTTTCCGAGTGCTTTCTGCCTATGTCTAATACTTTTTGGATTACGCTTGTTTTGTAAAGAGCTAATTCTCTTTTAATCTGGATTACTCTAACGTGTACTACTTGTGTGAAAGTCATTTAGGTGGTTGAAATACCCATCTCCTGCCCTGTGCATCAATGCAAAAATCTAGGCTCCATCACTGGTGAGCTGTGCAGTGGAGGTCAGGTGTGGTACAGGGATGTGCTGCAAGGAACTGAGAGCAGTCCTCACCCGTGTGCAGCTCGGAGAGGAGCAGATGTGGGCAATCCGAATGCAGTGAATCACCTGCTCTCAGTTCCTCTGGTCCATTTATTTAATATGTACAGATCTTGCAAGGTACAAGTATCTGGACACCAGCAGGTCTGGGGAGGCACTAGGTTGCATTTTTATTAGTCATTTGTCTTATAACTTTTAAATGTTCAGAAACAGATCAGATGATGCCTTGTTAAGTTACTTAGACGTTTATAAGTGACATCTGTTTTTTGTCTAAAACAAAGGGCAATAAGGTGCAAGAATGTCATTCACTATAAATAGGTATACAGTACAACTTTTTATTTTGCTAGGATAGTGGTATGAACTTTTATGTAGCTCTAAGCTAGCCTGCTTTTTCATCATTTTTTCAGATTTCCAGTATCTTAACTTTTTTGGAAGTGGTGAGGTAAAAAGCTTATTATTGCATCATATTTGTATAGTATTGTTTAATTCAGTTTGTGTCTAAATTTTTTCCATGACTTTTTTTTTTTTCAGATTAACAGTGCCGCTACTTTCTACTTTAGCAATGCGCAAGCCTTTCAAGCGTACTAAAGAGTATATCATCCGTTTGATTTCTGGCAAGCAGAAATCATGTTTTTCACTATTTCTAGTAAAAATGTCATTGAAGACCTCTTGTTTTTTTATAAAAAAAGGATGCCTCATCTGAACAGATTTTGAAGAATCTGCTTGGAAGGGATCATAGTGGTTTTCTTTTTTCTTTTTTATTCTTTTGAAGGAAAACATCTTGTTCCTGTGAAGATACCAAATTTATCATGCATTTTCCAGGACTGTTAGTATATGTGAAATAATCTTTTAATTGGGCTCCTAGTTATGAGCAGAATAGTATTCAGTGCCATTTGGAGTCTTTTGGGTGTGAGGCTGGGACTTAAGGTGTTGCGTGGGTAAGGTTCCTCAACAGCAGGAGTGAGCATGAGGAGTATTCATTGCAGATCTGGACTTTACATGGTTCTTCATAGGAAGGTGAACAGAGCTTGCTTTTTCTTCTGTTTGTTTCAGTTTTATCTTCTGCCCTGCAAAAGAAATCTTTGGGGTCGTCACTGGAATCTTTAAGAATGTGGATGAACTTGCATGAAATTCAAATGTTGTCGTTCTTTGGGGTTTTTTGTAATGCTAATTAATGCTTAATTGTTGATTTGGGAAAAACACCATGTAAAAACTAAATAAAAATACTCTTATGAAAATTTAAGTTTGCAATATAAAGCACTCAAAATTAGGAAGGTGTGAATGAGATGGCTTCTAGTAGATAACCATGCTTGTCAGAATATGCTTAATACATCTCCAATTACCACATACTTTTGTATTCTTTAAGACCCCTTCTCTGTGCAACTGTGTATGAGCAGGAGTGGTGTTTTGTTGACTGATTACTGCTTAGTATTTTTCTATCTGTGATATTCTCTTATATGGAGTTTCTTGCCAGCTGCTTCTTGTCCACCACCAGTGCCTGCCAGCCTCCTGTTTCTGTTCTTGTTCCAGCTCCTGCCTGTTTCTCCCTTCCCCATATTTCTCAGCTTTCCTGTGGGCAGGAGCTTTTCTCCTTGGCATGGCTGCTGTGACCCCATGGAAGGTGGGGAGGGTGGTAGGAGGGTGTCTCAGCCAGATAGGAAAGGCCTGTTCAGCCACTGTGCATTTGACTTGCTCTGTGGGAATGCCTTATATCAAAAGAAGTTGGTGTGTAGGAGTCGAGGAGGTGAAACAGGCTCAGGGTTTATGAAATACTCAGCTCTTTGTTGCCAGAGGAATTCCTCACAGTTTTCTTATTGAAGGTTTCAGAATGGTCATAAGTGAACATGTGGTGAAATTCACTGTGGCATCAGACATCTTCTTAATAGATTTCAAGTCCCTAATCTAAAACCAAACCACCACAGTTGTTACGAAATCAGTGTTAAGATTACCTTTGATGTGAACAAAGCAATGTGCTTTTACCAGCTCTCAGTCTTATAAACAGCTGAACCAAATAAATTATTATACCTTTTCCTTCTATTCTCATGTCCCCTCAAGGTCCCTCTCTCCAGCCCCAGAACAACCCCAAAAACCCCTGGAGGCTGGTGGACAGCTGCTGGTAAACATCAGCTTTGAGGAGTGACATCTGAAAAAGCTCAACAGGATTGAAGTAGCCTTTGCCACAGAGCGTTGGCTGTATATAGCTGTATACAGTGCTACCTGAATCACCTATAACATGCATCTGCTTGTTTAAGTAGTATTTCACTGCTTTATGTTGTTGTGTTTAAATCTGTTTTGCTCATGGGGGAAAACAATTGAAAGCTTTGGAAGAGGCTTGGGATCAATTTCATTCTTTATCACCTTATCAGGGTGTATAATGAGCCTACATTTCTATGGTGCTGTTTAACTTACAAAGTTCCCCAAGATATTTCTAAGTTGGTTTGGCTTCTCCAGCTGTGGTTGAGCATGTTTCGAGCAGTGATGCAGGACAGTGGTCTGTCCATTGGAACGTGGAAGCTGTTTAACCACGCGCAGTAATGCAGTACAAGAGGGTATGGACAGGGAGGGAATAATGCAAAATCCAGTTGAAACTGTGGGGAGAATCTGGGTGAGCAGAACACAATTAACCTTAGAAAGGTAGTGGTTAGTAATGAGAATCTAGCTGGAGTGGGCATACATCCTGGCAGGAAAAATACAGCTGCTCTTTGGCAATTTGTAGTTCTTGAATTTGAGTAAGAATACTCGGAGGGCAGAAGTGGTCCATCACATCATGTTTAAGCCAATGTTTGCTGGGAAAAAGAGATTAGAGTATTTTAACTTACATCTAGTTATCTAAAATGTAGCAGTTTCTTCGTACTCTTGTTCTATCTGTATACTAATTTGCCCTGAATCAGTTTGCTTTCACCGGGTAAAATGCATTTATCTGAAAGTGTCAGATTACAAAATCAAACAAAAATACTCACTAGAAGAACATTGGTTAAACAGTAATGGGGAAGATGTGTAGATATTTTTTACTTTTCTATTCAGAATAGTCTTTTTTTTGGTTTGTTTTCTGTAATATTTAAATATATAATGTAAACTTGTAGAAAAATGTCATCCTGAAGAAAACAACTCTAGCTGATCATTGTACACTTTTCAAATTTTCTTTTTATTTAATTTAGTTGTAATGAAGCGGAAGTATACACAAATTGGCACAAATTTTATTCCGATTATGGTTGTTATGTTTTCTCTGCTGTTCTGAAGAATGCTGATCTGTTCAAGGAGATATTTATTTTCTGAGAAAAGGTCAGATGCAAAGTATGTTAATGACTTCTAAAAGTGAGGAGATTTATAATTGGAAACTTGTGGTTAAATATGTTGGTTTTTTTTTTTTTTTGGACTTTACCAGACACTTGAGTGTCTTCCAAACTCACGTATGTTAGTTGGAAAGTAAATGTTGTTGCATATATCCTTTTCTATACATTAGTTATATTTAAACTGTGTGTTCAATAAAATATATCCAAGCTTTTCTTGTCTTAGCTGGAGATCAAGAACTGCAAATAATTTTAGCTAGAAAAAAAATTGAACAGGAGCCAGATACTGTGTAGTGCTGAGCTGCCATATGTAGTTATTGTGGCTTTGTCTTCTAGAACGTAGAAGGTAAAGAGTCATCACTCCTTTTCGTGTTCAGAATTGAGTTGAAAGTGCATTTTAAGTTGATTTTCAGATAGGCTTTTTTCCTAGCATGGTAACCCTCTGCAAAGGGATCTTGTCACTAATTATGTCAGAAAATTCATGGGACTGAGAGTCATCTAAACACTGAACTCTGTGAAATGGTCATAACTATTACATAAACGCATGTTGAAGAAGACAAGCAAACTTAATGCATCAAATTCAAAGACAAAGAAATAAAGTGTTACAATAAACAATAGTTTTGCTTTCTTGCTAGATAATTCCGTGTTGCTGGTAGGAGCCAGGGTACGATGCTACCCTAGATAGTAATAGAACAATGTTTTATGTAGCTGAGATGGGATTTCGCATGTGGTTTGCCCCAATTTCAATAAGGTCAATGTAAGTTATTGATAATATAGATAATTAGTAGATAATATATTACTCTGTTGTTGCTTTGTGTGTTTACTTTCTCTCCTGCCCGTCATTTGTGTTTTGTTTCCTGTTTTGTTGGTTTTGTTTTGATCTGTTGTTTTTATTGCTCAGAGGAAATGATGAATAAAAGAAAAATATTTGATGCTGGTTTGAAGTTTACATCATCACCTTTGGTGGAACCAATGCCATTTAGTATCGAATTTGTAACAAAGCTGTGTGTGGCAGGCTGCTTCTATTGTTTATAGAAACCATTGAGGGATCTGATGGTAGCACCTGGGTGCTGCGTAGTGGTAACAGTGAAGGTTTCTTTGCAGTGGAAAGTAAGTTTTGCTACAGCAGGATATTCTTTATTCGAAGGAGTGTATTGGGTAGATGAGGAGCACTTGCTCTTGTGGAAGGTTATATGCCACTATAGATGCAGAATTTGTATAGCCACAAAACTGAGATAACTGGATCTTTCTAGACTAGTATGTCCATTTAGAATAACCTTTTTTAGGCATATGTAGTTATTGGGACCTGTACGAAGACTGGGAAATTTGTTTCATCTAGCAAGTTCGGATTTTCGAATTTCATGTATTATGCAGGATTACACAGCCTGCTGATACGAGTTACCACGGAAACGGAGACATGCAGCCCAAAAGGTACATGCTGGGGGGCCACACATGCAGAAAGTACCTTTTTACATATTAAAATAAGCTGCTGCATGGAGTTAGCGGAATTCTTTGTACTTGCTCTTAGAGACTTATTTCTACAAAAACATGAAATGGTATTTTATAACTTGGTCAAAAACTAGTGGGGTTTTTTCCTGTAAAGGAGAAAAAGAGAAAATGCTTCATAAAAATAATGTTGTAGTGCACAGAATGAATCACAGTATGTCTATTTATGTACTTGTTATATGAGTTCAAAGGCAGGGCACAAAAGATTATTTCTACCCCCTAGGAATTTAAGGTGTAGGTGACTTTCTCTCTGCTTGCGTGGGGTGAGCAGTGAATGAAAAGGTGGATTCGAAAGCTTTGAAACCAGTGGTAACATCTGCATTCCTGTGCATTTGCCATGGAAGGGCATGGCTGTGTCGGAAGCTGGGATGGCATGTCCTGGTTGGTATGCCTGGTTCTGCAAGCACAAAGCGGTCAACCTACAAACATCTCTCAAAACTGATTTGCTTATTTATAGTAACTCCAGCTGTAATTGAAAGTAGGTTTGTAATTAGGTGCCTACAGTTAAAGATGTGTCTGCAGATTTAAGAAACCACAAGAAATGTGAGACCAGGTTACGCTCAGCTGTTTGGCAGCTGTGGAAGCAGCAAGCGGCAAGGGATGGTCTTGGCTGCAGTCCTCTGGCAGATGAAGATATCCTGAAGGGCTTAGTGGGCTGTCAGGGTCCAGACCTCCTCACTTACCCAACGCCACAGGCTCGGGCTGTGCGTGCAGGGAGGCAACAAGCTGCTCCCTTGGTGTGAGAGGGGATTAGGGAGGAGAGTGGGGTCGCATCCAGGTATATTGAAATCAGGCTAGATTGGTAGTCTGTAAACTACCATCTGCTGGCTGTTCATTTACAGGACCAAGATGAATTTAATGGTCGGCCTTTTCTGTTGAACAAGCCATCACAGCTGGCACCAAGAACCATTACAGTATTATTCTGCTGCCCCTGACCGTCCTGTACTAAGGGAATTTTCTTCCCAAAGAAGAGAAAGTGTCTAGCTGGCGAATTTCAGGAGCACTACTTTTGTTGAGATAGATTAGGTAACATTTTTGATCTGCAGCAGCACGATGGCTCGTTGTTCCCGTGCTGTGTCCATACCTCTGAATGAGGTTTTGTGTTTAGAGGAGCCGTGCAGCCGCCTGGTGACTGATTCAGCAGTTTGCTCCCAGCTGGTCTGTGGTGGCTGCAGTGGCAGAAGCTCATATGCACTTATGCAGATGAAAGCTCTGTAGGTCAGATGTTTAAAGCTAGCAAATTATAGGAGAGAATGTGCTTTGTTTGCAAGTGACTTGTTGGCTTAAGCTATCTGGGTTTTGGAATGAAAGTAGTGACCGTTTTTTTGTGTGTGGTATTGAGAATGTAAAGCCATTGTAGCCACTTGGGCTAAGCTTTAAATTTCATCCATTGCTTATTGATGTGTTCATTTTTGTGGTGCAGTGGAATATGAAGTGGTTTTGGTATAACCCATGCTACTCTAAATAAAAAGTAAATACTTCTAAGAAGGTAACTTTTTTTTTCTGTTTGTTGTTTGTTCATGAACAGGTGTTGCTGCAATTACTAGATAGCATTTGAACTCTGCCTTGTTGT
This sequence comes from Athene noctua, assembly GCF_965140245.1. NCBI lineage: Eukaryota > Metazoa > Chordata > Aves > Strigiformes > Strigidae > Athene > Athene noctua. Next base: position 56,344,598 of record NC_134041.1, read on the forward strand.
TAAAAACCACTTAGGTCTGACTAATCAGAATTTCCTAAATCAGAATTGTGATCTCAAAATATTTTATTTTTATTATGTAGTGGAATCATAGTCTGCTTACTCAGAAGTGCCAAGTACGAGCTGATTCCTTATTTCTTTGATGTGTTTAATATTTGGAATGATCCTCTGGCTGTTCGGATTGAAAGCCCTAGGCGTGATGTGTGCCCTTTAGGTTAAGTTTCGTACAAACACAGAATGAAGAGAGAAATCATTCCTATTCCATGATATAAAATTATACATGAAGTAAGGAATTTTCCTTTCAAAAGCAGGCCTGTAGGTTTCCTACTACATTACAGAACTGAAATTATTTGAGTATAATATATTGGGGTTTAGTGAAAATGATGCCTTGGATATCACATGATCAGAATATTAGAAATGTTTATGATTTAAAGTGCCTGTTTTGTCTACGCTGAAACATAGGACAGGAACCAGTAAGTATCTAAGTGAAGCTGTAAAGTGACATTTTGTAAGATGGTGTGCCACGATGATTTTCCTTTGGCAGAAAAGGAAAATGCTGTTGGTTAGCCTCATCACTTGAGAGCGAAATATTTCAGCAGGGGGAGAATTTTTTACTTCAGTTAACAATTTCTTCTTCAAATTATCCCTGTGAACATACAGGAAACTTTCATATATCTGCAAGTCACAACATACGTAATGCATCCTCTGAGAACTGAGGGATTGCTGAGAGTAACTCATGCAGGGATGGCCTCTTCTGGAGGGGTCCCACCACTCTGAGGCGGGAGCAGTGAGACTTGCAGTGGGACCGTGGTGACATCAGCAAGGTGAGCTTTGGCCATTCCTGCTGGCTGGCTTCTGCGCCTGGGGTTTGGTGACCTCACCATCCCAGCACCAGTTCAACCCTGGTGCCAGTCACCTGCTTAAGAGTTTGTTCATATAAAATCAAAATTAAAAGATGTAACTGGGGGAAAGTCTTTACTAAGCTGTGAAGTAATATTGGCTGTGGCTTTTTTTTTAGGTAATAAAGTTGCTCTGCAGTAGTGGGTAGGAGACAGTTACGTCTTTTACAGCCTTCTGTATAGCAGTTGTGTGAAATGCTTTTTCTCAAGCCTCATATTGTATTAGATAATGATCAGGAAGCATATTTGTATTAGCAAGTTGCAGGTGATTAGTATTGTTCCTAGGATTGAAGACATGATTGTTCCTACATTATCAAGTTTTTTATAAAACATTGCATAAACGTTTGGGGTTCTGTTGTTCAGAGTAACTGAAATCTCTTTTCAATTACTTGTGCATATGAAAAAAAATCAGTAAAGTATACAAGGTCCACGTGTTACTGTTTTTCAGGCGGGGAAGGAAGGTGATATATTTTAGGCTGAAATTGTGTTTCTGAAGTTTTGTCAGTTACAGCTGACAGAAAAAAATAAATACATCTGGTTTATGTTCACCAGACATCAGGAGGAGTCAAAACTCTGCTGGTTATTTATAGCTATTTACAAATATCTTACTTTAAAAAAAAATAATATTTGGAGCAGGGTAGATTATTTTCTTTAACTTCTCTAGGAGTTTTATTTTCCTTTATATGCTGTGCCATGCAAGAGTCTTACTCAGTTTTACAACTTCTCCAGCACATAATAGTTAAATATTTTTATGTCAATTAATATTGACAGGAAGTCAGTTTGAACCGCATTGGAAAATGGAAGTAGTTGGCAGAACTGGCTAGTTTCACTGAATTTCCTTTTGCTAAAAATATCTCTAAAAGAAGCTCTCCTTTTGAGATACAATGAATGCTTGTTTGACTGTAGTTTAGAATTGATGATTCTTGTCCTTTAACCAAAAGGGCTTGACAAATATGAATAACCTTTTGAAACATATTTAGCTTTCTCTGTAATATATGTAATTATGCTCATGTCCTCCAAAAGTTTACATCCATGCTTAACTTGATGTATGTGCCTAACCCCATCAGCTTGAATGATCTGCTATAGAAACAAAAGTTCTGCAGAGCTACTTATGTGAAGTTGGGCATTTCATTTGTATATGTGTTGGTAGTATTAAGGAGTTCTGAGCATAGTTGCCCTGTTGAGTTTTGTCTCAGAACTCAGTTATTAATGTATGAAATGGCAAGATTTTAGTCCTGCTAACTGAAAGCATACAGCATCAAATATGTATTCTGATTTATATTGCATGCAGATATGTTAAAAATAATTTTAGACAGGTTGCAATGGCACGTATTGGAAGTTATAAAATAGTAGAAATAGGATGAGTTTCATATAGTTGTTTAGGTCCTGTGCTGCTTCTGCATTATGATACAAGAACACCATACTGTGCTTAGAGGACAGCCTAGAACAGTTTCACAGATTTGGCCAATTTAGGAGTAAGTCAGCATTATTTAGCTAGTAAGACTTCTTGCTTGGACATCTTTCACTTGTGCAAGTTGGTGATGTATGGTGACTGAGAGGATTTTAAGAAGAGAAAGGGTTGTCTCATGAATTACAGTTTTGCCCTGGCTCTTGTACTTGCTGAGACTTTTTCCACCTGAAATAAAGCGAAGTAGGGAAGACAGGCTGTGGGGATGTCAAGAGTAACGGGAATCACCAGGACACAAATGTTGCTTTGTGGCAGGAGGAGTTCGCTGTTTCACAGAGCAACTGGGTGGAACCTGGCTGGTACCTGCTACGCACCACCACTGCGCAGGGTGGTGGACCTTCTGCTGTTGGGAATCCCAGCCTGGTGAGCGAGAAGGGGGAGACACTGGTGACTTAGGGGTGTCTCAGACTCTGGAGGGGTGAGTCTGTTCCAGTCCAGGCATTTTCTTTGATGTGATTCCCCCTGCATTGGCTTTTATGATGTTTCACCTAGTGAATCTCATCATAAGCTTTTTCTTAATGTAGTTGTAGTAATTCTAGGTATTAGAGAATTACTTTATTTTAAAAGAAAGAGGCTAAACCTTCGCAAATTATTTTAAATACATTTTGCAGTCTCAGACAGTAATTAAAATCCTCAGTAAAGAGATAAAAATGGCATAGGTGCAGTACATTTAACTGTTAGCCTTCTGTCACTCTGAACAATGAGTATATTTTGAAGGCCTGCTGCACTGTGAGCTTGGCTTGTTTCTGTGTGTTAGAAAACCACAGCTGCCTGTGACTTGCCTGCAAGTTGACTGCCTCTTAAAATCTTTAACTGAGGTGATGTTGAAGTCTCTGGTCATGACCCTTTGTATTGCTCTGACTTTTCTTTGTATGTTTCAGATGATGTTTTTAATGACTTTTCAATTTTTTTCCTTTTGTATAGGCAAAAGATCTTTGTTCCTTGCCAGAAAATTAAATGTTAAACTGTCATATTGAAACAGGGAGTGTGCACTACCCCCATTTTTTTAGGTACAATTAAAGTAATTGCTAATGAAGACAGTGAAATGCGTGCAGGTTATTTGGAGCATTTGCACTACAGAGCTGCTTTCAGCAGTACTAATCTCCAGCCGTCTTTCCTTGCTGAGGCTCTTTCAAACCTCCTTCAGCTGCAGTGCACATAAGAAATGAAACAAATCTCATGGTGGGTCCTAAATTTGATTAAATTGAAAGCTCATGAGAGCAGCAGCCCTTTTGAGTATTTTGCACTTTAGGGGCTTGATGTGGAGCAGTAGCTATCTGGCACCTGCTACATGACTGAGTTTTCTGTGTATTATCAGAATTTAGAAACTGTGTTGTTAATTCTTAGTTCTTGATTCTTTGTGTTACCTTTCATACTGAAAATAAGTTGTCAGGCATTTCAGGCTCCCACCCTTTAGTCAGCTTGATTTTTGCATTTGGAGTCATTACATTTCCTATTGCTGGAGTTTTACAAGCACATAGATTATACAGAAGAAGTTTTAAAATATAATGTAGTGACGCTGGTAATCTTGAGGATAGGTCAGGTTAATGGATGGTTTAAAAGCTGGGTTGAACTCTTAAGGATGCAGTAAGGAACCAGCTGGTGCTGCTTTAGAGAACTGTCTTGGAGAAAATTTCCAACTTCAAAGCTGTTGTTGCTTGCTGCTGCTAGCAAACAGCCATAGTCCTTTAAAACAGAGCTGTCTAGAACACAGTAACTGGAGGCAGTGGTGTTTTTTGATATTATGGGGTTTGTAGCACACACTTTGTGATATTGCAACAGTAAGGAATCAGGGTGAAGGACTGGAAGATGCCTCCTGGGGGATGTTCTCCTTTGAGCTTTGTTACTAAACAGCTTGATTTGCAGCTGAGGTAAAGTGGCTTGCCCTTCTTACTGTCCTTAAATAGATAATCTTCACTTTATTTTTTAATTTGAGCAAATATATTGAGCAAAGTGTGCTCCTTTGTGTTCTCCAAGCATATATTTATACTTGAAGGCGAGCATACATAGCATAACTGTGCCATTAAAAATAGTTACTTGAGCTTTGCTTAAAAATGTTTGTATATTTCTAGTACTTGCTGATGGCTTAAGTATGCAAAGTATTATTTAATTGATGTTGATTACAAGCTTTATGGATTTCTGCAGAAGGTGGAATGCTGGGGCAGTGACACAGTTCCTGTGGAGGTTTTAAGGGTATTTTAACATAGCTGAGGTGTCTGGGGAGAAGAGGTACTCTTCTGAGATACAAACAAACTTTCTTTATCAGTGAATGCTGCATAACAAAGGAAAGTTGATTCCAGGCTAAAAGGTAGATTAACATGGAGACATGACATTATTGTTGTTATTGATTGACCATCTATTTTCTTCCACAAAGATACATTCAAAAATCTCTTCAGAGTATTCAGCATTGTGAAGTTCTTGGGCATGTCATGTATTTTGAATTGGAACATGAAGCAAAACTACTTTCTGTGATGCATGATGATTTTGTAAAAATGTAAATGGGGCTCTAAAGGTTTCAGATACCTGTTCCCTTATTAGGCTGCATTATAGTAATTGAGGGGGGGAAAATTCAAGATACTGTCTAAAGATATGTTGTATCTTATTTTCATGAGAAATGAATTCATAATTTTGCTTGTCTTGAAGCATAATATTATTTCTTCTGAGCGTTCAGTTGAATTTTTGATAGGTTTTAAAAAGCCCCATGTTTGCATCTTCAGAGCACGTGAAGCTGGTGACAACGTTCTGCTTCTTCTTAGAAGCAGAGACCTGTGGTTCGGAGACGGTCAGAAGGGAGATCTTGAGGTAGAGTGTTCGTGTCACAGTAGCATATTAGATTTCACTGTAGATTGAATTGAGACTCTTTTGTGCTGAAAGAATAAGCCCGTACAGATTTGTTTGAAGAGGCAGGCACTTAAAATTATAGCAAATTTTTATTGACTGATTGAGCATGGAGGGGAGAGAGAATGCTCGTGTTGATGACCAGGGTGTTGTGCTAAGAACTAGCTAGGACATATGACAGTGACTCAAACATAGTACTGAAGGCAATATTATGTTTTAAGAATTGTAACTTTTCTTTCCTCACGAGTACTAATTAGTACAGCTCTTCTACCACAGTGGGTCTTCTGAGCAATATGTGTAGTATTTTTGGTTTAGCACTGGGTTTTTCATTGACATTTGAAGAGAAGGACAAATCATTAACCTGAGTTAGTGAGCACAGGCTTGATGTAGAAACATTCAACACTAACTTTGGCTTTTCTTCTCTCTATGTTACAGAAATATTAATACGGAGCGTTTGACCTTCTAATCTCTACAGCTGAATCTTCTGATACAGGATTAAGGAAAGAGTGCCTTCAGAACCAATATGTAGCAAATGGGTATCACACCTCCGAAGCTCCTCCCTTGGTTCAACGCTTGCATGTTTTAAGGATCCTTGTCACGCCAGCAGTGAATTGTTCTTGTGAACTTCAGAAACAGATTTCATGTGGTGCTTGCTAAACATTGAGTCACCATGAGTAGTAATCTAGGAAAAGAAAAGGACTGTAAAGAGAAGGATCCAAAAGTCCCATCATCAAAAGAAAGGGAGAAGGAGGCCAAAGCCTCTGGAGGATTTGGGAAAGAGAGCAAAGAAAAGGAGCCTAAGACCAAAGGGAAAGATGCCAAAGATGGAAAGAAGGACTCCAGTAGCACGCAGCCTGGGGTAGCTTTTTCAGTGGACAATACGATAAAAAGACCTAATCCAGCCACAGGTACCCGCAAAAAATCCAGCAATGCTGAAGTGATCAAAGAGCTAAATAAATGCCGGGAAGAGAATTCAATGCGCTTGGACTTGTCCAAGAGGTCTATACACATGCTTCCATCAGCTATCAAAGAGCTAACGCAGTTAACAGAACTTTATTTATACAGTAACAAACTGCAGTCCCTACCGGCAGAGGTGGGCTGTCTTGTGAACCTGATGACACTGGCCCTGAGTGAAAACTCACTTACCAGTTTGCCTGACTCTCTTGATAACTTGAAGAAACTGCGCATGCTTGACCTGCGGCATAACAAACTTAGAGAAATCCCTTCAGTGGTGTATAGGCTAAGCTCTCTCGCCACTCTTTACCTACGCTTTAATCGTATAACTACTGTGGAAAAGGATATCAAAAACTTGTCAAAGCTCACCATGCTTAGCATACGGGAGAACAAAATCAAGCAACTACCTGCTGAAATTGGTAAGCGATTACACTGATTGAAAGTCTAATTCTATGCTTACATTCATTTTGCAGTTCAGTTAAGTATACATAAACTGCCACTTCTCCAGGTGCCCTTCTTCAATTAAAACTTCATAAAATTATGCTCCTGATCATACTGTTGCAGTGTTAGCTTATGTTGAGAGTAATCAGTACCTTGGAGATATATATATATATATATATATTTTTTTTAAACAACAAAAGCCCTTTTTCTTCAGATATCATCTTAAAATCAAATGTATCATGTTTTCATCTTTGCCTTGTGCTTTTCACATATTGTATCTTCAGAGCCCAGATGGTTGAAAAAAAAAAAAAAAAAGATACAGGGGCATATTTCATTTTAAGATTTCTTTATAAATCATTTATGAACTCTTGCAAGTTATAAACACATTATGGGCCTGTTACAGAGGGGTGTGACCATGGTAATTCAAAGTACAATAGGTAGCTACATGCTATTACCATGAGCAAGCTTTGGATTCTGTAACAGTTAACAATGTAGGTTAATAATTCGTGAAAGCCTCTACCTTTTATAAGTCATGAATGTATGAATATATGGATTCTTAATATAAAGTGACCAAATACTGTATGCATGGCTAATGATTCTTAGTACTTTTTAATGAATAATATTTGTTTTTCCAAATATTGTTGCAAAAGTTTGAAAGATGGTGAGGTAGTATGAAAGTAGCTAATTAATTTAATAGTTTATTACAAAAATGTGCTGGAATAACTGTATATCAAGAGCTCCTAAGTTGTTCCTAATTGGTTCTGATTCATGGAAAACATCTTTATCACACTGTTCTCAGGCAATATTTAAACAACATATGAGCCTCATAAAAGGGAGATTCTTTCAATGTTTTTTTTTTTTTTTTCTATGCATCATCAGTTTTTAAAATGCAGGGATAGCTTAGTCCCTTTAGGGGGAGGGGGCACATAAGCTTCACACAGTTAAGGAACTGCTTCGCCTTTCTTCAAGTGTGGAAAAACACTCGTAAAAGCCGTTGTAACACTGTGAGTAATAATTCTTGTGCCTTGTTTTTAAAAGCTGATGTGGGACTTGTTCCTGTTAACCACGCCATTGCACGAGTATGTTAACTGTTACTGAAGTTGGCTCCTATGCTCACTAGTTTTGCAAAGCTTGGGAAATGCTCTTGTTTGGATCCCCAATAGATCTGTTTCAAACCAGCAATGTTTGTGTCTCTTCTGCACATTGATATGAAAGATACATGAGATAACATGTTCTTGATGGCAGGAACTCCTGGGCATGTCTGAAACTGCTAATCATGTTACCAGCAATGTCTGGTACAGACAGTTTCTGTACATGGTAACAGGAGTGAAGAAATGTAGTGAGGCTTTTGGTCTTGAGTCTTTGGCTCCCTGTAGCAGCTGCTGGCATGGATTTTACTATAGCCACAGAAATGCTTTTTAGCTAGGCAAAAATTAAATGGTTAATGTGGTATGTTTTCTATCAGTGTGACTTTTTGAGTTGGTACGAGCATCTCAGCAATCTTGGGCATTTCCCTGGGAGAACTAAGAAATTATAATTTTGATCTATTTTGACACTTCAGTTTAAGTGCAAGAGCCTCTTTGAATCTTTTACTAATCAAAGAATCATCCTGGAAACCATGGGGCTAATGTTTGCAAAAAAAGCCCCAACACACCATGCATTTCTACATACGTTGGAAGAAATTATGACCAGTTTAGCTGGTTGAGCTCTAATACACAATTGTCAGTACTTTACCTGGGTCTGTTTGTGACTCAGTTATTAAATGTACTCTAGCAAAGAGTCAGCTTTTGAGGTTCAACTGGGGATACTACTGTGTAAATTTAAATTAATACTAGTGTGTGAAGAAAAAACTTTTGTGAGATGTTGCATTCCAGTGTTTGGTGTTGCCCTTTCAAAACTTTTGTAGGTGTATTTGATACTGCAGATGTTATTGTTGCTGCTGGAACCACTTTGTTTCTTAACTGTTTTGTTGAATTCTTATGGTTAAGTTTACATTAAAGTATATAATTTCTGTATGTGTTCACAGTAGTCTTGAAAGAGATCATGTGTAACAGTTTCTTGGAAAAAATTATTAGATACAAGTATCATGAACAAATATATGTGACTTGCTTCTTTCTTTTTTATTTTTTTATCCTTGATATGCATAAAGGCAGTGTTCTCAGTTCTTTATCAAACCCTAGCTTGAGAACATTAATTACTTCTTTGTATCCAGCAGTTAGTCGTGCCTTTATTTGTATTGTGAGAATGCCCGTGTTCCTTGTTACGGGTCAGCACCTCGTTGTGGAAGTTACTTTAGAAGCACAAATGCGAGATGACTGTCACCCTTATGAAGAATTTAGAAGGGAAATCAATATGTTCAACAGCATCCTTTTTTATTAAAATTAAATTTCTCTGTCTTGCCTGTAATTTAATGAAAAATAAATTAATTAAAGGATTTCTAAGTTTAACACAAATAATTTTAGCTGTTAAGACATATGGAACAGGTATTTGAAAACCGTTTTCCTCAAATAGTAACAACAGACAAGATAGTTTAACTTTTGTAATTGAGTTCTACTCACGCACTTTCATGTATGTTTGTTCTAGTAAAAAGATTAAATGTTTGATTTGGAAACAGCTGAAAAATGAAACTGCTGAGAAATTTATTTCTTACTTTGCAATGGAATTTATCTGTTTCTTTACACACTTGTTATTTTTCTACATTTTGCATGTGTACTTTAAAAAAACCCCTTTCCTTTTAAGTCCCAGTGATTTTAATCCCTTGTACAGTTCCTAAATACTATATACAAGCACTTATATTATCAGCTCGCAGATAACACAGAAATTTTTGTTGCTGCAAAGCGGGAAGTAAAATGAGGCCATTATCTTTTATAAAGCAGTATCATGCGGAGCATTTCAAATTCTTTTTGAAAATACCCCATTGTTCTAAGGCCTAAGGCTCACATATCTGATGGTAAGCTAGCATGCTTGTTCATATTTTTTAAAATTCAAAGCTTATGTAACCTGCTGACTTGTCCAGCAAGGAAGATTTAGCTACAATGTGTTCATGTTGCTAATCTGCTACACAACTGTGTGAAGAATACCAGGTTTTCTTTACTTTGTCTTTTGGAGGTAGATATGCTACAAAAGGTTGCTCTGGACAAATAAAAATTTAAAGCTCTGGACTTCAGCTTGAAAGGTGAGATATTGCTACTGTTCCCTCAAAGAGCCAGCATTGAGTGTGATCAGATTGAAGTCTTACCCTGGTGCTAGACAACTGTGCTGGCTTTCAGTACCACTGAACACAAAATAGCAGTTCTGTATAATTATAAAAGGCTTTCCAACTTGAGGACCTTGCTGCTTTAAAATATATAGGGTCACCTGCTTGTGAGCAATCATCCCATTTAATTATTTTTCCAGGAATCTTTAGTCTCAAGCCTTATAAAATAAACTTTTTTTTCTACTCTCAGTGAGAGAAATTGAAAGTAGGTCCTGGAGTCTTAACTACTCTGATGTTTGAGACCTTTCTTCCAACACCCATATGTCTATGACTAGTTGATTTTTGCGCCAGTGATGTTTCACTGTTCAGGCTGAGCATGCTTCATTAGTTTAAATATACCATTCCAGATGAGAGTTTCCCTCTTTGTGCTAGAGATAACTTGGTGCATCTGGATCATATTGCAACTTTGTTAGACTTGTACAAACTCTCTTGTGACCACCTAAGACACTGCACTCTTTGCCTTCTTTGTTCTCCCTCTCTGCCAGAGGTTATCCCTGAGTTCCTGGTAGAAACATACTCAGTTTTGCACTACTAAATTTCATACAGTTTCCATTATTTTTAGTTACCTGTTTTCTTCCAGTGCCTTTAGCCTGCTAGGAAACCCTTGTTTTCTAAGTCATTGCTGAAGAGACTGTACAAGATTGGTCTTGAGGTGAATTCTTAAGACTCCGAGAGGCAACCTCCATCCAAGCCAATATTTTACTTTCAGTCCTGTTACATCCATAGCAAGTCCTCAGGTATCTTGACATCTACTAGTCACCTGAGTCTTATTTTCTGCATGCTACCACATCTGACATCTTTGTGGAGTCTAGACTGAATAAACTAGATCTTTCATATTTTTGTAGAAAATTAACTTTATGCTAAACTAATATTTTACTTGTATTTTTTCAATTTTTTAATTTGTGTCTGTTTTCATGCCTTTTACTTTCATGCTTTTTGTTAATGTTTCCTGCAAATTTTGTTGGTATGCATAGTGTTTAGATGACTCTGAGGTTGTCAGAATCTTCCTTTGTTATTTCTCCTATCTTAAATTTTGAATTGATAGTTTCTGATCCTATGGTAGTGTTCCTTGTTTGATAGATGTCATGTAGAAACTATACTACTGGTCATACGATTTCAAAATAAGTTTTTAGAAGTGCTTATCTAGAACATCTACTGCTCTCTGTGCAAGCATACAGTATTAACACTTGTTAGAAATAGATTCCTTTTAGGGAAACCTGAAACAAACCCCAGAACATTTCTTAAAAGCCTGAGTGAAGGTAAAACATTTAACAAAATGTTGTTTGCAAAACACATAGTTGATTAGATTTTAAGTGGTCCTGGAAACTGCTTTAAAACAATTGACCTGTTACAGTGTCTTGAGGAAAACCTAGAAGAGGTGAACCTATCAGTGCTGCTGCAAAGCAGTCTGAAGTTTAGTTCTGTTTTAGCCTTGGAACTGTCTTTAGTAGTTAAACACAAATGAGGTGACTACACTGGGGGAAAAGTTGCTTTGCATATAAAACAAACATTTTAATGAGAAAGAGGAAGTGTTATTATCTATAGTTAGTAAACAGATGTGTATGTTTCTGGTCTTCCTCCCCCTGCCCCAGAATGCAGTACCTCTCATTCCCAGGCATCCAGTTGCTTTATTATAGGTAGGAAGATGACAATATGGTTTTCTGTCTTTTCAAGATTCAGAACACTTCTTAATCTAAACTAGTAGTTTATTCAATTTAATAAAACAAAAAATGAAGAAAATATCTGTACTTTGGAAGAAGATAATTTTTTAGTAATTCGGCAAATTCAGGCTCTAGGTACCTAGCCAGTCATTGCTAGTAGTTATTTATTGGACTTCTCTTAACACTTTTCCAGCAATGTATATATTGCTTCTACATTTTTAATATGATGGAAATTATTTTAATATACTGCATAGTAAACTGAGGTCTTGATATGCATTGTTAAATTCTCAAATATAAATAATTTGTTTAAATAAGATTTAAAAATACTTAAAAATCCATTTAACTGAAAACATATTCTGAGGTTTGGGTTTTTTTTTCATGTTTAGCCAAAAGCTCTGTTTGAGTAGCTGAATTAGCAGGAGTTTTCATGAAATGGCTATGCTGATGTGTAACAGCTTCATGATGCTGAAAGGGGCAGTGTCCACTTCCCTTCTCACAGATTCCCAGCTGTTCATTCCTCCTGCCTTTTTTTATCTGAGCTGTTCCTTGGTGAGCTGATTTATCTCACTAAATGAACAGAAAAATATTGATTTTTCTACTTTTGTTTCTATTACTTTAGTTAGCTGAAATCAGTAAAATTTCAGATAAGACTGGAACTGGTGTAGGAGGAGGAGTGGGAGGGCATGAACTGAAACAGGATGAGCAAGACCGCCACTTTTGCCCGCACTGAGCTGTTAAATTAGCTTGGCTTGCTGCAGCTCACTTGTGAAACCTCACAGGTAGACTTGCTCATGTTGTATGAAAGCCTGTGAAGTACACAGCAAGTGGTTAGGAGAAGGATGTATTACTGCAGAAAGCCATTGAAAATGCATCAGGTTATATTTTCAGAATCTGTTTTTTTTCCTTTTCCCCTGCTTTCCATGTCTTGTTCCACAAAACACTGTGTAGCCTATTTGAGTCCTGTAGCATCAGCTCAGCCCCACCTTCCTGACGTAATTTTTGTTATGTTTTTTTGTATAGTGGTGAGAATTCATTGATGCAAGTTTCTTGATGGCAGAGCTACTCTATGTTGTTCTTTGTGAACCTGGTCTTTCTTATAAATTGCATCCTACCTAACAGTGATGATACATATGCAATGAGATGCAAACATCTGCATAAACCTAGGGTAAGTGTATATATGAGGCTTAACCCTTTCATATCAGGGAATTCCTGAGTCTGGTGTAGTTTGTTTCTTTAGTAATTCGCAGTAAACTCCTCTTCCACGGGCTTGACCATTTTTTCATTTAAACTCCTATAAATGCTTTGCATCCTTAGCAAGGTCCACAAGTTTGCTTTGAATGTTGTTCTTGACTAAAAGGTCACTGTTACGCAGATGTTGAATACATACGTATACCGAGTGCAAAAGCAGAAGTTTTCTGTTCACTTGGCTGTTGAATCTCTGGTGGCATCCATAAAATAAAACCTTAACGGAAAGGTTTCCATATGAAAGCTTTGCCAAAACACAATCTGGAGGGATAATCGTGGAAATGAGTTCACAAGGTGGACTCCGGCTTCATCACCATATCTGGTAAATTGTCCATTCCACTGAGATCAAAAAGTTGAAGATTAGAATGGAAGAATGCGAATGCTATGGTGAGTCAAACAATCAGCACGAGAAGGATGAAAACCAGAGGAACTATCTTGGGATGAGGCCAAGCAAATGCTTCAATTTGCAGGCTGTTACTTAAGCAAGCCTTTTTTATTTCTTGTATCGAGAGTTTTATTGCATTCCTTCATGTTTTGCTGAAGGAATTGTTTTGCACAATCAAGTTGATAATACTTTCTTTGCAAAGACAAGGTTGCGTCCTACACCATTTTTGGATATTTTTGTCTTAGTGCACACAGCTCAAATAGAAATAATATTGTCAACAGGGTTGAAATTACATTTGCATAGTTTCTGCAAGTTTCTTAAGACTCCAAATATTATGTTTTCTGTCTGTGAATGCAACTCTTATTCTGTGGAGAATCTGGTCAGGGCTGTTCTGCAAGGGAAATATTTTTAGATTGTAATTCAGGGAATCTGCCTACATCAGACTTGGAATGTCTCTGAGACTCTCTTCTGTTCTTCCCTCCCCCCATCTACCTAATATTTAGATCATTTGTGGTTTCTTCACTACTTTGAAACTATTTTTCATAACACTTGCACCTGTTTGGTTTTCAGCAGCATAGACAGCAAACCAGATGTGTGCAGCTGCATTAGTTCATGTCTACTCACTCCATGCTGAATATAGTGCCTCCTTATTAAGTGACTTATTAGTTGCAGAGCTTTTCAATGATGCTCTGAATTGAATTTCCCCCTTTTTTTAGCAGACCTGACAATATAGAGAATTATTTCTTGGCATTATTTGTATTGAAGAACCCCTTCTTCTCTTTCAGCAGTTTGAAGGAAACTGAGTTGTGTTCTGAGTTGGCATGCTGATATCTGCAAACACAGTGGTTGGGAATATTTTTGTATTTTTTGTATTCTAATGTGTTAAGAGCATGAAGTTGTGAAAAACACGTAGTCATTGATACGTGTGTGCTGCTACCTAGAAGTCAGAAAATGACTGCTTATTTGGTCCAGTTCTAGTTGCTTGCTTGAGCTGCAGGAAGGGTAAAAAACTTGGTTTTGGCTGGCTTCAGCTTTGATGTCTGGGTTCTGATTCCTGTGAAAGCTCTTGTGGGGACACGGTTTTGTCTTGTCAGCTAGTCAAATTTCTCCTGATTTCATTTTCTTCAGACTGGCTTTAGGATAATGATTAAGTAGTCCTGCCCTTTTGATCTACTTGCAGAGCTTATTGGGATGATGCCCCAAGTGTAATTCCAGTAAATACTGACAGCTTATTAGAAGTCCAGCTTTCTTTTTTGCTTTTTTTTTTTCTAATATCAATGCTGCAATTATTTCTACTGTTTGAATACTTTCATAAGTACTGAACAGAGGGAAATAATCTCTTCCCTTGGGCTTCCCTTGCTAATGCAGCCCGGTACGTGGTTAGTCTTTATGATTTGAGAGCAAGCACACTTGTTCCACACTCAGAATAGACAGGATCCAAGATGTGAGCCCAGGTTCAGCTTCTCCAGGACCCCCTGGTCTTTCCTTGCAGAGCTGTTTCCTCACCAGCTGGTACGAGGCTGTACTTATTATACAGGGTTATTATTCTGTGCTAGGTGCAAGACTGCCTTTAGCTTGGCACTTCATGGGATTCCTGTTGGTTTATTCTACTGCCCAGCTCAAATCCTGCCTTGAGCCCTAGCTAAGTCTGTTTCTTCTACATGTTTCACATGTTTAAAATGTTGTTTGAACATGTTTTTAATTTTATTTATATTTGTTACTTTCAGTTGTAAACAATAAATAAAAAGTTTTGCTGTTGTGTCTTGTTGAAGCTTGTTTTAGACTAGATTTTAAGTCTGCCTTTTCAGTTGAGTTTAGCTTCTGTGTTTTTGAATGGTTCCCATAATCCTGTTGCACATTTTGCGGATTCTAGGTATTTTACTGTGATTGTTTCTTACTTATATGAATATGGTATTTTGGTATGTAAGTCACTCATGACCATGTTAAAATTGCGTTCTTTCTACTCAGTAACTTCTGTGTAAGTTATAGTTGTGCAGTAATAATTCAGAATAGCTCCGACTGCTTAACTGGGTTTTTGGGGCAGTTGGTAACACACAGCAGAAAGTTCAGGCTGTCTGTTACAGTGTTGTACTCAAATCTCATAGAAAGGAAAAAGATTCTGAAACTGTAAATAATTTCTAGTTTTTTCTAAAATCAGGACACTTATCCCAAAGAGTTTTATAGATAGACTAAAAATTCTTTTACCTTTTTTTTTTTTTTTTTTTTTTGAGAGCAGAGAACCTAGTGAGAGATAAACAACTACCAAAGTTATGGGAACTATCTGTAACTTTTTCCCAGCATTGCTGATTTTGGATAATTATTCTTTACAAATTAGCTTACAACCAATGTTCTGACACATCAGCCTGAAGTCCCAATAATATTTGCATTCTTGTCTTCCTCATACTTTCCATAAGAGTCTTGGTCCTCTTGCTGTGTCATCTGGCCCAGGATTTATCATGTTGTGAAGGATTTAATAATTTTCAATCTGCTTAAGCATAGGCAGGCACGAAATTAATCCAGTGGAAAACAGGCTATATTAAAAATTGTTTGCTGTCCAGGAGTGTTGCCCACAGAGTGAATTAGTGGTAGGAGACACTGAAGCCCCTCTGCTATTGAACTATACTCCCTCCCTATACAACTGTTAATTTGTGTGTATTTTTATATTTTTTTAATGAAGCTACATTTTTTTTTTTAGCCAAGAAGAATCTTCCGAGTTATGTAAATCAGGGCATGTAACTTGGTCCTCTTGTCATAACAGGCTTTCAGGGTTGGCCATGTAATGGGACTGTAATTCTGCCTTGTTATGCAGAAAATATTAGTCATTTCATAATACTGGGGTTTTTCAGCAGGTATATTTAGCTTTGTCATACTATAACATTTAGTCTCTGTGCATATGAGAACAGTGAGGTGATTGCTCACCCCACCTTTTTTAAGGATTGTTGAGATGTGTACTTAACTGTATTTTTAACAATGTCTTTAACTGGAAGGTGGTTGGGAGTCTTCTCAAACTATTCTGAAAAATGTGTGTGAATTGTCTGAAATTTTCATCTTGTAGAACCTTTTAAAATATAAGTTTTTAAAAACCACATAATAGTGTGTAACTAACCATTTTGTGAAGATTATTTATAGAGAAACTGCTCTATGTATTTCATATGGGCATTACTTCTACTTTGGAATCTTTTATTGTCAAGCCAGCTAGTACATGCAATTTCTGTCTGCTTTCTTGGCAGAGTTTGAGCTTCAATCGCATTTTTTCCCTTGCAATTACAGTGCAATACAGTATTTAAAAAAAAAAAAAAAGGGTTAAAAACCCCAAACCAACCACAAACCCAAGCACCCTTCCTAGTTTGTATTCTAATTGTTCTGAGGATGCTTGTCCCTTCAATGCAGTTGCAAGTATTCCATAAAGAATCCTTTATTCACTACTCTGAGTTTAAGATTTGTCTATTTTGGCCGTAACTTGTGGCAGAGAGTTAGTTAATTTTGACTGTGATTAGTATTTCCCTAAAGTGTTACTTGCCCTACTCCAGTGATTTTGGGTGTTTCAACAGTCCTTTGGTGAAGTGATGCTGGAGTGGTCTGCGTGGTGAATGGGAGTGGGGTTTTCTTTAGTAAACTGCTTTCTGATGAGGCTGATTTTGAGCTGCAGCACATTTCTAGCTGGCGCGTTTCTGTTAAATTAAGATACGAACGTGTTTCAGTAGTACACCAGAAAAGAGCAAACGTTGATTCTTTTAGTATGAATATGATCATGAGCTCCTTGCTCATTAGGCACTTTTCTTTTTGTACCTGATCAAATCTATCTTTTAGGAAAGCTTCCTTTTTCATTTTGACATATGCTTCTTACCCTGGCCAAGCAAAAATGCCAGATTTCAGTTGTATCTTGGTGAAACTTATTTTCACCTTTTTTTGAGAAGTGTTTTCTTCAGTACAGTACAGTTGCCATTGTGCAGACAAAAAGGAGGACACTTTCAATTACTGAAACAAGCTGGCTTTGCATCGGCTCCTAAGAAAAGCTTTATGCAGATGGCCTTAAGTTTGGCCTCTTTGTTCTTGCAGATCATTATTTGTTGTATCAATTGTTTATGCCATGTGTTTATCCTGGCATAATTTCTGAAAGAACTGCTGCAGCAGTGCAGTGCACAGTGTGGCCATTCATGGGGTGAATCACTGCTGTCACTCAGCCGGTGAAAGAGCTGCCCCTGTTCCTTAGCTGCTGGCCTGGCACGGCACGCTCTCCATGCCCAGAGTGGTTCTGGTCACAGAATCACAGAATCATCTAGGTTGGAAAAGACCTTGAAGATCATCCAGTCCCACCATTAACCTCACACTGACAGTTCCCAACTATACCAGATCCCTAAGCACTAGTTCAACCTGACTCTTGAACACCTCCAGGGATGGGGACTCCACCACCTCCCTGGGCAGCCCATTCCAACGCCCGACAACCCCTTCTGTAAAGAAATGCTTCCTAACATCTAGTTTAAACCTTCCCTGGCGCAACTTGAGGCCATTCCCTCTTGTTCTATCGCTTGTTAAAGAGACTCATCCCCAGCTCTCTGCACCCTCCTTTCAGGGAGCTGTAGAGGGCGATGAGGTCTCCCCTCAGCCTCCTCTTCTCCAGACTAAACACCCCCAGTTTCCTCAACCGCTCCTCATAAGACCTGTCCCACGTACTGTCGTGTTGGTCACATTAACTGCAGCGTTGCTGCCTCTCAGATCTCCACTCACTCAGAACAGAGAGCCTGTCACTCAGGACAACAGTTAAAATTAGAGTTTAAGGAGAAGACAGGGCAGATGGTGCTGATCAGGCAGAGGGCGTGACCAGCATTGGTTTTAAAGGACTGGACTCTTTTATTTCCTTGTCACTATGTTTTCCCACACTTGTTCTTCTTAAACCACACTGATTGCCCCCCCTTCTCTAAAGATCCCATAGCAACTCTTACCATCCCAAGTAGCTGCTCCTTTCGCCTCATAGTAGGTGTCCAAGGCCCATATGCAGTAACAGTAGTCACTCTGCGAGGTGCTCTGGGGCATTTACTCAATGTGATAGGTCTCACACTGGCCATGGGGCTGTTGGCTCTGGGACAGCCCAGTGAGTGTTTGGGTTCTCCCACCTACTGCTGGTCGTCTGTATCCTTTGCATGTGAAGATGAGCCTATACCACATCACTTAAACATTTTTCACCTTGTTAACCATATTGGATGGAAGAATTTTTTCCATACGTCATGGAGAACAACAGGAGAAATGTACCTTGAGTGCTTTTTGTTGATTTGCAAACTCTGTTGTGTTTCAGCAATCCAAGTTAAAGTATTGAAAGAATTTCAGTACCAACAGCACTTCACCTCTCCTCTCCTTGTGCCTTTAGGGGAAAAAATGAACATTTGGTTGAGATGCTGTCAAACCATAAGTATTATTACATCCAAGAGCAAGATTCCTTACTGAGCAATGTGAACTAAAAAATATTATAGTATCTGTTGAAATTGCTTTCCTTAAGTCACTGAACTTCATGATAGGGCTTTAACTTCCAGTTGATTTCTGCTCTGAAGTCTAAAATTTGTCTGGCAGTCCTCAATCTATTTTATAATTCAAAATTTTTATTAAATGTTTACCAGTGTTGCTTTTTAAAAGAATGCCTGCATCTTTGTTAAGTACAACTATACAAATTAAACCAAAGTGCTGACTTGCCCTTAATTGGCTAAATAAACATGGGCATCTCTTTTCTTTTTTACCCTACCCAGAATTAGCTAGTGAGATGTGTGTGTGTTTCAAACGTGTAGCTTGCTGTTTTCAGCAGGTGCAATGAAGTGCAGCAAATGTTGCTGCAAAAACCCAAGTCTGTCTTTGACTTCAGCAGATGTAGAGTGGGAAGAGTCAAGTAAATGAGAAATCACTGTGATGAAATGAAATTTATGCCACATTTCAAATTTGACATCATCGGTTTAGGTCTGAAGTGTAAACAAATGAAAACAGCAATCATGAAGTGAAAACTACTGCCCCAAATTGTGCAAAGAGTTATGTTAGTAAAGATTTGTGGGGTTCCTTGTTTGTTCGAAGGAAGGATTTTGAAGTCTTAAGCTTTTCTTCCTCCTTCTATTGCCTTCTACACTTTGCCCACTTGTTTTCATGAATAACAAAAAGATGCTCCTACCACAGAACATTAACTCTTGCTCATTTTTTTTTTCTTAAATTTGCTTTCTTCTGCATATTAATAGTATTGAAACGTGTGGTTTATGCAGTGCTGGATACAGCATGTTTTGACTATTGACTCTGGTTGCCTGGAATACACCTGAATGCTGACTTAAGAGAGAGAACACACACAGTGATGGAGGAGATGATTAAGCACCACCTTTACATTTCCATCTGACTAGTTTCTAGAAAAACATCTTAATTTGGATTAATAAATGCAAGAAATAAGATCAGTTATACATTAACAATCTTCAGAAAATGGAGTAATGAAGCTGTTGGGGTTGTCTTTTTTTCTGGCCTTTCACAACTATTTTGTGATATGTATTATGTATTCTGGCTACATGATAGTTGCAACTCTATACAGAGTCTGAATTAATAAATATTTTAAGATTTATTAAATTGCTATTTGTGATTATCTGCTGATCTAATGAGTAGACAGTCTACATGTTGGAACCTACCCAAGCTCATCCTGCAGACCTGTGGGAAAATCCTTAAAGGATTGTGTCAAAGATACAACACTGAAGCTTAAAAATAGACATTTGCTCCTCAAAAGGAATTTGCTACTCTTCCAAACTTGTTACTCACTGAGTCATGCTCTTATACACAAATACAGTGACCTCATCTTTACTGGATAGAATTGAAGTTGTTCAAATAATTTGCATTAATTTCACCTCCATCAGATGCAAAAAATGTGAGTGCGTACACCTGTATTCATGCACACACGTTTATTTTTTTTTTTAAACCCAACAAGCTATTGCTCAGAACACGGTACATTTGTCATTATACCAGGTGAAACTACTGCATGTAGAGAGTTGTGTCTAGCTGTACATTAATGTGTAAATATCAGGAATGAAGCAGTTCAGAGTAAAGTAGCTCTAAACTCTAAGCAAGTCCAATCTTTTTTAAGGCATAAGAGATAAACCTTTTATTTCAAAATTTTATTTGCTGTAGCTCTGTTTGCATATATAAAATACAATAATCTATATGAATAGATTTACAGTTTATCATATGTTACCTTTTTTGTGATGACTAAAACTGATTAAAAACAGCACTCAAGACTTTGGGTGGACTATCTAGGTTGTCAGCCTTTCTCTTCTTAATCGTTGATTTATGCCTGAAAATAATTCATGGTATAAAAACATCTTAGTTTCTCAAAATCCAGTACAATCCACTTAATCTGTGATGTTTTAAACTTCTAGTCAGCCTGAAACAAGTATAAGGTATAGGTTTTGTACTCTTACTCCACAGCTTGAACTGTCAGAAGAAAATCAGTAAATAAGTAAGATTTCTTCAGAGAATCTTTAAAAGCTTTATCTGAGTTTTTAAAAATTGTTGATCAGATCTGACTGATGAAATTATGATTTTAGATCTGACTGATAAAGTTATGATGCTGTAATGCCTTTCTTTATATGTATAACTTTACGGTAGCAATAGCTTTTTTGAGATTATTCCCAATCTGTCTGATTCTATTAATCTCTGTGTGGAAGTCATTGTCTAGAGCTGTACGTTAAAGAACTTGATGTTTTGGTTTTCTTGTATGCTTTTAGGTGAGTTGTGTAACCTCATAACGCTGGATGTAGCGCACAATCAGCTTGAACATCTTCCAGAAGAGATTGGAAGCTGCACGCAGATCACCAACCTTGACTTGCAGCACAATGAGCTCTTGGACCTACCAGAAACCATAGGTATGTGAAGAGGCTGGAGAAGAGAAAATATATCACTATTTCAAAATGTTCAGTAAGAGGAACAAATTTAAGAATGAGTATTTGGTTGGTGACTGTAGAATGACTGGTGTTCAGCTCAAGGCAGCTTCACACTTGAGATCAAAAGCAAGGTGTCCATGTTACCTTAAATATAGTTTCTACTTTCTGAATTACATTATTAAATCTAGATGTGCTGCAGAGAATGAGAGTTATAAGGAAAAAAATCCATCACTTCTAACTGTGATTTAAGGTGTTCTGTGGTTATGAATAAATAGCTACAGCTTGTTTGTTCATTCTGTAATGAAACTGAGCATATAAAGTAATAAAAGGCTAAAAGACTCGTAGTTGAAGTGTAATACTTTGGCAAATAGTTTTAGTTAACATCCTTGGCTGAAGAAAAATAGAATGAAAAAGATAAATATTTTAAATAAATTCTGCATATTTTATGCTTTTCCATAGAAAAACTAAAAAAACCCCTTCAAAGTCCACAAAGGTCATGTTCTAATGCAATGAAATACAGAGGATTTGCAACTTAGATGGGCACTAAGACTGAAATAAATACTGTCCTGATCAGTTTCAGCAGCTCATGTAGAATAAAATGACAAAATATGACTTTTTCTAGTTAATTAATTCAGTTTTAAACAGATGGCAGAGAAAGAGGCATGCTGTGACTTTAAAAGACAAAACCCAAGGTCAGCATGATTTTAAGCTTTTAGTTGTCACCAGAACATACTCAGAAGAATGAATATTATCACTTAAACAATATTTATATTGAACATTTTGTTTATGTATTTTAACACATAGTAAAGCGAATGAGCAGAAGAGTGAGGAATCATTTAACAACACTCTGGGTTTTCTTCTAGCAGTAAATAGTTGAGTGTGGAGCTACTGTGGCTTTTTGTTTAGAAAATTTCACCTAAACAGAATTTACATTGATGAAGTATCCACTGGAGCTAAACTTCCTTCCTGGATTGATGATATTTTTAAACTCTGGAGATCCCGTTCCATCTGGAATTTGCATCTAACTTACACAATTCATAAGCACAACCTTTATTTTTGTAGCTATTTTTAAAATCTTATTGAAAGTGGTTTTAAATAAAATTAATATGTAATGTACATGTCATTTAGGAAGTGAGTTTTCTGGATAAACTGCTAATTATGGGAAAATTTCTGTAAGCAACTGTGAGATTTCCATTGTCAGGGCTTTTAGACCACTATTGTCGATTCTTGTGCAGAACAGTAGTACGATTTACTGAGTTGTTTAGTGACTGGCAGTCACCGAGCTTCTCAGAGGACCACAGAAATCTTACTTATAATATGCTACAAAACTGCGCTTACAGGAAAGGTCTTTGGGTAGGAGAGGCATGAAGTTACTTAGGCAGTTAAGTAATTTCTGATCGATAGGGAGTTGCTGACTATACAATCAAGATAGTTTGGACTCATCTGTTTCTTCAGAAAGTTACTGTAAGCTTAGGTGGGTTTGTCCTTAGTTGTTCATACATGGTTGGACTGGATTTCTGCCAGTTTTCTTTGTTTTGTTTTTTCATTGCATTGTCTTTATAGTTTTCTGAAGTTACATATTTTTAAATGTATATAGCTGTTTCTTTACATGCTTATCTGAGCTGAATATCAGTGCTACATAGCTCAACAAACCACTGAAGACAGATAAATAATGGTAAGAGACAGCAGTGCACTATTGTGGCTTTAGCTTTACTCTGGTTCAGTTTTTGCTCCACTGAAAAATACCTGTTGTTTGTATTGACTGATGTGTAGTAGGTAAGCATTTCTGTTTAGAGTAAAAACTTAAAATTAGAGATTGTTATTTGTGCTACATATAGTTCACAAACAGCCGGAATTGAATACTGAAGGGAAACAATTTTAAACTCCAGCTTAAATGATAATGATCAACCTACATTTACGTGTGTTACAGAAAAGACAGCCATAGCCAGTTCAGCAACATTGGCTTTATTTCTTAGTCATCAGAGTTTTGGTTCAACATTAAAGCAAGTTGTGGCTTGATTTTTAGATTACAGCTTGCTTTGTGGTTAGGATTGTTCAGCGAGAGACTTTGAGTACTGAGAAAAACCCAGCGAGTAAATGGTGCATGGCAGCCTGGTGTGCATTGCTCGGCGCAGCTGCAGGATGGCCCGTCCAGCCTCTTCATCACTTCCTCCAGTTTCTATCTCTTCCATACTCGTGGATATCTACCTGGTGTTTGATACAAGTGACTTTTCTTGCAACATGTACACACTGCCAGGTTTCAGTATGCTTAATATATGTGCTGTTAATGTTCCCCCGTTCAGTCAAACTGGGGTGGGGGTTGCAGACTGGGTACAAAAAAGACCAAGCACATTTGCTCGTTATAAATATTTAATGTACTATGAGCCTATGAGCCTCCTGTTATGGAACAGACTTTCCATTACTGCCAGGTCTGTCTCCTCCTCCCCCACCGACAACCTTTTGAAGGAGGCCTGTGTTTTTTTCTTGAGAGAGATGTTTTTGTCAAGCTGCTTTGAAAAACAAACAGTCCCGTTCCTTTTGTATTTCTCCTTCCCCTCAAAAAAAGACCCCTTCCCTCCTTTCCCCCACCCAAAATCCTTGCAAAATGCTTCTTAAATTGACTGCTGGACTATCTAACCAAGTTTTGGCTTACCACAGAAAGATTTCTAGAACAGCCAATGAAGAAAGGAAAAAAAAAAAAAAAAGAAAAAAGGGTGTTTTCTAAATAACAGTACTGTACTGAAATGTGCCAGAGCTGTGAGGAAGGGATGTTGGAGGGTGACATTCAGGGGAGTGGCAGGGAAGGGATTATGCATCAGCAATGATTACAGAGGTAGTAGAGCCAATATACCCACTCTGTAAAAATACAAAGTTCTTGTTTCAACTAAGGCTGTATAAGCATGCTTTCGTGCAGTAACAAATGTCGATTTTAGATATTAGTTGTCAGGAAGTGACCTAATGTCTTGCTTTATAGTTATTGGCTTAATACATTCATATCTGTATTTCTGTTGATTGAAAATTGTAAAGTACTTTGTATATTAGATCACTTCCTGTAAGAAAAATGAGCTTTGTGGAATGGCTTAGCACATTCCAGGAGTCTCAAGTCTATAATCAAAATCATAGTGGGATCTTAGCTGCTTAGTGTTTTAATTGAAGATTTGCCCCCCTCCCCCCCCCCCCTTTTTTTTTTGAGGGGGGAATGATGATCTGTTTTTATTTACACAATATCTTATCTCTGTATACTTAGCTGCCACACTGGTATGTTCACAGTATGTATAAAAGAAGGTGAAGAACATATTATTTATATTAAAATTACTAATTGAACTTTTGAGACAGAAAGCAAATTTTGGGTGGAGTAAAGTGTTTCTTTGGATTAAAAACTAGATTCAAAAGTTCTGTGCTGCAAATATTACGTTGTGTTTCCTCTTTGAACTTTTAGCATTCTGTACCAATGTGTTCACGACTTCTTATTTAAAAGCACAGAAACTCTTATTTGAGAAAGAAATTCAACAGAAACAGAATTAAAACTTTTTTTAAAATCAGATTCTTGATCTGTTTTGTAATTTTCTAGTTTTGTGTGTGTTCATGTCTGCAGTTTGATTATAGTCAAATGTGCCATATTCATGGACATTTAAGGCAACAGACATTTTAATAAGAAAAAGAATAGTCAGTTGTAAATGTTCCAAAATGATGCTTTAAAAGCACAAAAAATTTCATCACTGGACACGCTTCCCAGTGTCTGACATGGCACCGTTCCTAAGAGATGGTTAGGAAAATGAGGCATATTCAAAGCCCTGAGCAATACTCCTGCCCTTCGCTGTGATACATTAACTCACAAGCTGAAATCACAACTCTCATAAAAGCAAATATTATGTGAAGTAGCTTTGCCATTTTTGCTAGTGGATATTCTGCTACAAACTAGGCTTCTAAACCATTTAGCCCCTGTGTCCTTCTGAGAGCACTGTGCTTTTAAAAAATATAGTTGATAAATCACGAAGCATTGTGACCACAGCTAGGCGTATGTAATTGCTACGGCTTAGGTTATACAAAGTGTTGTTGAGAGCTTTAAGTCCCTAGAAGTCCTAGTAAAGATATTTCTGTAGAAAAGTGGAACTACTTTAGAATGGTATTTTAAATTTAGCAGGCTTAGCAAAAACTAGAGAAGTCTTATTCTGAAACGTCTGCCGTGCACTGATCGTGATGAGACCCAGCAGAGCACCTGCAGCTCCCTTGGTGCTCAGGGGTGATGTTCATATGTGACTGGTGGGTTTGATGTTACTAATTACATGCCATTCTGATGGAGCAAAGTGCACAGGCTCCTATGCCAGCTTTGATGGCAATGTTTATATTCTTAAAATTTAAGCATGTGACCTAGTGCTTTGTTCGGTGAGCATTCAGTACTTCGCAGGATCAGGTCTGTTTCCATAGACTCACATTGGGAGATCTGATCAGTGTTCAGTGCTTTGTCTAAGGTTTTGTTCTTGGAATATGCTGTTAATGAAATATTTTTAATTAGATTCTGCTAGTACTGGGCAATCACAATAATCTCAGCCTTTTTTTTTTTTTTTTTAAATCTGGTGGGAAGCAGTGACTCCCACTCTTTTATTTTAATTTTTGGGTTATTTTAAGTCTTTGCTAGTTCTCATGGTGGTCTCATAAAGGGAATGAAGCTTCTGGTTCTTGTTGGCTTCAATTCTAGACTGATTAATAGTGAGTGTCAGGAGAGGGTAAGTGGAAAGTGACTGCTCACTGCCTATTCCAATGGCAGAACAGGAGGAATAAAGCGAAGTTGTGAGGTGTTGACCTCAAACCATTAAAAGCAGACTGTACTGCATGAGATGGATAGGGAACACTTGGGTCGTAGTGTTCACACAGGTTGCTATAGATGCTAAAAGCTCACAGGACAATGTGACAATTATGCAGAAGAAAAATCTATCAGTTGCTTCAGGAAGTTGCTGAGCTGCAGGCTGTTGAATCTTCCCCCAGCTCTTGAGGAAGTTTCAGGGTGTGCTTTCCCCTTTTCTTAGGTTGTTCTCTTTGTTTTTGCTGTTGGGCATTTTTTTCTGGAGAGAAAATACTAGGTGGATCTCTGGGCTGCATACAGTAATTCTTACATTCCTTAATTAGCTAAAATGATAAATGTATATTCATGTGTTATACATTTTATGTATTTACGCTATATAGTAGGGCAGACCAAAAAAATTAAATGCATCTGTCACTTAGGAAAGGTTAGTGGTTTTTTCTGAATTGCCAGCTAGGTATAAACTGTTACAATGTGATTTACATTTATATAAATCTTTAATTTCACAGAAAGGTTTTCTGTTGTCAATTGAAAAGGAAAATAAGGCTACCAATGAAAAATTAAATAAATTTCAGTTGATTTGTACTACCGCATGAAGTATGAATTCAGTAAAATGCAGTACTTTCACTGATAGCCCAAAATAAGTCCCAACTGTTGCTTTTGACTCTGTTGCAATGTGTTTTTTGTATTTTTGTATCACTTTCAGCTAATTATAACTTCCTTTTTTGTTTTAATAAATAAACCTCCAATGCAAGCCTGATATACTTCAATATGTATATACTGTTTTTCTTTAAAAGTTAGGCTAGCTTCTATTGGCTTATTACCTCTGAGTTAGTTTATTGATTTGATATGTATTTATTAAAATATTTTTTATTTTGTGGTTTGGTTGGATATTCTTTCTGGTAAGACTAGGATGGGGACAGTTTATTTTAGTGAATGTACTTAGCATCAGATGTGGAGGTATGTACAGATGTATTATAACTGCGGCTCAGCATTTTCAGAGTGATTTGTACACTGCAGAAAGAAAAAGTCCATATTCTTATTTTCTTTATGTAAGAAGCAGGCACGAGGAAAGAGTGATTCAAAGGAACACGTCAGGATCAAGACAAGCAGGTCTATTAGTTACATGCATTTTGATGAATGCATGTTAAATGAAATTGAATTTTCATAGCTTAGTTTCAGAAACAGTCACTAAGAGTTTGTGCTCTCTAACCTTCTGCAGGTGTTGTGTGTGGTGCATGTCAGATACTTGAGCCTCTGTCACTCAAGTTTTGCCAGCATCTTGCGTGCATCTCGCATATGCAGTCGGCAATGATTATGGTCTTGAATTAGAGTTGAAAAATAAATAACTGCTGACATGGTCATGCTTTAGCCTTAATCTTGAAATAATGAGGGAAAAACCTGTCTTTGGTTGATACTGTTAGACTGAAAATAGAGAGGAATCTACTCTCTTCAAATGGCATTTAAACCAGTAAAGGTGGTAGAGATTAATTTAAAATTCATGTTAAGTAGCTTTGTAATAGATAACATGTTTATGAGAATTCTAGACTTCATATAAGACTTATACATAGACTTTTAATAAGAATATAGGCTTTGTGTAAGGAGGATAATGCACTTCATTTGAGCAGGATAAAAAATTATGGACACTGCTGACCCTGTTATTTGTGAATCTGAACCTGCCTCCTAAACTGGCCTGGTATATGAGGAGGTATTGGTCGCTGAAACGAAAAATTAAAATACACTAAAAATCACTTTACTGTTAAATAAGTAAAATCTGGACTTCATAAGTCAAACTTTGTATGTGTTCAACTATAACTTTTTATTTGGAAGAATATAATTACATTTCATTCTTTGTCTTTGGTAGTTGGTTGCAATGGTCAGGAGGGATTCTCTTTCTCCTGCACTTTTCCCAAGCAGTTGCCCTCCCTCCCTCATCACTTATCTGTCCCTATTCCCAAGTTTTCTAAAACATGAGCCTTTAGCCAGAACATGTTAAACATTAGGGGTGTTCCAGCTCTGCAGGTTGTGGAAGAGATTTGACCTCTCAGATGATTGATTTGTGACTTGAGTTTACATTCATGCAGATCTATAGGGTTTGGTTTAGGAAAGAGCTGCCCCCAGATCAGATGAGTAAAGACTATGGGGTTTTGTTCTGCTTTCCTTTGCATCATGCTCACTGAGATCACCTTCAGGATGTCTTGCCAGACCAGTCACTTCACACTGTCACAGTGATGGACATTGGCAGACATCATCTTTGCTTGTAGAATGCAATTGAAGGCAAAAAGGTTTATCTGAAGCCTTTCGTTTTACTCTACAGCTATCAGGGGAAATGGTTTGCTTTCTGACGAGAGATTAGATTAAACATGTCAACAGCTCCTTTCACCTAAAAATCTGTGAAACTATTCAACAATTGTCATGGAGTATGGCCGACATCTGGAAAAACTAATGTATAGTAAGTACAAAGTGTGATACAGGCATCTTCTGATTTATGGCTATTCTAGGGTAGGAGCACTGCTGAAATATTTGAATGCTGTATTTAATCTCTATCCACAACTGGCCACCTCTAGCTTGTCTAGTCTCTCCTATACAGCTTTCAACTCTTGTAAGGCCCTTAGGTCCCACCTGCTTTGTATTGTAACATACTCATTGAACCTCTTGGCTTTTTCTTCCATGTTGTCATTTTTGTTGTTCTCACTACAAGGTTAATGCAATGTGGTGTATTAAGCTTAATTCATGTTGGTGATTTTTTTTGTTGTTTTTTTTTTTTTTTTTTTTTTTTTTAAAAAAAAAGTAGCATCAAGTTTTGTTGGTTTTTTTTTTTAACTTTTAAAATTAAGTTTGGATGTACTTCTTTTCTATTTTTAAAAAATGAAATCTGGTACCTTTTGTATGCAAAACAGCATTTTATCTTTCTTAGAAGATCCCTCAGTGTATTAAATGAACTGTGCTCTATGAAATAATGTGTGGTCGTGTAAAACATGTTATTTAATAGGTGGCTACTCATTGTGTGCAAAGTCTAGTCGAGTCAAGATCTAAGAGTATTTACAGAAGTTAGATCATCAGAAATACTTAATAGTGCCATGTCGTTTGTAGCAAGTTCTTGCAATTATCTATTGCATGCTGAAGTTCGTGTATACTTTTGATTACAATCTTACGGGGTTTTGAGGTGCACAGCTCTTGTAAGATCAATTTGTGGTTTTAACATTATCTGCAGAAGAATTTTCTTTAATGAACAGGTTTCAAATTGATCTAATGCTTCTCCTAAATAAACTGATCCTGATAGCAAAGTAGTTTGATGAACTAAGTTACATAAAACAGACTAATTATTCCATCTTTTGCAGTAACATTTTGCAGTAAGTAATAACCCTTCACCGAAAGATAGGGAATTTGAAGGATTATTTTAACTAAAGGAGGGATAGGAAGAGGTGTGGTAAATCTCAGAAGAGAGGGTTTGTCACTCCCTTTAGAAGCACTAGTAGAACTTTAAATTAGGGATTTGGATTTCTTCATGTTATTGACCAAACCAGTTCCTTTTTCTCTTATTTTGAAATAATCAAGAAAGAGATATATTGCTCCTACTTGGAGAACCACTTCAGGTGATCTTTCTAAAAAGTGTGGTTTTCTAAGCATGATTTTCTGCTGTATTTCCAGTCTTTTTGTTTTGAGATTGGCAAACACCTGTTTTTTCTCTGACTAATATTTTTGAGGTACCTTTGAAGAATTTAATTTAAACCATGTATTTAGAGTCCCTTTTGTAGTAACTGAGTCTGATTTAATGTTTCTGGATTTGCATGCTTCCAAGTAATTTTTCATTCATTCCTGTGTGGATTAAATAGCTAGCCTTGAGATACGTGCAGTCACTCCAGTGAGGTCATTATGAATTCTGCACTTACGTTACTTCAAACCTGAGAGCTGGGCAAAGTGGAGCCCACTGATGGGCGTTTGTATGCTTTGCTCATGAGAAAATGGACCTGAATCAAGGTGACTGTGTAACCTGATTCCCAAGAGTGACTGTTCACACCAAAAAAATGAGCAATTTTTCAGTGACTTTCTGAGGCCTGGCATAAGTTTAGGGCTTAGTCAGGCTTTAGTACCATATTTTTAGAAGTACTAATGGATGGGACAGTTGAGCTTACGAGAGGTTTTGTAATGGACTCTCTAAGAAAAAAAGCTGGAAGGGGTTTTGCTTATTGCTTTTCCTGCTAGCTAGTAGCTGCTTTTCAGTTATGGTTATCAAACTGTCATGTTCATGAACATCTAGAGTTGCATTTTCTGAGTCACTTTACCTGCAAGGGGCTGCTTTAGAGGAACTGCTGAGGTACAGTTTCAGTGTCAGAAGTACAACCACAGATGGTCCTGATGACTGCCTGATTGAGTTGATTGTGATCAGTTGTTATGTTCGTTGCCTCATTTCTTAGACTTAACTTGACAGCACATCAGCGGATGGTGCTATCTCAGAAACCAGCAGCTGAACTGGAAAAGATGCAGATGAGTGCAAGCACTCTAGAGCAGCTCTTAATACTAGGTAATTCTGAGCTCAGGGAGCTGTAAATGGGATCACTTTTGATTCTGCAATGCACAAGGTGTGCTATTTAGCAATTTGTACCAATTTCTGTTATAAACTGGAGTTTGTCACTTGGTGGTCAGAGAGCTGGTGAGGAGGCCTGAGTGGGTTAGCCAGCTGCCTGGTGGCTGGCCTGTGGACCATGGAGGCATATATTAACATCACTGAACTGAATGTTCCTTTTAAAAAAAAAAAAGAAAGAAAGTTTTAATACACTGAGCTCTAAGGATCATCCTTTTTTGTCAGCATGTGAAGATAAAAACTGATAAGGGTTTCTCACTGCGATGAGTTCACAATGAGGTGTGAGTATGAACTCTGATGAGAATGAAAAGGTATCTGAGTCTTGTTGGCAGAAGACTAAATGTAAATAAATTGGCTATAAATAAATTCTGGCTTGAAATGAGAAGGTGGCCCATACTGCCTGCATCAGCTGGGTGCAGGACAGCCCTTCCAGGAGAGTGGGAGAGGTGCTACTGATGAAGCATCAGCTGAAATCTTGCTGCTTTTGTTCTCAAGAATAACTGTATTTAGTGTTGTGGTGTGTAAATCAGTCACAGGGAATTTGGCGGATGCAGTATGTGTCTTTGTTATGCCTCTGCATGCCTTTCCCATGGAGGAGAAAGATAACTCGTAGAGAAACAGTGATAAAGTTCTATTGAGAAATGCTATGTACAATAAGAAAAAAATTACTGGGAGCTGCTATTTATGCCTCCTTTCTGATAATGCCGTGAGGATAGCCAACGTATGTCTTTCTCTCTTGGAAAATTACGGTACAGTTTGACTCTTTCTAATGGCTGCCTTGTTTCATTTTTCTGAAATGCCACGTTGTTGGTAGGAAGAGCCATATACATACAACCTGTGCTTACAATCTGGGAGTCGGCATAGCGACGTTGTATTGCTAAGCAACAGTTGGCATCATGCTGTCTGCTAGACCCAATCCCCCTTCATTCTCTTTGCCTGAAAAATCTAGATCAGCATCTAGCTTAAGGCTTAAGTAGTGAAAAAGAATAGTAGATTGAGATCTTCTTACTTTGTGTAAAGTTTGTAATTTGTTTTGTTAGTAAAGCCTTAAATAACAATTCAGAGACATGCAGTCAGAATGTGCTTTGTTCATCCCTGGAATGGCAAATCCTAATGATCTCGGTGCCTTGCAGTAAGGTGTCTATCGTGTGAAGTGAGACCAGTTTCCTACACAGCCAACAATGCCAGATCTCACCAAATACAGCATGAAATAGCTACATTGTGTAGAAAAGTGCATTTTTATACTAGTGGATTGTAGGAATAAAGTAGGTCTTAGATATTCTTGTTAGTGTGTATAAGCACTGTAGGATTTAATCTGAAAAAATGATGTGTGCACTGGAGAGTAATATTAATAGCCCTAGATTTTAAATGCTTTTTTTTTGGTTAAGGGAAGACTTTCTTTGCTGCTTCTGCAAAAGCTAACACTTGTTCACACAGAAAGCACTTTAAAAATATAAATAAAAATCCCAATGGGAGATACTACTAGTTCAGCAACTCCACGTGGCTACCTGTTGGTTTTTGTTTAGTTATTGATAATTCTAAGTGAAACTTGTTGCTAAGCTTCTTAGCTAAATATCAGATATGCACTGAAAATCCATCCTCTTCTCTTTCTTGACTTGGAAGACGTGGATGATTTTTGTTCTATTTTTTGTTTGGGTTTTTTTGTTTGTTTGTTTGGGGTATTTTTTTCTTTCATTACTCTTGTGAATCTCCATTTAATCACTACAGTGAATCATGAAACATTCCCAGTTTCGAGTTTTTATTAGCTACATTCCCAGCTACTCAGTGATGTAGGGTCATTCTTACAGTATATTTTGACCAAGTCCAGGAAAGAAGTATTTTGCCACTTCTTTTGTTGAGAATTTTCCTCTGTCTAGCAGATCCCTTTGTAACATTTGTATTAAATTTCATTCTCTATTTCTTTTTTTTGTTTCATCCTTTGTTTCCAAGCATATTTCATACACTACATTTACTTCTTCCTTTGTTGTGTTCCGGTAACCTTTGTATAAGAACGTATGCATAGACATTAATATAGCCTTCATTTAATGAGTATTTAGACTTTACATACTGAGCTTCCTTCATATTTTAAAATTATTTCGGGTTATTCTTGCTGCCATTTGTTAAATCTTATGTTTCTTTTCTAACGTGAGTTTCTGTTACTTCATTTTGCAGAACAAATGTGTTGTGCCATGAGTGGTTGTAAAAATGAGTGTAAAATAGCAAATGTTTTTCAAGGAACTGATTGATTGTGTGAATCTGTTCACAAGCTCCACTGGTGTGATGTCCGCACGTGCAGAGACACGTTTTCTGATCATAGGAATGAGCCAGAAGACTAAGCACTGTTTGTACTATTTGCCAGTTGACTTTTCAGTGAAGCTCAAGGTCTTACTACCTGTAGGATAGTCTAAATGCCCCAGCACCATATAGTTCAAAGACATCCTTAAGCAGTTGATTTTTGTCTTGAGTACTTGTTAGATGGTAAAAGTTGGAGCTTCAGATGAGAAATTTTCCATTTGCAAGTTTCTCAAGAATTTTTCTCCTGACAGAAATACATATCAACTGGGACTTGCAGCCTGGCAATATTCAGAAATATTTTT
The DNA here is from genome assembly GCF_965140245.1 of Athene noctua. Classification (NCBI taxonomy): domain Eukaryota; kingdom Metazoa; phylum Chordata; class Aves; order Strigiformes; family Strigidae; genus Athene; species Athene noctua. The sequence goes on from NC_134041.1 coordinate 56,377,614, forward strand.
ACATGCACTATTGTCCAGATTTTTGCGCGCTTCCTCCAGACTTTTCTTTCAGTATTCTTCAGAAAACTTGGAAGGTGATGAGGTTTTTTTTCTATTTTTTTTTTTTTTTTTAAAGACTTTGTTGCTTTTGGAGAATGGCAAACGTTTTTTTTTTTCCCTGTAGAGGAAATTGTTTTGCCAGGACCCTGAGCTGTGTGATGTATGCCCAGGTTCTGGTAATAGGAGTCATGGCATTGAATGATGCTATCTGTAATTCTAAAAAGTCATTTTGGAGACATCTGGAAAATGATAGAGTTTTTGTTGGTAGAAAGGTCAGGATAGAAGGACTTCTACCGTAGGATATATGCCTTGCTTGCTTAACGTATTATACACAGTTTAAGAATAATCCTTAATATGCACAATCTACTTCTGCGTGGTTGACTTCAGCATTGGAAAGCATTGTATTCTGTGTATCTCCTGTTTTGGGATGATAGCTCCGTTTCCCCATATGAAAAGTTTGAAGTGTAGAGTGAGACAACAGAAGAATCTGAAGTCTAAGCTTGTTCTGTGCCTCTGTGTAAATCTAACGATATATTTATACCTGTTTTCTATCTGTAGGAAATCTCTCAAGTCTAAGTCGTCTTGGCCTGAGGTACAATAGGCTGTCAGCAATTCCGAAGTCTTTAGCAAAATGCAGTGAACTTGATGAACTGAACCTGGAGAACAACAACATTTCTACTTTACCAGAGGTGAGAGTTAGAGGAAGTGAATTGGGGAGGAAATTGGTGTTTTGTAGTGAGATTAGAACATGTGGAATTACTTAACTCTGAGGAATACTCTGTTTTAATTTACTTGCGTGTAATGTGAAATATTGCAATTCTGTACATATTAGGTATATCTAACTAGTACAGAAGAACTAATGTCATACAACTTTAATCAAAAGTGGGAGCAATACATGTGATTGTATTTGCAGTCTGATCTCTTTAGAAAACCTAAAATAAGGAGTACAGGTTCCCACCATTCAAGCTAGAGAAGTATTTATCAGTGTTTCTGTTTCATGGAGGTGGGGAAGAAGCACAAGACTGAAAAATGGGATATCTCTTTCCCCATGTAATTGAGGCAAGAATGACCTTTAAGAGAGAGAGAGAGTAAAGCTTTTCACAACTACTTGACCACAGCATTCTCATTTTAATGTGGAAAAGTGTGCTGTTGACATCAATGTGATAGTTTCTGGCAACTCACTGACACACCTTTCATCAGTTATGAAAAAAAAAAATTTGTATCATTTTTCATTTTTCAGTGACTCTGAGGATCACAGGAGAAAGACAAATCTGTTTTCTTGCTTTTCTTTTCATAGCTGCTGCACTTGATTATCTTAGCTGGGTCTCTCTTGCTTCAAACTTAGCGTGGGACCAAGGAACATGCCTGTAGTTAGAAGTTCTGGAGCCACCTTGTCATTCTCTTCAATTAATACATTCACTGAACAGAGTGCTTTGCTAGCTCTGGAGTGAAGAGGCAGAAGGTCCTAGTCCTCAGTGCATCAGTATTTGTCTACTCCTTCTCCAGAGTTGTCTGGAAACGTGCCCCTGTGGACTCCCAGTTTCACAGTCCTGGATAGCTAGTTGGTTGCAGACCATTTTTTAAATACAGCTTTGATGTCAGCAGACTTTGAAACTATTTACACTGCTAGGTTATACCTTTAAACCTTTTCATTTTCGTAATTTCTTGAGACTGTCAGGACAGCAGCGTGTGAGATGCTTGGCTACATACTGTATATTTTTGGTGCTAGTAAGCATTTAGAGAAAAATGTTTGACTTGAAACATTAGTGCCTGGGAAGAAAAGGCAGAAAAAAATCTCATGCGATTGATTCTTATTTTGGATATTTCTTCCATTGCTTTAGAACATTTTGAGGTGAAGACTTCAGGACACAACATAGAGTTTATATTCTGTTCTGTTTTAATGATGGTCCAAAGTGCTTTCCTAAGCTGTCATCCCTATTCCACCCTCTCATGCTGTATAAATTAATAGTATAAAATGAGTTAAAATGTTATCTAAAGAGGTATATAGGAAACTATGCATAGAAGAAAATCAAAATGCATTCGGAGTTAGGCAAAGTACTCATAGTAACAAAGTGAAGTAGCTAACTACTTTCTTTCAGATAAATTTCTGAACTCAGCAATGATAGACTGAAAACAGATAATTTAATAAATGTTTGGGTAAAACTATCATTTAAGAAAATACTACTGAGTGAAAGCCCCCAGGCTGCCTTTAAGATGAGAGCTAAGGTAGCCCACCCCACCCAGACATATTATAAAAGCAACTACAGTATAATTAAAAAAAGCTAATGTGAAGGATGATTACTTGCTTTAAAATATGTTCAGTCATAATCCAAAACTCTTTATGACTCTGCTGCCTTCTTCATGTATATTTGCCAACAATATGTTAACACTTAAGCTGCTACCTTGCAGGAGTGTATAGTTTATACTGTAATCTGTTTAAAGTAAAACATTCTGTGCTATAATACAAAGAACTGTATCTGTAGAAGAAACATAGCTGAAGCTGGTGACACAATGCCTAATAAATATTTTATCTTAAAAGGATGGGCTGGGAGAAGTCAGCACTGCCTCTCATAGACATAAGAGCATTGTTCTCTTTCTACTGCCAAAGCTTTCTTGCTTCCCTTCAAATGTGTTTAATTACTCTAGGCTATTAGAGTGTATTAGCTAACATATTTTTAATATTTTTTGTATGGAAGCAGACTTCAAAAATGTCTTTTTGAAATGCCAAAATCCATTTGAAGCAATAGAGCGTGTTTGTAACAGAGCTCAGGGACTGTCTAACTCTGGGACAAAGAATAGCTGTTAAAGTATAGCTAGAAGCAGTATTTCCTAATCAAAGATTATACTAGTTAATGATTAGGTTAGATTAATACTGATTTGAAGATCCAATATTTTATCTTTAGGGGGAAAATTGCTTCACTAATATTTGTTGAGATGCCCCCAGAATTGTATTTCAGTCCTTAAAGCTTTAGCTGTGACATGTAGGCATGTCCTTATTTGATCCTGTTTTATTTACAATAATGTTAATAAACTATTTAGAAAAGTAGCCAGAGCTTTCCTGGTGGAACAGCAAAGCCGTGTTCTTAAAGCTTTTACAATGAATATAGCACTGGAATTGCAATCCAGAAATACTGACATTAGAAATGTGGTTAAAATCATTATCTTGTTACCATTCATTCCTGATTGCAGATGTTGCATTATTTATGGTATGTAATACCATGCATAAATCTCCAGTTTCTGTAATACTTAAGCAAATAGGGCTGAATTCAAGTTGGCATAGTAATAAGCAAAGGTGACACTTCAGCAGTAATTTAGATCTCATTATTCATGCCAACAGTTCAGCAACGTGCTTGGCACGTAGCTAACAGATAAACTCTGAGATCTGCACTGCTGAGATTTTAGAATCTAATTAGATTGCGAAGTGGAATGAGACTCTGGATTCAGTGGGAAGCCACTGTTATTCAGTTTAACTCCAAGCTTCTTGCTTTTCATTTCTTAAAGGAGAAAAAACCAAAAAGGTGGAGTAGTAACTATTTAGGAATATTTTGAAAACAGGAAAACACCCTAGAATTTCCAAACCCTTCCCTTTCTGTTCTTTTTCTCTGTCCAGTCTGTTTATCTGAAACCGTTACAGCCTAAAAAGGAAACTTCCACCAGATGTGATCACAATATGGATTTTTATTAAATTAGTAAAGATTTGTACTGGAAGTATGGGCCACACTCTCAACTGTGAGCAGGGATCAGAACGGAGCGAGCTGCAGTTGGATGGCATCGGCCGGAGCCAGGGCCGCAGCTCCGGATGGACACGCTGCTGACTGCGCCTGCCGGCCGCTGCTGCCGTGACCTTCCGAGCTGCCCACGGTGTAGCCATGTGGTAGTAGAAAAATTCCTTTTGGAGGAGAAGGGAGTTACAAAACCTCCTAAACTTGTGCTTTAAAATGCGATATCTTTGCTTTTTCTGTGTCTGGAAATATGTAAGGAGAAAGGGGGAAATAAGGTAAAGACTGATGACTCTGAGCAGAGGTTATTGCTGATGGAAGTTTTACCAAATTTAACACTGGTTTATGTGTTTTGCAACACTTATTAAGGGGGTGAACTTGAGGGGGAAAAAACATTTCTAAGGAGACTCATGAGGGAAAAGAGATGTATTCAAATAAATCTGTCCTAAGTTCCTGGGTGGTTTTCTTCTCTCTACAGGGTCTTTTATCCAGCCTTGTCAAACTGACTAGTTTAACACTGGCCAGGAACTGCTTCCAGTCCTATCCCGTGGGTGGCCCGTCCCAGTTCTCCACAATCTACTCTCTCAATATGGAGCACAACCGCATCAATAAAATCCCCTTTGGAATTTTCTCTAGAGCTAAAGTATTAAGTAAGCTGAACATGAAGGTAAGTCACAGAAACATGCTACTGTGTGTAAAATCAATGAGGAGCACTGTTTGCTGCTCCATGAATTCTGGCAAACTTAATGATACAAGGAATGAATTTATCACGCTGAGGTGGACACTGCTGGTGTCACATATAGAAACAATTCTGCGTTAGTTTAAAAATGTACCATCAAGGTTATTACTTATTTGTCTTTATTTTTGTTAGTTAAGCTTTTGTCACATTTTCTCAAGTTTGAACAATGAAAATAAAGTTGCTTGCAAAGTTCTTAAATATTCATGTGGGATGTGAACATATAGTGTAGCTTATTTCTCCCCCCCCCGTTACAGTTTAGATTATAAAGAAAATTATGTAAAATATTTTTTTTTAATATATTCTTTCAAAACCTAAGTTTGGAGACTTTTGGCAGTAGCTGTAGAGCACAAAAAAGAACCTGTAAGTCTGTGCTAGGTACACTCAAAGTGAAGAGAACTAGGGAAAAGAGAGTATGTTTTTCTATGAATGGGTTTGTGTCAAGTTCTTAAATTATTTAAAACAAAAATAATATTTGATCAGTATCTAGGCTCAGCTACTGTTTTAGAATATTTTTTGGCACAAATGGATTCTCAATTTGCATTAAGACCATTTTTTTTAATCACATACCTGTTTGTAATTTTGCATGTTTACCAGGACTTTATATGACCTGGGGTGTTTTTAGATTTTGTGGTGTCTGGTCTAGATAAAATTTTGTAGCAGCATTTTGAGCAGTAAGATGTTCAGATTCATTTCAGATGCTTTCACTCTGAGCCATTAAGGTGTATTTCCTTTGTGTTGTGTTTGTTTTCTTTTTTTTTCTTCTTCTTTTTTTTTGTGTGTGTGGTGGGCTTTTTTTTTTTTTTAAAGCAAACTCCATATATTTTTAGGATTCCAGTGTTGCTGATAGCATCTTTGTAAGTTATGGTGCATTTTCTGTTCTTTTTTTCCCCCCACACATTCCATTGTACTCAGCAAAGAAGGTACAAAAAAATGTTTAAACTACTTGGACACATGAAATCTTGAGAATTTTTCCACTTCAGTTCATATTAGTAACACAGAGTCAATTCTATAACTCTAGGTCGGGATTGCTTATTAAGTTTGGAGGAATTTAAAAAATACTTGGCCAGTTATTTACATCGTATTCTTCCAATTTAATTATCAACTATTTTTATGAAGTATTTTGTAAGCAGTTTGTTTAATCTCTCAGATGCCTTGCCAACTTCTTGCAAGTGCAGACCCTAAATATTTGATATGTTAAATCACAGGACAATCAGCTGACCTCTCTCCCCTTGGACTTCGGGACTTGGACTAGTATGGTAGAACTGAACTTAGCGACTAATCAGCTCACAAAAATCCCTGAGGATGTATCTGGGCTTGTTTCTCTTGAGGTGAGAAGAGTATAAACAAACAGCTAAGTGAATCCCTGCAAATAGGCGTTTTCTACTTCAGGTTTAAGTAATATTACTTTTGAGTCAAATAAAGCCAAATATATATGTCTATGTATGGTGTTTAATTAGATGTGTTGCATCTGTTTATGGTTGTAGTCAACAGCTTTTTTGAATGTTGCTCTTTAGGTTCTAGATGAGTGTCTGCACAAAGGACTAAGTACATATATATTTTTAACTATGTAGTTCTAATTTTTCTCAAGAGAAAGTTAGTCTTATAAATGCAATGGCACTGAACTCAGTTGATTCCTGGAGAGACCAGCATGGAAACAGCAGGGATCAGAAAAATGTAATTAAATGGTCTACAGCCAGAAATGGCTTGAATGTAGTGCTGTGAACCTTGTAGGCAACCACATGGGAATTCTCAGCCTTTTAGCAGGAAGAACTTGTAGGTTGAAACTGTGAACTAATCCTGATGTGTGCCCTATTCCTGCTTCCCAAGGTACCATCAGCAGAGACAAACTTAATTGCCTTGGAGGGATGTAAAGGTAGAGGTGCTTGTCCGGGCAGTTGAGGGGAGTTCGTAGCCTTTGTGAAGTTGCTGGGAAAAATCTGTTAAAGTAAAACAGCAAATGGCATATTTGAAATTGCAAATTTTCAGCGTGACTGCTGCTCTGAATTATTAATAATTCCTGTAGTTTGGGGCAGAATTGTATGTCAGGGTAATAGCTATTTAGTGGTCTGGTTCCCTTTAGGTTAAGGCTGTGATTGATGTGATTGGGAAGTTAGTAACCTCCAACAGCTGGGTTTGCTGGTGGTCTGCTGGCTGCCAAAGCTGGAGAGCTGCATGGTTGGCAAACCTCGTAGCACTATTTTTCTCTGTAATTAAAGATTCAAATACAAAGAACTATTTGGGCAGTGTTTATATAAAAGTGAAGGTTCCCACAGTAGTGCTAAGTCAGCTCCCTTGCATGTAGCTAATATTTTCTGTTCCTGCCTTTGTTTCTTGATACGCAATTAAAACATTGCTATTCTTACCATTCTGCATATATCGTAGCGCGTAAAGGAGGGCCACCAAAATACTTCTTGTTCTAATGCTAAGACTTTGGCTTTTATTAATTTTGATTTTCACTTTGATTTTAGCCTTGCATTCTATCCTGTTCCTGCCTTTGGTGTTCCCACGTTACATGAAGCTAGTGAGAGTTGGGATTGGTAGAAGCCAGGCATTTGCAACCTTGGCTGGCTTAGCAGGGGGTTCTGTGTGGCTAGGATGAAGGTCCACACTGGCTGCTCTTCCACATCCTTGTATTTCGGTGTGCCTTGTTAAATAACTAGTTAATAGCACTGTTTAATCAGTAATTAATTACCTTACTACTCACTGTGTTGTTATGAGGCTTGATTACTTCTAAGGACTGCAAGAAAAACGGTATGCTAGGGTAACGCTGTTAACTTCCTTGTGGTATAATGAATAACTCTGTTAACTGACATTGCAAATAAGGATACATTTCTTGAATCTAGAGTATTTATCAGAAAGGTGGAGAAAAACAAGAGGATAACACTGTAATAAGGACAGGTGTTTGATAGGAGACCATTTTGGAAAGCCCGGGGATACCTGTGCAGTGTTCTGCTTAGGTGCACTGATCTGTATGTTTACTTGCTGCTGCTCCTAACCAAAGGGACATTGGGAGAAGAGGAAGTATTACACTTTTTAAGGAGGACTTGGCAAGCACAGCAAATAATATAAAACGTGGTTATGAGATAGCTATCTGGAAGCGTAACAAAATGATAGGGAAGTCCAGGAAGAAATTGGTTTTCTTTGGTCATTTGAAGAAATAGGGTGTTCTTTGGTTTTACATTGCATTTATTATTATGTAAAACAACATTTGACAGAATTCTGTCATAAATCGATGTATTTGTATCATTAGTCTTAAAAAAATTATGTTAATCACTGATTTGCCTTTTTCTAATCTTTTCAGTTTGCTTCCATAATTTAAATGTAGGCTAATCTTTGACTTCATTACTTGAAAATATAAAGAGATCCTGTCTTAATTTATTATTTACTTACTGTGTTGCTGAAATTCTGTGTGTTTGGTTGTTTTGTCTTTTTTTGAGGTTCTTATCTTGTCAAACAATCTCCTAAAGAAACTTCCGCATGGAATTGGAAATCTACGGAAACTCCGGGAGTTAGATCTAGAGGAAAACAAACTGGAATCCTTGCCAAATGAAATAGCTTACCTCAAGGATCTGCAGGTGAAACAATAATTGGCCAAGATAAACATCTTACATCCTTTATTTACACCATACTGATTTAATTATAGCTAGTTTGATGAGGGAAATTATTTGGGACTGGACATAGAACCAAAAGTTAAGAATCTTCTGTGACTTCATCCAGTCTGTCCCCACTAATTCTTTCCCAGATTTATCAGTTAATATTGAACAAACAGATTTTGGTGAGTTTAACTGTTGTACCATGAGTACTACTGAACAAGTCATGTTCATGAAAGCTTTTATATTTAGCCATGTGTTTTACTATGCACTGTTTTACTTTTACATTTAGTGGTGCTTAGTAGAGGTCTGAAATGTTGTTGAAGGGTAGAAAATGCTTTGTTCAAATGCTGGAGATTAAAGCCCATCACTTTATCAGCTGTATATCTTGTTACTTGTGGTCATTTGAAGCAAAAGTAATTAACTTAATTTCTAAAAACGTGTTTTTCCCTTTAGAAATTGGTTCTGACTAATAATCAGTTGAGCACCCTTCCCAGAGGCATTGGTCACCTTACCAATCTGACTCACCTTGGGCTTGGAGAGAATCTTCTCACACACCTTCCTGAGGAAATTGGTAAGATTCCATTCTCTGGTTTTATGCAGTATGCCCGAGCCAAAGCAGTTACTGACACATTAGATAGGCATCTACTCTGCTTGTAAGTAGAGGCCACAAAATTCACTTGAAACTTCTAGATATACACAACCTGATGTGAAGCATGGGCCACAGGAACAGCTCTATAGTGTATGATCTTTATCTTGCTGAACTGTAGTGAAATCAACAGTCTAGCTTTTTTTAGTTCTTCTGCAGAAAGCTGCTGAACACACATTATCTTGGAGTGGTGAGATTCCTTTTCTCTCTAAATTCTCCCATAATTTGCATATTATCAATCACTCAACTTTATAAACCTGTTCTTGGAAAGAGAAAGGAAACACACTAGTCCTACTGTAATTCCATTGTTTAGACAAAAACCTTGTGTAAGGTGTAGACAGCTAAAGCAAATGTTTCTGCTGATAGACCCACTGCACACACTTCTGCTCATAGATCATCATATTGTTTTTCACCTTAATGAGGTAAGAAAAGGAAGAAATCTACAGAGAGAAAGGGAGGATAAGAATTCTTGAGATATTCAGAGTAAGTGGGGTTCAGAGCATCTGAAACTCAGAGCCCAGGTTTCTTTTATATTTGGTCACAAGCCTATAGGTCCAGAGCATGATTCTGAGCACTTAATATCTTAAAGTTAGAGCTTATTATGGAGGAAAAAAAATGATGGGACAAGCTGCACAAAGAAAAATGTAGTCAGAAACAGTGATGTGCAGATGGGGAGGGCATAGTGTGTCACTCCCAGCATCTTTAGTAAAGAGCCATTACAGCTTCTGCTCATATTGTATGTGCCTCAGTGTGAGAAGGGCCTAAAACAATCCAAGTCTGGAGCTTTGTAATTTAGTTCATAAGTTAGTGGAGAGAGTTTGGATGGGTGGAAGCCAGCTGTGGAATTAAAATCAGTAAGCACACTTGAAGTACTATTGTAGGAATACAATTTAGTTATTAAAGCTGGTTGTCTTAACAGATTAAAGAGTACTTAACTATTTTCAGATGTGGCAGCTTCACCTGTCATGCTATCAACTATTTCTCATTATTTCTTCTATATCCTTTCATTTTTGTTGGTTTTCCATGCCTTGAGGCCTGGCTACTGCTTTCTTTTGTGAAAGATTAAATAGGTTATAGGAGATTTTTATGGTACGTAAGATTGGAAAATGGATATTGTTTTGAGGAGGACTCGTATGTTTGGAGTGTATTTCAAAGATATGAATTAATTTTGATATTTGATTGTTGTGGAGGAATAGAGGTCTTAAGAAAGAAGAAATTACTCTGTTTTCGAGCTTCTAGTTAATTATATTGCAGTATCTGTAGTAGAGGCAAGTTATAAAATTTGAATTTAGGAAAATTATTTCACACAGGTTTGTTCCATTTAATAAATTCACTGCTGTGCAAAGATCTCTCCTGCTTTCTTCCTGGGGTGCATTACAGTTACAGCTTCAGGTCCTTAATATACGGGTTCTAATTACATAAAAGGTGTGGCATAGATATTTTCAAAGAGATAATAGATATTGTATGGTATAAATTTTTTCTAGGCTCTTCTAACTAGATAGCTATTCAATGTTGCCTGCAATTACAAAGCACTTGGTTGAACAGTTACGATGATGCCCCTCTCAGTTCTCTTATTCAGTGTATTCTCAGTTCAGTTGTTATCTAAAGGAGATATAGTAATGGATATTTTTACAGGGAAGCTAAAGCTTGGTTCTTGCTTAGGTACGAGTGAACAGAAAACTTGCTGTGCTTGAAAACAGGAATTTGGATGAGTCACTGTCTCAAGATTCTATATAGTAAAGAATGTTCAGATGGATTTAAAGCTTCTGTCTAAAAGTTATAAACTGCATGAATGAAAAAAATACTATGTTGTATTGTTTTATTTTAACCAGGTACACTGGAGAATCTGGAAGAACTGTATTTGAATGACAACCCCAATCTGCACAGCCTTCCCTTTGAGCTGGCTCTTTGCAGCAAACTGTCAATAATGAGTATTGAGAACTGCCCGCTCAGCCACCTCCCACCTCAGATTGTTGCAGGAGGACCCTCCTTCATCATTCAGTTCCTAAAAATGCAGGGACCATATCGTGCCATGGTCTGATGCTAATCGGATTGTCCAATACACTGTACAAAATACAAACTGCATTAATGTTGTAATTGTCTGTATATGTATATATAATATAATATATGAGGTTTATATTATATTATATATATATATATAAAAATATATAAATAATATAAAAAGGCAAATTTAAGACTGCATTATGTGTTTCTGCTAATAGAGGAATCATAGCCATTTAGATTTTTTTTTTATTCTGTAAAAATGCTTGTCTAAGTTTTCTTTGCTGAATTTGATGGAAGTTGTCTGAATAATCTGGAAATGCCAGTTCATTTTAAGCAATTGCCAATGAACTCAAAGTTTAAATTTAAGGGACAAAAATAGTTTTGCTTAGATTTACTTTCATTTAAGAGAAATGTATAACCTTTATATAATGAACTTTTCTGTTTTCCTCCCTTTTTTTTTTTTTTTTTTTTTTTTTTTGTGTGTGTCAAAACCTGAAAGGGTCATGTGTCCTGAGGTTGGGATTTTCTTTTAACTTATTTTGAGATTTGAAGCAAATGGTGTTTTTATATTGTTTACAGTCAGAGTAAATCACTGGATTTTGTTTTATTCTGATTTGCTCTGTTTTAATCAATTATATCTAGAATTTATATGCCTCTGCTGATGAATTTTTATCAACCGGTTTGTATACTAAAAACATACACTCATCAGAACAACTGGCAGGTGAAGAGGATGCAGTCAAAACAAAAGAAAAAGAAAAGAAAAAAAAGCAAAAAAAAAGAGCTTGAATTCCTTTAAATCTTGCTTCCTGAGTTATCAGTTGCAGGCATAACATATCTGAACTGAGCCTTTTGTGGTTGGTCTTTTCTAGCACAAGTAAACCTTTTCAGATTGGTAAAAATGTTGAGTATACTCAGTGAAGAGCGGTTTTCATTTTGTGAAGTAACGAGTCCATGAGGTCTAACAGTACAGTTAAGTGGCAAGGAAATAATATATATGTACATTTTTATTACAATGTTGAGTCATAAACTACAACAGGCAATTTTAAGGATTCCTTATAGTCCTTGTACAATAAATGAATGTGTCTTACTTTTAAACACTGCAATATATGTAAGTTTTAAGGTTGGTTAACAATGTACTATGGTTTTATATCTTGACTTGCCTTGTACCTCCTTCCATTATGGAACTTCTGTGTCCAAGCACAATATCTTCACACTGTGCTGTTTTGCTGCTGAACTAAATGCACTTTTCCCCACAGCTGGGGCACTTGCTTCAAAATATTCAGTTCAGTATCTTGAGTATTCTTTTTTAACTTCATCCTATCTGTTTCAGTATTAAACCGATCTATTAAAAAAGAGGCACCTTTTTCATTTGTGCATAGCTGTTGGTAGCTCAAGAGAAACGCTGTAAGTAGAGGACATTCAGTTTTATCATGACTTTTCTTGTTTTAAAAGGCAGAAGATGCTTCAGGGAGATTTACACTATTGCTGCACTTGTAGGGCCAGTTGTCCTTTTTCGGGAGGGTAGGAACTCGAGGTGGTTGCATTCCATGGTTACTCAAGCACTGTCCAGTTTATACTCATTGGAATTGCTGCTGGGGTAGTGTGACATAAGAGGAGTGTACCTTTTGAACAAAATCAAATCAACCAATGCCATGGGATATCTATTTCACATGCAGAAGTCTGGGGAATATTATTTCTGGCTTTCAGGCATGCTTACTTAGACATATTGCCTTGATCTATTTGCATTCTGTTTTGTTGTACGTCTTTTCGTTAACAAGGAGTAAGTTTAAATGGAAGGCAGGTGGAGATATAAAACCTTAGAGGGCTTAAACATGCTGTAAAACTATTGTAGATGTCACTGGATTTTGCTGAGTAATGTTCTGTTCTTTCTCACACACTCTGTCTCTATTTTCCCCCCTCCTTTTTTTTTTTTTTTTTTAATTTTTACATCTACTGTAGCTTTTCAGTTTAGACTTTAGTTTATAAAAGACTAGTTCCTTACAGTTCTGCCCGAAGTTAATCTTTCTCAGCATTAAGGTGTTAAAATATGAGGATGCTGAAATGCTTAGTATCAAGACTCTAACTTCTGAATATACTGCTAAATCTGTATTTGTGCCCTCAGGTCACTAGGGAAAACTGGTTTGATTAATATGGTTCCTTAAAACAAAAGTGGCGACCCCTTGTGTTTTCAGGCATCTTGGTCTCATTCCCTGTCTGCTCCTCAATCCCCTTTTTATGAGTCGAAGGGATTGAATTTGTTCAGTTTGTAAATATGTTGATTATTCACCTTGTTAAGGTACATGGTTAATGACTGTATGATTGGAGCTAACCCTCTTTCACATAAATTCTTGTGGAGAAGTTGGCTGCCAAACTAGTGCTCGTTACACTCGCTTAAAAACAAACTACTCTTTTCATTACACTCATAGGAATAAATAAAGCTATGTTTTAATTCATTACTATATTAAAAACAGGATATTTTTTCAAACTATCTTTGTACTAGTATGGTTGTTGCAATGCCAGATAATCCTGAGCCCTGTTTTAGGAGCTTAATTTTATACATTCTGAGGTGAACGCTTATTTTTTCAGTGTCTCGAGAGATTTGAATAAAATCAGTGCAAGAGAAGTTCTGGTACAGGAGAAATCAACTCAGAAGACTTTGAAAAGTTCTTTATAATTATTCAAAAGTTTAAGTATTAAATGTGTGGCATGGTTTGGGAGCAGGTGCATATAAATCCATGTAAGTACATTTATATCCAAATCTGTACACAGATCTATATAAATCCAGCTGTTTTGATCAGTCAAAACAGTCTTACATCCTGACCATAAGACTTTTGCATTTCCCAGGATGCTGGATTGTTAACTGGTGCAGTTTCTAAATTGTATGTAATGCCTGATGACATTCAACTGGACACATGCTTCTACATATTTAAGAATTTTGTTTGGCCTAATCAATTAAAGTATGAATAGAAAGAACTTCATCCTGACAAGTGTATGTATAATACATACATATATCTGTGTGTATCTATGTATGTATGAAAGTATAGACAAGGTGGATAAATTAATTCTTCATGGCATCTTTGAAAACAAGATGGAGAAACAGGTGATTCCCAGATACTTGTATTAAATATTTATTCCTTGCCATACTGGGGGAGATAATTTAAAAGGGTTATTGAAAAGTGTGACAATCTTTATTTTGAGTGCAAATCATGACCTTGAATGCTTGCCCATAGATAAAATACAATTTTGTATGTGTCTGTGCCTATGTACATAAGAATCTGTACATATACACATGCCCTGTAAAGACACTCTCCTGAATCATGTTTTGATTTAACAAGGTAAATTACTGTACTATAGACTATATAGTATTATGGAAGTCTGGTAAGGTGTAAAGCAGATTAGTGATTTGTTGAATAATGAAAAGAAGGAAAAATTGCCATTGTGACTCATGGTCACGTACTGCATTTAAATTACACACTAGAAAGGTGTTTGGTAATTCTTTGCAAAAATGTTTTCTTTTAGTGTAAACCCATTAAAGTTCTGTCTCTGGCTGTCCCGTATTTAAGTTTATCACCAGAGTTGCCTAGTATAAATGCAGTGGAAATTCTGCTTTAAAGCTGGGTCACATGTTTGTGTAAGTGGCACTTTTCTGTTTGCCAGATGCTACTGGGAACTTTTAAATTCATACACCCTTTTTAGAAAGAGATTTGGTTTTTAGAATATTTGCTTCAGTGCCTCTCTTGGATTTAGGGTTTCTCTGCAGTTTTGTCCATCTTTTGCTAATGTTGTGTGAGAAAGTGCATGTTCAGACTTCTTGAAGGTTGTGTTTGCTCATGTACATGATTTAGTAAATTAGAACTCAAACTGTCTAGCTGGTTAGCACTTAAACCCATTGTGTCACCTGGAATTCAAGTATCATCTTTAATCCCGGGTGTTTGAAAAAATAACTTTTATTTAACAACTAGAAAACTTTGAGAGGTTATTTTTTCCTTTTTTGTTTTTTTGTTTTTTTTTTGTTTGTTTGTTTTGTTTTAAATCCTGCACTAAATTAGGTTTCTGAGTCAATACAAACCCATATCAGGGTAGTCTTCATATCTGGATGCAACTAAGAATTTTCCCACAGTCAGTATCACACCTCGGTTGTATCAAATCGGCATGTCAGAATAGCTTCTAATTAGAAATTAGAAATGTGCAGTTGTCAGTAATTTGCACAACACAAACTTCGAGGCACAGTAAGGACAATTACAAACAAACGATAGTATCTGCAAATGGGTTTTGGTTTTATGTTAGCAAAGATCAGAAAATGATGTTTATTATTCTGATGTTTAGGTCTTAACCAGGACTGCACAGGACTTTTGCTGTGGAAAATACGAGACCACACTAATTTTGTGGTTAAAAGCTAAACAAGAGTGTAAACAGTCTACAAAAATGTACTTTTAATCTGAATTATTGTAATGTTGATTGTTATGTCTATATAAAAGATTGCCTTGCTTTTTTTATAAGAGTCATTCTGTATCAATGCATTCATTATAAATAGTATATTTGTAAATAAGCTGCCACTGAGTTTCAAAATGTTTTTGAAAGATTTCTAGTATTTCTAGTCTAACATTAACTTGGATGTAAGTTGTACTTTTGCAGTGCCCCAAATTATCAAGAACTGCTTTCTCATTACATACTCATCAGTCTTCAAAAGACCTCAAGTAAAATATAGATTTTTTTCATATAGAGCAATTACAGGAAACTTCAAAAGTTGCATGACTGCTTTACTCAGTCATGTAGATTGGACACCTTTTATAAACCAAATGTTGGTAAAATCTTTTACCTTTATTTTGTTATAGTACAGTAGGACATACAGTAAAAACCACCCACCTTTCTTTCTGAAAAGGAAAATGTCTTGGGTTTTAGTGCAAAATGCATTCCAACAACAACAAAATTAGAGCAGGTATGGAGTTCTGGTGCCTAAAAGATGCCAGCATTTAAACTTCTGGTTTAATAAAAGACAATATTGCCAAGCTGACATGATACAGCTCTAAACTGATGTCTCTTAACTCTGTAAAGCCCATTACAATAGACACTGTTTCAAGAAGGTCATGCATGCATTATGTCCTACAAGCAAAAAAAATGCTAGTATCATTTGAAGTCGGAATAGAAAGGCCTCAGCAGTTTGAATACAATGATGACGAGGAGGGCACCATTGTACTTGCTAAAGCTGATCGCTTTGAAAAACTGGAACGGGTTCTCATAGTGTGCTGCAGTCACTTGTGCAATAATCAGAGTACCTCTGTCCTTACATCAGATCTCTGCTGCTTAAAATCAGGAGAGGGTCTGATTAAACTGCATACAGGTCTGTCTTCGAGTGAAGTTGATCCCTGTTACTGTAAGTGATCCAGCAATCTGAAAACAAGCTACGGAAGTGGCCAGTCTCATCACAAGAGTGGATGTCCCATGCCATGGTGTTGGACCATGTACCATCCCTCCCCCGTCCCACAGGGCTGAGTGGTGGATGTGTACGGAATGTAACAGGGATGTGCAGTTCCTCTGGCATACTGCTCCAGACCTTGCCAGCCAGAGTTTGAAGGGCTTGCGAAAAGGAAACAGCATCTGTATCGCTGCATTTAATAGCCCTTGATAGATGAGGCAAATTCACAGAAGAAAGTGCTTGCTTTTTTTTTCTTTTTTTCTTTTTTTCTTTTTTTCTTTTTTTTTTTTTTTTTTATTCTAAATCTATTTGTATTTCTGGCTTCTGCAATATCCTGTGTCTAATAATTCTACAATCTAATTATGTGCTGGGTGAAAAAGTACTTCCTTTTGTTTGTTTTGAACCACACCACCTTATTTCATTTGGTGACTCCTAGTTCTTATATTCTGAGAAATTTATGAACAGTCTTTTTCCTGTTCATCTGCTTTTTACTACACTTGAGGGTTTGTTTTTCATCAATGGTAGGGTTTTTTTCTCCAAGTCATAGAGTTCTAGTTTTCTAGCTTCTCTTCAAACAAAACCTCTGCCATTCTGCAATAATTCTTGCTGCCTTTCTCCATAGTTTTCTAGTCCCAACTCTGACTCTTTTTCCTAATTCATGGCCTTTAGCAGGCTGTTTTGTTCTTTGTGTACTTCTAGTTTGTGAAATAAAAGTACAGCTCTGTTATGAAAATTAAAGTTGAGTGGGCGATAAAGTTTAGTGCTAAACTCCAGTGGGGAATAATCCTACTAGGCAATGATCAGATTGAGGTTTAGACATCAGAGGCGAGCCACCCGCTGCAGTAATGAATCGTTTCCTCTGATTAGCTATAACTGACTTTCATCATCTCTTGCAACTAGGTATGAGAAACAAAATTAGTATTAAATTTTCCATTGTATGCTGATTTAAATATATAATAGGATTTAAGATACTCTTCATGCTGATAAGAGTGCATAGTTTTGGAAGGTGTGACTTTTGAATATTTCAGATGTCCTTTTTAAACTGTCAAGGTTCAACATTTTCTGAAAATATTGGGAAATTTATAGTGTTACTCTTTCTTTGGAAGAGAAGTTGAAGACCAGCAGTGCACCAGTTGGGTTTTATTTTCCTCCTCGAAGCCTTTGCAGAAAGCAAGTTACGTAAGAAATACCCATAGTTTTTTGTTTGTTTGTTGTTGTTGTTTGTTTGTTGGTTTTTGTTTTTGTTTTTGTTTTTTTTTTTTAAAAAGGCAATTTCTCCCAGCCCCAGTAGCATCCTGCTGATAATTTTTGTCAGCCAGACAGTGCTGCTGGGCAGCCACTGGGACTGGTGGGATCTTGCTAGTCAGGACCCCTTTCTGTTCAAATGATTGAAGTGAGCACCCGCAGATGAGCCTGGCCTGAGAAGATCCATGCATGTTGACTCTAATTGAGTGAAAAGTGAAGAAAATGTCTTGTTTCTGGCACCCTATGTCCTAAAGGCTTTATTAAAGGCCTCAGAAATGTACAGATGGCATCCTGTGTGACACTGGTGAGACAGATTACTTGTTTGTGTAATTAATCCAGCCTAAATACTTCAGGATACCGTCTCCCAGTGCTGCTCTCCAGTGACAGGTCCTACTTTCCTCTGGTAGGAAGTTGTGGATTTAGATACCTACTGTATGTTGAAGTGTTTAGTGTGCAAATACTGTATAAAATTTATAGAGTGTAGCTGATGCTTTGAACTGCATGTGGTGGAAACGGTGGAAAAAAAAAAAAAAAAGGTGTTAAAGGGCTGGAGATGGTTAGCTTTGATACAACTAGAAGAGACTGAGTGCCTTGAAAGTGAATTTGTTTTGTTTTTGCAATCCATCTCAGTCAAATAAAATACATCATCTCTTCGTACAAGCCTTGCCTCACTTAGGATTGTAAGAGTGGGAGATAATTTGATTACCAAGATCAAATGATGATATTTTAGAGGAGGAGCCATCTGGAGTGTTTGAGTGAGCAGCTGGCAGCCTGGGCTGCACAGTTAATGATCTGACTGTATGCCTTGCGACTATTTTTTTCCACTGCAAAACCTTTTAAGAGTCTTTAGAGATCAATCTACCCCACTGCCTCTGAGTAAGATGCTATCTGCAAAATTGCACACAAGTGTTCCCTTTTAAAAGCTCTTTCCACAACAGCCTCTTTTTCCTTTCTATTGGTAAAGTATTTCTTTGTTAAGACTCATAATGAATTTGCTGGAGTTTGGTAGTTGCTTTGCTTGACCTAGTAGTAACTGGTTTGCTTTTTGTCCTGCATTATTACAACTGTGCTGCCTGAAGTGATTTCCAAAATTCATGTGAACAGTTGTAATGGAAAAATATTTTTCCATGAAAATCTTAAAATGGTATTTGAAAACAGCCATGGTAAGAATGACACAGTAAAACTCTTCTGTCTCTATGACCCAAGTTTTTTGGATGCTCTTCAGCTTTTTTGGTCCTTGCTGAGTATATTAACTGAGTGGGAAGTTACAACTGAGGAGTCTGAAATCATCTATCCTTGCCAGTATAGCAGAGGGCAACAAATTCAGCTAGATAAGGAGCTGCTGGTCAGCGAGGCAGCTCTGATATCAGGCTTTTTAACCTTTTCCAAGTACTTCTTGGGCATTTCCAGCTTCCCAAAAAGCCTCATCAGACAGCACCATATGGTTCTGGTGGAGGGGACCAGGAGGGATTCCCAGCAGCGCCAGCAAGTCAGATGTTTGCCTGGACAGGGTGAAAGACACTGGAGATTCCCTAAAAGCAAGTTGTGTGAAGTGGTAAGTGGGTTCCCTGTGTCCAGCTGGTTGGTGCTGTTGGTAGCCCACCCCTAGCTCCAGGGACAGGGACGGGGTGTGAAGCAGGAGAGAGCGGAGCCAAGATTGGTTCAGTCTGTGGCTCCACCAGATGGATGGTCCTGGAGCCAGGCCACCAATTCTTGAGAAGAAGCTTTTGAAATTTGAGGAGGGCTGATGTCATGTTAAAACAGAACCATATTTGGAAGTAGCAGAATCCTCCATGAGAAGGACGGTCTTCTCCAGCAGTGCCTGGTTTTTGTTTTATTTTTTTACTGTGAGCTTTTGCAGTGTCATATATCATCTCATCCTCTCAGCTTGTGCTCTTACCTCGCGTGTCTCCTACTTCAGATTTCCCTCTTTTTGGAAACAGCTTGTTATCTCACTCTGGTGCTTCCCACACTGTGCTGAGCTGCAGTAAGTGGAGAAGAGTAGGGAGCACAAAAACATGATGTGAGACCAGTGGCTTTCGATCCATATACCTGTTGGTGCATCCATTTTCTCTTCTGAACTTGCTTTGTATCAGTTACAAGCCCCTTTTCTCTAGCTCTGTTCCAGAATGGAGACACCAGGAGTAAAACAGTATTTGGGAACAAATGGCTGGGAGAGGGAAATATGAAAGATGGATCTGCTACACGTGGCACAGCTGTGCATTGCTCTACAGCCTCTCTGTTGGCTCCTTGGATACTTGGTTTATAGAGCCCAGACAGGTTTTTACATGGTGTCTCAGAGCCCCTCTGAAGGGTTTTGATGTCTGAGCACTTACCAGATAAAAGATTTGGCTTGGGTTATATGTCAAGACTTGGATAGGAATGAATTTTGATTAAATGACAATACTGTGGCCAATTTTTGCTCCAAACCATTTAGGAATAAGGATGAATGTCTTCATTTTTGAAGTGACACGGAGCACTTACCTGTCTGTAAAGAGTTCTGAAGTGTGTAATGCTTAATAATACTTATCACTTTTGCTTTAGGAAAACCCACATGCTCCCACAATTAAATTGTTAGTGAAATATTAATGAGGAAATTACATTCTTATTTCATGCAGATATTTTATTCCCCAAAAATGTTTAAAAAATTTAGATTTTCTCAAGATATTTAAAGTTGCCACGATAGAGCTTTTTACCACTCTTGTCTCTAACTCTGCTTAAGGAAAACTGCGATTGGATTGTACTGAGGAATCTGTCATGATCTTCAGTGACTTCAACTGCAGACTTTGCTGGCCTGGTGAGGTGTTCCAGTGCTCGGAGACACTGGAACCCTCCTTGGTAGCACCTAAGCCTGGTTCCTGGCTGGCTGGGTGGTTGATCCTATGCACATTGTCTGCTGGGTGGTGGGGCAGGTCTCCTCAACAAAACAGTTTTGAGGGACTGTCAATTAAAGCCAGTTGCAATCTGCAGTGAACTGCCTTTCTGAGCATTTGGGAGATATTTTTAGCCTAGTTGAACCGAAAGGGTGCTGTTAAGCCTTGAAATTTCAGTTGTGCTGTTTTCCTCCTGATGTGTCTGATTGCACTGGGACTACGCCTCTGGTAACGCTTGGATGCTGTACAGCAATTTCCACTTCTTTACAGTTGTGACCCAGTGAATGGCTTGGCTCAACAAGTGGAAAGAAGAGTTCAGGGCAGGTTCAATGCTCCCCATCTGTAGGGGACCTTAGCATTTCTCACAAAGCTCACTTTCCCTTTCAGTCCTCCCGTCGTTGCACTTAACTGGTGCTGACAGGCTGAATATCAGAATTGTATGTGAAATGGTAGAGATTTCTCCTTTCCCTCCCCCTAGCCGTAGCTCCTGTAGGTTGCTCTCAGAGTGGCAGAGGGTGTTAAAGGCATCAAGCCTTGTGAGGATGGCAGTAGCATCCTGTGCAGATGAGAGCACTGCCCTGCAGTATCCTTCATCTGAGTGCAAAGACAAAACTCTGTCACAAGAATTTGCGGGCATTGCTTTGCGCAGGGTGGAAAATGACTTAACGAGAAAAAAAGGAGGAGAGTTTTGTTTGTAGCAGCAGAGATTAATGCTTGTTTGTATGTGCTTAGTTTTCTGTGACACTTCAAGGAACAACATGGATTATTTTGTTCTTGAATTTTCTGTGGCAGGAATTTCCCTTGCTACCTAGGATGTTTCCAGGAAAAAGGAAAATCTGAGTTGAAAAAGCACAAGTGGAGAGATGTATTATAGCTCTTCTCTCAGCATCTAGTATATCAGCCTGCCTTCTCTAAGTGCTTTGTCCTGATTACACATTACCACGCTCGGTATAGTATTCCCAGATAGAATAAATGTTTCCTGGGGAGAGGGCTATTTTGTATTGCTGAAAAGCAACTGATGGTGCTGAATAAGCAAATAAATCAAAAGCTGGTGTTTGAACTTAATTTGAGCCTCTTGGGGGGAGGGGAAAAAACGTTGTACCTTGCGCTCTGCATAGGGATAATCGTATTTTAGGCAACAAGGGAATGAGCACAGTAACGATGATGGATTTCCCTGTGTGGCATGTTGCATGCAGGATCTGCAAACCACCACGAGGATGGAAACCCTGGCTCTGGAGGGAAGAACCCCCCCTCCTGTGCCTGCCAGATGATGAACCTCTCCATCTGCTTCCCGCTGGCCTGGCTATCGTCACGCAGGTCAGGAAGGTGTTGGACCGTCCGCCAGCTGGAGTTCAAAGGCGGGGCAGCCCCTGGCCCTGCCGCGAGGGCTGCACCTGCTCTGCGACCTCTCCTCTCCGGGAAGCCCCCCGCAGAGGCAGGTCCCTGTTCCTTCCCTCCCATGGAGCACATTCACCTGCAAACATTTCTGCCGTGTCCAAGTGGGTGGATCATGGCCGGGGTGTGGGAAGGAGGCCTGGCCTTGTGGGAAATCTCCCCTTCTGCTTGGTCTGATGGCGAAGGGGCAGCACAGGGAGAAAGCACCTCTAGCAAGCTGATGAAGGCAAGCTCTCCCCAGCACCCCGGGTGCTCGTCACACCCTGCTGAGTCCACAGTCAAGGTTTTTCCTTGAAAATATTTTTGTCCCTTTCCAACACCCTTCCTCCTCCAGCCACCACAGCACTGGCAAATGGTTCAGCTGAGGTGGGGAAGGAAAAGCGTCCAGTCCAAAGGACTCTGCTCCCCCTGGCATCTTTTCCTGGGGGCTTACCTGAGCCTGTGCCTTTAGTTAAGCTGGGTTTGATCACTGGAGACCTGAGTTTGCCCTACCTGGTGCTGCTGTTCTGTCTTTGCTTACTGTCCCCCTGGGAACTGGAACTGGGGCTTCCCCAGGGTGAGCCAGGTGGTTTTGGGCAGAGGCTGGAGGGTGGGAGGTGGTTGCTTGTGCCTGAGGGGAGAAGCTACAGCAGTCTGTGGGTTACAGCTGGGTGAGGGCACAGCAGGGACACAGTGGCAGGGGGTGGGCAGAGGGTCCTGGGATGGGAGTCAGCCTGTGCAGAGGAGTCTTTATACAGCGCCATGATTTAAGATGGGGATTTGCAGGGCTCTGGAAGCTGCCCTGTGTCCCCAGCCCAGGTAGCTGTGGGGGTGACGGGGAGAAGCTGGTGCAAAGAGAGGTCTCCTTCCAGAGCCGGCTGCGGCTCCTGTATGGCTTCTCAGCGCTATTTGCTTTTGCCACTAGATGGTGAAATAAGTAACAAGGGAAAACACAGAAAGTCTTGCTGCGTTCTCCGGCGGCCTCACTCCCTGTGAAACCCACACTGATGTGCTCTCCTTTCTGGGAACCCAGCTATTTCGGGCAAATATCCCCTGGACCTTTTTTATACGGCTTAGCCTTCGAGAACTGCTGCTGCCAGGCTGGCTCTTTGATCTTTTTAACTCTAGTGCTGCCACCCTGGACTCATGTAGACGGGGCAAGCTGGGTTAAATGGAGACAGCTAACCTGCTGGTGCAAGCGTCTGTGGAAAGCTGTTTCCTGCTGTAGCAGTTTGCTGTGGTCTGGTTTTCGAAGCAGGTGTGTCATCTTCTCCCCCTTTCCCAGGATGATCTGAACCTGCTGTGAGACGCACACTTTGCCAGGTGGGAATTGCAACCTTCAGTCCCCGCTTGTCTGCTCTCTGTTGTACTGTCTCTTTTCAGAGCTGTTTGCTTTGCTGGAAGCTTTGCTCTGATCGTGACAAAGGTGCTCGCTGGGGATGTGCAATGAACCAGAGAGTTACAGCTCACCTGGGGCACTTCTGCCTTCACAGGAGGGATTGGATGAATATTGCTGACTGCAGCCCCTGGCCCAGAGGTAGTGTCACCATGTCAGTCTCAGATGGACTTGGGGAGGAATGAGGAACAGGGAGGGAAAGGGCGGACACACACGCTTGGGTCCTAGGGAGTGGGACTGGAATGAACGAGTTACTCCGCAGCTGAGTAATTGAATGTTAACCTCTCCCAGTCGGGAAATTAAATGCCTTAAAGTGAGGCAGCCTCAATTTTGCCTTAAATATGGGCTGGCTCTGCGGATGAAAGGTAACTTGTTGAACTGGCAGAAACTTGTTTGGTTTCATTTAGGAAAGGCTACAAGGAAAGTTAGTGGTGCCCAATCTTTCTCCTGTTTGAATGCTGGCCTTGGTGCCTCTCCACAAACCCAGGACTACCAGCCCTTCCTCTGAAAAGCTGGTTAGAAAAACCCTTCTAGCCATTTTTGTGCCGTTACTTTTGTGGCTGGCTGGAGTGGCTGGTCGCAGTGTCCTGATGGCCCCAGCTCTGGGAGCATGGGAACCCTCCTGACTCGGTTATCACTTGCTGGGGCAGTGCTGCAGGGGTGACCCGGCTGCCTTTGTGCTGGAGCAGGTCAGGGAGTGCCCAGAGGATCAGGGCTGCGTGGGGGCAACCTCTGGGAGGGAGCGATGCCAGAGGAGGGGAGCATCACCTTCCCGTGCTCTGGCCAAGGCTGGAAGGGCTTGGCTGTGTTTTTGCTATGTTTTGGCTATATGGTCCCACATGTATGGAAAAGCCCATCATAGTCTGGTAAAGGGTTTAATGGGCGGCAGTGACTCAGTCTCCTGAGCAAGAGACTGATGGTGAACAGTATGGAAGGTCCCTGTAACACATTAAGAATGGTTCACAGACTGTTTGGTTTATTTGTTTTTAATTATGTTTCTGACATTATTGGCTAATTTCAATGGGACCCATCTTTTGAGCTGGCAGGATGGGAAGCCGTGGGTGGGGGATGGAACTGCTCCCCAGTGCTGAGGGATGGCCCCATGGGTGTTCAGTTCTGGCCATGTTGCAGGATGCAGCAAGGATGGAGGATTCCCAGGTAGGGAACTGCATAAAGAAAACAGGACTGCATAAAAACACGCTTGCCTGTGCTCAGCACAGGGGAACATGTGTGTATATACTTGCTGGTGCTGTAGAGAGAAAAAAGTACATTTCTCTCTCCCCTTCTCCCCTAAGCACGCAGTGCCTGAGAGGCACAAGGCCAGTGACACAGACAGCTGGAGAGGTTTTTTGTTGTGCATCACTCCTCCTGCAGAGCTGAAATGAGCCTTTAATGTCACAGAGGCCACCCGTGATACCAAGCAGAAGCAAAAGAGGGAAAATAATGAATAAATAAACCAGAAGCTCGCATGAGTGCAGTCCCCATGTCTCAGCATCACCCCCGACTCTGCCATGCTATAATCTGTAGTGCGGAAATGTTTCTCTTGGCTGTTGGTTTAGGGCTGTGCAATCAAACCTGGTAGTTAAAATCCTGCCGAACAGGGCAGGCAACCCGAACGGCAGCTAATGAGGAAAGGCAAGCAGAGCTTTCAAGCTGTTTGCAAAAAAAAACATTGGAGGAGCAGGTGGCCACATAGAATCCATCTTGTGCTGGTTTGAGCCAGCTCTCTGTAGATGGGGGGTAGCGAAGAACTGCTGCCGTAGGTAATATTCAGTGTGCTCCTTTCCTTTCCCCCTGAACATCTGATACCACGGCAGCATCCCTGCTCACAAAGGGATTAGGTGCTAGCACAGACCGCTGTCGCAACTATCCATTTCCTACTGGTTTATTCAAATAACTTGGAAAAGTACATCCAGCAGCTGAGTCCAGACAAACTCTGTTGAAAAACATGGCTCTGCAGAAGCCATTGCTGTGAGATCTATGGAAGGAGCAAAACCCAAACTTGCCCGTGCAGTGGCAGACAGGGAAAAGATGGGCTGTAGGTTTGAATGTGTGTGCAGGAGGCAAAGTGCCTGGGGTCCCAAAGCAGCTGGAGGGGTGGCCAGACCAATCACACTTCTCATGATTTTTTCTTTTTTTTAAAAGTAATTTTTAAAATAAAAGGAAAATGTGAATCACAGAATTTGAAACACCTCCCTGGAAATGGATGGTGTACTTGTTTGTATTACTTTGCATTACTTTCCAGTGGCACCATCATACACCCAGCAATGACAGGTTTGCCCACAGCAGGTCTGTGCCTCTTCCCCATTAGCTCCTAACTTGTTTTTACTCCTGGGGTTAACACAGTAAAGGGGAAAAGCATTTTTCTCTGTGTGACTCGGGTGCATCTCCGCCAACTTGCCCTAGGCCTGGAGGAAAACTGGTCAATTCAAAGCTGAGGTGAAGGGCTATTCAGTCATTACTCCACAGGGTGTCACAAGTCATGAGATTTCAGTGCGTTACCCCCAAGGGAGCCCAGTTACTACAGCAAATCTTCCTGAAAGACACCCTGCTTTGGTTTATTCAAATACACCCAGTAGCATGATCAAAATCCACGAGGGGTTCCTGCAATAGATATGCAAATACTGAGCTCAGTGCAAACGAGCAAACCACACATCTAGCACAAAGCAAACTGTGACTGCTCTTTCCCTCTGGTCACAGAGCACCCACGGTTCCAAACCAAGGCTCCCCTCTTTGATGGTTTGTGTCGGCACAGAGTTCCTCTTGAAAACTTCTGCTGAGAAATAATTTCTGCACCTTGTTCTTTCTAGTCGTTGCCCCTTTCGGGTGGTCCCCCCAGGACTCCGTGCTGCCACGCCCTGAGCTGGTTTTAGGTTTGTCCAGCTTTCGTAACCCTCAGCCAGACTGTCCAAAAAGCAAGTCTCGGTCCCTCAGCAGCTCTTGTTAATTTTTTTTCTCTGCCAGAATCTCATTGTTGTTCTGGAAATAAACAATTCCTGGGGCTGCTTGTTCAAAACACACATTGTGCAGCCTTATTACCATAACGATTCTTTACAGAGATTATCTCCCTGTATGTGATTTGTTCTGTGCTGTGAGCAGCTCTGAGACCTCACGAATGTTTCTTAGCTCCTTCTCCCAGAGAGGCAGCAGGGGAGGGTGGTCCTGGCTCCCCCCACGATGCTGGAAGCGGTGCCGGAGGCGACGGGCGGAAGAGATGTATAAACATGGCAGCGGCGTGTCTAATTAATGACCTGAAACCAGCCGTAAAGGTCAGCTTGTTTGCGAGGGATGCGCTCGAGGTACACGTGCTGAACGTGAACTTCACTGCTGTGCCTCGGAAAGGGCACTGCTGCCCGCCCGGGACGGCGGCTGGCGGAGGGGGAGCTGTCAGAGGAGGATCGATAGTCTTCAACCTCACTCATTAGTGCGCACCCAGGCTGTCCCACCTCGCCTGGCGAGCCCGGCTTCTCGCGGGGCTCTGCTGAGAAACCCGGCTGCTTTCTGGGGAAAGGGCAGGCGCTTGCAGCTCTTCGGTGCACCATGCCACTGGAGACCAGGCTGTTTTCTGGGCTGTCTCGTCAGGCACTTGACTGAGTTCGAATTGCAGAGTCCTCATAACTCATATCAATGCCGTCAGCGGCACGCATTCAAAAACTGAGCATCTGCATGCAAATGACAGGGGATTGATATAAAAATTTTATTTACTAGCTGTTTTCTTTCCCCTGAAGCTTTTCTCTATGGTCTTGCAGGGGCTACAAATTCATGTTTCTTGCCTAATCGGAGGACTCTGGGAGTTGAGGCTTAGACTTGTGAAGACGGCTGTCCTGTAACGCAGGGTGTGCCATGGGTTGTCCTATGGGATCTTAAGGGTCCTTGCCACCCCAGCAGTTTCTGACCACCTTTCACTTCAAATATTGGTCAGAGCCATGAGATAACCAGCAAAGAAAATAAAGGGGGGACCTGGTGTTACCGAGTCATTTTGCAGACAGCGCTGAATGTTGCTGTTGTCTACGAAATCACAGAGATGTCACACACACAATGTTGGTGGTGATGTGAGGAAAGTGCCTTTTGATGAGGCAGGTTTTCTCCCTCTCTGAGATGAGTACAATGCCATCCCAGCTGTCCTCCGCTCACAGAGAACTCTCTTTCCAGCAGTGTTTCTGGAACAAACTCTTTTCTTCAGGCTTTTGGTCTCGTGTGTCCCTCTTGCACCTTTTATCCCAGCAAAGAGCCCTGATCAAAGCTCTGCTTTTGCAATGCAGTGGCTCAGGTGCAGCTTCAGGCAGACTGAGGGTGTCCAGCCACAAAAGAAGACAAAAAAATCAAGGCAGCTCGTCATGTTTTGTTATTTAAATCTGCTCTCTGCCTGTCAGGGAAGGCAGCTCAGCTTTGCTAAGAGCATGGGGGCATATAGGGTGTTTCAAGAAAGGCACCAGCCCAGGTCTGGAGCAAAGCCTCTCAGACAGTCCGTGGTGGCCTTACTGCAGGTGTGCTGCTACAGCTGAGGTCAAACTAGTCAGAGAAGGGGTTATCCACGTCAGGCAGGGCATGGCCTGCACCCTCTCTCTCTCTGGGACCTCCCATCTAAGAATGACCGAGGAGGCCTCTGCCAGGGGTCATCTCAAGCCCCTGCAGATCCCACATCTGAGGGCGAGGAAGACTCACCGTTGGGCGGAACTATGTGTCCTCCTGCAGAGCACACAGGTCACCTGCAACGAGCAGAAGGCAGGACATGCCCATGAAGTCCAGCATCTCCTCGACCTCCCATCTGGCCTTGCCATAGACTCATAGGTGAGTCCCTTTGTCCTTTGTGTCTCCACTTGCCTCGTGCAGTGAAGTCTGTGGTTATACCTTGCATTTTCTCTCAGGTAGAGAAGCTTTGTGCATGTATGTCAGTCATCTTGGGTTTGATTTACAGGTTTTAAGTCACTCCCTGCAGATTGCCCTTTTCCCAGGCAGACTGGTGCAGTGGGTGCTGCAATCTCTCGCTCAGACAGTGGGATTCCCCTTGTTTTTCCTTGCTCGGGCCCTGTGCCAGCCCCAGAGGCTGTGCTCTCTGGCTCCCAGACCCTGTCTCTCCCACTCCTGGTGCCTCTCTCCAGGCGTCATCTCTCCTGGGTCTGGCTTATAACACGGTGTGTGGCACAGGGGCAAAGATGACAGGGCTTCCTCCACCTCACAGAGGAAATACATTCATTGGCCCAAGTGCTTAACATGGCGATTGAGAGCTGCCTGAATCTGGAGCACCAAGTGAACATCATTAGGGCCATCTGACAATGAGGGAGAAGAGACCGTGAGCAGGAGGACCAGGAGTGGAGTCCCGGCGCCATACGAGTGAGTGCTCTGTGTATGCTGGGACCGGACAGCCTCGGGGGCTGGGAGGGCCACTGGGAATGTCAGTCTTCTGCCATTAAAATAGTCCCGTGTTGCTGTTGCGGCTGTGCAGGTGGGTGACGCCAGCCCTTCTGCTGCTGGGGGAGCCCCTGGGGATGCTCCCCGGGGCCAGGCCACCCTGT
The DNA here is from genome assembly GCF_965140245.1 of Athene noctua. NCBI lineage: Eukaryota > Metazoa > Chordata > Aves > Strigiformes > Strigidae > Athene > Athene noctua. The sequence continues at coordinate 56,406,174 of NC_134041.1, forward strand.
GGGGCAGGGTGTTGGGGGGCTGCTGCCCGCCTCCCTTCCCCCTGCCCGTGCGGCTGTGGAGAGCCGGCGGGGAGCACGGGGGGAGGCAGCGAAGGGCACCCAGGAGCAGTGTGCTGGGCCTGGCGCCGCGGGATGGGAGCACTTGTGGGTGCTGCGAGGCGGGAGGCCCCGCGCAGCCGGGGGGGGCTGAGCCAGCCGGGGGGGCTGGGTGCCGACTGGCATGCGGGGGGGCGGGCCACATCCTTCCTGGGGGCTGCTCCGCCCCGGGGGCCCCGCGCCTGGAGCGTTTCCCTGCCTGCGGAGCGCGGTGCTGGGGCTCCTCCTGACACCCCCCCGGTGTGTGGGGGGGGCCGGCGGGGGGATCAGCCCCCGGCCGGCGGGCGGTGGGTGCAGTGAGGCGCCGCGGCCAGCAGGTGCCACTGCCCCCCCGCGCTGCCCGGGGCCGCGGCGCCAGCGCGGAGCGGGCAGCGCCCTGCCCGCGGGCTGCCCCGCCGCCTCCCCGACCCGCTGCCGGCGGCGCGGCCGTACCCCCCCGCACTCCCCGCGGGGCCGGCAGCCCGGCCCCGCCCGGCCGCCCCGCAGGTGACACGCCGGGCCGTGGGGAGAGCGCTGCCCTCGGGGCTCCCAGCGAGCACGGCCGCGCCGCTGCGGCGGAGCCCGTCGGTGTCCCCGAGTACACGGGGGGGACGGGGCGGCAGCTTCACCCCACCCCCCCGCCCAGCGGGGCCCGGGCTGGCGGCGGCGGCAGGAGCAGCCCCCCCCCCCCCCCCTTCCTCCCTCCCTCCCCGCCGCCCCGCGGTGGGTGCCCGGCGCCCCGCGGGCTGCGCAGCGCCTGCACGGCGGGGACACCCCTCCCCACGCAGCCCTCCCCACGCAGCCCTCCCCACGCACCCCCCGCAAACCCCCACCCTGGCCCCGCTGCCTCTGCCCCAGCCCCCCCTGTGCATCGCTCCGCGGGGCTGCTCCGCTCTGCGGGCGGGGAGAGACCGTAGGGCGGGGGGAAGGGGGGGGCAGCGGGCGGGGTGCGGGGGGTGCGTGTGTAAGGGCCGGGGTGCCAGGGGTGAGCGATGTGGGCAATACGGAAAGGGCCAAACCGAGAGCGTGTGTGTGTCCGCTGAGCGAGGTGAGTGTGCGTGGGGTGGGGGCGGCCGGGGCGGGGGGAGCGCCGGGCCGGGCGGGGGGTGCGGAGTGCGTGTGTGTGTGTGTGTGTGTGTGTGTGTGTGTGTGTCTGTGTGTCTCTGTGTGTGTGTGCGTGTGTGTGTGTGTGTGTGTCTGTGTGTCTCTGTGTGTGTGTGTGTGCGCGCACCGGGGGCAGCTCTCCACGTGGGGCTGACGCGGCAGCCCCGGCCTGATCCGGGGCTATAAAGCCGCTCGGCGACGAGCGAGGCAGAGCAGTCGCTGCCGGCTGCAGCCCCGGACCCGCTCCGCGCTCCTCCGCGCCGCTCCACGCCCCGCTCCGCGGCTCCCGGCGGGCAGCGCCCCAGCATGAGCCGCGGGCGCCCGCAGCCCCCCGGCCGCCGCCGCCGCGCAGCCCCGCCCCGGCCAGCGGCGCAGTAGCAGCGCGGAGCCCCGCGGAGCCGGGCGCGGTGCGGGTGGGGCAGGGGGCGAAGGGCGGGGGTGTCCACGCAGCCGGGGTTGATGTTTAACCTGGAGCGCCCGTTCACGGAGAGGGGCCACTTCTTCTCCTCCATGGAGTACCAGCGGCAGCTGGAGGAGGAGGAGGGCTACCCGCCGCCCGGCACCAACGGGACCTTCAACGACAGCGGGGCCGGGCCGGGCTGGGGCACGCCGTACCCCCTGCACACCACCGTCACCCTCATCAGCCTGGCGGGCTTGCTCATGCTCTTCACCGTCTTCGGCAACGTCCTGGTCATCATCGCTGTCTTCACCAGCCGGGCGCTCAAGGCCCCCCAGAACCTCTTCCTGGTGTCCTTAGCCTCGGCCGACATCCTGGTGGCCACTCTGGTCATCCCCTTCTCCCTGGCAAATGAGGTGATGGGGTACTGGTACTTCGGCAAAGTCTGGTGCGAGATCTACCTGGCCTTGGATGTGCTGTTCTGCACCTCCTCCATCGTGCACTTGTGTGCCATCAGCCTGGACCGCTACTGGTCCATCACACAAGCCATCGAGTACAACCTCAAGCGTACCCCGCGCCGCATCAAGTGCATCATCTTCATCGTCTGGGTCATCTCGGCAGTCATCTCGTTCCCGCCACTCATCTCCATCGAGAAGAAGAGCGGGCAGCAGGCTGACCAGGGGGTGGCAGGGTGCAAGATCAACGATGAGAAGTGGTACATCATCTCTTCTAGCATCGGCTCCTTCTTTGCCCCCTGCCTCATCATGATCCTGGTCTACATGCGCATCTACCAGATAGCCAAGAGGCGAACCAGGGTACCGCTGAACAAGCGGGCAGAGCGCCCCGAGAAGAGGCAGAATGGCTTGGCCGACAAGGAGGACCTGCCAACCACAGCCCAGCTCAACGGGGAGAAGGCAGCAGGAGGTGGCGGAGGGCAGGAGGGAGAGGTCAACGGCATAGACATGGAGGAGACTTCTTCCTCCGAGCACCAGGAAAACAACCAGTGTAAGAAGTCAGAGAGACCGTCGAGGGCAAAGACCAAGACTAAGCTGAGCCAGATTAAGCCTGGGGACAGTTTGCCCAGGAAGGCAGAGGAGGAGAGGAACACCAAAGGGTCGCGGTGGAGGGGCAGGCAGAACCGGGAGAAGCGCTTCACCTTTGTGCTGGCGGTGGTGATCGGGGTCTTTGTCATCTGCTGGTTCCCCTTTTTCTTCACCTACACGCTGATGGCCGTCTGCAAGAGCTGCTCCGTGCCTGACACCCTCTTCAAGTTCTTCTTCTGGTTCGGTTACTGCAATAGCTCCTTGAACCCCGTCATCTATACCATTTTCAACCACGACTTCAGACGGGCCTTCAAAAGGATCCTCTGCAGGATAGAGAGGAAAAGGATTGTTTGAGGGACCCTTTGGTATGGGCAGAACTAATTCAAGACTTTGTAGGAGAGTAAGGCATGGCTCTCTTGGGCTGTGCTTGCATGGGGTGGTTTCCTTCAGCTCGTGAGCAGGAAGCCTTTAAAACCCAAGATGAGCCTGTGGAAATGCCAGGCAGCAGCAGTGAGCAGCAGCAGGCAAGTGGAAGTCCGAGCCGTGGCATTTGGCTTTCCAGGGGAGGATGGCCTTTGACTTGCTTAGCTTATTTTGTTAGTTTTTTTTCCTTTTGCCAGGATCTCTCAGTGGATATTTTCATGACTGCTCAGTTTGACTCTTTAAAGACAAGCAACGTGCAGCTCCATGAGATGAACAACAAAGAGGGAGTATGCCACCACAGAGGTGTTGGCTTCTTTATTTTGTTGTATCTTTTTTTTTCCCTGTTGTAGATGTAATTAATTTTAACCCCCTTGTAAAATACAGTATTGTATTCCTGAATCTGAATGTCTTAATTTTTGTAAGGCAAGCAGCTTTGAAACTGTGAATGCTTTAATTATCTTTGACACCTTAAAAGTCCCTTTCCTCTCGTGCCCTGAAAGCTCCCTCACTCAAAACCGATGAACAACTAGAGCCATTCCCCCCTGACAGTTTGATAATATTACCAAAATTTCCAAAGTCCTGTCTTTTTTTTTTCTTTTTTTTTTTTTGAGTCATAAAGCTTAGGATCACAGACCTCACCAGACTGGCTTTTTTTGTTGTTCCTTTGTATATCATACCTGACTCTATTTAATTTCCGTGTTGCCTGTGATATAATACATCTGAGATGATAACTGCCCTCTCGTTACTTATTAAAGCAGACCCTGGTGGAGCGGTGGCTTTGCTGTGCAGGCAGGAACATCCCGGGCAATGGAGCGATTTCCCATGCAACGTGAGGCTTGGGACCCGGCCAAGCTCCCCACGAGTTAATCTCAGTTGATATTATACCACACTGCAGCACCGAAATGTGTTCGATGCTAACTTGCTTCCCCCGCCTCCAACTGTAAATAGGTAACATTTCAAAGCAAATAGCAGGGCTCTGTATATCATGTTATCTCATTTGTATTGATTTGTGATGGTTTAACTCCTGCGGGCTTTCCTGCAGAAGAGAAGGGGGTTTGTGCACAGGGGCTGTCTGTCTTTCTGGATTAAGGGAGAAGACTTCAGTTTTTAATCAGCCAGTCTCATCTGTTCTAGGAAATACAAAGGCATCCCTCTTTCAGTCTTATACAGGGCAAAACTCTGAAATGGGAAATTTAACTGACAGTTTCTCCAGTATTTTATATGTAATTAAGTGTTTTGGGTTTTTTTTTAAGAAATGTGTAAATATTGTGAGATTGAAGCAGGAGAGAGTTAATACCCCTTTTACACTCCTTTCCTGAAATGTCTTTCTGCTAAAAAAAAGAACAATAAAAATGGACAGAACAAATCTAACATCCTTGTGCCATGAAGAAATTTCTGGAGAACATTAAAAGGAAAAACTTTTGATCCATCACAGTAAATGATTCTGCAAGCCTTTTAATGTTATGAAAACAGCTTTATCAAATACTGACAAGTCATAGAAATTGTTTGGAGAAAGCAAAGTTTGTGTAAGTCTCATTTGTAAGATGAATTTGCCTTCTCTGGAGTAGTATGGTACGCAGGAAGAGACTTTAAAATACCTTTTTACTTTTGGGAAGTGTTTTGTTGGTTTTGCTCTCTTTTGACTTTGTAATTAACTCCAAGGGTCCCCGGATGCATCTTGGGACTTGGAGAGCAATGTTTACATTCACTTGCATTTTCAGAACTGAATCCTCAAGAGGTGAGGAAAGTAAATAAACTGTGCTTTAATGTAAAAAAACCCCCACCAAACTACGAGCAGAAGTTGCTATAATGGATGATTATTTTTATTAAATAAAAGAGTGTTTACAGATCAAGTGTGAAAACCCTCTGGATAATCTGTTAGCTGTTTGTTTTGTGTTTTTTTTCCAGCTGTTCACTGATCCTCCAGCAGCTTTGGTCTTGACATTTTTTAAAGAACACGTTGGGAAAAGCACTCGTGTTTTCTGAAAGGCATTGTTACCCCAGGTAGGGAACAATCGCTCGGTTCATGGTGTGGTGGCATAATAACAAATGAGTCCTTGATATTTCTTGGTTCCTCCCCACCCCCTTTCGTGCCACAGTAAGAGCAGTAATGTGTTTCTTAAAGAAAAGAGCTTAGGGTTTCAGGGTGTGATTTGCTCCCTGGAAATGCAGCCTGGCACTATTGCTGGGGATGCCTGGCTGGTGCAGCGTTTACAGCTATTGAGTTGAGAAGATTTCTAATAATTAGGCTGCAGATGGGATTAGAAATGATTAGGCTGGAAGGCAGTATTTCTTGATATATGTAGGAGTGTCCATTTGAGTGGGGCTTTGTTTCCAGCCCTTGAGAGGCAGCCAGCCGGGCTTGCTTGCCCTTACGCTAGTGCTGTGAAGACCCTCCCTGCTGGAGCGTGATGAGGGATTGTTCTCCCACCGAACAAACTGCTGCTTCTGTGTGGCTACCAGCTTCCCTGAGGATGACAAGGTCCACTCACCATTGTCTTCACCTGGGCTCCTTCTTTGCCACAAGTGTTAAGTAGCTCCAAAGGCTGGGGCGGGGGAACACACACGACTCGAGGCACTGATCCTGTGAATGCTTTAGTTTGTGCTTCATTTTGCCCAGGAGAACATGTCACCGTTTGGGAGCTCTGACTCCTGATCTTTTCAGTGTTGGGGTGCCTGGAGTCACCCTGCTTCCCTGCTCTGCTTCTTGTCTGGTGGGTAAATAAGTGACCAGGGCCCAGTGCTGGAGCTGCTGGTCTCACGGCCCCATTCTGCCACTGCCGCCGAGGTTGCAGTTGGAGGTGCTTGGCAAGGTGGGAGTTGGACGAAGGCTGGCAAGCAGCATCGCTGCTGGGTGTAGGGCACCCAGCGATGGCTCAGACAAGAACCTCTTGGTCACCTCATGGTGGCCTTTGCAGGCCAGGAGAGTTTGATCTGGGCAGTGTCCTGCTGTCCCCGTTGGCCTTGGAGGGTTTTGCAAAGCAGACCCCATGGGGCAGGAGGTTAACCCAGCAGCTATCGGTTATGCTTACCCCAGCCCTCTGACTGTCTGATGTTCTCATGGCTGAACCTGTAGCACAGACAGTATTTTGGCGAGTCTGGCGCTGGGGTACTGGGGCTTTGGTGAGCTTACAGTTAGTGAAGCTTTGCACAGCTGAAATGTCTGACTGCTCCCAATTTTCCATCAAAAGTCAAAGGTGCAAAAAACTGAAATTATGCTTCCAGGATCATCTCCCTCCCAAAAGCTCGTGCCCTCACAGTTCGGTCCAGCCAAATAAAATACTCCAGAGACTATTCTAAGCAAGGGCAGTGACTCCTTGCATCTGACATGGCAGAGCTGCCTGTACATCCTTGGGGCCAGTGTCTGGACTTCCACCATGCTGCTGCCTTTGCCACCTTTTGACTCAGGCTTTCATTTAATTTTCCCTGAGCTGTTGGTCATTTTTGTTTCAGCTGTGTCCTGAACCCTCCACTCCTGCTTGGAGATGGGCACCCCACCCTCGCTTTCCCTTTGGTAGGTGAGAACCAGCCCTACTGCCTCTGAGCCAGAGGTTGTGTTGCTGTGGGCTGTGCTGGGACGGTCCCCCTGGCTCTGCCATAACCGTGTCCAGCTCTGCCATCTCGCTCGCCTCCATGCCTGCCCATCTCACTGTGGGGCTGAGTCCCACCGCCAGTGCCTGGTCTCCATGTACAGCTCTTTCCCTTCCCCCTCCCAAATCCCTCCTGAACCGGAGTAAGCTGCCTCATTGCTTCCAGCTCATTCCCATGCAAATGACACATTAGGGATGTAATGAACTTTGGTTGTTTTTTATAACTTTTTATTCTGGGGCTGAAAGGTTAATGGTGTGAGGGCGGGGAGGGGACCTGCCTCCCAGCAGGGTGGGAGCCTTCTGGACTGGCACAGTGAACAGTGGGCAGAGGAGCCACTGATGGCTTTGCCCTGGGAGGGGTTTCACCACAGCTTTCCTGGGGGGGTGACCCTGCACTCCACCCCTTGTGTGGGGACCCCCAAGGACAGCCCAGAGGTGTCAGCTCAGGGACATGCAGGAAGAGCTCGGATGAGATGTGGCAAGTGTCCAAAAATGTCCCCAGGGGGGAGCTGCATGAGCGGCAGGGTTACCCTTGCAGAGACTGGTGACTGCCTGCCCAGGGCTTGTCCCTGACCTCCTTGGCCTGCTGACACATGCATTTATTTCTGCGGGGTCCCTGTTCTCTGGGGGACAAGGAGCTGGTCACACAGAGGAGCCTCTCCAGGATATTCCAGTGAGGGATGGACTTGACCTGAATCACTCTGCTCACGCAAAATGAGTTTCCCATGCCTGGGGGAGCCTCGGTGGGTTTCAGCCCATGTCCATCAGCTGTCCTGTGCTGTAAGTACCCCCATCCCACCCAGCATCCCCCTCACCCAAGGGTTGGTGGACCTGCTGTGCTGCGATGGCCCTCTGGGTTGGGTTGCTGGCCTGGCTACCTGTGAGGCTCTTTGTTTTATTTTGTTTCTTAACATTCCCTGTTCTTTCAGCACTGGAAGAGTTCAAAGTCTGCTGAGATTGCTCCTTTATTACAGCCAGTGCCCTGGAAGACAGCTACACTTGGAGCTGTCTCACCGTTTCTGCTACAAACTGATCTTTGCAGCTGGTTTATAGTAACATCTCTGTGACTTGTTAAAATATTTGTAGCTGTGATTGCTGTGCCTTATCCTAAGCTGTAGAAATGAAGAGAGAACAAGGTTCACGGGGAACCTGTTCCCTGCTTTAGCCACTAGTACTTGCTCAGTAATGCTCCAGGACTGGATCCTGACCCCTCTGTGAACAGAAAGAGTTGTAGTTTGAGCCCTGGAAAGTGCAGGTGAGATTCCAGCTGGGGGTCACACTGCAGTAATGCTGCACGAGGCCGCAGCACACTCCCAAATGTCCCCAAGGCTGAGCAGAGGGGGTAGTGAACAGGGCTGTGGTGGACACCATAAACATGCCTTCCTTGGGTTGGACCATGTCTGATCCCAGAAGGGAGGTTTGTTGCAAGCAGAAGAGAAGGAGACCTGCTGTCGTGAGGCAGGGGATGTTGGGAGATGTTGAATGGATGCTGATGCTTGAGCTGGTCATTCAAAACATACGAGGGACCTTCCTGGTCATTTGAGTTGTCCTCTAGGAGTGCTCATTTCCTAGAGAGGACCACCAGTGTGTGAGGACATCGTCTCACAGCTAGGTCTACAGGGATGTGAGATGGGTCCCAGAACCCAAATCCAGCAGTGGCATGAGACACACCATAAAAGGGAGCAGGAAGGCATCTCCTTCACTTGAGCATAGGTGTCTAGCAGTAAAGGTGTAAACTCGCTGGCTTAAACTGGTTTAAAACTGCTTAAGCTGGCTCTGGTTTAGTCCATTAGTGTGATGGTCAATCCTATATTGGCCAAGTTAGGATAGACCATCCGTGTTGGCTTGGATCTAAGGTCCTGCTCTCCCCCTGTGTCTCTGAGAGCCCCCTGTAGCAGATTCTCGAGAATAGGGAGGAGCAAGGACACTTCCCGGGGGGCTCGCGGGTCATTAGGCATTCAGGGATTTCCTGGGGCCAGTGGTGCCTTTTGCACTAATGGAGAAATTCCACCAACATGTGTTTCCCTTCAGCGATGCTTTGCATTGGGAGGCCTGGATGGCTTTCAAAAAAGTGTTTGAGTCAAAAGCCAGGAATTGAGCAGGGTTTGTCAGGAGGTGAGATAAGCTTATCTGCTTCCCTGTGTGCAATGCTTGGAGCGTTTGGCCCGTATCGGTTTGGGTACAGCCCAGGGCATTGCATTGGCAGGAGCAGCCTTGCGGTCCTCCCAAGCTGTGTGATCTGCCGTAGGGTTCGCTCCCAGACATGAGAAACATTTGCTTTAAATCAGCTCTACATGAAAGAATTGATTGCTCCGTTGCTGATTGAAACATTTGTGTTTTGCTGGACCATGACTTTATGGCCTTTTTCCTATTTGTTTTTCAATTGCTCTCACAGAAAAAAAAATAAAATAGAAAGCTTCCCACTGCTGGACATCCCTGATAATTCCTGCTTTGCCTTCATCTGTGTGCGTGGAGTTGCTGCAAATCTGAAGATTGAAACCTTAAGGCTTTGCTGAAAAATTCCTTGAGTAAAAAAACTAAATAAATACATGGGTAAATACGGACGCTGCATCCAACCTACTGCTTTTCTGAATTGACTGGACTGTTTTTAAGAGTTAAATGCTGAATTATGGCCTTTTATTACCAGGATAACTTTCGCCATCAGGAAAATTTGGACAAACTATTCTATTGCAGCCCCAAACCTGCAGGGTTAGACCCTGAGTGTGGCAGACCTGCACAGCTCGGCTGCTGTGATGCTGATTTACACCCTGGCAGAGCTTCCTCTCTCATAGCAATTATCCCTGCAATCATGATCCCTGGGTAATCGAGTGATAAGGCATCTCTGTGTAAAGCTGAGTTTGTCCTTTGTTTTGTGATGCAGATATTTGACCTGAAATAGCTCCTTGAATAAGGTTTGCCAGAATGAGCTTCCTGTTAATTTAGGTATGGCTGTGCCTGGTGCTTTGCAGATTTGTGGTGGCACAAATACAGCTCTCTACATTCCTTGGCTCTCCTCTGCTCTGACCCAGACAGGGCACATTTCTACAGGGGATCCCAATGCCTTACTAAGTTTTTGTGTTCCCCAGGGGGATACCCAAAATACAGAGCAGTGACATGATCCAAGTCAAGCAAGTGGCCAATGTGAGAAGAGAGTGGAGTCCCCCTGTTTCTTTTCGTTACGTGTTTATCCTAAGCACGACCCAAAGATTTAAACTTTACAGATATTAGTTAAAAGTAATCCTACATTTATTATTTTCAACACATCTTGTGGCTTTGAAACCAGCCTCAAAATTTTGTGGGGCCAGAAGAGTACAATGGCCAGTTTAAACAGAATAATCTGACTTGCTTACATTGGAAGATTTACCATCATAGGGCCTTTGGCGTTGCTGTCTCAGGATAATGAAGATGCATCCGATACATTTTGAACCGTAGTGTAATTACTTTCATCAACACTGGGCAGCGTTTGGGTGAGATGGTTTTAAAACAGTGCAGCAGAGAGGAAAAGAAAAGCTAAATGTGCTCTGCTAAACTGAGCATGCACTGAAGAAAGCAAGGTAGGTAGTGTTGCATGTAGGGCAATCCTTCATCACTGTTGGCTCTACTGGGGCTAATTAGAAAATGTGTTCTGGCTGGTATGACTGGGATGAATGGGGTTTGGTCCAAATCGTGTTTCCTGCAGTAAAGTAAGACAGTTGTTGTGGCAGATGCAATGGTGGCAGCTGCCTTTATAGCCCGGTGTTAATTGCCTGAAATCCTTTGCAGCGGAAATGATCTGCTCCTATTATAGCTGTTGCTCATCATCCCCAGAAATGCCTTTTCCTGGCCATGCTGCTAGGTGATGGTCCGAGAGGTGTCAGGAGGGTGGGCCAGACACTGGGAAATGGTTCACACCGGCCATATCTATCCATGATGGGCCTGGGTTTTATTTCCCCTTGGTGAAATAGATTTTCTCTTCACTTTAGCTTCATGGATTCTTGCCACTGAGGATGTAACAACGTCCGGGAGTGGGGTGAGGGCACACGCTTGTGGGGATACAAATGAAGTCCAAAGTAAATGAAGGACAGTGAAGCAGGGTGTGGAAATCGTTGGTGTAAACCAGATGAAGCTGCTGTACATCCAGCTACAGAAAGATTCAGCCTAAAAGTCTAGAAGAGGCCAACAACCCGTCACAGCAATTCCAGCTACGGGGAATATAAAGATAGGATCCCTCCCTTATTAATTACCATCTCAACTGGGATGGCATAAACTGACATGTTCAAGTTATCAGATGTCTGAAGGAAGAGATGAATTTTTAGCTGTTGTTTATTCAGACCAAGATTTAATTAATATTAAATAGATTTAATATTTGATGAAATAGACTGAAATTAAATATTTAGCTCCCTCTTCCCCCCCCCCCCAGATAGCAGCCCCAGTGGGTATTTGTGTGGGCAGTAAATCTAGAGCATCTTCTGAATGCCAGAGAGTGTTCAAAGGCCAGAGCTACATGGGAGCATCATCACCAGTGGACAGGAATTATATTACTCTGAGCCCCTTCTCTTTGTCAAGTTGCACAGGAACGTGGTCATCCTTCCGCTGGGCTTATTCAGCCATGACCCACTGGGACTTCAGGTGCTGCTTCAGTGTGGGTTGTCACCCCTGCTCAGCTGCCATGTTCATCTTCAGCTGAGAAAGAGGCTTCATGGGGATGGGTTTTCTCCCACGCTTGTCATTTCTCTGGGCAGTGGGCAGACAAACACAAAATGGGAAGCCAACAGTGTTGCTTATTACTCTACAAAGTAATGACATCTCGCCTCCTGGAGAGGAAGAAAACTTGTAGAAAAATAGCATCTTGTCTGAAAGAGGGACAATTAATTCCCCACCACTTGTCCAGGCTGGTGCCCCGTGCATCCCTTCCCGGAGCTGGAGTGGGACCACTGTCCCCAGGCTCTGTTGGGAGGTGAATCTGGTTTGCTGAGTGTCCACCAGTGCTTTGGGCACCATAATTTTGTGTGAGCTGGAGAAGGGCATGGGGCTCACCCCATGCTCAGGAAATCCACCTTTGTCCTGCTCATTAAAACCATATTGTTTTGAGGATTTAGGACTTGAATCCTTTTATGTTGGTATCCGTGCCTGTGTCTTTCAACCTGTGCCTCTGTCATGAAGCATTTGCCTTTGCAGTGAGGAGGGAAGGTCTGTGCCTGGCTTGGTGTGCCCTGTGGCTGAAGCCCAGCTGCAGGAAAGCCTCCACACATGGATCACGTTGTGCAGAAATGTCAAGTACTTTGTCAACTGCGAAAGCAGCCATGAACTGGAGCCATTGGGAGGCAAGCCTGGCTTCTCCAGGGAAAAGTGGACAGCCTTGGGCTGCGAGAGGAACAGCAAGAGGAGAAAGGCAATGCAATCAGTGACAATGTGTGGGATGTGGAAGTACAGTCACGGGTAGCAAAAGACACGAGAAAACGTGATCTCCGTGTGTAGCAGGTGTACCCTATGCGTGCGCCGGGTTGAATCTTTTCTGGCATTAGCAGTGCTGAGAGGCAGTGCCTCCTCCCAGCGCTGTTAGGGGAGTGGGGCTGGGATGCTCAGCTGGTCCGTACAGTACCAGCAGTGCTGCTGATTGGGGCAGAGGCAGATGCTGTTTCAGGTGAGATCCTGTCCTGGCTTTAGCACAGAGGAAGCATCCTGCCTGTGGGAGCTGCACGTGCTCAGCCCAGTGTCTTTGCTGGGATTGTGCCCTGCATGGGCGGCGGTGACTTAACTGGGGAAGAAAATAGATAATAAAACTTAGTGAAGCTGGCATTTTCCTTTTTGTCAGACCTGAGGAAGAAAGGCACAGCAAACTCAAGCTTTCAGCCTTTAGCTCTTTACTTGCAACACAGTTTGCATAGGCCAGAGATAAACCAGAATAGCTGGGATTTCATTATGGATTTCAAGTACAGTCTTATAAATTAGACATGGGCCATTTAGAGACCTGACACTTGTGCTGGTTGGATTGTTTATTGTCCATTCTTCCTCTATAGAAATGAGCTTTGCCTCTCCCTCTGTGATTCTCTACAACTCTTCTTTGGACAAGGCTTGACTTCTTTTTGTAGGTTTATCAGCTTTGGAAGCATTGAGACCTTGCTCTCTGCTTTGTCACACCTTCCCCCTGCACAAGCCTCTGTATGTATCTGTCCGAAATAAGCTGCTTGGCCTTAGAGGTAGATGCTTAACTAGAAGTAAGTCTTGTTTGCCAAAATCCACCTGCCGGCGAGTGGAAACTGAAAAAGGGGTCCTTGGTTTGGTTGAACCAAAGAGCTGCTTGGAGCTGAAGGCCCTGCCTGCCTGCATGCTGGCAGAGTTTGAACTAATTCCCTATAGAAGAGAGAGGAATTCATGTTGCATTTATAAACCAGATCCAGTTATCTTATCAATACTGCAGCGTCCTGCTTTATCTATAAGAGCCTGACATTGCTTTATAACCTAGAGTGACAAATAAATCCACTCTCTTCCTGCAGGAGTAGATATTGTTTCATTTGTTAGTGCAAGGTTACTTAAATTATTCAGAATTGTTCGTGCAAGTTAAAGCACATTGGATTCACAGGCATGGCCACTTGTGGGCTCTCTCCAGCCACTTAAAGCATGAGGGGAATATATAGGTTTATGTTTCCAAGGGCACCTTTACCAGGTCTTCTTCTGCTAGTTAGTGTGTCTGACCATGCTTGCTATCACACTTGGGGTCATGCCACCTCCACGTGACTGCCACTGGGTAGTACCAGCTCCGTGAAGTCTCATACATCATCACACATCAGACAGAATTGTCCTTGCTCTGAAGATCTTGTGTGCCATAGCAAGTGATCAACACAGACGGGTGTTCAAAAAGTGATTGAGGAATAAAAGTAATAGGATGTGCATACCTTGTGAAAGTTGTGTGAGCTCTTAAGAGAGGACTTTCAATGACTGGGGCCAGTTCCACAGCCGGAGTAAATTGACGAAGCCCTGTTGAAATCTCTGATCTTTAAGTGGGATAGCAAAGATTTAGGGCTGGTCCATTAGGGCAAGAAACTGAATTAGATTATTTCCCAAACTCCTTCTCAGCTAAGATTTTTGTACTCAGTTTTTTGTACTGTATATTGTGGAGGGAATTTTGATAAAATATAAGCTTTATTTAGGTGCTTATGTCTCAAATGTAGATTTTCAAAACACAGTTCCAGAGCTGCCTGAGACCCAAGGCCATAATCTCTGCTTTCCTGGCACCTCTGCTTCTGGCTGGGCACAGATCACTGTCCTGGCACCCATGCAGGGACTTTCTGCCACCTCCCTTGTCAGTGGGACAGGACTTCAGAGCAGCTTGCACCGCACCTGGAGGACCTGGGGCCTGCTGAACAGGCGGCTCCTCTCCTGGTAGTGCAGTACTGTGGGCAACCTCACTCATGTACCCAGAGGGCTAGTGATGGGTGATGATGGACACTGGAAGAGTCTGGGCTGGGGATATGTTCCCTTCAGTGCTCAATTTTTAGTGCTATGTTTGGCCTCTGTGCTGGCACTGGCAGTATTTTATCTAGTGTTTGCTTGGTTTTGAGTGCACTAAGCTTGTTTTAAAAATATGTACAATACCCTAATAGGAGTTTTCTAAATAAAAGTATTGTCATAAACAAGCGATATGATCTTTATGTTTAGACAAGACTTTCCATTAAGCATGAGGGTAAATCCAGTGCTCTAGTTACCCAGCAGACCACTTTGGTCTACTGGCATCTGAAGCATTTCAGAAGCAGTAGCAGAGTAGTGGCTTGTCCCTCTCATCACCTTCAGCATTATTGAATGGGATGAAGTTGGTGCAATCCATTCAGAGTGGTTAAGTGACTTGCTAGAGGTCGAGTGAAAAAAAGCTGTGGTAGATAAATAAAAGATGGTTTTAAATAATTCAGCATGGGCCAGCTGATGAAGCCTAACAGGACCAGAAAGCTGATCTCATTCAGCTAGGTATAAAGCAGTGCTTGGCCAGCCTTTGGCAGAGGGTAAGCCAGACCTTTGTTGAGGACCTCTTGGGGAGTCTCGTTCTGCATGGGCACATTTGCCCATCCCTCACTAATCCTGCTGTGGTTCTCAGAGACTGGTTGGTGATGGGAGGTTTGCTGCCTGTCTGTGGGTTTGGTGTGGTGGCAATTGATCTCTGTGTCCTCTGGTGTCTTTAGGGTCAGGAATGGTTTCCCTTTTGCTTTCCTGCCCTTCCTTCCCTTTTGTTCCCCAGCCCAGTGCTGGGGAAGGGCATCCCTGCTCTGGGTGGACTCATGGGGCGATGCTGTCCTTGACTGCCCAGGAAAGGCAGGTCTGCACCCCGCTGGTGGTGGAGAAGGGAGCCCTGACTTTGAGGCTCTCAGGGGGCCACAGAGATGGTCCTTGCTCAGGGTAGGTGCATCCCCAAAACTTACAGCATTGCCAGAGGGGTGCCTGCAGACACCTGGGGAAGAAGCCAGACCCTGGGGCTCCCTGCTTTACTCCTGGCTCTCTGCCTCCCTGCTCTCCTGGTCCCCTGGCTGGAGGTTGCTGGCAGCTCAGTGCCAGCCTGTCTGCAGACACCAGTGCCCCATGCTTGCCTTACCTCTGGGAGCTGCTGCAGCACCTCATTAAACCCAGGTCCTTTTTCTAGGAATCTGCTAAAAAAACCCCAAACAGACCTGTCTTTGTTTCTATGGCTCACCTCTGTGCTGCTGTATTGCCTCAAGCTTCACTGCCAGCAGGCAGGAGAGCCCCCCCAGCCATAAGGGATGTCTTTTCCCTCTCCTTGCCAGGCTTTCAGCAGAGCTGAAAACATAGCCAAGCAGAGAAAACAATTCCCAAAACAGCTTTCTGAGGGCCCCACACAGTATTGCGGCCAGGCAGGCAGGTCAACACCTGGCAAAGCCAGCCCATGCTGGCGGCTCTCCTTTCCCTTTGATGGATTGCACTAGGCTGTCGGTCTGCCCTTTTTTTAGCTTCGAGGGACCAGTAAGGGCAGCAACCCGGTGGTGGTGAGCAGGTCTCGGGAAGATACTCCTCCTGATGCATGGACAGCAATAGCACCATGCAAATGCTGAATGAACCTGCTGTCACCCATCTATGGCCCTCAGATTGGGGCTTCCTCGGCTGGGGAAGAGAATTAGCTTATGGCTGAGCTGACTGTATTTTTGCCTTGTGACACAGAGAAAAGCACATGCAATAGGAGCCCAAAGAGAGTCTGATTAATGCGCTTCTAGAATCGGATTGTTTAATGCAAACAGCTTTAGAGATATGACTAAAATAGGAAAAGAAACTTGGAAAAGACCCCATTTGGGATAAAAGCAAAGAAGGTTATTTTTTGCAAATACCAGTATAGCTTCTTCTAAAAATATTATCTTGGATGTCTGTTAGAAAATGAGAACCAAATGTGATTCTAAACGGTCTAATGTGGCCTGTCACTTCAGAGAAGGAGGGATGGGGACCTCTCACTGGAGGCAGGAGATGTGCTTGCAGGCTCTCAGAGGCATGGCAGAAACCAGTCTGTGCAGAATCCAAAGCTGCCAGCTTCAGATGGAAATGGGGATGCAGGCAAACAGCATTTGCCCACAGGCTGCTGAATTACAGGTTCACACTTTGCCATGTTGGCAACCATCTTCAGTCATAGTTTTGGGAAATTTTTTGAGAGTATGTAAGAGTTTCTAAGAATCAGATGAATGGCATGCAGATGGCCGTAGTTTCTCATAAGCAATGGTATCCACATACTCAGGAAAAGGAGTCACACACTGTTAACTTTAATTTTTAAATTTTTATTTTTAAAGCAGAAGCAGGAACAATACCAAGGAATTGGGAAGAAGGAGGAATGATCCTTGCTAGAGAAACCGTATCAGAGCTGGTTTTCTGTTCATCTATTTAAGGCCCTTTTTTGCCATCCCTGCCTCTCCGGTGAACTGTTCCTGAGAATCTTGCAGAAGCAACGAGGTAGGTTTCTCTCCTTTTCACATGTCTTTGCCTCAGCCTCTCAAGCAGTTTCTTTCTTAAGCCAATAGCTGCAACAGCTGCTGGGAACACTGTGTTCAAAGTGAGTTCAGGTTGCAAACATTGATGCTGGTGCCAAAGCCCTGTGAATGATTGAAAACCTTCAGGGTACCTTTTTGGTACAAACTCAGACAGCATACAAGTGGTTTTGGAGTGGTTTTCATCTAAACTTCTCAGTAATCTAATATTAAGCTCTGCTCTAACTTTGCCCTTTCCCAGCAGTGATCCAGCAGACCTCTGGCCCTCCTTCTAAAGGCTTACAGGAGGATTTTTTTTCCTTTGGAGCTGACAAACGTGAGAGTGTTTTGTTTGAAATGTACTGATCAGAGCACTCCACCTCGGGCAACGGTACAGGAGCATGCACCCTACAAAGTGCACGCTTCTCCAGCCCTGTCTGATGGTTTCACCTCGTCTTTGCAATGTATGTCAGGGAAAGGCCTGCCTCTTCCCTTTAAGACCAGAGTCTGTGGCGAATACAGTGGCGAGCAGGCACTGAGGTCACCAGCCTGCAGAGCATTTGCATTGGGTAGTGCTGGAGTCTTTCCTAAGTAGGAAACAGAGTATGTCTCTGGAGGGAAAATTTTCACTTGGGTCTGCTTGATGGGATTCAGTTCATCTGCCTCTGCCTGTGTGAAAACGTAGATGATGCCATGATGGGACCGAGAGGTCAAGATCACATCAGGAGTCAGTTATGCGTGATCTAATGGAGAAGGTCAGTAGGTGTCAGCTACATTTCCTGAGGGGGTTTCTAAGGGCCTCAACTGTTATGACCTTTGTTAGCCCTTTACACAAATCCTTTGGTATGATGCAGAAGGCTAAGAGAGCTGTAAGGTGTCACAGGGAGGGCCAGGCAGTCAAGTCTACCAAGTCCCTTGGGTTGAGGGTGGTGAGCAAGCTCTTCACCTTGCAAACGCAGAGCATCCTCTTTGCCACTGCCTGGTGGACTTGTCTCCAAGAGGACCTGCCCAGGAACACATTAACCTTTATAGGACTTAAATAGACCCTGTAAGCTGGAACACTGCATGTCCTGCAAGCTAGATGGCTTCAAGAGAAATCCTCATTACTGAGGAGAAGAACTATTTCAGTCAAAACCATGCCTGATAACTATCATAGGGAGAAAGCTGCAGTATTTCTTTGAGCTGTTTTAAACTGATCAAATAACTGATGGGCGTGCTGGGAGCTTTTCAGAACCCAACTGGGATGTCCCCTACAAAACCAACAAAACAACACCAGAAGGCGTTTTTCTTGTGACATGTTTCAGTTCTGTCACTGTGTGTAATATCTGTGATCACTTTGTTTTGCCCGACTGCGTTGCTCTGGGCATGATGGGGAGAAAAATCCATCTTTCAGTAAATACTCCTCAAGCCACCTGCTGTCACAGCAGATTGTTCCGTGTCTCTCTATTCCCAGAGAACAAAACTGTTACAAGTCTGAGAGTCAGGCCATGTTCATACCTGCTGCTGGCCTGATTCACCTCACAGCATAAATTTTTCAGCACCTATCATACAGAATGTGAACGTCCTGTGCAAAGACTTAGGAAGATCTGGATTTCCAGGCTGGAGGAGCATCCTTCAGTGAAAACACTTCTGCAAGGCCTTGCTTTTGTCTCTCTGACACTGCCAGCAGGAGGAGAGACTTTTGCACTTGCCTGGGAAGAACTCAGGCATTGTGTACTAGGTGCTCCGACATACATTGGCTTTCTAACCCTTTGCCATGGTACCTGAAACTTGTGTATGTTTCTGCATGCTCAGGTGCATTAAGAGACTTCAAAGGCTTTGTACTTGAACTCTGGGTTTCCCCTCTTCTGTGTCTCTATTGTGTAGCCTTGCTCTGCAAAGACAGGGACTAGAAACATTCTCCTGAGCTTCTCAATGACTGTGTCTATGTATGAAGCAGCTGGCTTTGTAGGCAAATGTTTGCCCATCTTTATGCCTGTCGCAGCTTATTGATGTGTGACATGACCGCAATGCATCTGGAAATAGCCCAGCACTAACTGCTTCTTCCTGGCCTTGTCACCCAGTCCTTCTGCCAGGTCATCTCCACTTCATATCTGCTTTCTTTTGGATGAATTTTTTTTTTTTAAAGTGACAGTCCCCTCAAGAAAATTCTTCCTGGCAGAACCTATTATTCTGACGCAGCAGCAGCTGCTGTGGAGGAGAGCCAACAGCAGGGATCCTCTTTGGAGGAGTTTACAGGCTGAGGATCAGAGCTTGTGCTTCTCTCTTTGCTTGGTAGCACAAGCTGCCTCCCCTGCAGAGAGTGGTGATGGCCAAATCAAGCCTGAAAGGTGACATTCACAGCTCTAAATTAGACATATGCAGTTTCACTTTGTCTCCAGAATCCAGGCCAAGCAGGTGACGGTTTTCCGAGGCTTCCCAAAAGGTGGTCTAAGAGCTTCCTCGGTGCTGTGATCAGCCAATCCAGGACTCAATGGATTCAGCCTGTTTTAGATTTGCTTGCATTAAGGCAAGTTGAATCACCCTGAGCACTCACTTTCTCTTGGCTGTTGGTGAAGGGAACCTCCTGGCCAACTCTAGGGGAATACTTGATCTGTAGAGCTGTGAAGTTGGGACAGACAAATCTGGTCAAGGAGGGAATAACCTGCTTTCCTCCTCCCTTTTGCCCTGGTAGGCTCCATCCAAAAGTACTGCAATAGGCTGACCATTTGCAGTTCTCATAATTTATTAAGCCTTTACTGAATATTTTAATAAGCACATCCACAATGGAAAAAGAGAAAAGCTTGGCAGGCATTTCTCATGCCCCTGATGTTTGGAGTGGAGCTCTGGACAGGGACTGGAATAAGACCACAGGGATGACAGCAGTTGATTGTGCACTTGTCTGGTTTTCATGAGCTGAGGAAGCTCATGGCTGCAAGTGCAGGATGCTCTCAAGGTTTTGGTGATTTTATCTGATAAGTCAAAAGCCATGTCTAAGTTTTAAGGAAAGGTCTTTTTCCTTCATGTTCCCACCTCCTTCCCTTCCCCATTTCACACTGTTAATCACGCTGGCAGGATGCCCTCCAGGCTGAGACTATTCTGAGAGCAGAGTGAGAGGAGGGTGCTGAGAGGGAACAGCAGGCTGTGCATTTTCCTTCTCTAGCATGATTTGGCCATGGTTATTGCACGTGGAAAATAATCAGCCCATTCAGCCTAATTCTGCAGAATTATTGAAGGGATGATTGCAAAGGGAGAGGAGATATTTTGATGCTTGTATTCCACTTTTAGGAAGGAGGTCAGGTGTTGTGTGAACATGGTCAGGTAACATCAGGCATCTCATATTTAAGGCAGAGAGAAAAATTTGTCCTTTTTTTTTTTTTTTTTTCTTAGTTAGTCTGAGCTTTGGAGATCTCCTATTACTTCTTAAACAGGATCAAAAGAAGCTCATTCATCATTAAACCAACACAGTCTGTATTATAGGGAAGAGGGACTGTAAATGGGGAATCTTTGGAAAATGGTATTATTATGCCTTACTCTGAGCTGGCGATCACCTCTCAGCCGTTCACCCCTCCTTTCCACATGCTGTTTAGCCACTAATGCCGATGGGGACAGGCGCAGCAAATTGGTGCTGGTTCCTGGGGAAAACGCACCATGCAGGAGCTGGGCCAGGCAATCGGGAGCTGAGCACACTGAAACAATGCGGTGCCCCTCTTCCTCACACATCACCAGAGCTATTTTGTTTAAACTTGAGTCAGATATAGCTGCTTACAGGGGGTCCACATGTTCAACAAGAGCAGTTTTCTGACCATTCCTGATGCCAGCAAGTTCACCACTTACTGGCATGATCTTGCTTTATCCTGTCAGAAAGGAAAATGTTATCTTCTTTTATAAATTGGAGGTTTTGTAAATCTTTCTTCCTCTCATGCCTTTGAAATTAAATAATAAGACTTTGGTTCACTGGAGAGATTGTAATATTTCTTCAGAATTTATAGTACACTAAATAAAACACAAAAATGACTGATATGAAAAATATTAGAAAAGCTTGTTTTGTGACTATAATTGCATTCATTTCTGATACAAGAAAGTATGTCAGCTACTTCTTTTAATTGTGCTTTTTTATTACTTTGAATTTGCATTTTTATTTATTTTCCATTTTCTTGTAATTCCCATTTACCAACATAAAATCAACACTTCTCATCCCTGCTGAGCTTACTGCTGTTGATTTTTTCAGTTTTCTAGTTTTGCAAACATTGACTAGGGTTTTTTTTGCCCAGTAGGTTTCTACAGGTGTCCATGCCTGATCAGAGAAATTATTACCCATAAGTGCTTAATTCCAGAGCCCACAGATATCACTTGAGACAGCAATCTTCTGATCTCTGAATCAAACTGTAAAGAATAATTGGGTGCCATGGCATTTAACAGTCAGGTTCTTGGATATTGCCTTATCAACAGCTGAGTGCAGGGTTGAAGATGCCTCCTGCTTTGCTGGAGAGCTGATGTTTGTGTGGGAGTCCTGTTGCCTTTGGGGCCATTGAAAGCAGCAGGTGCATGAGACTACAGTACATGGCAAACCCTTGGGAGTGGGACATCAAGGGAATACCCCCCACCGCATTCCTGCCTGCTGTGGCATTGGCAAGTGTTCCTTGGGGGACTTTGAGCATGAAGCTGGGACTTGGAGGTGGCACTGATGTTGTTGCCTGGGGATGTGGCAGCCCTGGGGGGCTTGGGCACAGTGCAAACCCTGCTGGGGTTGAGTTTCTGGGGGCAGCCTGACGGCATGAGACCATCTGTCAGTCACATGGTGGTTGGGTTTCAGATTCTCTGCAGTCATCTTTTTTGGCTAGAGGGGGGAAATTCGCTTTGCTATTGACCCATCCTTGCCAAGCCCAAAGCCTTGCCTAGCTGCTGTCCCTTGTTCCTTTGTTGCAGGAAGCTAAGGAGACCTGGGTAGCTGTGTTATTTCCCTGTTTATCAGTAGGAGCTAGCCCGGGGCTCACTTATTTCATTCCCATAGGCCTTTTTCTCCTGCCAGATCAGCTTCAAGAATATGCTATAGGTATGGAAATTGAAATGGAGATTATAGCTCATTATTTTAAGTTTTAGGATGCAAGAATCTATGCTGGCCAGACCTGAAGAGCCTGGTCTAAGTCAACAGGACAATCCCATGGGCTCTGCCATATGATGAGACTTTCTTGGGATGTGAAAAATGCTCAATAGCTCAAGAATGAGGAGAGAGATGTTTACAGGGGCTCTGCCCTTGGAGTTGTTTTGCCCAGGCTGACAGTGATGAGCTATTGGGTGGTCCAAATGAAGTGGCTCAGTGCTCTTTGCTGGAGAGGTGCCCAGCCAGCGGTGAGAGCATTCATGTGATCCCTGCAAAGAAACTGCATGGAGAGAGATGTGGACTCCTGCTGCAGACTTAGGGTCTTGACACACGAGAACAAACACAGGGGTTGTTCTTGCAGCTGTTTTCCAGATGAGTGAATGTCAACTGTCCCTGCAGGGCATGTTAGTCTGGTACTTGCCCAATGTACTTGAAGGGAGATTTGTTTTTTATTGGTGTAACCTGACCTTGCAGAATAAACCTGCTGACTTTTTTTTTCTCTTTCATGATAAGCACAAGAGCCTTCGATGGTCACAAGATCACTTCAGCAGCATCCTGACTCAAGCAGCTTGTTGCATTGTTTGTAAAAGTCCAATTTTCTTTTTGAGGAAAATCAATACAGTTCATTACATAGCTGAGAAAAGATCCCTGTGTCAAGCAGCTACTCATTCCACTGGAAGACAGCCCCTGAGCAGGCTCAACCACTTTTTCTGAGCTGGACAACAGGCTGATAGCCTTTGTCTTAAATTATCCCTTCTGAACTAAAACCACCCCACTGAGAAGACCAATCAGCTTCCTGCAGACCACCAAAGACCTGTTCGACAAATGAACACCACCAACCTTGGGCAAAATACGCATCGGAAAAAAATAAAACAACGCAAAAGACACTTTTTTTACAGCTGGTGGAATGACTGTAAGTTCTCAATGCTGCTTCTATGTTATATGCTTTCTTATGGGCTCTGGCTACAGTATTAAACTTCTTTGTTTCAGTGCTAGGATGTGGGAGTTAGTATTATATGAGTCTGACTGATAGCCAAATATCGTCTAGCCTGTCTGGAGTGGTGAGATGGAGCTCGTGCTTGGTGCAAACTTAAGATGAGTTTAAGACTTTTCTGCAAATGCACAAGCTGTTTTAAAGCAGCTTTTGTGTCTGAGAGGTATTGAGGCTGTTGGATGGACAGTGCCTTTGCCTACTCTGTATGTGCATGGCCATGGGGACAGCACTATCGGTCATTCTTGCCTACCTTCCCCAGTAAATACATTGAATATTCATATGAATATAAAGCTAGTGAAAATTTCTCCTTGCTGCATCCCAGCTTCAGGATCCACTATTCCAATCCCTTGTCAGAAGTTGCTAGTTTAGAAAGTTGGTGGAGAAATTGTTCCTGTATGAAATGGAGAATGGCGGAACAAATGCACATTGTGGCTGCTGGGGAGTAGGATCGGGAGTAAATAGTAATTTTTAAAATTTATTGGTTTGAGATCTGAATAAGGCTAACGGAAAATTTAGCAGAAACATATCACTGCAGTAAGTTAAGTGATAAGATCAGTGAGATAAGAGGGCCAGTGCATGGAGAATTGCTGAGAAAGATATCTAAATGTTAGGGTACCTGCTCATCTAACCAGGAGGGCTATAAAGAAGGATTGAAAGCTGGCAAATTCTGTTATACAAATTCTCTAGCTTGACTGTTCACAGGCTGCTCTGACACCAGAGTGGATAAAAAAAGGAATAGTGAGGTGTATTTTAAGAGAGCTATCAGCCAAGAAATCTGTTTTCTCTCTCCAGATCACTGCTTCAGCTCTTTGTGGTGATCATTTTTGAGAGCGGGGTTTGGATGCTCGGACTGCTGATGAGCTTGGCCCTCTTTTCCCCATCTGTTTCTTCATATGGTGGTAAGGGGCTGCGTCCTGTCTCACAACCCAGGGTGTGCAGGGTGCTCAGGGCTGGGGGGGATGTGTTCCAGAAGCAGGGAGTGGGGCAATGCTTATGGAAGCATTTTGTGATGTGCCGGCCTGGAGACCAGCTCCTGTCTACACACATGCAGCACTGGGTCAGGAAAACCATGGATAGAAGTGATTTACATCCTTGTCACCACATGCTGTCTGTAAAAGCTCTTGTTTTGAAGTCCATCATCGGTCTGTTTCCAGTTTTTGTCCCTACTGAAACCTTGATCTCATGAGCTGTCTTTAAGAACTTACTCCAGATTGTAGATGATTCTGGGTTGTGGAGACTGTGAAGAGACGACATTGCTTGTATTACCAGCCTCTGGTGTTTGATGACAGATCATGGTGCATATAACATTATTATTTGACTACAATTACAATAGCATGGGTGGTGTTATGTCTGACTAGCTGATTAATCATCTGGAGCAATGAATAAATCTCTCTCTCTTTTATGATAATTAATATGTGGAGCTGGATCAGAGTTGGCTGAGTGAGTGTGGAAGTGACCAAGGCAAATGGAGAGGTGTTTGGCAGCTTTAGGCTGCAAGAAGGATAAACATGAGGAGCAATTGGGACAATTCTTCTCCCCTGAATATGAGCTTTGGCTCACTCCAGCTCTGATCCACCTCATGGAGTTGCATTTCAGTGGTCGGTGGCCAAACTGCTAAAGACAAGTTGGTCTAGTCAGAGTTATAATGAGATATTTGGTGTGTAGGAATGCTTAGTAATGCCTTATCCTCTCTTTCCTTCTTCAGGTTTCTGCTAGGTGCTGCCTCTGGCTTTCCCCCATCACAACAAATGTCTGACCCATTCTTTGGGGGTCAGATGACAGAAGCAGAAGGAGGTGGATACTGGATGGATTTGCTGGGATTTGGTGTGCTTTCTTGGAGAATTTGCATGGGATGCACTGCCTTGTGTAGGTACATGCCCTTAGAATAGTGGGCATCCTTGTTTCTAGTCTATCTCTTGGTTTTGTGTTTGAGCTTAGTCCAGAGCCTCTGTTTACCTTCCCATCTTTTCCTTTCAACACTGTAAACTTTCTTGAGCAGTAACTATCTCTTCCCATGTGCGTGCATGTTACTTACACCAGGCGTAACCAAAACACATGCTGTGCTGTTTAAAAGGTCTGGCTTTGAGTATGGAACCATTTAAGATTGTGGGATGTAAAACTCTTTCCTCCTTGCAGTGGTTAACCAGAGAGCCCTGTGCCAGTATGTCTGTAGCTACCCAGGAGTGAAGAGAGGAGAGAAATTCATTAGTACAATTAAATTAAATACCTGCTGTGCTGGGGACCTGCCATGATGGCTTAGTGCCACTGTTGTCTTCAAGCAGGTGGAGTGGCTTTCTAGTTCTCCCTGCAATCTGGGTCACATACATTCAAGCAACAGCAGTACAGATTGTCTGAAAGTACCTCATGATTTTGCTTGTGGGAATTTACAATTTAAATCAAGAGAAGTTGCAGCCTCTCTCTCCCTCATATGGTGATTTTCTTTACTCTCCTGATACAGCAAAGATCAAGATGAAATATTAAATGTCCTCCACAATGTAATTATATCTGGCTGGTTGCAATCAATTCCCTCTACCTCATGTAGTTTGCTATTTCTTCCCCCTTTTCTTCCCTTCCTGTAAAAGACACGGGCTGATTCTCATCTCCGCTATGGGCTGGAAAGGAGACACTGCCAGCTCCCACATGGACCCACCAGCTTAACAGGAACAACTTATGGAAATGAGTTCTCATCAAAAGCCCAAGCAGTACAAAGTCTGTTGCAGAGAGACTGGACTCCAGTTTTTGCAAAGCCCAAAGTGACACTTTATCTATTAGGCTACAGTTAAAAAATGGTTTCCAAAGCTCAGATTATTCCAGGCAAATGCCTCTTTAAGAATATGATATATTTAAAAACAGCCTTTTCTCTGTTCCTGAGCATAGGTTTGGAAAGGCTTTATGAGGTAGAAAGCTTCATATGTACTTATCCCTCCCCAGTGAAGAGATTGACGTTATTAATATACTCATCAGCTTTTTCATTCTCTGCATCTAAACATTGTCAATATCCAAGACAAATCCCTGTTATCAGGGACACAGGTTGGTATTATCATTAGCAGGTCACTTTGGGAAATCAAAGCCATTATTCAAGACACCAGTGATCAAATATTAGAGTCTGCCACTCGTGTTCAAGGGAGCAGAGAAAGGGCCAGAGAACTGGCCCCGGTCTCACTGGTGTGGCCGGGGACGAGCACGCAGGCCCAAGAGCTGCGCCTGCATCTCTGCAGCTGTTAGCAGGGAGAGCAACTCTGGGGCATAGGCAAGACTGAGCAACAGCTTATGGCCAGACACACACTTCTGTATTCTGCTGCATCAAATCCTCATTACTGATGAGTAGTGGATTCACAGAAAAATCTAGAGGCTGTTTTTTGAAATAATTTTCTTGGTGCTTCTTGAGTGCCAATGTGGCCTGGGGGTTAATCCTAAGAGACCTGATTTTGCCTTCATCACCAATCCACAATATTTAAGCTTCATTCTGCAGCATTATTTATAAGCACCTCATTGCCTAAGTGCTATTTAGAGTTCATTTAATATATATGGAGAGTCAGGCACCCAGTCTTGGGAAACTCCCCAGGAAATTGCCCAGGCTATTGCAAACATGACAAAGGGTGAAGCATGGAACCCATCTGCCTTCTCCAGTTTGGAAACTTCTTCATTGGGTTTCAGAGCTTTGAACCCTCTTCTGGTGTAGGATACCAGACTTTTCTTACCATGCAGCAATATAATCAGTGCCTCCTTTTGCACCAGACAGTTCATCATCGAGAGACCAGAGAGCTGAGCTCCCAAATCTCAGTTTGCACAGAATAATTAAAGGGGACGGACACAAGAAGACTGAATGGAAACACAACCCTGCAGCTTAGTGTACACTGTAGGACAAGGAAGGGAGAATGGATGCTGATGTCTGCTACAATGGATGTTAAACCACTTGATAAAAGCAGTGAATGAGCAGCTCTGTACCTCTTCTGCCAGAGACAGTGGTGTAACCCTGCAGGATACAGCTGTGTTCCCATCTGGTTACATTAAGCATAGTGTTTCATCACCATGGGCTGAACCTGAGGTCATTCCTCTGTGAGCGGAGAGTGTTCACATCCCATCAAGCAGGAGTGGAAGAAAACCCAAAGCATAGCAGGAGTGAGGCATCAAACAGCCTCCCAGCCCAGGGCTCTCCTTCAGTGCCTCTGAGCAGGAGACCTTCCACCACTCCTGTGATATAGGTGTTTTAAGAATACAACACCTTTCTCCAAAAATTGTTTGGACCTTTCACTACACTTTAATCTTTGCCTTATCTGTTGGAGCCTTACAGGTTGCTATGTTTACAGCTGCTCCCACTGCTAATGTGGCTTTGTTTATGATACAGAAGAAAACATGTCATTTTTTATTTTCTGATTGCTAATATTGCCTGTTTTACATTTTTACCACATCAATCTAGAAGACCAGAGATAACTCAGATGAAAAGGAGTCAATTATGTGGTGCCTGGGATACTTAGAAGTCTGGACTTGATGACCCAGGAAGTTTCTCTCTGCACCATGCTCCCAATTTGTTAGATTATTTTTTTTTCTTCTTTAATATCAACAAATAAAATAACATATCCTGGATACTCTGTAGTCAACAGCACTCACTTTATTGGCAGTAACTGACTTGGAAGCTACTATATCTCTGTTTTATATGTGTATTAATATTATATATATTTTTTTTCCATCTCCTAGGCATATTTTTTTTTTTGCTTTTCATCAGAAATTGAAAGCTTGCTGACACTAGATCTTTTGATAACTTCTGAAATGAGCGAACCCAAGCTAGGAATTTTCCGTTGTTTTCCATTTGCATGATGGTATTTTCCAAAGCTTTCCTTTCCACTTCATCCTTGATTGGCGTGCTACCACTGATACGTACAGGAGAAGAACTGGGTCAGCACTTGAGTCCTTGGGAACTCTCTGCCAGTGGCTGCTAGGAGTGTCAAACTAGTGATGCAATAGATTAAATTTACCTGTGATGTATTGCAGTTGTCTTCAGAGAGGTTTGCACCTTGGACAAATATCTCCTGTTAGTGTGACTGCAATGTTCAAGTCTTCTCTTCTGAACAGCTTTCTGTCTAAAATGGCAAGCAGCCAAGCAATAATAGCTGTGCATAAGCAACTTCCAAACTTTTATTAGTTTTTTTTTTTAAAAAAAAGAACAGAAGCCTATAAATTTCACTATTAGAATGTATTGAGAAGCAGTTTTGAAGTAAAATCACCATCCTTTTTGATTGAATCTTATGATGCTAGGTGTGGAGACCTTGTAGGGGCAAGAATTGTGCCTCATTGGAAAGTACTGAAAACTGTTTTCCTTCTGTGGAAGTTTCCAGACACTGAATCCCCATTGGAATATCCTAGATATCATGCAGTATAAGACTATATATTGTATAATTTCAGTACCAGACAATATTATACACAAATATTCTTCACTCTCATATATTTGAGAGATGATTGTTTATTCCTTGTTCTTTACAATTTTTTACTTGGCAGAGGGCTCATTTTGAGTTTTCCTGCTTGTGTTGAATTGCACATGTATCTCTGCCTAAGCTTGGCGCTGCTGACAGGGTTGGGAACCAGTCCTGGACCTGGAGAAAGCACCTTTCCTTGTTTTTAGGGCCTGTACTCTTTGGCAGTTGCCCTTCCTAGGGGACACTTTTTGAGTACTAGTTGCTGGTCTGCAGATGTGAGCCTGCAGGCTCCAGGGCTGTTACCCAGCAGACTTCACCAGCAGGAAAAATTACCTTAGAAAAAAATTATAAATAGTGCAAACACTAGACATAACAGAAGGAGTAGCCTTAAGTACCTTAAATTAAGGGAACTGAAAGTCCTCTCACTGGACGATGACATTTTAAGCAGTCATAATTAATCTTCTTTTAATATATAATAATAATCAAAGAAAACACAACACAACCCGTAATTCTCTTGCTGACATGTATCCAGGAGACAAAGTGGATTTAAAGTAAGGTCATCTTTGTAATCTGGTAGAAATAAAATCCTGAAAGCAGGAATTGATCAATATGGAGAGTGGCAGGTAAAAGTAGTACAAATACCTGCTCTAAAAGCGTTAGATACAGTAATTCCCACAGGTACCAGGAAGCTGTTAGCTAATCAGACAATGATGCACCATATGCTTCACTGTCTAGTCAAAAAAAAAAAAAAAAAAAAGAAGAGCAAGAAAGAGAGAAAATCTCTAAGCATAAAGTCAGCAAATGACAGATGTGCATGCTGGTGCTCTCCGGAAGAGGGGAAAACCATGGCCAAGGCTGAGAGTCATTCCTAACTGAGCAGGGCTAAATGGCACCAAGGAAGCTGGTGGCTAGGTTTCACGATGCGACCGGCCATGCGGCCATGGCATCCACCCCAGGCCAGCCTGGCGCTGCCAGGGAGCCTGCTTGGCAGTGCGAGCATGTCGAGCAGGTTTTGAAGAGCCAGCCTGGTCTCCTATGTTCATCTTCGAGGCAGCTCTCTCCCACTGTCAGTAAGTACAGTAAGTATGGGAGAGTGTTTGCAGAGGACTCTGCCAGCCAGACTCCTTGGCAGACAGGAGACTGGGCTCAGCACAGATCCTGCCAGGTTCTCAGCAGGTCCCAGAGAGGCCAGGCATCTTCTGTGAAGGCTGAAGGAGCTCCGTGTCCGGCAGACTTGACTGTAACTAAAGCAGCAGGAAACAGCAATAGCTTGTACTTCCAGATAGAGACAACCCACCAGGTATTAATCAGACTTGTGGGATTCAGGGGTCACCAGGGTCACTGGTCCTGCAGGAACCAGGAATTCCTGTTCATACCTTTGATCACCACTTTTCGCACACATATATATAACAGATATAGATTATGCTATACTCCTGTATAAAGACTGTATTGTATAGATCATAAATTATACCTTATTCTGGCTGTATTATGAATTCTGTTTTCTACAGATGTAGGTACAAATCAAGAAGTGTACGGAAGTGCTGAAGTACAATCCCTGTCTCACCAGTTTTATGATCTAAGGGTACCATAAGATGGGGTAAAATCACCTCCTTGCTGCCTACCCCTCACTGAGCTTCCTTCCTCTTTGATCCAACCGTTAAGATCCTGTCATTAATCCTTGCAAGCGCTGGCAGCTGTAGGACCCTCTCTATGCTGATTCAACTCACTAATCTGTAGAAAAATCAGTACAGCAGAAAAAAAGTGTTTTGTTTTATGCTGAGTTGAACTCACTTCTGATTTTGTTTGCATAGGTGAACTGGAAATCTCCTTCTATAATGGAGTGGGGCTAATTCTCATCTCCAATTTTAGCTCATCTCCTGCATCATTCTCTTCTAGATTTCCTTCCGATGCAGGTGGGTAACCTGTAAAGTGGACCTTGTGCCTTTTGCCTCCTCTGTCTGGAAACATTTTGTTGTCATTGCAGGTGGAGCCAGGACCAAACATTTCCTCCTCAGCATGGTGTGGAAGTGGGCTTCAGGGATGCAAGCTGCTTGGAAAGTGGATGAAATGCACAGCACAGTAAGAGTTGGAAGGGCAAAACAGTGGCTAAATAAAGAAATAATTTTTTTTGTGCATCTGATAGCACGGGACTGACTGTCAGGATGAGCGAAGGGTTATTTGTTCTCCCTTAGATTTGTGTATCTCAGAGCTGGTTTGTTACTTTTTTTTTTTTCTTTAAGCAATTATTTGTTAATCCACCATGTTTTAAATACGCCTCCTGCAGGAGTGTTGGTCTGGTCTAGTGGTGTAGGGAAAAACCTTCCCTGTAGGGCAGACTCTCTGCTCCATCCTCCGGGCTGCCCCAGGCTTGTTGCAGGGTTTAGCCCCTGTGGAGGGGTCAGGGCTTGACATGCTCAAGCAGGACCCCAGCAGGGAAATGGCTCTGTCACTGCACAGCTACAACTGCATCTCTCAGAAGTGTCTTGAAAGCACTGCGAAAGGGACTGGGGCTTGATGCTACAAGGATGCCTGACTTCTGGGCTGTGGAAATGTTCCTGACAATGATTGGTTTCTCTTTGTTCAGCCCTCAGCTGTTCGTCTTCTTTGCTACCAAACCTTTTTCTTCTTTCTGGCTGAAGCCCCTCTGAAAACCGTTGCAGAATTATATGACCCTTTTCCCATATTCAGCCTCCATCTCTCTGCAGAGATGCCTGGAGCAAACTGCTTGTCTTGGACTTCAGCCCAAGAACCCACCTACGATCTGGTTCAAGTGCAGTCATTAAAGGCTAATGATGCTCCATTGTCTTGAATTATATCTATATTGCACGATCTAGTGGAAAGCTATCAAACTAACCATAAATGAATTTAGTCAGCGTGGTAAGCAGTTTAGCCAAGCTACCGTGGGGCTACTAAAGGTCTAATTTACCCCCTCCAGAAGAAAATCAGCAGAGACAAATCTTAATCTGGTGAGTGCAATTAAGATGTTCATCCAAAACTCAAGCTGAGTTACACTTTCCAAAAGAAATCAAAAACCCAGCCTGGGTAAATCTACAGAGTATGGAAAAAAAAGAAAAGGGTAAAGTGAAGGGAAGGCTCTTGTTTTGTAATTTAGATTTTATTAATCCCAGTGCTAAAAGGATACTTTCCATCTCTGTTTAATCAGCAGGTGGTATTTACTGTGGGCACACAGATGTAATAGAGCCATTGGCAGTGAATGTGTCCAGTCTGATACTGGAAATAGAAATCTTGCTTTTAGGGAAGGAGACACCTTAAGCAACTTTGCTCAGATAGAGGCGTGTGTGTGTGTGTGTGAGAAGTACTGAGCTGGACAGGAGGCAATGTATGACCAGATTGTGGGAGGAGCTGTATGTGATCATGACTGCAAAAGCCTGGGGTGAAGGATAACTGAGAGGTCAGGTGTTCCCTGCAGTGAAGGCTCTGATCTCTTTCTATCCCATTCTATTAGTATTCCCCATGGTTCCTCCATCTGTCATAGTCTGCATTAGACATGGAGGGATGAAATCACCCTCATCATTTCTCCTCCCCATCTAAGCGAGAACTGTTTGTGCTTGGTTTGATTAAAACATTTTGTAGTTATTTTCAGGACTCACTAACACCAGGATTAATCTGAAGCTACTGCACAAAGACCACATTCTGACATCTCTGACAATAGAAATACCATGACACTTGTCCCAGGTAGGTGTGACATCCAGGCTGGAGGACAATATGGTAGAACTGCAGCCCTGTGCATTATCCTCTTATCAGACAAAAGCGGCTTGTCCTCGTTTAAATGGTCCCTGGAAGAAAGCAAAGCTGAAGTGCTGAGCATCTTATGGATCAGCTTGCCATGAACATTCATGAATTTTAGGAAAGGCTTGTGCAAGATCAGAAGGGTTGGGAGGGATAGATCTGCAAAGCAAAAGACTGACTCTCTGCTGCCTAAGAAGCTGAAAGAAGAGCATAAATACCACAAATACAACAAATCTCCTTTGCCAGGCAGCTTGGCATCATGAGCAGCAGACAACACAACTTTTCTCCAAATAGATACAAATGGACAGCATGACGAAAGCAGTAGATAAGGGACCATAGGTTAATGTGTTAGAGCCTATTTTACCCTTGAGCAATGGCAAAGACTATGTTTGGTCATGAAATGTGGAGACATCACCGCATTCCAAGTGCTGAGTGCAATTATGGATGCAGTAGATCTCTTGCTAGGACATGTGCATGGGGAAATGTTTTCCATAGCCGGAGAGATTTCCATGTAAAGATTCCTTCTTGTCTTACACACTGCGCCAAGGAAAACATAGCACTGGGGCAAGGGAATTTCACAGCAGAAAGAGTCGAGTCCATGAATGAGTCCACTGTAGCACCCATAATGGACACGAACGCATGATGGCCTTTTGCGTGGTGGGGGAACCGGAAATGGCTTTGGACACAACCCTGCCCTGCAGCTGGTTGGTGTTGATCCCATCTCACTATAGAAGATGGAAAAAACTGTAACAACTTCTCAGTCTTGCCAATACTGGAGGAAAGAAGGGAAAGGAAGGGAGGGTGAAGGGACGAAAGGAGGCATGGGCAGACATAAAGAGAACACTTTAAAAAAAGGCTTACATCAATCCCTGTGTTACTGAACCAAGTCAAGTGAGAAAGTCATGATTAGAGTTTATTACCCCTAGCAACCATTAATTCTCTCTGGCAGCAATACCTGAGGTTGCAGCAATGTCCAGCCTGTGGCTGTGGCTCTGTGTACTGGAATGTAGCACACAATAGGGTACAAATATTTACCTTATAGTTGTTAAGGAAGTTGAAGAAGATAAAAACAGTGCCATGGGGAAAGGAGCAGTTAAGTGAGCAAGGTGAACAGCAAATCACTGACAGAGATTGTTCCTCCTGGCACCAAAGTTGGGTGGTGCATCCACAGGATTTTTCAAGGATGACAGATACTCTCCATCTATTGTTCCATAGCTCTTCATCTTCCCTACATTGCCACATGAATTATCAGTCATAAAGCACTTTATTAATTTAGTCCTCAAATGCTCCAGGAAGGAAATCAACCTGGCTGAACAACTCTTCCTATACTGAAGTGGCCCAGTAATTGCTGAGTCTGGTTTAAACCAACAATTCTTTAAGCTTTTCCTCACTACTGCAAAGCAGGATGGTGGTACTTGAGTAACAGCCTGAAAAAGGGGATTTTCTCACTGGGTTTGCTCTCCCTTTGCTTTCAGAACCATTCTGGCGGTCTTCCTGGGGAAAGAAAATATCCTGCCACCCACAGATAGCCACCCCTGTTTTTCAGATCCCTTTACCCCTTAGAAGACCCTACTGTGTGCCTTGTGGTTCAGGGTTTTCAGACCAAATCAGGGATCAGAGTCTGGATTTCAGTGAGAAAGGATCTTCAAAGGGAATGCCTGATCTTTCCCTCTGATACTCATGGAAATCCTCTTAAGGCCTCTGCTACTCTCAGCTCTGGCTACGGAGGCTGAGAGAGAGGAATACTCTCTTGCAGTGTGCACCCTTTAGCCACTCTGGATCAAAGCCTGGATCAAAGCCTGGCAGCTGGTATCCATCCAGAAGCAAAAAAAATAAATGCATAGGTGAAGAAATGAGGATCTGAAATTTGCCCTTGGGTAGCCAGCCTTCTATATCAACACTGTGGGTATTCTCAGCTGTTAAGTAAAAGCTGAGAAGATAAATCCCAAATATAAGAAATTAAAATCAATAAACTCACTGAGTCTTCCATGTCACAGTTCGGACTCATAAAGAGATACAACCACTAAATCCCTACAGTGCTGCTCTACCACAATTGCACACATTAAGAAAAGGGAGGAAAGAGTTATATGAAACATTTGGCTGGTATAGGAATCAGTTATCTTAATGATGCAATATCAAAAGGAAATATTGTCTCATTTAGAGATCTACCAGCTACAGTCACTACAATACTCCCAAAAGGATGGTAATTATTCTCACAGATGCCTAGAAATTAAGAATTATACTTTCACTATATTTAATATCATAGCTGTACTTTCAAGGATCATCTATCTCAGTAAAGCTTTGGGGATCTAATTCAATTGCTTTTTGTCTGCCATTGCTTACTTATAAAACACGTGTCCATCTGGTGCTACTGTGTTCCAGTGGATCTCCCAGAAGCTGGAAGAAGAACTGATGAATAAGAAAGATCTGATCTGCTCACCATGCCTCAAAGACTGCATGCTGTCCTCAACTGTCTTGTTTTGCAAAGAAAAGGACATACCAAAAAAAATGCATCTGCCTCCTGCTGATCAAGCCACATGGTAGGACAGAGACATATCCACCTTTTGCTACTTTGTGCTGATTGTTCTGCTAAAATCAACAGCTAGCAACATCCGCAATGTGTGAGACATTTGTTTACTTCTGTGCAGACAACGAATAATTTGTAATGGGTTATTTACAAGATCACACTATTATGGAACAACTTTACTGTGAGCCTCAGAGTAACACCAAAGTTGATTGAAGACAGGTGAAATGCAGCCATTCCTCAAGTGAGACATTGTGCTTGGGGATGTCACATGTATGTGCTTATGATAAAGACAAAATATCAGTGTAATGTTTGAGGGTAAGAAAAACAGGACTCAGTATAAAACTCCCCAGCCAGATTTCTGAGGAGTGGTGGCCATCATGATTTTTTGAGGGCTATCATCCAGTTTGGATTCTAGTTGTCTCTAGGCAACCTTCGCTAGCTTTGTGGCCTATGGTTCACTATGCCTCTGAGTGGCAATCAACTGAATCCTCTTCCATTTTACTCACTCCTTGATGTCACCCAGGTTTGTGCTCAGAAAGTTTACTGTTGGGTGAGGTGTGTGTGCAGTGTTGATGTGGAGGTGTGAGCAGAGCATAAAAAGCTAATGTGGGCACTTTCTCTTGGGCTTTACACATAACCAGTGTCTAACAGTAAGGAAGCCGTGCCAGGAGCAAGCCCAAGGACACAGTGCTACAAAGAGATTGCAACATGGGAAGGCGGGCTCTTGGAAAATACTGCTAAGTGGATGGCAGGAGCCCAGGGAAGGAGGGAATGTTGGTAGTCCCAGGGGTGGACTGTGTGGGATGCAGAGAAAGGAGGTGGTAGGTAGGGAAGAGTTACAGAACCCACTTCTGCCCATTATTACTTCTCTGAGCTGTGTTCCAACACAACAATTAAAAATATTAAAAGTATTAAAAATGGACTCAACTTTAAGGTCACAATTACTCATCTTGAATTTTATGTCACTCCTCATATGCTTAAAATTTTGTGTATGCTTAAGTGTTTTCTGGATGGGAATGTTAACTCGTATGCAGCATCCAGTATCAGACTAACAAATGTGTGTGAGGGTGTCTTATAAGCTCCCTCTAGAAAATAACTGGCAGTGCCTTTTAGCCTTGAAAGCTACCTCTCTTCATAGTCTAGAGTATATTGTTCTTCTGATTAACAAACCACAAGATGGATTTCTTTCCAAATGTCTGATGCCTTGTGAATAATTTTCTTAATCAAAATGAATAAGCAGAAAGCACATATTTTACCACTGCTGCTATGATACTGTAAATTATTGCATTTTTTACTCAATTGCTCTTGTGGTTTTGTACAGTTCTAGGAAATACATGAAGAAATCATTCTGGCGAAGGATTTAATGTGATGCTATAGAAGTTTGGATTCAGCTGTCTACCAGATGCTGAGTCATAAAGAGAGAGAAGGATGTTTCGGAGGTAATGGATTATGGATAGAGTTTGTAGGTTTCAGTATTTATTCTTATTAAAAATCAGTGATTTAAACCAACAGTGATTCTTGCTTGTCCAGCATCACTGTCAGTTACAATTTCTGGTCAATGTGGGAGATCATCTGACCCTGGCACAGCACCAGCTGTACAGCTGCTGGTACAGGTCCTAGGGCAAGAGAGAGAGAGACTGAAAAAGCCAGTGCACGTAGGGTAAAAAGATATGCTGTGAGTCTGGGGAGTGAATAAGGGAAAAAATTGGTAATTTTTAAACATTTATTGATCAAATCCTGCCCAGTCTCTTCATGGAGCACAGCTGTCTGCTATAAAAGTTAGAAGCCAGCACAGATCAACAGCAGAACCATGAAGGGAGAAGTCCAGCTTGTACTGCTTCAACAAATCCAGTGGTAAATGTGTGTCGAGGCACAGAGCTCTGGGCTCTCCCAAGTGCTCCTGTGGCTGTGAATTTGGTCTTTTCCACTGCACTGTGTCCATCGATCCTCAGGGGAACAGCTGCTGCAAGGAGAGATGGAGTGTTTCACTCCACCTCCACTTAGTGTAGGATTCAAGACATGCCACTAGGCTGGCTGGATTTCTCTCTCACACACACGCATGCATGCACACAAATAAAATGACGATGACGGCAAAACGCAAGATGGGAAGTGCAGCTGTCAGGAATTTCTTGGCTCACGTGAGGAAGATGGGGAAGGGCCAAGAGAAACGAGAGGAGGAGGGCAAATCCCTCGTAAAGAAAAACAAAGTAGACAGAAATAAGGCTTGAAAAAATTGAAGGAAAAGAAAATGGTGTGGAGGGAGAGGAGGAGAAAAAAGAAAGAAAAGCCAGAGAAAAGCTGGGGAGTTATTGATGATGCAGGATCAAAGACCTGATGGCTGTGTGTTAATTGTGCTTGGTTTATAACAAGCATCAAAATTCAGCCCCAGCTGCATTCAGATGAGCCGAGAACATGTTCCATAACACTTACTAGGGAATGTTGTTTCCTTACCAAGACATTTAGTGATAGATGGGAGATGAGCTAGTGGTCTCTGTGTCCATCTTCTAACAGAAGTGAGCTGTCACAAAACCAGTTGTTGTGAGGTTTCCAACTGAACTTCTCTGCTCAAGCTCTGTTTTCATTTCTGCTGGAGAGTTGTGAAACCAAACCCTCAGACTGATAAAGGTGGGAGCGAATGTGGGTGAGGCTGCTAGCTGTAACTGGAGGGATAGGATGGAGAAAATCACTTTGGCTGCTAACTCTGTCTGTGCACATAGAAAGAGAATCCTTTACAATTACTCCCAAATACGTGTCTGAGAAAAAGGCTATTTAAAAGAAAAGGCATTTGCTAGTTCTGGAACAAAGCAGCAGTATGAGTTCAAAGATGTCTCCGAGGTCCATAACGAGGTTTCCCTTTCTACACTTCCATTTGCAACACACACGCAGGGACAAGAGGACTGGGGGAGCTGCAGTCACTATTGCCATATGGGGTTGCTGAACCTGCATTCCTGAAGGAAAGATCCAGGAAATACAAGAGTGCAAGAGAAGCCGTCTGTCTTGAGCAAGAGGATGAAGAAGGTGCTGACTTGGAGGGAGCTCCACAATTTCTTGGAGTGGGGCTGGATCCAACTGGTCCTTAGCTGCGGCATTGAGCCTGAAGGCCAGTCAGCTGCTGGAGGATGCTGAGTTCCCCTTTGTAGCTTGACAGCTGAGAAGTGCCTCAAAAGCCCCCAAAGTGGGTCCACAGAACAGAGAGGTCAGTGCCAAGCACATGCTTTTCAATGAGCCTCTGTTTCTCTTTTGTAGCTTTTCAATTTGACAGCTGAGACCTTAATTAACACTTCACTGTGCTAGAGTACTTGTTGTCTCTAAGCTTGTCTAAGTACATGGCTGAGCCCAGATCAGTCCAAGGCTTGCGGCTCCTCTGGAAGCAGTGAATCCCTGTAAGGCAGCGTGTGCAGGCTGCACACCCTTCTGGTGCCTGCAAACCGGGATGCATGAGGAAATGGCCGTGGTTAGGTTACAGCCTTTAGGGCATACCAGGACCAACCCACCAGCCTGAAAGAACCAGTCTGTGGTTAGTACCATCATCGACAGCTCACAAATAGAAATTCTTCAGGTTTACCAGCCTGCCTATCTTGGGCTAGGGATAGGCAGTTGGGAGATATCTCAGTTTACCTTTTTATCCCAAAATGTGTCAGGTACCTAACAAAGACAGCCTCACAGGCTAAAGCAGATGGCTCCATTATTAGGAAAAAAAAAAAACAGGGAGATTTTGAAATGGGACATGACTCCAGCATGGTACTTCAAGATTAGTTCTGCAGAGTAAAATGTATGCAAATATGTCATCTACAAGGTGAGCCACTTCTGTCCCTGCCTTTTGCATGAGTATGATAATTGCAGCTCCTTATGTGTGCTAAAATCCCATCCTCCCTCCCTCTCCTCAGTTTTCAGTCCCAGATGCCAAGTTCTTTCAGTCACTTGTCTGTCAGGCACTTATGAAATGCTTGTTAGTTCAAGGGCATGTACTAATAAAATAAGCATATCACAAAAGGCACCACCTGGTCAATATGCTTAACATTTTGTGCAACAGATAAACCCAGAAGGAACTGATAAAGCAATGACAATTGTTATGTTTGCAGAGTAGTTACCTGTTACTGAGCAATTCTGATGAACAGGATTCATCCCTGGTCAATCCTCTCTTGCTGTTATATTACTCCAGGGAAGTGTGTTTTATTCAACTGCCTGTGGAGCCTGGCTATTAATAGGGGTCTAAAGTGCAGCAGATTGGCCATGGGCAGTCCCATCAAGATGCATAAGTGCATATTACTCATTTTATAGTTTGTGTGTAATTTGAGCCTTTCAAATTTCCCTTGGAAGTCTTAGCTTAGTTACATATCATCATCTTAAGCAAAGGTGATGAAGTTCAGGGGAGTGTTGCTGTTGGACTCCCTGCTGTTAGGTGTTGTTGGGACTGAGAGTCTATGTGCATTCAGGACACAAATTACTAGAGGCTGTGAAAGTGGGCTGGGGAAATATCACAGCTGTTGCTGGTGACAGCCTACTATGTTAGATGGGCTATTTGTCCAACCCAGTTCAGCTGTGCTTATATTCTGTGCTGTTTCATGGCTGTCAGCCCACAGGACAGCATATGGCAGATTTGATTTGTACTTTTGATAGGGCAGTTGGAGAGGACTCCAGGATAACCTAGGTTATTTTGAGGGCTTACTGACAAGTCTACACCCCATGTTAAAAAATATATTCCTATCAACCACACTCCATCTCATCAAATATTGATGGTTTAAGAAGGAACCATCAGAAGACAACCTGCATGGCTGTCATAGAATCATTTAGGATGGAAAAGACCTTTAAGATCATCAGGTTCAACTGTTAACCTAACACTGCCAGGTCCACCACTAAACCATGTCCCTAAGCACCACATCTACATGTCTTTTAAATACCTCCAGGGATTGTGACTGAACTACTTCCCTGGGAAGCCCATTCCAATGCCTGAAAATCTTTTTGGTGAAGAAGATTTTCCTAATATCCAATCTAAATCTCCCATGGTGCAAGTTGAGGTCATTTGCTCTTGTCCTATTGCTTGTTACTTGGGAGAAGAGGACGACATCCACCTCGCCACAACCTCCTTCCAGGTAGTTGTAGAGAGTGATAAGGTCTCCCCTGAGCCTCCTTTTCTCCAGGCTGAACAATCCCAGTTTCCTCAGCTGATCCTCGTAAGATTTGTTCTCTAGACCCTTCACCAGCTTCATTGCCCTTCTCTGGACATGCTCCAGCACCTCAATGTCTTTCTTGCAGTGAGGGGCCCAAAATTGAACACGGTATTCAAGGTGTGGCCTTAGCAGTGCCGAGTACAGGGGGACAATCACTTCCCTAGTCCTGCTGGCCACGCTATTTCTGACACAAGCCAGGATGCTATTGGCCTTTTTGGCCACCTGGGCACACTGCTGGCTCATATTCATCTGACTGTCGACCAACACCCCCAGATCCTTTTCTGCCAGCCAGCTTTCCAGACACTCTTCCCCAAGCCTGTAGTGTTTCACAGGGCT
Source organism: Athene noctua (assembly GCF_965140245.1). Classification (NCBI taxonomy): domain Eukaryota; kingdom Metazoa; phylum Chordata; class Aves; order Strigiformes; family Strigidae; genus Athene; species Athene noctua. The sequence continues at coordinate 56,446,010 of NC_134041.1, forward strand.
GCCCGAGCACACTGGGACTGTCCAGACCACTGGGTGGTTGGTCCTAGTCTGCCTGAGCACTTTCCCAAGCAGAGGATCTGGGTAAATCCATGCTGGCAATATGAAAATCACTCTTCAGAAGACGACTATGCCTTCAGGAAGGGAAAAGTATGGTCCTTTATGAGGACATAAGTACCTAAAATATCATGATGCTCCAACTGTACATGCTACAACTCTCCTACCCTCTGGCTGTGCAAATTCTAAAGACTCTGATCACTTTGGCATGAATTATTGAAAGGAACAGAATGAATGCTTAAAACCAAGAAAATGTGCTTTTTAAGTACCTCATTGATTCCTTCTTCACTGTATTGTCTGCTGCCTCTTAAACACTGCAGATAATCCTTAATTCCATTAGCTCTGTACATGAATGCTTAAACTGACCACTAGCATCCCTAGGGAATAAACTTCTCTAAGGGGAGTTATTACACAGTTGTGGAAGTTTTGTAACCTTTTCTGAGGCATCTAGAGCTGGTCATTCAGTGCAGACAGGACTTTGGTTGATAGGGACTATTGGCATGGCAATGTGAAGAAGGATCTTTTCTTGGAACTGTCCTGAATAAGAAAGTAGTAGTAGTATTAAGTAGAATTAGTACAGAAATAAAGCCAGAGGTTCCACTTTTTGTCTTGAAGAAGCTGCAATTTAATTTCAATTGGAATGTAGCATGGAAAGGTAATGAAGAAATCAGAGAGCAATAAGAACTGAACAAGGCTGGAGCAAAGAGGTATTGAACAAATTATCTTTCCTATTTTCTGGTGAATGTGTAACATGTCAAAGAACCTGCTTCATAGCAATATTCTGATCAATATTTCTGATACTGTAATCATATATATGATGAGTGGAACCAGCAGAAAGAAAAGGGTTTTCCTGTAGTAATAGGTATATTACGAGACTGGAAACCTTATGGAAACTAAGAAACATTTTGTGTCTTGCTACCTGTCCTTTTGATCACATTGGTATCCAGTATTAAAATAGGTCATGGCTCTGCTACGCAAAGTGCTGTGCAAACGTACCACAGCAGACCTTCAGCGAAGTTGTCATGGAGCGTTGTTTTCATTGGAAAACCAATTTAATGCCGCTCTTTCAGCTGTGTGATATTTTTTCCCTGGGACGGACTTCTCAAACAACTTGAAGGAATGATTTAGTGGAATGTGGGGAGAGGTGATGACTCATGGGCACTTTTTACCTTGTCAAAATCAATTCATGCAGTTCACCTCATTAGTAAATGTCATTTCTCCTTGGGTTTTGAGGCAGTTGAGAGATTTGGAGATGTTTGTGGGAAGATGGCTGGTGGCTGATAGTGGTTTTGCTATAGGAAAAGAATAAGGTTGTGTCTGTGTGAATGAGATTGCAATCTCAGATCATTCTGGGTTCATTGGCCATCAGTGGTGTTAATATTGACCATTCTATCGACCACTCAGCATTGGGAAAGTGGGAGGGAAGACCAGACAAAAGTATTGGAGTTACAAACTAGTTACATGCAATTGAGCCCTTCATATGGCATTTCCTGTCACATAAAGTATCACAAAGCTCTTCTTTATGGATATTGTGAGATTTATGAAAGGGAGTCATTTGGAAACAGAGGGGAAAGTTGCAGATCATGAAGTCTTGCTGAATTATTGGGAAATATATCTCTTTCTTTCTCAAAGTACTTCATGGAGTACAGTGAAAAATGGCATTCTGCTAATATTTTTTCTGTTGGAATCTGGTTACTGTCAATTAAGTGTGTAAAGAAAATCTGCAAGGATCCTGGTAATACTGGGCAGTGTCCAGTCTTGCAATTGAAGCAATGTACATACGAAAGAGAGGGGTGAAGTATCAGTCAAAGATTCCTCTTGCCTGATTTTAAATTGCATTTCTGTGTATCATATTCTTCTGTGTACAGGTAATGCAGAAAATAATGCAGCCTTCATTTCTCTTGGAAAGCAGCAAAATATCGCAAGGGAATCTAGAGCCTGGTCTATAGAAGAAATAAAGGACTGCAAACATAAATTCAATAAAATTCAGAAATACATCTGAATTTGATTTCATTTATGATTCCATTCTATTCTATTCTATTCTATTCTATTCTATTCTAATTTCAGTGTGTGAAAAATATATTGATTCTGAACAAAAATGTTCATACAAGTTGCTAATGTGATTTCATTAATCCACTTTAAAAATGTAAAATCATTAATGTTCTTGGTTGTTTACATTAGGCCAAGGAAGTGTAAAAGGGTTGCTTGAGGGTTTCCACTTGAATAACTCAAACCTCTGTTTTTTTGTGGCATATGGATCAGACTGAGAATATTGTCTTCAACAGAGAGTAGTTATCAATGGATCATTGTGCCAGGCAGCTCTCTGACAACACGGGGGATGCTCAGCAGAGGGAGGAGCAGGAGAGGAAGACCAAGAAGAGAATCCCGGTGAAAGAAAGGTCCATGAAAAAATGTAACAGGTCTAATTTGATAAGGAATCTGACCTCGTAGGTCCTCACATTGAAAGAAACAACAGTTTTGATCAATTATTTCAGACTACTGAGGTGCTATCTCTGTAGCTACTGGCAAATACCCAATGCACTGAGACATAGGCCATCCCTTGTTATCAAGCTGGTAATGAAGAAGAAATCTGCATGGGGAACTTCACTGAAGGCAGCCAGTCAGATCTGGTTTTCATTTGTCCAGAGCGAGAATTTCCTTTGCTGCTTATTGGCGTCTGCTTACATGAACGAGATGAGTGAGAAAGGCTGTCTGCAATGAATCAGAGTCACTCTGGACAGATAAAACAGAAAGACAACAGCAGGGACTTCGGTATTGCAATCTGGAAAACAAAATAATAATAAAAAAGGGATTAAAGTGATAATTTTTAGTTGACAGACTTTGTTTGTAAAGCTACAGTCATCTAATGGGGAAAGTGAATTTCCTGGATAGCATATATATGCTGCCCTGGAGTTTTTCGATTAAATAATTGATAGGAAATGAAAATACAACTGCCTGTAGGATGATAAAGTATGTGGACTGACTCTGACACCCCCAGGTTTTTTTGTGTGAATCACTCCAGTCCCACAAACACACTTCTGAGGGAAGATTTGTCTTTGTCCCTCACTCCTGCAGGAGAGCAGGCCTGTGCGTGTGAGTCAGATCTATTCCTTACCTGGTCAGTCAGCCTGGATCAGGGATGAGACAGCTGCTCCTCCTGGAACACACTGTTACCCAGTGGGTATAGCTAACCAAAAGAGATGTAGCCATGCTGGCCAAGAGCGATATTAACTCTTAATCTTTCCAGGCTTTATCTCATGGAGCTTGTACAAGGGCTGTACTGGCTTCGCAGGCAGTCTGCTCATGAAGGAACTCCAGAAGAAGGGGCAGTTATTTCCTTTCCTGAGGCAGAAAATGCCCTCTCTTGAGTCTTACAACTCAGGTTATTCCAGGATGCAGCAAATATGAAAAAGCTTTGTGGAGCTCTTCACTGTGTAGATGTGGAGATCTACAGATGATAAGTGTGGGCAAATGGGGAGAGCATGATGTACTGCTGAAATCTGAGTCAGAAGCCATATCAGCATGAAGACCACAACCAAGGACAGATTTTCACTTTTTCTTGCCTCCCAATGTCTACAGCCTGAGCTGACCCCTACCTAGCCAGAGGGTTCTGCATCATGGAGGAAGCAGAACTTTTTGACATTGGAGATATCCAAGCGAACCATACCAAAAGAAAATGATACAAAGGATTTAATACAGATTAAGCTTCAGCACGGCAGAAGACTTCATCAATCATTATGTTCTTGGCTCTCATTTTGTAGGCAGACCTTCAAAATCAGCTTCGTTTTATTTGACATAATCACTATAATAGTACTCATCATCTTGTTAATGTAGAAGGCTCAGGTATTTGGAATTCAGGTCAATATGTCATACATAGGTATTCCCTATCTTTGCACAGTGCTTCTTAGTGTAACACTCAGGAATGGACTAATTGCTGTGTGAATAATTTCAGCAGGGCAAGATCTACTCACCCCCAAACTCACACTGGTTTTAAGAGCCATATTTAAAACCACAGGAAGCAGAGAAGACTGCACGTATCAAAGGGTGGCTCACATCGATCTGCAGTTTTGAAGAAATTAAACCTTTGGAAGGATCTAACTTAATTTATAATATCTTTTCCTCTAGCTCAGTGGAGCATGAAAAAAATCCACCCCCTTTCCCAAACCCAACTCAAGTACCTGGGTGAAGGTTAACTCAGAGAAAAGAAGCACAACAGTCTCACAGACCTGGAAGCTGAAAGGTGTGGTCTTATCTTGGTGCCCACATTAATAATCCAATCTTTCCTGTGAATTTCCTATATTAGTCAATGCTCAACACAATTAAGTTTATAGAGCCATGGTCCATAAATACCCCACCCTAAGTCACTGTTAAGACTGCAGTTAGGATATTATTTGGCTTTTCTGTTCCAGGCTTCAGCCACTAGGTTCATGTAATTTTTGGTTGCCTTTATAGAGACAAAAATGTGTTCTGTGTAATCATCATCATCAATAAACTTACAGAATGAGAATTCCTTTTCTCCAGAATATTTTCCATTTTGCTACAAAAGGCATTTCTTGTTTTACATAAATATTTGAGTGAAGGATTTTTCATTATTATGGGAGAGACACTAATACCTTTGCCTTTTTTACGTGAAGGAAAATCAGACAAGGAAGCAGTTAAATGATTTATTTTGGTTTCTGGTAGAGTAGCAATGAGAGGTGTATGCTGACAGATGTGACCTTGGAGGCCAGTGTTCTGGGCACCCTGGAGTCCTGCAGCAGCAGACGAATAGGACCAAGCAGGAGAGAACAGGCTGGCCTTCACTCAGCTTTGGACTGTCTCGGGTCGCAGGCTCCCCCATGCCTGCAATGAGCTGTGCACACTAAAATATGTTTAAATGTCCACACGTCTCAGATTGCAGGGTAACGTAGCTTTGTAATGCCTTGATTTCTTCTGTACAAGTTATGAACCTGCTCCAGAAAAATGCCAGAAAATTGAATTAACTTACAGTGGGAGGAGACAAGACGTTGTAGAAGTACAGTCACCTATGCATATCCCAGTGAAATACGTCTACAAGATATACTAAGGAAATACACAAATCTGTGCCCAGAGGTGATCAACAGCCATGTTGTTGCTGCTATTATTATTGTTATTGTTATGGTTGTTACCTAATATTAATTTATTTTACCTAGGAATTTTTGGGATGAATTCCGTCTCTGTTCCTGTGTAGGTGTGCCCATCGGATGAAGGATTGCTGCTTGCTAGTCTGCACATGTGAAGATATCAGAAACTTGGGAGAGTGGTGGACAAGCAATAAGCGGTCAAGGTAAACACTTCACTGCCTTTTGAAGGGTCCTTACTGCAAACTCACTGAAGACAATGCAAATCTTTCTATTGTGTAGGACTTATCAAAGAGCAGATCATCACCATTATACTACAATTAAAAATATGGTAGTGCTTAAGTGTTTTCAGTTCCCATTAGCTGAACATGTGATGAGATGATAGCGGACTATGTAAAGTGACTTGAAGGATTTTTCTGAGATATTTGAAACTGAAAACTTTGATATGGTTTCCTTCTGATAAGGACATGGTTACTGAGCCCCATAGGCTGCCTTATTTCAAGATTTGGCTAATACTCTCATATTTACTTTAGCGTGGCCAGGAAGAAGACTGAAGCAGAGGATATGGAGGCCTGTGCACAATCCTGGATAGGACCCTGATGTCATTATTCCAAGTTTGCACTGGTTTCATTGGATTTTCAATATGGAACAAAGGTACTTCTGTATTTTTAATGTTTTGTTTTGTTTTTTTATAGATCTAATTCTATTTGTGTGAGGGGAAGTTTTATGATGTGGACGTGTTGTATTACCATTTATATAACGACAATCTGGTAGGAGTCCAGAGCTATTAACTAGGATTGTCCAAACATAGTGAGCAAAGGTTAGAAACTGGGGGAAGGAACAGATACAGCCATAGTTACCTGCTCTGCTTCAGTCCCTTTGCCCCTTCCAAATATAAGGATCAAACAAAAATTTTTCACATTCTCTGTGATTTGATGCCCATCAGGTTGTTGCAGCTTTTTCATCTCCACTGCAACAGGAAACTTTCATTTGATTTCCAGGGGACTTGAGTTTGGGTTTCTGTGAAATTAAGTTGTTTGAGTGTTAGGGCCTCTGAAAAATGTTACTGAATTCTTCCATCCTCCTCCATTCAATTTCATGCTTCTAATCTCTGTGCTTCTAATGAAAGGGATGTTTACTGCCAGGCATCTAACTTGAACTGATCTGGCAAGTTGCTGAGAAATGTAAGTTGCAAAACATTTGATATAAATGAAGTTTTCTCCATCAAAAAGGTCTTATGTCAAAAGTGAAGACAAGTCTCTGCTTTTGCTCTTCTTAAGTACTGGATGTTAGACATTAATCATTGAACTGGAAATCCAATTACATGATTATTAAGCAGATGCATTTTTTACAACTTGGGGGAAAAAAGGCCAAGCGAAACATGAAAGTCCACTGGGAAACACTGCCAATTAAAGCAATTAAAAAAGGATGTGGAATTCTTAATTCTTACACTTGGCTAGAAAGATGATTGACTGGGCTTGACTCTCCTGAGAGTGGGTGTGCTGGGCAGGTTTTCATTTGCTTCTTAAGATCAAATGCTTCTGTTTCCTTTATGAGGCATAATTAATTTTCTTTACAGGAAACTTTAGTTATTATGATATGGGTAGCTGATCAAGTTTAAAATGTTTGATCAGGTTAAGCAATGCCTGTCATTTAACATTCCCACTCATGAAGAGAAGCACATATTCCTTCCACTCATAACATTTTGCAGACAGACTTTCTGACAGCTGAAGTGTAGCCAGTAAATATCTTTTCCATTAGTTGCAAATTGTACAATAATATACTAAAGTAATTACACCATAAATCTTCTTGCCATGAAGTTAGACTCTGCGGTGCACACTCATAAAACGGTGCAGTAGCAAATAAAATCACTGGATCTGTATATATTAGTCTTGCAGTAACTTTTCTGAGGGTGGTCTGAAACATTGACAAGAATGAATTGGGAGGAACTGGGAGGAATTAAATGTTTCTTGGTTTTTGTAGGAGAGGGGCTATAGTTCTTCAATAATTAGGGCTACCTTGTAGCTGTGCATGGGTCAGCACAAGGATTATTGTCAACAATCTCCTTAGATGTTCATTGTGAACTAGAATATAATATTCCCTGGATCATCCAGGATGTGATCAGTCTTAGTTGAAAATCTGAGTCCAAAACAGACTGTGGTGAAGCACCTAAGGAGTCTACCCAATCTAGACAGAATACCTCTAGGGTAAATCTAACCATTACATGGCTCTAAAATGCTCTGAAGGTCAGAGAAACACAGACGAGAATATTGGCACTAAAACAAGTAGCTGTCAATTAATCTATTTTTCTTAGATCCCTAGAAAAGAACAGGCAGGCGCTGTACCTAAAGCACTCTCCCAGCACCTGAATGTGAAGAGTTGTCATTTAGCAATCATCACTGTACTGCAAATTGTGGGAAAAAAATTATAGTTTCTAAGCAGTTTTATTCCCAAATCCAAGGGCTGCTCTGGAGACCAAGCTGCCTGTAACCCTCCTGACACTCCTTTATTTGTGCAATAGGAAAATTCCTTGCTTTTTTTGGGAGAGGATGGCAGCAGTGATCCCAACCCATCCCACATTTTTTTCCCTTTAGGCCAAAGACTGTAAGGGTGTCTTTGTTTCCAGAGAGATCAGGGCCTGATGCAGTCTTCCTTCAAGCTGTGATAGGTGTTTGTAGCCAGCCAGCCAGCCATGGACCTTTCACAGGACAAGGAGCATGTGCTTAAAACTTCTGTATTGACCCCAAGGAATGGGGATGTGCATGTGCACTTTGACTGCCCAGCACCTGCTCTGCCTTCCTCCTCCACGTGGGCTAGCAGGTCCCGGGAAGCCGTATGTTGCTGAAGAGCTCTGGATCCAGCTCTTCCATTGCCCATTGGATGCCTTGAGATAAATACTGCAGGTTGGATTTATAGGATTCCATGTCAAGTTTAATTTGCTACAGTGTGTATGGCTCAGCAGTCAGGATGTGTGAACTTTGCTCTCTCCCCAGAGCAATGTCAGTGCTGGCATTCACTCTTGCATAAGGGACAGCATTAACAGAGGTCAGGTTATTTTCAGAACCATTAATTTCTTGTGGTTTGGTGGCACAGGTGGAGAGGTAGATTCATGCTAGCAATCGGATTGTTGGAGAAAACAGTGCAGAGTCAGGGCAGGAAAAACATGCTGAAAAAGCCAACATTGTGGCTTCTGACTCTGCACAACACTGCAGTCACAGACCTCTACCAGGGATCAGCCATGGCAGCAGAACACAAATAACCCCCCAGCGTGGGAGAATTTCAGGTGAATAGGCTTTGTTATTCTCTGAACAATTGCCCTCATATAGGCAACATCTTTGACTGCGTCTTGAGCAACAATAGCTGTAATGGGCATTTGACTTTGATTCATCTGGGAACTGGGCATGTACAGGGGCACCAGAGAGATGTTTTCCCTGCACATCAAGGCCCAGGAAGTATCTTTGATTATATTCACTATATTTGGTGTGATTTGCTGCACTCAGAAATTCAGCTGCAATTAGGTGGTTAGAGACTCATAATTAATCTTCAGCTCTGTGCTGCCTATCATTCTGTTCTCTCATATATCTCAGTTTACGGCATTATTCTGAACGTTTTGATTAGGAAATATCCGTGCCTTGGAGCTGTTGCTGGTGGCAGGATTTCTGTGTGCATCTCCTGTCAGGATCTAAATCTCTTCTATTCAAAGCTCTTTAGAGCACTTGTCTCTCAACTGACAATTATTATGTCTCTTGTCTGATTCAGAGATCTATCAAAACCCTGCTGAGTTGGTGCCCTGACAGTAGACCCCCAAGAAACTGCTTGTTCTTGATACCTGAGCATATTCCCCAATGAACTTTCTAATTTTTTTTCTTTCATTAGGATTTCTTAGGATGTTCAGATTCATCTAAGTTATCTCCTTCTGCTTTCCCCCTTCCTAAAAAGGCTCACATTCTTGGTGCCCTTATTATGTTAAAACTACTTTGAATTGGATTCTTCACCCACTGGCTTTCCTGCTTTTCAGTTCACTCTTTCATAAATAATTAAATAAGAGAAAAACAGGGGACATTTAATTGTACTTGTGATGGGGAAAGAACTCGTTAGAAAAGCCACTGTGGGGATGGCAGTGGGGAACCTGTGCTCTTGAGGGAGCTCTCTTCCAGGTCAGGACACTTAAAGACAGCTGTTAATTCTCAATGCTTTTTACTGATGAGAGAGGCCGGTAAGTGGATGGACTTCTCCCTGCCTGCATCCTTCACTTTGGAAGCTTTAATCTTATTTAGCCCTGGTCTGATATAGAAACATGGTTCATTGGTGGTATCTCCTACCAGGGAAGAAGACCTCAATAAATTAGAGATAAAGCTGATCTTTATCCATAGTGCTCAGCTACCCTGAAGAATGTTTTACATATATATCTAATCACCCTGTTGCATTCTATATTACAGATGACATTCCCTTTGAAACCCCCAGGATGGTTTCAGGTAGCTATGAACGTGAGGATTGTTTTCAAGTACTAGTAAGAATAGATTTGTCTAAGACAGGATCTATAACCCAATCCTTATGCTATAACCTGATGAAGATCACCATGAAAGACAATGGGGAAGTGATGAACAGAATCCAAGTAGTTCATTTATTTCTGTCCATGCATAAATCACACACAAATCTCAGTCTTAAGTAGTTTTTTTATTCAAATCTCATTCTTCTCCCTCTCTAGAGTCAGCATATATTTTGCCTGGTAATAGAGCTGTCCAGTCACTGGAGATGCTAATGTCACTCTTCCACTTTAGATCTTCCAAGATTAAAGGCCTTCCTAGGGGGAAAAAGAAAAACAAACCAAAACTGTTATTCAGCCAGAGTATTGGATATGCTGAAGAATGTGATGTGAATGGAGCTATGAAGAAATTGGACTTGACAATCATAGTGGTTTTGAAATCTGTGTATCTAATTCTCAGTTATACCTTCCTGCAGATGAAAAAGTGTTGAATGAAGCTTTACAAGCTGGGCATTTTGTGGAGTTTAGCATAAAGGAGCATTAGCTCCTCTGAAATTTTCTTTCCTTGGGAGTATCTCTAGTACCTCTCTTAAGCTTCCTTGAAATTCAAAATTTTGTGTCTCTGTTTAAACAAATATGGGTTGTGCTCTATTATGTTTGTGTCATAGACGTAGGAGAGGTGGGAAAGTGAGCTGAATTTTTAATATTTTTCCTTTACTTCTTTGATAAGATATTGTATCAGAATTATTCTAATTGTTCCCTATATATTAAAGTTGCAAAATGTCCATTTTAATAGCTCCAATCACCTGCACAAAACCCTGCCCCAACTTTTAACCAACAAACTAAATCGCATGGACATTGACAGTATAAGGAATAAGAGAAAAAAAACTCGAAAAAACCCCGAAACTTGTCAGACAAGTAAATGGATAAACATTTGCAGTTACTTTAGCAATAACCAGATTTATTACAAATGCTGTAACTGTACTATTGAAATTAAACAGTAGGAAGAGAACAATACAAAACTAGCCATTAATCTTTGTGCATCTAAAACTGTCATGAGAAGAAAAGAGTTTTAGGAAAGGATCAGAAACTCCTCACTCTCTAAAGTCCCTGCTGTGCTTTATTTTCCACTGCTGGATACAGAGAAGCAAATACAAATCATTCACTGCATATCTTGCCTTGCTTTTATTTACATTTGGCATCAGGATGCAGTCGTACAGAATCTTCCCAAGTAAGACAAGGTCATATTCATCATTCCATGTTTAAATAATCCTTCTGGTTTCAGTCTCTTGTAGTACACATCCTACTAGACCATTAAACTATCATCTCTGTTGGGTTTCTATGAAATTTTTCATTTTTCCTGCAGCTGATGAAATGAATGATGATGATGTATTTCTTACCAAAAGCATCTATCATTTAAAATCCCACACTTCCCTGAGCCTTCAGTACTGTTAAAAGTCAATTTAATGCATTTATCCCTTCAATCCATGAAAGCTGACAGTAGTGTTTAAATGGAGTCCAAAGGGTACCTCCAGGTATGTGTTATTTGGGATAAAATCTGAACTGCTTTGTCAGAAGTTCAGTTTCCTCTAGAATTCAGGCTTTATGGTAATCTAGGTCAATTCTATGCAATTATGGAAGATCAGATAAAATTTCTTCTAGTAGCTCCTAGGAAAAAAATACTTATTGGTCAAGGAAGCTGGGAAGTTTTGCTTTATGTAAATGTGTTTTCTCTGTTTTGCCCTCTATCTGGGAATTGCAGAGATATTAAGCATGAGACTCAATTTTTTTTCTAGTTTCATGATGGAATTCACCTAATTGAATGAGTACTAAAGAAGTTTAGATTGTCCAGTTCTTAAAAAAAAAAAAAAAAGACTAAGTTGTCAGCTGAACTAAGTTGGAGATGTATTTTGTAATATCCAGGTAACTACCAAAGCTGGGAGAACCCATGGGAAAAGACAGATTGCCTGGGAAAGGTGGAACTGGCCATTACTGACAGAGGTTTTTCAGGTGTTGATTCACAGTCCCCAACAGTTGCCAGCACCATCAAAACTTTCAGGAGGTTATTCTGGTTTTTGTGTGTTGTTTTACCCTCTTGTCATACTTTATGTCTCCTGGTGGTTCCTACAAGGATAATACAGGGACCTTCGAGTAGAAGGTGACACTCTGGCAAAGGTTGAGGGGGGATGAAGTTGTTTCATGCTAATAGACTAATAATTAATGACATTAAGAGAAGAAACACATTCAGCCAGTATTGTCCCTTGATCTAAAGGACACTCTTACCCATTCCTCACATAAGTCAGGGTGCCAGGACACTTCACAGATGGGGTGGTTGTAACAAGCACTGAGCATCACTCAGGAAGCACAGAAGAAGATGCTGTTTTTCTAGAAGAAACTTTCCTATAATTTTTGATTGGCTCTTGTCAATGATAATCTTAGCCACTAAAAGGAATCCCAGGGAGACACGGGCAAGTGTCATAATAAAAAGAAAAAAAAAAAGGCAACCAGAGAGAAAAAAAAGTGAGAAAAGAGGAAAATAAAAAGGGCTGAAGCCTGTGGCTGGGAGACAATTGGTGCAGGAGACCGTTTGGCAGGTTTAGCAGAAGACACTCACTGGTACGACTGGGAATTCATGCTGATCAGTTTGCATGATTAAATTTAAAACCTTACAGTGGCTTTGGTCAGTATAGTTTGTACAGTCTCATGCTCTGTGTGTGTATGTCTTCTTATACTTCTGAGTATATTAGACAATTTCAGCTAAATCAGATGAAGGGGTCCAGGACAGTAGGGCTTGGGATAATTCAATTCCCATGAGGTTTTTGGAACATAGCAACTACAGATTGTGCCAAAGTGAAAACTAAGCACTCTGAGAAATTGTATTTGTTCCTTGGTTGTACATCACTTACAGGATATTCTGAAAAGAAATGAGGAGACCACAGGAAATGCTTTTAAGCCGATATGCCGGAGGCTTAGAGCCATGTTAACTCTCTGGTATGGGTGAAAGTCCCTTTAGAGTGCCTCAGCGGTGTACTAATGCTACTCACGAGATGACTTGATTCCTAGCTTTTCTACATTGCTACATTCTGACCAGTAAAATATCAGAAACATGGAGTAAAGCAGGAGAGTGGTCTCCACTGGAGACATATCTGAAATATCATAAACTGAGTACAGATAGAGCAAAACCCACTATGTGGCATTAAAATGCACAGACTAAGCAGGGTGAGTCATATCCTTAGTCCTTAAATTGCAGTCAGGGAGATGTGTGGGTCAATGAGCAGCTCCAGTCTTTCTGTAGTCATTATTTGTATAGCCTGTGCATGTAGGAGCTCAGTCATGGTTGGTGACCCCACCTGTCTGCATTGTGCAGATCTGAAAAAACCCAAACAGATTCCACCTCATGGAGGTAAGTATATTCTGCTGTATTTTTGTTTTCATGGTACATGTCACTGTTTCCTCATCTCTACTGCCTCCAGGGAGAATATGGATATATTAGATGTCTCATCTTGGGCAAGAGAGAATAATGGAGAGATTTTCACCTCAGTACAAGCCTTCAGAGTTGGTTCTTTGTTGGTAAATAGTATCATACACCTAAGAGTTTGGAGAAAGATGCTGAGAGATTTCAACTGTTGATTGAAAAATTTGACCAAGAACTCCTTCTCCAGCATGGGTGGATTTCAGAGGATCCATGGGGTTAGAAGCAAACCAGAGAGTGAAGCTCTGTGTGTGTGTGTGTGTGACCTGTTCTCCCTATAGATATAGAGCAGGAATAGGGGAAATCCTGGGGTTGAGCTTTCCACTGACCCTCCCAGAGGCTGTGAAACTGTGGTCTCTAGGAATCAAAAAGCAAACCAGGTGCTGAAATTGCAGCAAACCTGCAAAAATTGCTGCATGCTGGCAGCTTCCCATAGTGAATGATGTCTTTATTTTGATACAGAAAGTGTTTTAGGAAAGCTGTGGAGTGTGACTGAGGGCTAGCTTGACTGTCTAACAGAACTGCAGACTCAGGCTATCCAAGGGACACAAGGGGACTAGGCAGAAGAAAGACTTGCAGGAATAAAAAATGCTTCTTCCTTCTACTTCATAACACAAAACCTTCTGATTAAGAAAAGCTGTGGCATGCTAGGAGAAGCCTATTTTTTTTTTTTTTTCCTAGACCTTCCTTATAATTAGTTCCGTTGTTGTCTGCTAAGACCTGGAATGCTGCTGCTGGAAATGTCGAGGCATTTCTTATACTCATCAGTACAAGAAACCACAAGCAATGACAAATCCAGCCATCAGCCAGTCTTTCATCATTATGTCACATTACGAAAATCATCTCTCCATTATGATAGGCCAACGGTACCACTGATTGTGCTGTTATCTGACAGTTGGCGCCAGACTTATGATCCTTTAAACCACATAAAGATGATCTTGGTTTCCTTTCAGCCACATAATTTGTTTCTTGCCACTTGCTGCAAGAACACATTTGGGACTACCTAGCTTTCTACCTTCAAGTATTGTATCAACCCTACTTCCTCATGAGAACTCAAGACATCCTTTTTTGTGGTGGTGAACAATAGAGGTTCAAATCGCTAAAATGAAACATGAAAATCTCAAAAATCTAAAATGTGACTCCACCTTCTGTTGTGTAATGCTGGACCCTGCTCTAGATCTAAAGAAGATGGGCCTGTGCCTCCTTCTGTAAGGAAGGTCCATGTCTCCATAACACAATGATAACTGGACACCTTGTGGTCTTTAATCTATCTATGCCCACAGCAACCCTGGGAAGCCAAGAGATGCCATTACCCACTATTTTAGAGATAAGGAGAGAGGAAGATCAAGGCATCTAGGTAGCATGGGAATCAGTGGTCCTCAAGGGCATATATTCCTTTTTGATGGAGGTTTCAGGGGTCTCACAGCAGAGCTCTGGTCCTTCTGGATCTGCAGATGGTTGGAGTAACATTGCTGTTCGCTGTGCCCTGGTGTTGTACTTCCAGTGGATGACTAGGTAAGGGCCACCACTCCTGTGCATGTCAGGATGGTGCAGTGCCAGTGCTGTGGTGAAAAGAGAGACAGGGAAGAAGGGGGCTGCTGGGAGACTTTGTGAGTTCTCTGGCCTAGTGAAGAAACAAAGAGACCCCTATGGAGAACAAGGATGATGCAGACAAGCCAAGAGACGCTTTCCATTCTGTTTACCTCAGAGAAGGTATTGTGAAGATCAACAACCTGATCAACAACCCAACAGAATGTATCATTGTTAAAGATAAATGATCATGACACTTAGAAAAGACAGCTTGATTAAAAATGCTCAAGCTCAAAAGTTGTGAAAAGGATGTCAAGGTCACACTGGGACCAGTGGCTGTAAAGTCCCCCAGTTTTCCTGAGCTGCTGATCACACTGTCCTGCCCATGCGGTGTGGGGAGAGTGTAGCACAGTCACTTGAGCCTGTCCAGTGACAGGCAGCCATTTCAGCTACCCATTTTGTTGAGGTGTGTCACAAATGAGCTGTGTCACAGCAGAGGTCCATCTCTCCATGGAGGCTCATCAGAGCCCTCCTGAGATGAGACCATTGACTGGCTGTGGTGAACTCTAGTCTGCGAAGTTTGAGCTGTCATTGTGCCCAGCAGGGATGAGGGTTGGAACGATGTGTCCCTATTCACCTGTTGGTGAAAGAAGAGTAAAGGAAAAGAATAAGACAAGTATGAAACTTTTGTGCAGCCCTTCTGGATGCACTGGGGAATAGGCTGTGTGTGCAATGGGACATTTAAATATTCTGCCACCATGCTGAGCTGTCTGGACCTCACAGCAGATTGCAGTCACCAGCCAACAAGAGAAGATCATTGTGGCATGAATGGGCTGCAGGGAAGCAGCACAAATAAGAGAAGAAAAAGGATCTAAGACACATCTAAGGCTTTTATGTCTCTTAATACTCAGTGTGTTTTCACAACCAGTACATAAGAAAGTTACAGAGAGGGGTGTACTTCGGGAGGCGTTTCCACACCATCGTGATGTTGTTCTAAGCTGGTGTCGTGTTCTGGCAGCCACTGTCAGCCCCTGCTATGAGGTATGCCTTGGAGACTGGAAGTCTGCAGGTTTCTGGTGATGCACCAATAGTCCTCCTGCAGTAGAGGTGGCTGCAACAACGCTCAGGGACACAGAATTTTCCAGGAGCCATTCTGCCTTTGCTTGGAGCAGGCAGTGGGGAGGGAACTGGGCTTTCTGCTGCTCACTGCTCTGTCCAGACTGCCTGAGAGCATCAGCTAATACTATCCAGTATTAAGAACCTGGGAGACTTCATGCAATGATCTCATTTTGTGTAGTCTGGCAGAATATTACAAGTAAAAATCAAGTGTGTTTTGCATGTAAAAGGCGATGGCAAATCTGTGGCAATATCATGACTCATTCGGGGTGAAACTTTGAGTCTTCATACAGCATTATTTGTAAAAAAACAGTGATGGCTGGAATCACCTCGCAATAGTAACATAACTGTTTCTTTAGGGCTTGTCTCTGTCCAGTGGACTTAATCTCTTTTGGGGTTGTTTAAGTCCTTGGAGCTTTGAAAAAACTTCTGGCAACTTTCTTTTGTGTTGCCATTAAGCAGATGCATTTACTGCCAGAGGGCAGTAAAATTAAAGAAGTCGATAGCAAATAACAACACCTGTTTATCTTATTTGAGGTCTACAAAGCAACTAAAACTGAAACTTACTTTAAATGGACACAAAATACAATTGGAATAGCAAGAGCCTGGGTTTCACTTGGTTATGTGGCATAATATACCAGATTTAGTACTATGTAAACCAGTTCAGAAAATAGCCAAACACACTACGGAAAGCAGTTAAAAATACGGTCTAATCCAAGAATCTAAAACCTACACTTGAAGTTAAGCAAAATTCTTAGGAATTGGGAGTTTTCCTTGTTTTAGTTGCTGTGTGCTGAAAACTCTTGAATATCTTGCAATGGCAGATAGTGAATAAGACAATTTTCTTGAATTTGTGCCTGAAACTACTAAGTCTGTGAGCACTCCCAAGAAACCCATCCAAGGATTTATTTGAGAATCAGCAAATCGCGAGACCCTCTGGGAGCCTTCCTTCAGTCCTTCATAGATTGTAAGGCTCCAGCCAGCTGGATGTAAGTCATTAAAGCTCCTTATTCCATCCATTAGTACACTCATTAATATTTCTCAGTAACTTGGAACACAACATTTCTCATGTCAAGCTTAGAAAAGTTTTTTCTTCCATCTAATTTTGACCTAGAGACAGCTGTAAGGACCAAAAGCTCACCAGTGAGTGGAAGAAAAACTTTTTATAAAATTTATGTTTGCAGAGTCTGTCATTCTGGGCAGAGTAGTAGAGGCATTTTACTTTAGAGATTAAAATCTTCCACGAAGTTGTTGACTGTAGGGGTATTTAACTTTTGTCATTGGGTTCAATGTTCCTGTCTGAAGCTTATTGAAGTACTAACAGTAAAACAATGAGCTTTTCACAGCAAGTCTCAAGAAGAAAAACAAAGAAATACAAAGAAAGTCATCATCCTCTGGGATCTTAGGAGCGGGATAAACATGGTGCTAAATTGTTCATATACTCTAGAGATGGGTACCATTAGAAGACAGCCAATTTAAGCACAAATAATTGCTTTTGGATAGAAAAACAGAATTGCAGATTCACAGAATGTTTGAGGTTGGAAAGGACTTCTGAATGTCTTCTTGCTCACCCCCACTGCTCAAGCAGGACCATCTAAAAGGAGTTGCCCAGGACCACGTCCAGATGGCTTTTTAATATCTCCAAGGTAGGATCCAAGTTTTCTTTCACTGCATGCGTATATTCATACATACATAAACATATTTATATACTTGTACACTTATATGAATATAGATTATATATGCACATTTATATATATATATATAAATATATATAAACTATCATATATGTATGTATGACCATGTATTTTAACAGCAACATCTGGGCATTCAGCATGAATTAAAGGATATGCATTTACAGAATTATTCTGTAAACTTGAAGGGATAAAACCCTGAACACTTTGATTCCATCAAGAAAAAACACTTCATTGCTAAACACAGCAGGAGTGCTAATTGCTCTCTGAAAATGGTGACATTGTTACTGTTCTTAAAGCAAAAAGTATGCAGTGGCTTCTCATCACTTACCATGGTGCAATTTAGCCTTGAGGTCAGAGGTTAAACATTTACTTTTTGCTCTTGGCCATACATGAGAAAACTCATTAAGCTGATCCTTTTTTTTTTTTTTTTTTTTTTTTTTTTTTAAATAAAGCTCCTACATTCCTAAGAGGAATTTATGGGAGATGAGAACCAGGGGCAGCAGGAAGACTCAGAGCCCTGCAGGGTGTACACTGTGCTGCCAAAGTCAATACTCTTTTTTTTTTTTTTTTTTTTTTTTTTTGTATGGAAAACAAGGAGCTCTCAGGCTCCAAAAACAAGTACAAGAAATCACTTTCTACAGGTTTTTGTTTTAGCTTTTCATCTGGAATGTAGTGTTTTGGTTCTTGCATGCACAGCAACACTACTGGAATTTGACATTCTCTGGTGTTTTCTACCAACTTGGATATTTATGGCACATCTTTGCTGATCACAGCTTAATTATTTCTCCTCTCACTGGTTCCCTTGTTGTGTGGTCATTGAAAGTTCAGTAGCACTCTTTCTTGGTAAAGTCTAGGTAGTGCAGGACAAGAGCAGTGTTGCAGTACATCTGCTGAGTTGAGCCATCTAATCGAAGACAGAGAAATACAGCCAGAGGGGCTGGCTGAAGTGAGGATGGGATGGAGGTGGCCCCTGGAGACAGTCCAGGCTGGAGAGTATATTGAATCCCATGTATTTTGAGCTTTGTTGCTTGGAACACTCTCTGGGGGCACTATGGGGCGTTATTGCTAAATGTATGGAGGGCTGCTAGGTCCCTGGCACCTTAGCCAGCAAGAGCTGATGTAGGGGGCATCTGATACCTTCAGCTGAAAGTCTGATATTGCTGGTATTCCAATTGCAGCCACATTTTCTCCTGTGCAGAGCAGCACTGGGGATGATGTACTAGTTAGAGCCTCTTCTGCTTGATGTCTCCCTTCCTGCTGCATCCACCCACAGCCTTTTGGCCCTGATAAGCATGTTCTCAACAAATGGGCTTGGTGAGAGCCCATGAGGCCAACAGTGGCTGACAGAGAGGTTTCTGACAGTGCTGCCAAGCCAGCAGAGGGACTTTCTTGGCATTCCAAACCAAATTCTTCCTATGGGTTCAACGTGACTCTTCATACAAGCAAAACTTAGAAGATTAAAATACATATTTCTTCTGTCTGTGCCTCCTTGCACTCCTACTCCTCCAACATTGTATGCACCTTTCTTCCTCTGCCTCAGCTCAGAACTCCTTGTTCTGCTGGGGCTTCTGCATAGCTGAGGACTTCAAAGCCTTTGCTTAATTTGTGTTTGCACTTCTAAGTGCTGAACGAAGGTGTTAGGCAGAGGCAGGTTCTTTCGAAGTATTTGTGTATAAACATGAAAGTTACAACCTTCTGCTCCTTGCCTCTTTCATCTTTTCAGGCTCACAGATAAAATGCAGTTGGGTTTTTGAACTTTACAGAAAGTTTTATTAAAAGAGTGACTCAGACTTAGAAGTTCTTCTGCTGAGCTCCTTTTCTCTTTCTCTGTTCCTTTCCTTTTGTTTTTTCTTCCTTTTTCTTCTGCTTCCCTTGTTACTCTCTCCCATTTAATCCTTTTCAGCACCGGTTTCAGATGGCTTTGGTGGACATCGTGTTGCTCTGTGGGACATCAGGGCTGTGTACCTTTGGGCCTCATTTTTTACAGCCCCTGTCACCTCTGACGTGGGCGAAAATTTTTGGAATATGGATTATTTCAGTATCATGTTGCCAGTTTGCCTCCAGACCGCCATGGGGAGATGTACTAAGGATATCTCTCCATTGACAACAAAGAGAGCACAGAAGACTAAAATACCCAATTTTTAGATTTTCTCCCCCATATTTTGGGGGTATTCAAGCTCAATAAATATTCCAATGAAAAAGATGGGAATTGGATCAAGAATGGCAATGATCTGTCACAAAGAGGGATGCCTTTGAATGCTGCCATATTGTCCGGCAACACAGAAAGCACTTCTGCTCCCTCAGGTTCCCAGAAGTTTCCCAGCTTCCTTTTCTTTATCATTCTTCAGGTAGTTTGGTTTATTTACACCAACTTAGATTTCTTGTATTGATAACCAACAGGAAAGTAGCATTGACATGTAAAACAGAACCAATCATTTCAACTGTTGGTGCATACATGTCTTGGTTACAGTGCCCGGGTAACTGTAATCAAGATGTTAATGATAAAATCAGAGGTAGGATCAAGGAATCCTAAGACTTTTTGTGCTTTACCCACTAGATCAAAGGTATAGAGCAGCTGGAAATATATAAGTCAGTGACATGATATTTATTTTGATGACCATTTCATCAGTCCCAATTTTCTATGAATCTTCTGACCAAAATCTGAGCAGTGAACACCCTAGTTACAAATATATTCTCTTTTTTTTTGGAAAAGAGGTAATTATCAGTCATCAGGACTTCCACGAGTGAATCACCCCAGTGACTTTCAGGATGAATCCCATATGCATATGGCTCCTCTTGGAAGTTTGCATTATTTTCTTGACTTGACTTTTGTGTCAGCTGGAATCTGATAATTTAACTGATGATAACTTGTACTGGTGCAACTGTTTGTCTTCCAGTACTCACTCTATGAACTATTGTTAAAAATTTTCTGCTTCAAAGGTTATAAAGACCTTAGGTCCTTGGTATATGCTTTTATTCTTTTTTCTATTGTTGAGAGCAGTAGCTATTATTTAACCTTTCTGTGCCTGAAACAAATCTTGCTGAATTCCATTACAATGACTTCAATGGCTTGACTTGCAGTGCTTAGTCTGTACGGGGAGACAAAAAATATCCTAATATCCTGCAAAGTGTTTAGCTCTTTTATATGATTGCCAGTGTGACATTCACCCACAGACATCTCTACAGTTTCCTGAGATTAAGATATGGCCACACTGATTAGACTGGGCCAAAGATGTAGGATATCAGGTGGAATTTGCAGTCTTTTCCTTTTAGTAGGTATTTTAATGAGGATTTTCCTTGTTCAAATTCTATCCACTGCCTTGGCATAAAACTGCAATGCAAGCTTTCTTCTGAGATCCACAAAGAATTGCTTAAAATTATAGTCAGATAACTGCAAACAATGAAATTATCATCTCCCAGGTGAGAGGAGGCGACTTCTTGCATACATTTGTGCAGACCATTTCCAGAAAGGGTTGTTTAAAATAATCCATTTCATTTTGTATTTCAGGATGCTGGAAGCACAGTAGCTTTCAATTTCTGCAGTTTAGCTAAGGGTAGGTAAATTCTTTAAATATGTATTAGTATCAGTATAAATTCAATATACATTAATACAAAAATGGTTGTTGATTGCTTGGGACCTGTGACCCTACCTTTGCTAACCAGTGATACCTTAGAAATTTGAGTTTGTTGATGAAAGAAATACACTTCAGATGCTTTTTTTCCCATTCAGTTTTTTTTATTCCTCATGTTGCATTTTACTGAAAATCTCTGTGGTCTCTGTGGGTTGGTGCAGGGAGGAGCTGTAAGCATGTAGGACAATGTGATGCTCAGCTGAAGAGCTCCCACTTCTCATGACACCCACCTCCTCCCCAGCCTCACTTGGCACCTGGACAGCAGCCACCCACATGTGGCACATTAAAGGATTAAGGCCTTAATGGCAATTTTTAAATGCTGTTATTAAATGGGGACTTCCATCCTGTAGAACACTTGAAAAATAACATTTGAAATACTGCTTCCTGAGCAGCATATTCCCTTTTCCATTATCTCATCTATTTGTATGCTAATATAAATTCTTCTTCCTTCCTACCCAGTCTCTGCTTGAGCAGTTCAACACTACATTCATGATTCTGCGTTTTGTGCTGTCAAGATTTTACTTATATTTTTTTTAAAAATGGTATCTCAATAATTAATTACAGATAAATTATTGAGAAAGCAGCAGCAAATGCAAAAGAAGAGTGCTCCATATCTAAGAGAGGCTTTTCAAACAGATATCTTTGCAATATCACAGATATATATGCTTTTAATATTCCTTTATCAGAAATAAATCAATGCTGGTCTAGCATTTGATGCTTCATGTGATACCACAAACTACTGCAAAACATTAACATTTCCTCTCAAAGTATATCCATAATCAATATGCACATCTGTTAAAAATATCTCCCGAGAGAAAAAATATACTAGCATATCCAGACTACACTTCTGTGAAGAAAGTCCTGCATATTTAGGAAGCACATCTTTCCTATCAGAAAATTAAGTTAAGAGCAGACATATAATTTTGCGATTTTTGCTTGTTTGAAAATGCTTATAGAATCTGAATGTTCACATGTATTAGTAACAGCTCTGGAGTTATCTCAAGAAAGTTACTGAAACTTCAATGCCTGTTGAAAGAATCTTTAGCCAAAGTTTTCAGTGTCTTTTCTGATGCAGGAAGGACTCCTACTGAGCTTACTATGTTCCTGTGCATGCCTAAACCTCAGTAAGGGTTTGGATACCTGGGTGTAGGCCAAGGTAATGCGAGTTATGCTAACAGCCTTGTGAGTCACTGACTCAAGGAACGGTTCAAGCTGGAAAGGACCTCAGGAGGTTGTCCAGCCCAGCCTCCAGCCCAAAGCAGGGCCGGGTTGCTCAGGGCTTTGTTCTGAGGGTGGAGACTCCACAGACTCTCTGGTCCTGTGTTTCAGTGGTTCATGTCTTTCACAGTGAAGATTTTTTGATTTATGTCCTTGTGATTGTTGTCTCTTATCCTTTCCTTGTTCTTCTACAAGAGGAACCTGGGTCCTTTTTCATAATCTCCTTTCAGGGAGTGGAATACAGCAAAATTCTTCCCTAAATTTCTCAAGCCCAGACCGAACATCTCCTGTACTTTCACCCTGTCTGTGCTCCAGCCCCCAACCACACTGATGGCCTTTGGCTGGGCCCTCCCCAGAATGTCACAAACCGTGTTATATCTTGTTGGTGCCACATACACACAGCTGTGAGTGTGGACTTTTACTGCAGCTCAGGTGAAACACCCAGGTATGTCTGAACTTTGAACAATGTTGGCTGGATCCGGAAACATATATACTCTTTTTCCAGATGTCTTAGTAAGTCTGTATTGATATTATCTGTTCCCTGCTCTTTCACATCTCTGCAGAGAACTGTCTTTGAAGGGCTAAGTGTGGCAGGGAGAGTCTTCCTCTTTAATGTGACTGTAAAATATATATGAGTTTAGACGAGGGAAGTAATTTCAGGGCCTAGTTCAACACTACATCTCTCTTCATGAAAACCCATCTTCAAAGAGTTGTTCCAAGGCCGAGGGATGCCAAAAAGAATATTTCCATTGACTTTTGTCTGCTTCACTTTCTATACTAAAGAAAATCCTATTTTCAACTAAGCTATCAACTACATTTGGCATAAAATGTGGGCCAGTTTCACATCTTGGCTATCTCAAGGGGAGATGACTCCAAAGCTGAGCTTCTGTTTTCATGAAGAACAGCATAAAAACCAGACTCCTTGTTACCAACACAAAAAGTTCTGGGTGGGGAAATGGGCTGTCTTTGGAATGGCACAACTGATATTTTAGCCTCAGGATCCTTTTCTCTTCTAAAGGTCACAGCACAATTTTAAACCCAGAATATTGCGATGCATTTAAATATCTGAAATCCAGGATAAACAAGATCCGCTAATGTAAAACAGAAATGAAGAAATCACATCTAACTTCCTCATGCCAGAATTGACTCATCCCAGGAATAACAATTCCAAGCAATGGGAAAATACACCTGGCCTTTCAGTGCCATGACCTTGGATTTAAGACCTTCTCCTTCACTTCACAGAGAGATGATAGCCTCTATAATGAGATGACTCGTTCAGTGGATGAAAGTCGATGTTGTTTATCTTAACGATAGGAAATTACTTTCAACATTTTTCTCCATTAAGTCCTCAGAGACATTAAGAAGTACTGTGGGGCCAATAAATGGAAATGACACGGGGTGAAACTGGCTGAATGGCTGGATCCACACAGGTGAGACCAGTAGTGCAAAGTCCAGCTGGAGGTCAGCACTAGTAGTGTACTCTAGGAGTGGATACTGGGTCCTATACTGTTTAATATTTTCATTAACCACCTAGGTGATGGCACAAAGTGTACCCTCAGCAAGTTTGCAGATGATACAAAACTGACAGGAGTGGATACACCAGATGAGTGGGCTGCCATTCAGAGGGACTGAAGAAATGAGTGATGAAATGGGCCAACAGCTATCTCATGAAGTTCAGTAAAGGAAAAGGCTATGTCCTACCCCCTGGAAGGAATAACCACGCGCACCAGCACAGTCTGGGGGAGGGCTGGCTGGAAATCAGCTCTGCAGAAAAGACCATGGTGGTCCTGATTGACACTAAATTTAACATGAGCCAGCAATGTGCTCTTGAGGCAATTAAGGCCAATGGCACCCTGGACTGTATTAGAAAGCTTCCAGGAGGTCAAGAGAGGTGATTTTTCCTCTTTATTCAGCACTGGGTCCAGTTCTGGGCTCCCCAGTACAAGAGATAAATGGACATACTGGATTGAGTCCAGTAAAGGGCCATGAAGATGATTGGGGGTTTGGAGCATCTGTCACATGAGGAGAGGCTGAGAGAATTGGTGTTGTTCAGCTGGGAGGTGAGAAGGCTCAGGGGGGATCTTATTCATATGTATAAACACCTGGTGGAAGGAGTAAAAAAGATAGAACCAGACTCTTGTCAGTGATGTCCATCGGCAGGATGAGAAACAAAGAGCATAAACTGAAATACAGAAAATTCCATTTAAACGTAAAAAACCACAATCACTTCTACTGTGAGGGTCATTGAACACTGGCACAAGCTGCCCAGAGAGGCTGTAGAGGGTCCATCCTTAGAGCTTTTCAAAGTCCAACCGGACACAGCCTTGAGCAACCTGCTGCAGCTGACCGTAGTCTGTGTAGGGATCTGGATGATCTCCAGAGGTGCCTGCCCATCTCAGCCATTCTGTGATGCTTTGATTGGAGTATTCAAAGGATTTTTGCAAGGTAATGTGAAGAAAACAGTATGTTATGTAATGTCATCAAGGCCACTAGGAACTGATAAACCCTAAATAATACTTAGAGAAATTCAAAGCAAGACTTCACTGTAGCTGAGAATATGTGTTTATAACACGGAATTATGATGGGCACGTGGTAATTGTTCTCCACCAAAATGTAGGCTTATTTACAAAGGTTTTTATCCTAGGAAAAACATCTTCATTAAAGTATTTGAACTTCAAAACATGCCAGTCATTCTATCTGTAAGATGGTAAAACCAGCAAATCATTCTCATGACTATTTCTTTACTAAAAAATCAATGAAATTGAAACTACCTCAGTATGCGTGTATTGACTTTTATTCCTAACACTGATTTAACTTTAAAGGCCTATTAAAATAGAGATCAAAGCATCTACCAAAGAGTCCACTTAGCTCTGTAAAAGCATATAGTACTTAGAAGAGAATATAAGAAAATGATATAAAATACAGGTTTACAATGTAATGTGTGATGGAATGGGTGCTAATTGTACTAAATCCTGCTGAAAACACCTTGGACTTTGTCTGGAGAGAGAATAGGATGTTTTATTGCACTTTTGCCTAATGGAATGAGTCACACCAGAAGTTTGAATCAGTATTAAATATGAAAGCTGAATCTGAGTCCTAATCAGTTGTGTTCATCAAAAAACAGTCTTTCCTTGTGCTATACAGAGAAGCTATTATCCAAATAAGCTCTGGACTGTACACCTGAATTAAGGAATATAAAGGAGTGAACACTACCACGTGAGGAGCTGTGGAGTGGCATGAGGATAGATGGTGTCTGGGATGAGATGGGGCTAGAAGAAGAGAAGAAGCAATAGGGTTTTTTCCATTGCAGTGAGTCACGTAAAGCAGAAACACACACATAAACTGAAGATTTTTTCCTTTCTCTTTCAACTGCCACAAAGAAGCTGTCTCGGCAGCCACACAATGAAAGCAACCTGAGGTCCTTTCATGCACAGGGAGTAATTGATTCTTGCTTGCAGAAGGACATACACACACGTGTGCACACACTTACTTAAAAATGGTTTAAAAATGCCATATTTTACTTCCTGGCTAGTTTGAGAAATCTCTTCAAAAATAGCTCTCATGACTGCAGGCTGGCAGAGCTGTTCCTGCCTTGATTTAAATGGGAAAACTCAATTAGAGTTTGAATCTGTTGCACTGAAATGGAATTGTCTCTTGCAGGCAGAGCTCGGTCATGGACATGGAGCAGCATGAGCGAGAGGGGTTGGGAAAGGAAGAGGCAGAGGGTAGGTTGTGGGGGGCTCTGAGCTAGTTGAGACAGGGGTTTCCCACGTGCTGTGACTCTGGAAAGGGAATTTCATTGCTCTTCTCCAAATATGTTCAAGGAACTGATGCTTCTTCCAGCTTTTTGGTTCTCCAAACCCCTCCATGACTGAGGAGCCCTGCTGGGTCTGGGGGTGGCAGGGACTAGGTACTGAGCAGCTCATGGGCACAGAGCAGTGACAGTTCATGAGGATGATCTCCCTTTGCTTTCTCTCTCTGGTTTTGAACAAATCTCCACCCTTCTACAGGCTCTTTTCCTCAGATTTAAGAATGCTATTTGTGCTCCTGTATCTAGAAATATTTGTGAGGATCGTAGCTAAGCTGGAGTTTTGGCACTAGCAAAATATTTGGGGTTTTGGTGGCATGTTCACCACAGGAGACCCCACACCTTGTCCCTTCCAGTGTCCCACTGCAGTCTCATGTTTCTCCTTGCTGCCTCCACAGCAGACTGTTTCCAGCCATGAGGGGAGACACTTCAATACTGCCTTTGCTCCAGGGAGGCCTAAACTGGCATCCACATTTTTCTCATCGTTGTTCATTGAGATCTATGTCTAGAAATCACCATCTCTCCTGGTGCCTCTCTTATCTGGGATCTCAGCCTGAGCCTTCATTTCCATTTGCTCTGTAAGTCATCTGTGTTAAACTGCTCCTCATAAACAGCAGCTTCCAGCATGACTTCTTTCATCTGTGGCTTGTATTTGTGTGCAAGAGGGAGAAAACAGGTCTGATTTACATCAGAGCAGCTGGCTCCTCTGATCTGCCACCTGGACACTTGGCTGATGGGGAATGTGTGTCTGCAAACGGCCCAGGCCTTTGCTCCCCCTGTCACCCTGCTGGCAGGGGGAAAACGCACCCCTTGACACAACCCTTTGGGACCTACTGGATGCTGTTAGTGGATATTGGGGATTGCAAAGAGGATGCACAAGTCCTAGCAGTGCAGCAGGCTCCAGTGATCCTCTTGCAAAACCTGCAGTGCAGAGATTCAAGTGTGTTCATAGAAGCAAACAGGGAAAATGGTTTGTGCATGGGCAGGATGAGGCAGTGGGCAGGCAGGGCTCAGGCCTGCTCTGATCCCCTGCCGGACCCTGACTATGTCAGTTAGTAACCTGGTTATGAACATCCAGCTGGAGCTGCTTGTATGTACTGTATTGCCCTTTGTCCAGAGAGAAGGGCGATAGTGATCAAATATTTTTACTGAATAACTGTTGTCCTCGAAGAGCCTGCTGCAAAAGAGGTGTTTAGGTCTGCCTTTGGGTGTGTTGTGTGTAGATGAGACCAGATGGAGACAAAGGAGTTTTGACAGCCAGACCTCAGTCACACATTCAAGGAAGCCCTGGGTAAGGGTTAGTGCCCTGCACTGAAATGCAGCTACAGCCTATCTGTCCTTTGAGCAAATGCAGGTTAATGCTTTAAAGCTCTTCACTGCAGGCTCCTGCTGCTCTTGCATGCGCGGATGGATGCCTGTGCATGGTCTGAGCTGACGTGGTGGTGCATGTGCTCAGGTTACCCTGTCGTTGACACGGGGCAGTTGAAATGCTCACACTGAGGCAGGCCGAGAATGTTTGACAAACAGTGACAGTTACTGCAATAGCACTCGTCATACTCCAGGGATATACTCCAGGGACTTTTGGCTTCTACCTGATTTTTATTTTTATTTTTACAGTAGGTTGGGATTTTCTTTGGAGTCAGTTTCAAAAGAGCAAAGGAGAGAGTTTGGAAAAAATACCATATATGAATGCTGATCACATTGTGGTTGGCAAAGGCAAGGCCAGCTAACAAAACCAGAGCCATGGCTGTGTGGTATGGCGGAATTTTCTGAGGAGGGCATTCACAACAATGTTATTGGGTGTCTGTGACACTTTTACAGGAACAGGGAGAAACTCACCAATGCCAAAGCTGTGATGGGGCCGGCAGCTTCCCAATGTTCCTGAGGCTGAGTAGGGCTCTCCACAAATGTCAGAGCTTGTCAGTGAGAAGGGGAGACTGTTCTCACTGGAACAAACACCACAGACTCATGAGACAGGCAGGGAAATTTTCTGGAAAGGTCTTCTGAGAAAAACTAGCCGGGCTGTGGTGGTAAAAGGGTGAAAGTGAGGAATTATTTCATAGTTCAGGCTATGGCTCCTGCAGCAAGAGCACTGACTGCAGGACCTGGGAGAAACCCCAGGATGGGAGATAAGGATGGGGATGGGGATCAGGCCTGAGAGGGAACTGCTCCCAGTCACACACTGCAGACACCAGCCGCGTGACCAGCTCTGCCTTCAGCCAAAGTTTTGATCAAAGAAGAGAAAGAGCTAAAATGAAACCAAGAGCTTTGCCTGCTCCAAGGTTCTTTAGAAAGAGGTAAATATGACTCAAAAGAAAGGGCAAGCACTTCCAACATGGCATGTCTGTAAAGCACATCATCTCCCAGGGCAGCTCTGCTGCCTGCTCTGCTGCCCCATGCCAGGACAATTCCTCACAATGATGCTGTGGAGGGGCATCCCTGTCTTCCAGCTCCCTGAGTGAAGAGGTGGGGGCAGGTGGAGGCAAGGAAAGGGAGATTTCGCTCTCACGCTGGGTTGACAGAGAGGGGGTGCCACCAGCCAGACGGTCAGCAGAAGGACGAGGTAAGGAAAAATCCATTGCTGAGTGGAGTGGCATGTGGTGGGGCTGCCTGTGTGCAGCCACAGAGCCCTCTTGTGTCGTCTGCTGGGCTGCAGAGCAGCCAGAAGAGCAGTCTTTTCCTTTCACAAGACCAAGAAGGGTAAAAAATAAGTGGTTTATCGTTTTTCCCTCCCCTTAGGAGTTTTCAGCTTGTGGGTGTTTCTAGAAGGCAAGAATGGGAGGAATGCAATGATCCAAGTCCCCCTTGTCTGTGGGAGGAGGAGGTACATTCTGCACAACTTGGAAAGAGCCATACACCAGGAGGAGGGATTTACTCTGGAGCTGTTACCTGTTATTAATTGGTTGATTTTCCAGACAATATTATGGCTTCCTGCAGAAACCCAAGACCCAAGAACTTACTGTTTCAGACAAAAAATTGTTTTACTAAAAAAAAATCCCATTCGTACTCTTTTTTTTTTTTTTGTTTTCCTCCCCCTGTGGAAAATAACTACTTTTTTTTTTTTTTTTGAAAGTAAAGGGGAAAAAAGCACCCTTTGGCTGAACTGTCAAATCTCTGAAGACTAAAGGTTCAGGCAGCCTTCCTTCAGGCAATATTAGAGCCACAATGGGCTGTTCCACACCACGTTTTTTATTCTGACCTGTGTGATCATTGCTACAAAAGGAAAAATGGTTAGTGGAGAAGAAGAAAGGAGACAAGGTTTTACTAGCCACCTTTTTCTTTTATAAAATGGGGGTTCTATTTACTCCCTTCTGTATTGTTCTATGCTTTCCTCCTGCTCCTTCAAAACACCTAAGTTTCTGCCTAAATTTAACGCTGCAAATAACCCCTTTCACTGCAATCTCCCTTTAAGAGAAGCAAGTTTAGGCACAAGGGCTTTGTGCAGTGGAGGCTGATGAAGTACCAGGGAGCCCTGCTCCAGTGGAGTCCCCAGGGAAACAATACTGTCTTCCTCTGGCAGTCATACATCACTGGACAGGTTCCCAGAAACCACAAGCAGATTAAATATTACAGGATTTTTTTCTCTTACAATGGCACAGGTATGCTTGTCTCTCTTTTTAATGGTTTCAAAAAGTGTAAAGCCAGAAAGGACTATTAGATCATTTCAATTTGCTTGCTGATGGTTTTGTGTAGTGTCTTCTATTAACTAAGCATTAATCTCCAACAGATACCACCAGCAAGGAAAAAAGAGGCCATCAAAGCTAAGAACGCTTTAAAACTCCTGTGGGAGGAAAAAATGTGGAAAATGCCTCTGAGAATATGTCCCATGCTGCAGAAAAAGGTAAATGTTGTCCTTCCCTCTCTCTGCACTAAATTACAATGAATCTGAACAGGGAGAAAATTATTTACTGCATTATGCATGCATACTCCAAGACCCTGAGAATACAAACAAGGACTGTACGACTTAATCTTCCAAATACAGCGCAAGGGAGATCTTGTTTTCAATCACGTCCATAAACGGCAAACAGAGCTGTGTGTCAGAATCTGTTCTTTTCCTATTTATAATGTTGGATAGTATCTTTTTGTATATATCTAATATGTTCATGAGGTTACAAGGAGGTTAAGGGAGGTTAGGAAGCTGATGTGTGTTTTGGAATTTCCTATCCACTGAACTAGCTTTTCCTAATAATTCAAGATGCTGTCAAATGAAAGAAAATCATTCTGATGATAATGCTATGTATGTATCAGCTTCTATTTGAATAATGTATCCTGTGTTTCAGCTGTTTAGGACTGGATTTTGATAGCAGTTTCTTTTTCTCTACATTGCCTTCAGCATGATCCTATTTGATCTCAGTGTTGGCAACAGAAATGTAAGAACGAGGACCCATTTTAGAAGTGCCTTTAGTTCATATTGATGCCACTTTGAACCTAAGCTGTTGCACCAGCACCTTACCAAAATATTTGGGTTGGAATTATTTTATTTTTTTAAAGATCTCTTCAAAATTTAAGTAGGTTAGTTCATGAAAATATTTTTACTCACAGCAGATTTGGGAAATGCTGCATTATTTCAGAACAAAGATCCTGGGTCTCTTTCTTCCCCATCCTCAGAACATGTATTCATAAAAGACTGGAAAGTATACAGCTTTGAAAAGCAATCAAAATAGCTGTGTGTTACAGCGTGACTATTTGGTGTTGCATTGTTGTGCCAAGACAAACAAGGTGCTGCCCAGAGCATTCCCTGGTATAGCTCTAGTTATGCTTTTTGGTAGGAGACCTATTCTTAGCCTGGCCCATGGTAGATACAGTTGACATTTCATCTGTTTACTGATTGCCTGTCTCATTGCCTTCTTGCAAAGTCACCCCTTCTCCTACTGACTGTAATTGAATTGGATGTCTGTATTAGGTTCTTAGCTTCATCGTATGCTCTCAGTCTAATATTGTTTATTTGAGATTAATGGTAACAATACCAAGAGCAAATGAACGCAAAGACTATAGGAGTGGTCACAGAGCGTCTTGTTGTGCCAGATGGTGTTGTAGCCATCCTGAAAGCTATCAGGGTGGGTGTTACAGACACTTACATATTCTTCAGCTTTTGAATTTGAGGAAAATTTAAGGAACTCTTACGGGATGATCCCTAAAGCCTTCCAGTCCAGAGAAAGAGAGAAGCGTCATTTAAATGGACAGTCGGGGAAAGAAGCTGAAGTGCCTATGCTATGATTTTGAGGTCTAAGGTAAGTCTGTAAAAATGACACAGATTTTCAGGACTTATATCTGAACGTGAATTTTGATTCTCTGATCCTACTCATCTCTGTTTTGGGAATGTTTTCACGGATTACTTAAAAAAACCCGTGTGTTATTTGCAAGATATCTCTGTCTGTTTCATGTTACCCTTGCCAGAAGGTGTCTCACTTGCATGGTCATTGCAAGAAACTGTAGGATTACTCTCTCTGAGATATCTTTAGGTGCACTGCATATTGCTAGTTTGGGTTAAGATGATGTATTGCAGCCAGTCAGCAATGTGATTAAGATAATATATTAACCTAAACCGTTATATGCATGCAAGTCTTGAATAAGCACAGCACATCTCACAAATGCTAGTTAGCAGCAAGAATATTTTTTTCTAGGTAGATTATGTGGAAAAGAGATAATGCCAACAAGGAAAGGGGGAAAAGACAAAAGGAGGATGAAAGAAAATCTGACTAGTGAAGGGAGAGAAGGTACTCAAGTACTGCAGTGCTGAAGGAGATGGGAGAAGATGTGAGTTTGTGCATCAGAGAGAAATAGAGCAATGGGGGAGCACAGTCTGGATGGGAATGGAGATTCCTGTGGAAGAAGGAGATCTTTAGTTAGAGGAGATGGTGTAATCAGGAAAGGGGAAACAAGTGTCTGAGGCTTCTACTAACAGCTCTGCTGATGGTCACATCCCTGGGCTGTGCTGGTCCCTCGCCAGATGGATCCCGTCCACGTGAGATGTTCTCCCAGGGCTGAGCCCTGTGCTGGCAGGAGGCTCTGTAGCTCCAATTACAAATTAACTCAGTTGAGAACATGAGGTATGATGGAATGAGGGGGAGAAAGAAAAGTATAGCTAAGAAGTTTCTTTAATGAAATTTGCCTTTCCTCAGTGAAGGTTTGAAGACATGAAAGATGTTTTCAAGGAAGCAGGAAAGCTTGCTTAGGGAATGGATTATTCAGAGCTTAAAAAGTGCTGATTACAAATTGCTCTGTGTATGCTTTTGGTTGTTAAGTGTAAAGAGCTCTTAATAACTAAGCTAATAAACTCCTCACTGTTTCACCTTGATATTTTTATTTATGTCTTCAGAAATATGCTAGTTTGCTGCATAAATAGGAAGGTATATTTAATCTTGAGAAAATAACAAACACACTGAAAGATTTCTTAAACATAGCAAGAAATAAGGATATTTTTCATTTATTTTATTGACCTTTAGTATATTTTGTGTTTGTAAGGATTTTTTTCATTTATTTTATTGACCTTTAGTATCTTTTGTGTTTCACGTTGTCCACCAGTGAAGTGGACACAAATTTTACCTGCATGGTCTTCATGGAGTATCTAGCAGATCTCTCACTGCATCCAAGTACACATGAAATCTGCCAACATGGATGGGGTGGGATATGTACATTTAAATGTGGATGAATTTAAGATGCTTTAAGATTTAGAACTTTAAAAAAAAACCTCTGCCTGGTTAACTTCATTCCTTAATTCCAAGTGAAAGCTCTTGCCATCTTCTGTTTCAAAACTGATTCAAAGACTGAGTTACAAATAAGACCTTTTCCTGAGAAGGTGAGAGTTTAAAGTGAGTTCTCTTTGTCTGGTGGGCAGAAAGTTCTCTTGAAAAAGCTGTTACCCAGCTACTCTTAATGCCTCTCCTGTAAGGCAGGCAGGGCCTGTTTTAACTGTACTTATTGATCTGTGATGTGTAAACAATTACAATAGCATTCATAAGCCGAGCCTTAAAAACCGTAAGCAAAGATAATATGAATATTTCACTTAATCCAATAAGTTTGGTGGGGGTGTAATATGCCTCTTGAAGTGTAGTTTGAGAAAATCATATTGGTCTACACTGCTTGAGGAACCTCTGGTAATGTATTTAATAATAACAAAATAAAAATAAGGCTCAACAAACTACGTTGTTCATGCAGTGTTACAAAACCTCTGCTCTCTGCTGTCATGCACACCAGCCTCAGCTGGCCCCAGACCTCCTCTGGCCCAGGTCTGTGGGAAGAGGGAGCAAGTGCTCCCCTGCCCTCCTCCTTTCTGTTGAGATGGCAAATACTTCAGGCAAGAATCGCCTCTGGCTGGCTCTGCACAGCACCCGCTAGAAAGTAACGTCTCATTTTAGCTGGGGCTCTCAAGCACTATAGTACTACAGATAATTTTATGTAATGATTTCATTTTGTTTCCAGTCCCAGGCTTTGTCCAGAGAGTTGCAGTGGAACTATTAGGCATGTCTGGAATTGTTATGAACCTCTTCCCCCAAAAGTGATTTATGCGACTGAGGGTAATACAGTGTAATTGTACTCTAGCTTCTGACTATTCTTCTGAGACAGCTCAAGAGGGATAAAAACTGGACTGCTCTGAAAACAGCCACTGCCCCTTCAGGCTGGGCTGGTATTGCAGAAAGCAAAGGCATATTGCCTGGCTGCATACGTTGTATACCCACCTCTAGTACTGACCTCCAGGAACCTCCCCAACTGCTCAGGACATTTGTCACATTTTCAGATTTTGGCAGCATGTCATGTTGAAAATGAAAGGCCCAGGGTATGAAAAGTCCCCATGACACCAGGAACAGTGGCAAAATTGAATATATGTATGTTCACCTTGGCCTGTTCTGTTTTTCCTCTCTTTAAAACTAAGTTTCTCCTCCCCTTTGGAAAGAACTTTGAGCCAGAAGCCTGGGGAATCATTTGGGTTTGGGTACAATTGTATTGTTCTGAGAGAACTGCTCTTGGGAAACGTGGCTCGGTCTAACAATGTAGTTGATGAACAACAGCCAAGTGGCTGCAGCATGTTTCCAAGACCGTTGACAACAAGGAAATCTTTCTTTCTGTTGTCTTTCTGGGTGAGGAAGATAATCTCCTTAGAGCAACCCTTGTAATGTTGATGGGGTCTCAGCAATGGATCAAACTGTCCAAAGAGGTTGCTAGGAATAGCTCTAGCATGAAACAAGGGGGAAGAATGTGATCTAGTAACTGTCCATGTGATAACATTATTCTGAACAACTCTGTGAATGGAACAATAGAAGGGACCAGTTTTGTCTTGCTGAAGGAAACACATGGGCCTACAGGAATCATTTGAAAGGGATGGACCTTGAAAAATACTCTGCAAATGAGCTGAGAAAGTCAGTCAGATGTTGGACTGACCATGTTTTTTAAGCTTGTAGCTGTGTTAAAACATCTTTCATACTTCAGTTCTGAAAGCCTTTCTGTGCAAACACTATACCTTTTTGTCACTACCCTGACTTGAACCACGACACATGACCTACTCTGCC
Source organism: Athene noctua (assembly GCF_965140245.1). NCBI lineage: Eukaryota > Metazoa > Chordata > Aves > Strigiformes > Strigidae > Athene > Athene noctua. The sequence continues at coordinate 56,480,626 of NC_134041.1, forward strand.
ATTCAAGTGGTTTGCCCACAGGAGAGGATGTAGCCATCCCTACTGGAGCTTAGTCCAGCTGCTCTTCTCACCTGGAGCTCTCACCACTGCTGCACTACTCTGTGGCCAAAGCCCATGCTGGGAACTGCCACTGTATTGCACAGCTGAATGATGTGGCAAAATGGTGGATTTTGGGATGTGCAGCTTTGTGTCCTGTCTTCTGGGCTTGTTGCCTGGCTGAACCCCAGAAACATAAAGCAGAAACATGTTGTCATCTCTGAAGACTTGTACGTTGCACATCCCAACTGCTGATAGCAAAAGTAAAGTAATTTTAGGCACTGAGAATGACTAATTGCAAATTCTTGTTCTCTGCATGTGTACTGAGAACACTAAATGGGAGTACCTGTCTCCAGCCAGAAATGATGAAGACAAGCATGACAATGATCAGAAATGCATTTGTGGACAGAAACCCAGTCACTAGATGAACTCCTTCTGTAACTAGCAGGCTTGAACTCCTGTAGCTTCAGTGAATTTTAAAACAGGCCTTTTCAGGGCATCCTCAAAATAATGGCCTCTGGCAAGAAAGATCCTAATTTGCTGTAACACCCAGTGCTTGGCCTATAACAGCCCCAGCAACCCAGAAGTCTCCCTGCTTGATGTGCAGCAGACGTACCTTTCTGCATTATGTGCCCATCAACAGGGCCTGACCAGGTGCAGACAAGACCCATGTGTTTGTCCTGCCAGAACAAGTGAATACGTGTGATAAAAATTAACATTTGGGCAGGGCTCAAAAATGCATGAAAAATACTACTTTTTGCTTCTTGGGTAATTTTGTGCTCTAATTCTTGTACCATCTTCCTGGCATGCAAGACTGCTTCTGTGAAGGGCCTACTGGGCTTTCGCAAGGGGAACTCTGGCAGATGTGCTCTGTGCTGGCTGCTGTCTCCACCATCACTGAGAGATGGAGGCTGGGTGGTGCAGGTGTGTGTGGATAAGGACAAGAGAGGCACTATGAAGAATCTCTGCAAAAGGACATTTATACTGGCAGATACAGAAAACATCTTTTCTGCCTTTGCCCCAGCCCTGCACTGGATAAATTTAGTGTCCTGCAAAATACCTTGGTATTTTTTGGGTTTTACTTCATACAAGCAACTGACAGTGAGTTGGTCCAACAGCTGGGCTGGGAATACCATGCTCTCTTTCCCCTCCTTCTCCTCATCCTGCCTGTCATTTGTCTTTTTCATTGTTTTTTTTCCTTCTTGGCATGGGACACTTATTGTATTTGGGATACAGATTTTTGGGACCATGAAAAGCAGAAAAAACCTTGGAAAATGTGATTGGAGGATCAAAATTCAAAATCTTAAGCTTGGTCAAGGAAGTAAGTCTGGGCAATTAGTGAGTGCCAGTGATCTGTTCTTTTGAAATTGAGAGCTATCATAGTGGAACAGACTCTGCTTTAAATCAGGTAAGATGTACCACCTCAGAAGCACATCAAACTGACAGGCATGAGCTATGTGCAGATTGGTAAAATCTGTCCATGTTTTCCCTGGTGTTTTTCTTGAGTGCAAGCATTTGTTCTGCTTTTGCTTTAATTAGTCCCTCATAGTGGCACTCCGACAGACTAAATTAGGTGTCAGTAATAATATACTTTGTAAATGCAATCATTTTGTCTGTACAGAAATTCTCCATGCTCAGTCTGTGATTGTATTCCATGTCTATTCACTGCACTCAATTATATAATAATCTAGAAATAAACTCAAAATCGTGTCCAGAACTTAAATTTCACCATTTCTCAGTTGTTATTCATGGAGTGCGACTGGCCACCTAGTCCCCAGGACATTAAGTCTATTCCTTGGTCAAGTGATAAAAAAAGTTTAATATAGGGGAAAAAGAATAGCAATTAGCATTACAGTCTATTTAGAGCTGATCTGTTTATTTAGCAGAGCTGATCATAAAGTGCAGGCACTGAAATTTTTTGCAAACATTTTCCTACTTGCTGGGTTTCTTAAGCTCTGATCTTCAATGACACCTGAATCCTCTGTACTGTCCATGTACCCGTTAGGGGGAAAATTCCATTCAAGTCACAGAATCACAGAATCATCTAGGTTGGAGAAGACCTTGAAGATCATCTAGTCCAACCATTAACCTAACATTGACAGTTCCCAACTACACCAGATCCCTCAGCGCTATGTCAACTCTACTCTTAAACACCCCCAGGGGTGGGGACTCCACCACCTCCCTGGGCAGCCCATTCCAACGCCCGACAACCCCTTCTGTAAAGAAATGCTTCCTAATATCCAGTCTAAACCTTCCCTGGTGCAACTTGAGGCCATTACCTCTTGTCCTATTGCTTGTTACTTGGTTAAAGAGACTCATCCCCAGCTCTCTGCACCCTCCTTTCAGGGAGCTGTAGAGGGCGATGAGGTGTCCCCTCAGCCTCCTCTTCTCCAGACTAAACCCCCCCAGTTCCCTCAGCCGCTCCCCGTACGACCTGTGCTCCAGACCCTGCACCAGCTCCGTTGCCCTTCTCTGGACACGCTCGAGTCATTCAATGGCCTTTTTGTAGTGAGGGGCCCAAAACTGAACACAGGAATCGAGGGGCGGCCTCACCAGTGCCGAGTACAGGGGTCAGATCCCTTCCCTGTCCCTGCTGGCCACGCTATTGCTGACACAAGCCAGGATGCCCTTGGCCTTCTTGGTCCCCTGGGCACACTGCTGGCTCCTGTTCAGCTGGCTGTCAATCACCCCCCAGGTCCCTCTCTGACTGGCAGCTCTCCAGCCACTCCTCCCCAGGCCTGTAGCGCTGCTGGGGGTTGTTGTGGCCCAAGGGCAGCCCCCGGCATTTGCCCTTATGGAAACTCCTCCAGTTGGGCTCAGCCCATGGCTCCAGCCTGTCCAGGTCTCTCTGCAGAGCCTCCCCACCCTCGAGCAGATCAACACTCCCACCCATAGTCAATTCCTTTCATCTGTTTGTGTGAGTTTAGGCTGAGATACTTGGCATGTTTCAGATTAGAGCCATCATGTGAATCAGAGGTCTAGAGCTTGAGTTTGAGCATGAGTACAGGTGGCAAGTTAACACAGTGGATGTCAAGTGAGATTTTAAGATCAAAATGGACCTTTAAGATCTTTGTAACATCGACCACAGAATTTCTTCTCATGACCACTGTTTGTAGTCCAGCAGATCATGTCTTCATCAAAGCGGACCTTCTAAATCTGCTCCTGTCTTAACCAGAAGACACTGAGAAAGAGCCTACCAATTCCCTTTGCTGATTGTTCTTATCCCAGGTGACCCTTACTGTTAAAGAATTGTGCATATTTTACTGATGAGACAATGGAGAACCCCCAGAAAACAGAACAGTATTTGATCCATATTTGTAGCTTGTAAAAAAACAATCCCCCTCCTTTTTACCAAGGAAAATATCTTGTTTCCTACTTCAGCAGATGTTTTGTAGGAAGATAAGGAGTGTATACCCCTGTTCCTAACCAAAATCCTTTTTCTGGTTAGATTTTCTTGTAGCTGACAATGCAAAAGGTGGAACTGATCACCAGGTGCTAAGACTTCTCTGTGCCATTTCAGAGAGAGATACAAAGTAAGAAGAGGATCATACACTTTTCATCAAGTTTCATAGGAAAGCATTCTCTCATTCATACCTGATATACTTCGAATTTAGAAATTCATACACAGATTTTAGAAAATTCTGGGTAAATAGCAAGTCAAACCACTAGTTTCTGTCTTTTTTTTTTTTCTTTTTAATCCTTTTAAAAAACAGAGCTATGTCTTTTTCTGTGTTCTTTTTTTTTTTAAACCCAAATTCAATGCTGCAGGGACATAAGACAGGAGTCTTTTTTTTTTTTTTTTTTTTTTTTTCTCATATTTTGTAACGTCTTGTTCTAATGTTTGCTGCTTATGAGACCGTTTGAAAATATTCCATATGAATGGGAACTCTGTAGAAATAATGGACTTAAATTTGTCTAGTGGGCTGTTGCCTGAAGAGAGAGAAAGTCTTATTGTGGCTTCTCAGTGGTGGCTGCATTCTCAATAATGAAACATGAAGAACAATTTTCTTACCTTGCATTTATACAAACCTCAACAGTAGAAAAATGCGAAACTTAAGAAAACTTCCTAAACAAGACTTCTAACCATTCTTCAAGCCTCCCAGGCATCAAAGAGCTTTGCAGATCAATGCCATTATTATGTGAATGAGAGGACTTTAGAAAGCCATCGGATATAGGCGGGGGTCTATGATTTGTGGCAGATCCTATTGGAAATGAACATCCCTTATCCCTGTGTGACTTCCTATGGTTTTCAAAGGGTGTAGTTTGAGAGGTGTTTGGGATTCAGCATTTATGATGGAATCTGTAACAAAACTCAGCATGGGAACTGCAAGAAGGTATTTAAGTAGTTTGAGTGAGAGTCAGAAACTGGTTTAAAAAGCATTTCCTGAAGGTACAATCACTTCTGGCACCAGAGTAGAAACACTTATGCATACTTCTGCACCCTGGGGCAGTTTTTGAGAATGTAGCTAAAGTTAAATCTGAACTCAAAGGGTTTTAATTTTTCTGTTTGATGGGGAGCACTCATTATGCAAATAAGATAGCCTTTTGGCAGCTGTCTATTTTCCAGAGTTTTTTTATTTTTTGTAAGGATGCTAGTTTAAAATGGAAATTTCCATACTGAAGTTACCCATTTAGTCACAGCTTTTTCGTGTGCCTGAAAAACGTGTAGTGGAACACAATCAGATACAATCATGATTGGTAAAGCCTCATCCTGGCATGAAAGGAGCCTTGTTTCAATTCAACATTATTAGTGTTGTAACTCCTCCTAGACAGGGAAATTGCAGCAACCTCCACTTGTCCTTGACCTCACATGGCACAGCTAAAATGTCTGTGGTTATCTCCATAGCTGGCCTCTTGTAGCCATGTAAATCCTGTCATTCTTCCTGACCTATCTCCACACCAGGTTTTTGGGGCAGGGACAGTTTGGGTGAGGGCATCCTCAGTGTTATAAGGGTAGCTAATCTCTGTGCTCTGCCTTACAGTGCTCTTGCTGCCCTCCTGGCATTTGATGTTGTAGGAGGGACCTCAATCTGTCTTCCTGACCAGCATTTCCCATGTGTCGGTGCCATGGGGAGTGGTGGGAGATATGGCCATACGAGAGGTAGGTGGACATTTTGGCCTATGCTGTCCTCCAGTTTTCCCATCTGGTGGATCCCATGGCTTTCCTGAATGTGGACACGCATCCAGGCAGGCTTTGTCTGTGTGATTACATTAGGTAAGAGCACAGTGTTTGGTAAGCAAAGGACTAACTCTTCACCAGCAAAGTCAAAGAATTAGTCAGAATTGAATCTGAGGACTTATCCAGCACTTGTATAACTCATGTGCCAATGGATCAAGAGTATTTTATATCTGCAGAGTTTATTTTCTTCTGCTGATACTTTTCTTCTTCCAGCACTGCAGTCTCAAAAATCTTATGGAGTATTCTGGGGTTTTGACCTCAAGTTCTGGGGACTATTAAGAACAGGTTTTAACCTCTGGAGAAAAAGGCTGACTATAAGGAGCATGAAAACTTGAAAACCAAGAAAAACCTTTTACTAACTTATTTTAACTTACTCTCCATTGACTGATCTGTCTCAGAACATGGAAGTAAGAACCTGGATGTTCATCTTCAGGAGCTCATTGAGGGTTTGGAGCAACCCTCCCTGGGAACAGTGGAGGAAAAGAACCAGCCTCCCTTTTATGGTGCTTCTTGTATAGATAAAATCATAAGTTATCTGACTTGGTACCTGTGATACATTCAGATATTTTCTCCCCACTCTGATTTTCCTTAACAATAACCCTCATTTCTCATGCTGTGCCAGTGGTAAAACATCTGCTTCCCAACATCCAAGAGGGGTTTGTTGTGCACTGTTAAGGAGAGCTTTCCCTGCTGAGTTTGGCTTGCTTAATTAAGTAACAGTTTGCAAAATGCTTCGGATCCATCTGGAGGGAAGATCCTCCTGAAATGGAGCTCATTACCCTAACAGTGCAAACCAACCTGGGTGAGCAAGGGCTTGGAGACCAAACCTAGTCTATAAGGAAGATGCATGGCAGAAGATGGGCAGCTTGCTGAGGGGAAAGCAGGTGGCTCTTGTAGGTTGAGTGGGAGCTCTGCTCTCCTGGGGAGGGGAGCAATAGCAGCATAAGTGCTGAGACTGACAGGAAAAGTTAGTGGAAAAGCTTTCCTATGTTTCTGGGCACAGCTGCAGCACAATGCTTTGCCGTGCTTGAAGACTTAGTGTTGCTGAGCTTGCAGCTGGAGGTGCAGAGCTACAGAGCCAGGCAGGGAAAGTTGTACACAGTGAACTTTGCTTTTCATCCATTTCTGTAAAATAATCAGGGTGCATGGTATCCAGACTCCAGGATTTCAGGAGTTTGGGAGGACATAAAACAACCCTGGGACATTTTTAGATGAAGAGCACACAAGTAGTTGCTGAGCAGCCTGGCACAGGGACACAGCTCTGTCTCCCTGATTCCCAAGCACTCTGCTTGTCATATGCTGCTCATGGTGGTGTCTAAGGATGGTCAAAGCCATTAACTCCCACTTGCCTCTCTTTAATCCTTGTGCAGAGGAACATCAGGGCAGGAGCCTCTGAAGTGTGCCAAGCAGCTCCCAGGGTAATGGTCCATAGCATTCACTTCACCTTTACGGCTGCTTTCTGCTTGAGGTGATCATGACTCTGTTGTGCCACTCACTGTTTAAAGGTTCCTGCTCCCTCCTATTCTTAATGCCAGGAACAGCCTGAATACACTAGTCATAGTGGCCTTCTGTGTTGGCAAGCTTATTTTGGAAAAAACAAGTGCTACTACCTTATCAGCAAATAATTTCCCACAGGCATCTGCTGCAGGGGACAAAGTGAGGTATGGGGAAGGCTGCTGAGGCAGTGGTGGCTGGATGAATTAAAGCTAACTGCAGCATACAGTGGATATTTTCTTCTCTCTGTCATCTGGATCATGTTTGGTACAGTTGTAGGACCCTTTGAAACCCAGTGTTTTATTTTTCTAACACTTGGAAAAAATAGACCCTGAAGGAGGGTCAACAAGCAAACTAAATCAAAATGTATTTTCCCAAAATACAAAAAAACTTCCCCTTCCAGTAAGAAAATACCCTAAGGACACTGGATCTCAGCACCAAATCCAAGCCTTTGAAAACAGCCTGCACAAGACAAACAAGGAAAGAAGTAAATCCTCTGTCCTGCCAAGGTCAGGCACATGTTTCTGGTGCCTTGGGTCTTGGAAGGAATGCTGGGGTCACCACGAGGATCCATGTTCCTGTGACATTTCAGGGACATGCCAGGAGGACGAGAGCAAGGAGTCTGCTCTTGGTCTTGCTTGGGTGGATGAGTGCTGCCCAACCTGCTGTCTCTACAGCTAAACAGGTGCAAATCCTACACAATTTAAGTGTTCTCTGTTTTTGTCTAAACAAGGATGAAGGGTGTTTCCTGAGCTGGGGTTCATTATTATACTGGCTCAAATAAAAATAAAGCTGTGCTTTCCCTTTTTCAGAGCACACTGCAGGCCTCCTTCACTTTCCCTGCAATTTGATTCTAAGGGAATACCAGTGGCTTTAGGGAATTTCTTGGTGTCATCACAGAATCAGACACTAATGCTGTCAATTTACACATGAAAGGGACAAGTACTGACAAAGGATGCCATCTAAAGAAGGGTTACAGCTACGTTTTAGGACTGGGTTGGTATTTTCTTCTACTTTCTTTTCAGAAATGAGTTGACACAGTGCTAACATTGGTGACCAGACATCACACAAACATGCCCCGAGTTTCACTGTGTATCCATAGCCTGCCCAGGGGAGCTGCCTTCTGTCTGAATGCAAAAAAGTCCTGAAAGAGCCTTCATATGCATAAAGACTCCATTTGAAGAGGCAGAAGAGATGTCCAAGAACTGCTTGTATGATTTTTATTCTGAAAAGAGCCATGTGCTTGCTTAAAGGCTCAGCAGCTGGCATTTCAAAACCCACAGAAGGGTCCTGACCTATCCACAAAGTACAGTGAAAGAGAGAAAAAAGGATACCAGGGAATGACTTCCCTTTTCGTTTATGCCAGGAAAACATCCTGGTGCAGTGGCTTCTACAAGGTTATTGGAAAAGGTCTTCTGAAGAGGTGAGGTGGATGGAAGTACCATTCAAAATAGATACTGACCTTGTGTCCCATTCCTGGGACTTTACAGAACCCAGGAATAACTGCAGAGATACTCAGTGGCATTTGACATGAGCTCTCATCACTCCTTGGAGAGTTGCAGGGGTACCTGGGTCACATTTCTCTCTGGTGGATGAAATGAGCCTATGACAGATGGATAGGAATTGCACAGATTCAGTTTTCCAGGTAACAACACTCATGTGCTGAGACCTTATGGAGTGTTTCATGCATGATGACAACACATAGGTTTTATATCACCCCCTGTGCAACAATGCCAGCACTGTGGGCAAGAAATATGGGCAGGTATCTCAGCTGGATGAATATCCGAGCCATGCTGCAAGATGGCATGAAGGTAGGAAAGCCCATTTCACAGAGAACAGGAATGAAACCCCATAACTTCACTGTCAAAGGAATCAAGCTCTTGCTCCAGTGCGGTATGATACGGAGGTGCGGTACATGACATAGTTGGGCAATAGCAGGGTGCTGCCAGCCACAATCATCTGGTAAGTATTTTCCTGTCTGACTCCACTGCTCTTCCAAGCGTCCTCACACAACTTTTTGAAGTTACTGAGCTGGCAAATTCTGCTTCTTTGGGTGTTTTTCACTGTCTCCACAGCCATAGATGTGAGAAGACTGTAACTGCTACAGGATGGGCCCATATGCTGTAGAGCAGATAACACTCCCAGGCAGCTGGGATGGGTTGCTTATATGCTGTGAAGGTTTCTATTCTTTGCCAGGAAATGTCAATTGGTGCTTGATTAGTTAAAATGAAAATTCAGAAGAAAACTCAGCAAAGGAAATAAATAAAATAGTATTTGATGAGTAATTTCAACATCAGCTATAATAAAATGCACTACTTTTGAAATGAAAAATCAGCTTCTTTCATCTATTTGCTATCAGTCTCAATTTCCCAAATTTTCACAACTGCAGATCTAAAAAAACCAAAACAACCCACCACCTTTGGTTTTAATACATTGGAAAGTCCAGGGAAAGACTTTAAGCTAAAAATCTAAAAGAATTTTACTGAAATTACTCCAGATTTATAGCTGAGTTCACAGTCCTACCTCAATTCCTATTTCCTTTTAAGGAATTTTGCTAGAAGCTATTCCAAGACACTTTGAAATGATCTAAATCTTTTAATTTATATTTTTCTGTTTCCAGGCAGAATTTAGTATTTATGTTAAATTGCTGGTGGTTTGGATAAGGTAGGTATGAATTCGAATTGTTACTAGCTTTCAAAATACAGCCAATATTTGTGTAAACATCATCATTTAAATATAATATGCCCAAATCCCATTCCTATTCATAAGTTGAGCAATTAGTAGATGAGCCAAAATCGAAGTAAAGTGTAATAACCTCACTGAAGTCAACTGTACTTGGGCTAATTTGCTTTAAATATGATCTGGCCCATTTTTCCCTTTAGCATTATATTGTCCTGCTTTCTTTTCCATGACACTTCTTATGCTGGCCTCCAAATGTGTTGCGAATTTCTTTGCCAAAAAAACTGGGGTTTTGTCAACATCCTCTTTAGTCATAAATTCTACAGTAATTGTTATTAGTGTCAGGACAAACTCTTCTTCTCACCATTAAAAAAGCCGTGAATGCTGCACCTCCATCTTCTCTTGTCTCCTCACCTTTCTTTTTTTTTTCTTTTTTTTTTAAAAGGATTTAAATACAAGCTACAGCAAACCCAACACTGTGCAAATATTAAACAACACACAGCAGAAAAATGCAGTGACCTGGGTGGTGTTTGTGGTTTAGGAGCTGAAAACATGTATTCATGCTTTGTGTAAAAGATTAAGCACTTGATCCTGTTTTCATGGTGTCAGTGGGAGGTTTGCCACCATTCAACAAGGGCTGGATCAGGTCCTTAAGATATTTGGTGAATTGGCTTGGCCAAAGACTGTAACTTTGAATACACAAAAGCACACATATACTGTGGCCAAAATAAACTCAAAATAAAAAAACCTGTCCCTGGTGGCTAAGTTGTGTGTAAGATCCTGCTTTGAAACTGAAGCTGTTGTGTGTAATGATTGAGCAGGTTCGGTAGAGAGGGTACAGAATGACATTTTCTGCAGGAATATTTGATGAAATATTCAAATGTTGCTACACAGAATAGGCTTATCTGCAAAGATACTGATAACACAGGAAGGGGACTGGCAAAGCCTCCTGCATTTTTATCTACAGTAAACTTTCAAAGTTAGAGTGTGAAAGCCCCTTCTCTAAGTGCTCAGACCTCAGGTATTGTAGTGATCTGAATTGCCCTGACCTTCGGTTTGTGGTGGGACTTCCATGTCAAAACTGCTAGAGTACTGCTCTTACCACTGCTCATAATCTGTCCCTTACTCCTTCATGGCCCACAGAGACCATAGGTTGAACTACTCTGCCTCTCTAATCCATAAATCCAGATCAGAAAACTCTCTGGGGAAGGCTCAGAAAGTTGAGCATCTGTCCCTTTTATAGTTATTTTCTGGCTAGCAACCTGGACAAGCACTTTTCAGTTTATTGTCCCCCAAACAATCAGAACAGGCAAACAATTAAAAAACAATAGGTGGTTTTCTCCAGAAACCTTATCTGTCTCATATCTTCCTTCCATCCTGTGCTCCACTTTCCAACCAATTCCATGATGCAAACACTTTCTTAAAGTTGTCTCCCCCAATTTTGTGAAAGTTAGCAAAATCAATGGCTGATCTGTACATCCCTCCTTCTGTCTGTTAGATGCCAGCTGGCTGAAATCACTCAGTCCTACAAAGAGACAAGAAAGGGTTAAGACTGCTTCAGTCTCACCTGTCCCTTCCTGTTGGCCTTCCTCATCTAAACCAGGGAAAGTCACATCCTACTGTGAGATGACTGTTAGCAAATAGCAGCATTTGTAAAGTAATGTCTGCTGTGTACTGTGACTGCTAACGCTCCTGCAGTTCCTCAAGGTGTTTGCATGCTGTAGTGTCATTGCTATAGGAAGAATGTGTTTGCAGAGAAACCTTGGCATGCCATTTGAGTTCTCAGATTTCCTTCTCTCTAAACTCCACCACCACTCACAAGAACCTGACAAGAAGCAGAGCAGCTACACTGTGTAGAGGAGGAACATTACAGGTGTCTTTTATGTTGCTTTTAACAAGTGCTTTGCTCCTGAACTGACTTGCCATAAGGTCAAATGTGTACCAAGGCTGAGCGGGAGGAACCGAGAGCACAGCTTGTGGCAGGCAGTGTAAGCCGTATGATTTGGCTTCACCACGGTCCTGCACCCTCAGGTTAGCCTGCAGTAAAGGAGACTACCACTGGGAAAATCCCCAGAGCCTAGGGTAAAGATCTGAGTGGCTAATAGGCCTTTTGTAATTGCATTTCTATTCTGTATGTGTTTATGTTAAAAGTTCAGATGCCACAATATTTTATTATGCATGAGACAGCAAGTAATAAACACTTTTAGCAATGTACAAATACAACAGCAGCCCATCAGTTATAAGCAGAAAATGGGGATTTTTTCCATCTGTATTTAGCTTTAAATGAAAGAAATAACTTAAATGGAAATATAGCTGTTGCACAGACTATACACACGCTGAATGACAGCTCCTGCTTCTCCTTAACATATGAAAGACTAACTGATTTCTGTGGGAAGAAGCTGTCAGATTTGTATAGTACGGCAAAAAGTACCACATGGATGTTATTAATGAAGCTAAAGAGGTAGAAACTATAGAACTAATCTTGCTCAGAAAAAAAGGATTTTAGAATCCTTATGTGTGTAGTAGATAAAAGCAGACAAAAGATATTCCAGTCAAAACCATAACTTTCTGATGAGCTGGAGAAGTACTGGTTACAGTTTTGTTTCTCATTAAGTACTTTTTTTCAATACTTTTAAAATTTCCTTCTTGAGTTGGAAGCAGAACTGCTTTGTGGCCAAATCAGATTCACAACAGGGTGATTAAGCTCCATTGCAGCCTTGTTGTCCAGCATCCTGTGGGGGAGAACTGCCAAATATTTTGAGTGATCAAAGATATAGGACATGACTTGTTCAAGAGTATAAAAACAAGTTATGAACTGTCCCTGTTCTGTATCATGTGAATTCAATTCCCATGCAGTCATGCAGCAGTGTGACTGGGTTGTTGAAGACACTGAGTGCTCTCTCTCGAGGCTGCCTTTAGAAGCAGAAATCTTTCTGAGCTCAAAGTCTAGAAGGACTAGACCATTAGACATCATTGCCTACCTGATAAGTGTCTTGGAAAGAGGCGAGCAGTGTTGCTCTGGTTACTTGTGGAGTCTGCCCAGATGACAGAAGGACCCAGCACAACTGGAAAATGTGTTGTCTGTTGGTCTTTGCAGGGAAATTGGGAATGAAAAAGCTCTTAAGGTTCACCAAGACCTGGAGTGGTTAGGTCATTGTGGCTGGTGGTACATTGCTAATTGATACAAATATATGAAGCTCATAAACTGCTAACCTTGTTGTTTGGACAGTGTGTCTCATTTTCCACATTTGTCAGTTGGATGTGTTCCTTAAAAATTGCATTTCCTTAGAAAGAAAATATAGTAAAGAATGACAAAAATTGACAGCAGTGTAACAGGGTTATGTGAAAGAGAATGTAAAAAATTTCAAATAACTGTTTTTTGCCATCTGTAGTGACTTGCGTCACCTGTAGTTTCTTCATCCCATTGAGATGGGGACATAGAAGTTCCAGGAATTTTAGAAATACATTGGAAAACTGTCTTTGACAAGACATTCCAGAATAAATTTCTCAGTTAATTAGGTATAGTTATACACATCACGCTGAGCCCATGAGTAGATGTCCACACCATTACTTGTGCTTAAAGCACAGGCTTGAATACTTATTAAACATGGTCTAAATCTCACAATGGACCAATGGAGGGACAGCTGGGGAGATATCAAGGACATCTTTTACATAAAGTATTCCCCTTGTTTCTGACTTGAAGCTAAATGGTTTCTAAGAGTCTAGTGTATTTATGTGGCTTCCTCCAGTGTACCAGTGTTTTATCAGCAGTGGTTCTGCTCATCCAACAACCCTGAGTAGTGTGACGATGATAGTGAATGTAGGAACATTAACAGCATTGAGTCTTGATAAACTCTATACTCAAGGGATTTAACAGGGAATAGACATCTAGTTCTTTAGAAGGTCTGAAATTTTCACATCTTTTTACCTTGAATCTTTCATCAAAAGCAGCATTTTTTAAAAGCTATTACTTTGGATCTCAGCTTTTCCAATATTAGCTCTAAAGCTACATTTTGCATCATTTGGTTTATTATTGTACAAGATGTCCCAGGCTCCATTTCCATTTTTGATGCTCAGTTTTACTGAAATCAATGTGTTCTCATGAAAGAAATTTAATCTGGCACGTTTTCTGACAGAAAAATGTGTTTCCTTAGAAAATCTTTAGCTTTAGACTTCAGCATACAAATGTGATTAATCAAAAAACTAATCCAAAAGATGGCTCTTTGTAATGCCAGCAAGGCTAATAAGTAGTGTGTGTGTTGCAAATGCAATCCGAGCAATTAAACTGGAAAATAATACGGGCAATTATTTGTACAAAGTTGAAATTAATTGATTTTCCACTACATGTTCCTTCGTACAGGATACAGAGCACTTTGGGTTCAGAGAATCCAGTTCATGGACATTAAATATTTAAAAAATTCTAAAAGGAAAGGAATTCCATTCACATTGTTGCCTTATGGCTTGGGAGTGTGTGCCTGTCAGGCGTGGTGTGGCAAACAGGACAATCAGAAGTTTTCTGGGAAGTGGCTTTTAAGAATTGCATAAAGTGCTTCTAATTTTCCTTGGCCTGACAAACACAGGCGTGTGAAATCCAGAATTTCAGATGAAGCTTTGAGAACTGTAAGCTGCTTGACCTAGAATTGGCTTAAACATGAAAAAAATGCTTGTGGAAAACCTAAAATTTATATCAGGTTTAATGCTAGTTGGGTGCGCTGTATCTTCTAACAGAGATGGACTCTAACAATGTCTATATTGTCCATCTTATGTACCAATAAGAGTAAAAAAGAAGAGATGGACTGACTTTTAGCTGGCATCCCTAGGCAAAATTCAGGAGTGCACCAATTCTTTCTGCCCAGAAAAATCCCTTCTGCAAAGATTTTGGCATCTAAGCATCATAACATTCGGTGTCTTGTTAATTTCTGAGCTCCTCTGTTGTATTTTTTGCTATTTTTTCCTTGTTCTCTACACTGCAAACTAATAATAGTAGGGGCCTTTTATTCATGTGTAGCACTGAACAGCTTTCTTTTTTTTTATTTCAGCAATGATTATCATTTATATCATGTTTGTAATAATAAGTTTGATTTCTTTTTTGTTTACTTGGGATGAGCATCAGGGAAGATAATGACAGAACAAAATCATACACTGATAGGAATACCACTCATATTTTGATATGATAATATATGCAAAGATAAATAATACAGAAAATACTTAAAAAAATTAAATAAACCAGAACAGCATCTTTTCCCGTTGTTCTTAAAAATTTATTACAAATCAGTCAAGAAGCTTGTTGCCAAGAAGAAAGTTTCTTGATTAGTTCCTGAGTCAGTACAGAAACAGACCTGTGGGTTTCTGCAGGAATGATGGCTACAGACATACAAGCAAGGGTCAGTGAGGCCCATCTGTCTTGGAATCCTCTCTGGTTAGGGCCAGGGAGGGATGATTAGGAAGCATTTTAACAACAGTGCCTCTAAGGACTGAATGCAGCTCTGGGTAGATTCTTATTTCTTTTCCAAGCTAGAGACACTCTGGGTCATTCATCGTCTTCCTGTCCATCCATTCTTCTCAGCCTTTTCTGTTCATTTTCTAGGCCTACTGCTCAGTTTGTGAGATGCGTGGCCACACCACTTGTTGTGCTGAAAGCGTGAGAGAGTCAATTAAAGTTAGTGAAAAGGAACTAGTGAATTCACTGAGTTTTTGGATGCAGCTTGCTTTTATGCAATGAAATTGAAAGGTACAAGTTGATTTTCAGAAAGATGATTAACTCCATTCAGGTAGATAAGCAAACCTATTAAATCAGCAAACTATGGCATGTCCCCAAGTGCCCTTATGAATCAAGACCTATAAGGATGTAATTTAAAAGTTTTTAATTATTACTTTTAAAATTTCTGGTTTAGTTAGGATCTAGAAAATGTACAATGATTAATGACTAGCTAGTCAAGTGCCCATAAAGATGCATTAATCCCCCTGAGAATGATAAAACTTCTTTAAATGAATAGAGGCTGACAATCAAGGATCACATGTTCTCAAGACCTTTTGATAAATGTTCTTCCTATTATCTCCAATAAACTTTGATACATGAAACTGGATAATTTATTCCCTGTAATTTATCTTTGTCTCATGAGTATTAGCTCCCCTCTTTCCATATTTTCTTCCTAGAGAAACACAGTGGAGATTAGATCAGCATCAGCAACAGGCATAATAAAAATCAACTGGATGATCCTACATAAATTCAAATTAATAACATGGCAGCTGCTTAGATAAATTAGAAAAGGAGTGGTAAAGAACCACGCATTGTATATTCTGTAGTATGGAAATTCTGTATATTTCCATTATGAATAATTTCATTTTGTCTTTAATTCACACAGTGCTTCACTAGTGTACCATATTGCTATGGGTAGGAATGGGTCATGTTATATTATATGTGCTCTACATACCAAGAACAAAAGAACAAGTTATGGATGCATGAATTTTACTTGGGATTTCTGCTACATCAAACACGGATTAGAAAACTATCAAGGCAGAAAGAAATCTGCCCTTTTTTATTTAGGTAGATTTTCAGAAGTTTGTAGCTTTTTGCATGATGTTATCCATCCATCCATCCATCCATCCATCCATTCACTTGCTAATTACAAAACTTTTCTGGTTAGAACTATACTCAGAGGGTTTTATGTATTTCTCGTCTGCAGATTATTTTTCAGTTTGTATAAAATTAATTTGGTCCAGTTGAGTCCCAATAAATAAGGGGGACTAAAATCCAGGACTGTTACTTTTTTTCTGATTTTGCAAGTGATTAGAAATCTGCACCAGCCATCTCAGACATTCTTCTCCTGCCATTCTTCTCCAGTAGAGGAGCTTTCTCCTCTACAAAATATGGTCTATCAGAAAAAAGCCAGTGTACTGCTTCACTATAGAAAATCGAAAACTAGATGAGATACCAGGATAAATCACTCTGATACCAGGTGCTGCAGGCATGATCATAGAGGAATGGGGCATTTCCAGAGGAGATGCCAGCCCTGAATAGACAGAAGTAGGAATGAAAAGATGAGCTTCAAGGCTCTATAGCTGAGCACTGCAAGGTGCTCGCTCCTAAGAGAAGATCTGGAGGTGCAACTTGGAAGGCTGAGGACAATGTATGCTTTTGGGGGGTCACTCTTTGGGCAAGGGATTTTCTGGAACAAAGAGCTTTAAAATGCTGTGAAGGTGGGAGTGAAGCTTAAAGGACTTGCCAGGATTAGAGAAAACTGCAGAGCTTGCTGCCCTCAGAAAGATGAGTAGGGACTTCAGTGGGGAGCTGGAGGAGAAACATCAGAGTTCATTAATGTAAAAAGGATCTGTTAGGGTTGGTAGGTCAAAAAACAAAGGGTTTGAGATGGAGAAGATGGATCAATCCTCTATGTAAATTAAAACAAAGGCCAGATCTTTTTCCAGCTTATGTGTCATTTCAGAGGGAAGAAGCTTACAAAGTACTGTGAACAGGGTGTGCTGTGTACTGTACTGTACAGATGGGAAAATGCCTCAATGATATTCAGACTGCAGAAACTAATGTTTATTCCCAGTTTACACTCAAGCTGTTTCAGCTAAATATACTGCAGGAGTGTAAGGAAGTCTATGATACAATATAAACCACCTTCTTTCTTTTTACAGAATTAATGGGATGATTTTAAGTGAATTTTCCTTCTAAGTAATAAATTTATTCAGGGATTAACAATTTTTTTGCTTAGGTAGAACATTTATTCCCTGGTGATGGACTGCTTTGATCATTAGAATAAGCTGCCACTATAGTGCTATCACATTCTCTATTAATTATTCAAGGTTGTTGAAAGAAGACTAAACTTCTTATGAATGTTAAGTATTCAGACATGCTTTTTTACTACCTTCAAACTATTTCTACTAAGGAAAAGTGGTGAAACAATGATCTTACCCTAACAGATCCTTCTACATATGAAAGCAGATCTCACCATTGTACTTTCAGCTCTGATGCCACAACCCAGGGAGGTGGGAATGGAAGATGTGGAGGTCATTTGTAACATGAGGGGTCTTTTGCTGACTCCTTCACAGGTGAATGTCAGCAGGTCTATCTATCAGCAAAAAGGAGGGGAAAGAAGAAGAGTATGTCTGGGCTGCTCTGAACCAACCCCATTAGGGCATATGTTTGCTGAGGCAAAGGCCACAGCAAAGCACAGCCAGCTGGAACGGCCAGTGCAAGGACAGACCCAGGATGATCACTTTGCTTTTATCTGCAACCTGTATTTGCTAGGGAAAATGGATATTGTGTTTAGTCCCAGTCAAAAGGGGACAATTTCTGGGAGTAAAAAAGAACCTTTCAAAGTATAATAGATCAATAATCTATTGTCACCCAATGAGCTATACAATGAATGCTGTGTGGAGAAATCCATCTGCAAACTACTACATCATGTGCTTATGTTTATATATATTTATGCATATAATATTCCATCTTCTTTTCACTGCACATCAGGCAGTGATCTTTCCTCTGGCATCTGCCTTCTGCCTGAAAATTTCTAGTATAGTGAGAAATGCATAAGATGAAGGAAAAGAGCTCCACTGCAGACCTTGAACAAGAAATGTTGTGCAACTTAAATCATATGCCTTAAATCATAGTTTGTAGAGTAGCTACCCACAGAGCAATGGTTGGTTGTCATGTGGTGAGAGATGGGAATGGCTTGTTGAAGTGTGTGCTCACCTGCTGTAGCACAACAGAGCATGCCGCAGGCCCCAAATGCATCAGGCCCTGGAGCAACAATCCTCTGTAGGAAGCGCTTCCCTGTAGATTTGTCAGTGCTTCCAACTGTTTTCAGACATAGTGATGTCTGAACAGTGATGTAAAGCCCTGGTGACTACTGTGCAGATGCAGAAGGGGCATGGTATTGCCCATATCTGAGCCAATATTGTACTATTTCCAAAGTGCATTGGAACCCTTTGAGACAACATGTGTCTATTATTATACAAGTTAATTTTCCATACAATATCATCTTCACTATGAATAGGACTTAGGAGAATAAAACAATTGTTAGCTTCTGCAATTTCTCCTTATTATGGTTAATAATTAATCCTTGAAAAAAAGTGACTCCAGGGTTGGGGTTTTTTTGTCAGCTGTCAGAGTAGCTCTGGCACTGTTCTATCTCTCTGCAAAAGTTTAGGAAAAGTTTAGAAAAAATTTTCATTTTGATAGTGCATTGCTGGACTGGTTTGATTGAATTTATTAATGGAAGCCTTGTCCTGGTTCCTCTTGCCACTGCTGTTTTGGAGTGGTTGAAGTGCAACACTGCACTCAGGGGGCAGATCCTGAACTGGCAGAGTGCTTTAGCTTGGTGCAGCTATGAACAAAAGCTGTGCTCTCTCCTAACCCCCTTCTCCCAGACTTTCACCCCACGAGGAAGGGTTTGGGTTAGCAGCACTCTCTTTCCCCTCTCCTGCTGACAGAAATGCTGCCATTGCTGCCACATGGCTTCACTTCATGGCTTGGGCTGTCAGAAGTGACTTCTTCAGGGGCCCGTTCTGAAGCTCAAGTTGCTGGTGTACAATAAATTGACCAAATCTTGGATTTTGGACCCTAATTTGTAATGGTTCATCCCAAATTTTATTTCTAGCTCTGATATGTTCCTACAAACTTTCACCTCTAGATTTGACCTCACATAATTGATATAATGTCATTGCTTCAAAGCATGTCATTTGCTCAGTAACAGTCCCAATTACTCAGGGGTTACTGACTTCGGCCTTTTAAAATGCACTAGATACAGGAAGTACCACGACCCCAATTACTACAGATATGTTCATGGATCAAAGATCCTGCAATCACACTTCTTCTCCTGACTAATTATTAACCATGAGGGACACTGTGGAGCTGTCACTGATTTTTCTTGAGTTACCTTAATGGGATGACCATATGGCATATACTTTTCTCCTTTCATCCTGAGAGGACTTTCAGATATTAGTCAGTTACACCTGACAGGACTTCTGGAAGGGACTTGGATCGATCTACCAGAAATTGAGCTTGAAAATACCGCAACATCTGTCCCATTTTCCCCATCCTTATTGGTCGTTCTAACACAAATGTAATGAAAAGCAATTTTTTCATACCTAATTCATGGGCAGTTTTAGAGACCTGAAACTGCAGCTAAGTCGGTCTGAGGGAAGAACCACAAATCAGTTTTTGTTTCAGCATAGTCTTTGCTACAGCTTTCTTGATACCTTCCAATATTGAGAGGGGGAGGGTGAGAAAGGTCTGTTTAAAGATGAGTGAGATGAAGAACATCTCCCAAGCCTGTAAATCCTTTCTGACCCTCTGACTGTCTCCTGAGGACAGAAGCTCAAAGGAGACTTGACTCCCAGGACATCTTACACAAGCTGTCCCTAAGATTTCAAGGTCAGTGGAGGTTGCTTTAAGGTACAAGCAGTTGGAGTGCTGCCTTGATATATGCAGAGATTATTGTACATGACATTCAAGGCAATAGGCCCTCAACAGTATTTTTGGTGGAGCAGATAACTTCCAGAGTGCTAGGTAATTCTGTAAATGGGGGTGCTTTCTGATGTGATCACCCAGCATTTTTCACAAGAGCAGAGAGCCCTTGCTGCATTTGTAGTCAGATCCTGTTTTGTATCACCAGGAGATGCATTCCTTTACCCATGCAGTAAATTAAAAAAACATACACACATCTACAGAGTCATTTATATAAGCACTACAAAATTGTGATTGTCAGGAAGCCTTGCATTAAAACCTTCATTCCTGATTAGAAGATGGCATGCTGAGTACTTCAACCCACTTTACACTTCAAATCAAGCTATTATTAGGGCATCTGTCTGTTCACGCTTTCATTTAATGAGAGATGTTCTTTAGAGATGCAACAATGATGCACCCAGTATAAACTTTCAGCAAAAAGTGTGATTTTGTTAAGTATCTCATTGTAAAATAAAAGGTGAATCCTGCTTTTGAAAGGCTTGAATAACACTTGAGTACACTGATGTGGATCTAGATATTGCCATTTTCCCTTCAGCATAACTTTGTAACTCCCGCATGGAACTTGGCCCATGTTGCATCCCTGTTGAGTTAATATAATGCTGTAATGCGCATGGAATGTATGCACATTTAGACCAGCCTTTGGGATACTAGAAGGAGCATATCATAGAAACATAGCATAGTTTGGGTTGCAAGTGACCTTTAAAGGTCAGCTAGTCCAACATCCCTCCTGCAATGAACAGGGACAACTTCAGCTAGATCAGGTTCCTCAGAACCTTGTCCAACCTGATGTTGAACGTTTCTAGTGATGGGGCATCCACAACCTCTCTGGGCAACCTGTTCCTGTGTTGCACCACACTTATTGTAAAAAAAATTCTTCCTTCTTATGGTTTTGGGGGAAGGGCTGAGAAATATGGGGTCCTATATCTGGAAAGCCCGTAGGATTAGCTCATCTCCTTTCTTAGTTCTGGGAAAACAAACTATGTGCTAAGGAGCTTTGCCAAAATGATCTGGAGGGCAATGCAGACAGCAGTGCATGGAGACAGGACTGCTCCTGAGAAATGGGTTGGCAAAAGCAGCCAGGACCTGCTGGAGACAACTCACATGTAGCTGCATGGGAGCCACCACCCAGGCTGGTCTGAGCTTTCTCCACAGTAGCCCTGGGAATGACCAGGCCTCAGTCTGATGCAGTGGTCACTGATTTAAAGAGCTTTTTAGTGAGCTTCCCAACCCTGCACCGATGTACTGAAGATCACCCAGTATGAAACCCACTTTTTCCTAGTGCTCCCAGAACATTTTACCAGCATTCACTACAGCAACGTCTGCTCTTACCCCCACAAAATCAGAGCCCTGCAGCCATCTATGATGATATATTTCTCTACAAAGAGTATTTGCTCTATTGGTGGTAACATTCACTGTTTGTGAATTGTGCTTGGTGGAGGATTTTGGCTTGTTTTTCCTACCTCAGCTTCTGTGGAGGTACTACTTATGTGATAACTAGCAAAATCTCAGGGAGTATGGGAACAAGAAAGTGTTAAAAGAATAGTACTTTTGTTGTATTCCTTAATGTGAAGTGGTTTTAAATTTAGAAAAATGCGGGGTCCAAAAATACGTGAACTGAATCTACAACCTACCATGACTAATGTTTTATAAATACTCAGATGGAGACAGACAGTTTGAAAAATTGCTGGAGTCAAACCTACGACTATTAAACATGTTCTCTTACATGCTCTTGAATCTTTCTTGAACATGGTACAGTTAAGGTGAAAACACACCATCTCTTCATTGCAGATATAAAAGATAATGCTGTATAAATTAATGAGAAATCATTAAATAATATTTACTTTAAATATGTATCTACATTCATGCAGATAAAGCTCATAAAAAAAAAGAGCAGAGAATTTTTTTGTACTGCAGCTTGTTCTTCAGCCATGACTTATTCAATTTTATGTCCCCTGTATCTGAAGGGTGATTTACTCTAAGTCTTTTGCAACACCATTTGTTTTACATTTGAAATGTCAATGGTAACCGAGGTGTCTTCTGTGAAATGTCAACAAAATGAAATCCAGGGAGCCATCAGGATGATAAGAAAAGGCCTCTGATTCTAAAGAGAGACTGGACTGTGCAGATTCATGTTGGGATGGTATGTTGTGCTCTAGCACCTGATATGTAGGGGGGGCACTACATTATTGATAAGGGCCACTATTCATCAGCACAGGCCCTTCCTTGTTATGTGACTGCAGGCACATGATGCCTCAAAGAGAACTACTGTGGAGGATACCGACCTCTGGCTGCCTCCTCCCTCTGGTTAAATCCGCATTTGCTTATTATGGACCTCAGTGGCCCAAAGATGCAAACTGTCAATGTGCAAAATTTCATTAACTTGCAAGGCAGTAAGACAGAGTCCCCCAGGCCAAACCGCAGATCTGCAAATCATGGCGTAATGTAGTGGTGAATAATAAAACAGTAGAAAAAGAGAACAGAGGGAACAGTACTGACGGTTCCCATTACTCCTCGCTGAGGCTGCTCCAGGTGCCCACTGAAATACCCAGCAACACAGCCTTGATCTTTGGAGGGTGGGAACACTATGGAGTCATCTTCTCCAGACCTCCCTCTGTGCAGGAGATGTGCCGACATCGTCACAACCACAGTCTGAGGACAAAAGCTGCCACTAGGAAGGAAAAAATTTATCCTCTTAGGAGTATTCAGGGTTGCAATAGAGTAACTGCTACCTAGCCTAGTGTGTCTGCTTCTGCTCTGCTTCTTCAAAAAGGCAGGAATTGTAAGAGCAGTAAGAGTGTCAGTTTTATAGTACTTTGAATGTATTATTCAATGATTCAACAATGTGGGGTTTTTTTCTTAGTGTTTATGTTGCTGATTACCTCAGTTTCAATACTAATGACTTATTCTGCTATGGGAATTCTCTGTGCTTTAAGAAAGAAAAATAAATGCAGATAGTCTGTGGTTTTCAAGCTTTCTCAGCCTCATTCTATCAAAGTCCTATGGAAGCATAAGGATTTGAACTTCCACATACTAAAATATGAGCGAAATAGTCATATATACTCTGAAAAACAACACTCTGGGACTCACACTGCTTCACACATTGCCAGCTTGTGTAATGTTTTCCACTAATTGTGTAATAAATGATAATGAAGCAAGCCACTAAGAGATAACATAGTTTGCCAAAAGTGTGCAGACATAACCAAACTAAGACACTGTGCTCCCTTAAGTTTTCAGGCTACCTTGGCAACGCTAATGAACTTTTAATGGTTGAAAAGTCTAGAACAGTGTAAGCTTTTCTTTTTTAAACAAACTTTGAGCAACCTTTACTCAAATTAAACACAGTCCCCTACCTCTTCTTACTTTCACAATAGATTTTTTTTCCTGGGCTGTACTCAATAATGAATTATTTCCTCTGATTAATGGGTAGAGAATACTTCCTCAAGTCTTTTTCAGTTTGACACTGAAAATGAACCCACAGAGTGGAAATCCAGGCTGAGTCAGCCTTCACATCAGTTTCGGTGAAAGAATCACCCTTATTTCCAATTATCCAAAGCAGTGGCTGCTAAAGTATTGATGCTTCTAAGATACAGACATCAGAAATTAGTTACTGAGGCAAATTGCCTTGCTGTGCTTCCATTTTCAAATGTAATTCCACTGAAGGGACACTTGATTTTCTCATTAAGTCCTTTTTTCAAAGGGCAAATCAACATGGAGAACTTTTCTGGACATGTAGTTCTGTTGCACAGTGCAGTTTTATGGGGGAGGAATTAAAGAACTCAAATACCGTGATTCTGTCGGAGGCCACTATTTGACCTCACTCTGCACAGGTCTTCTGCAAGGATCTTGGCTTAACGAGACCAGCTGATGGACCTTGTCAAGGGCACATTTTTTGGCTCCAGTAATGAGCACAGGATCAGTATGGAGAAGTGCTGTAATTACAGGCAGAGTTTGTGGATGAACTCCAGAGTTCTAGCCCTAAAATCAGCCCAGACAGACTCATTCTGGTGCTTCTAGAACATTTCAGGTGGGAAATCAGTGAATGATGTGTAGTTAGAGTCCCATAAATTACTTTGTTTATCCTTATTCTCGTATTTCTAGCTTCCTAAATTAAGCACTTGATTGTCCATAAAATGTGTTAGGAAAAAATCAGCGTTATAACTCAACATCCTTATTGTGCAACTGCCATATACTGGCTGAGACACTGAGCAGACAAGTGTGGACTCTGTGTTATCTGCCAGCAGTTCAGATGTCTATGTGTGGCTAAGAAGGAACTCACACCCTACTCAGCATGTGTAGTTCCTTGAAGGAAATTGTCTGAATTCAATCTCTTCTCATAGGTGAAATGCCGTGAATAGAGGAGAGCTCTTCTCATCCCATACGCTCATACAGGAATGGAAAGCCACCTGGGCTCAGATTCATCTCACCCTGCCTGCTCTAATTATAGCCAGGATTTCAGGCCAGCTCTTGGTGAGAGCAGGAAGGAATGAGACAGCTTAGGTGAGGTGCCCAAAATGGGAGTCCTGCTTTGACATAATCCCCTAGGCCCTGAAGGATGCCTGGACAGGAATGTGCTGGTTATGTTGATCCTGTTCAGCAGCTCACGTGCCCTGCACCAGCACTTGGAGAAGCTGCAGAACTTTGTTTCTGAAGACTTAGAACAAAGAGAAATGAGAAATCACTGTGTTAGGCAGCATCCAGAGATGACTTGGAGGATGTGGGTGCTTGCATTTCTCTGTACATCTAGCCTTAGATCACATACTTTGTGCTGTTCTCAAATGTAATAACTTCACCAGTTTAACAAGATATTGTTCCTTGTGCTGTGTATATGCAATGCATGAACATAAATGAATGTAAATTGCACCTGCACTTCCTCGTTGCGCTTACCCAGACAAATAACATCCTCACACTTGAAACCATTCAGACCTGCCCAGATGACTACTTTGTTCACAGTTACCATGCCTGTTACCTGCATGTGCAGCATTTCTGTATGTGATTGGAACGCTATTCTTCCAGAGGTGGCTCACAAAGTAGTGTAGACATAAAATCCCATTCAGCATTTAAGGAGAAATAATTGCTAGTCATCTAGGGTCCCCATAAGGGCAGCTCCATGGATATCTTCATCCCACCCTAATATGGACCAGTAGCACTTCCTCTCAGAAGACTTCAGTTTGAACAGGAAACACTGAAAATAATAATAGAAATGCTAAAAGTAATAGTAGTAATGCTAACAAAATAAGAAGGATTTTGGGTCAATCTCAAGCCAGTTAATAATTTGATATCCTTTCTCAGGCACTTTCCTTGATTTACTTTCCTATCTTCTATTTAATGTCAGACATTTTCTTTCAGTGCCTTAATTAGCCCATCCATAAATATGGATTGCCTATTACGTATTGAAATAATATCACAGTAATACTTATTATATTTTTTTTCACCTTAAGATCAGACAGTTCCCTATTTTGAATCAATCCTTTGTTTATTAAAGTTTGGCTTAGAACTTCTGTGTAATATATGGTTTTAAAAAAATGACTGCTTTTTTTTTTTTTTTTTTTAGTCCTGCTTCTTCATAGTACTTTTGAAACTTTTAAGGTTTTGAAACATTTCCACTTCAATTTGTACTAAAGTGATTAATCCAAGCACACCTTCATTTTCTTGCAAAAAATAGCCTGTTAAAAAGATACGATGATATCACAGTCTTCATGAATATGGGGCAAAATCCCTGTATTTGGCAAATGAGGCAATGGCTTTCTAGAAAAAAGCTGAAGGTGGAATCACAGAAGTTACAAAACTGCACAATACATTCACTAATGAAACCTGAAATCTACCATTGGTACCTCTAGGTATCTCCATTAGCCAGGTTAGTTATACCTGTATATAGCTTAACATTATACATACAACCAGTGCTTCCTTCTGAATGTATGATTTAGGGTATTCCCTAAGGTGAGGGGCTTAAGAGGGAGGAAAGTTGGTCCTGTGCAGGATGGGAGATGAGAGTCTAGTGTCTATGAACAAACTGCCTATAATATGTGTATCTTATATTTAATATCTAAGACCTGTCTAATAATACCTTATCAAATATAAGATGGAGTGTCATTCCTGGTATGATAAAGTAGCTATGCCATGCATCTGATAAAATTCCTCCAAGGATGTTGCCTTCCTTTCAGTTCTCTGAACCCTTCAGAGAATTTAAATTAATGAAGAGATTTCCCAATGGATGGTGACAGAATAAAGCACAGATTTGTACATCTCTCTGGTGTATATTCCCACAGAGCTACAACCCAAACTCTGGGGATGAGATGCAAGTCACTGTATGTACATCTAGGTTCTTATGCTCTTTCACCAAAGATCTGCTACTGGTTACTGTCACATACAAAATAGCAGGTGAAAGAAGTCTTGATTTGCTAAAGCTTGTTTGATTTTAGGTTTTACCTCCATGCAACTAAAGACACCTATATTAATATATATTTTTAAAACTTTTTTAAAATAAAACTTTTAAAAAAGTTTAATCTTAACAAAATAAATAAAACCAATACAGTTAAACATGCAAGAGGGATTACACAAAGTAACTGTTAAATTCTGGGAGGTTTTTTTCATACATCTGGTAGAAGAAGGTGATATTTGTTTCAAGGCATTTCAAAAACAAAGTTCTTTGAAAGCTTTTAAGAAATAGGATACAAAAGGACTGATAAAAAGCCTTTAAGCAATCATATTCTGGGATTCTAAGTCAAGACCTTTCAGCAAATATCCCAAAGTCCTGCAAAAATAATGATCAGAATTCTAAATTAATGTTATCCATTTATCCATTGAAATCAAAGGGAAAATCACTTTATTACTTTTCTTTTCTTTTTTTTTTTTTTTTTTTGTCAGTTGGGTTTGTGTGTTGCAATATACTGGCAAAGGTAATGAAATAAATTCCCTTGTATTTCTATTGCCAGGCCCTGTCTCCAACCAAGTAGCTGTCCAGAAATGATTCAGGGCTAGTGGGATTCAGTGGACCTCTTGGTATGTGGCAAAATGAGGGACAGATAACAGAGAAAACATTTTAATTGAATCCAGATATATCCCTATCAAAATCACCATTTCTACTGGGTCTGAATCAGAATGCCAGTTGCTTCTGGTTTGCAGTTCCCTTTGGGAATGTGCTCTATAGAGACTCCTGATTCATTGCTTTAGCTGGCTTCTTCCACGGGAGAAGTCATCTATTCATGTCACTGCTCTGAATGCTGCAAGAAACTGGAAGCAAAGCAATATTATTTTACTTTCATTTTTTCTGCTTCTGGTCAGCAGCTGAAGATCTGCATTGCTCAAGCTATTTTCTACAGGTTCAGTGCAAGACTTGGATCAGACCATTAGTGTTAACTTAAAGGCTAGTTCTGAATCACATTATGTGCATTTCAGGTCCATCCATCAGGTGGATATGATCTAGTAGCTAACGAGGAGCTGCAGGCAGAGTAAGGTATGAGAAAACTCACTTCCCTTCAGACACCATGTCTCCTTTCCCCATCTCTGAGAACTTGATTTTGGCTGTGACGTTATGGTGAAGTACAGGACTGGGGCAATAAAGACTCTTTGGCAATGAAAATCAGGTGACATATCATCTCTGGCCAGGAAATCCCATCCTAAACTTTTTCTCCTGGAGAGAAGTATGCAGGCTGAGTTTAGACTGCAACAATCACAGAAAACAGAACAGGCCTTTCTTACCCTTTAGACTGTCTCTTTACACATGAAACATGGCAAAGTATCGTGCTAGTTATTGGGAAAGGTGAAGGTTAGCATCTTTGATGGGACAGATGGAGTGGAACTCAGGGCCTGCACTGATGGCTTATGGGTGGGGTCATGCTGCCTTCATTGGAAGTGTGAGAGCAGGAGTTTGTGCTTGTCACCTGTGCTGATTTTGGCTGAAGAAGAGTTGATTTGTAGTAGCTGGTATCAGGCTCTGTTTTGGATTTGTGCTGAAAACAGTGTTGCTGGTACAGAGATGTTTTCGTTACTGCTGAGCAGTGCTTACACAGGGTCAAAGTCCTTTCTGCATCACCCCACCTGCGAGGAGGCTGGGGGTGCACAAGGAGTTGGGAGGGGACACAGCTGGGACAGCTGACACAACTGACCCCAGGGCTATCCCATATCATATGGCATCATGCTCAGCATATACAGCTGGGGGAAGAAGAAGGAAGGGGGGAATGTTCAGAGTGATGGTGTTTGTCTCCCCAGCTAACTGTTACATGTGATGGAGCCTGGCTTCCCTGGGGATGGCTGAACACCTGCCTGCTGATGGGAAGGGGTGAATGAATTCCTTGTTCTCCTTTACTTGTGAACATGGCTTTTGCTTTACCTATTAAACTGTCTTTATCTTAACATGTGAGTTTTCTCACTATTACTCTTCTGATTCTGTCCCTCATCCCATGGCGTGGGGGGGGAAGGGGGAGGAGGGAGTGAGTGAATGGCCGTGTGGGGCTCAGTTGTCCGCTGCAGTTAAACCATAACATCACACCATAGCCCACCCCCGTTGCAGCTGCGTGGAACAGGAGAGGGCATGCCAGCTGCCTGGGAGGGTCCCAGGACTTCTGGGCCATTTGTCTTTGCAGTGATCTGCAGTCATTGTGCGACTAGACACATGGAAAACCTAGGGAAAGATAGCTTGCAGGGCCAGAACAATAACCAATTCCTTTCACTCTATTTGGTCCTGGTGAAAAAAAAAGTCTGAGTTAGCAAGAAAAAAAGTTATGACAAAAAAGACATCCATTTACACAAAAACACTAGTGCTGAAGATCCTATCATCATTTACTACACCACTTTTGGACAGGAGTTTTGGCTAGATTTTCTTTAAAAATAGGGCTGAAGACCTTCAGGGTCAAAAGGATTTGCAATTATACATTTCTAATATTTTTTCTTCCATTCTTGTTAGTTTAGGAGAACATAAAATAATTTTTGTTTAAATGCAATTAGCAAAGAAATCCAAGTCACCTCAGGTTGGAATTTGAAAGCCTGGATTCAGTTCAGATGAACTTTTAAAGATCCATTCATAATGTCTTAAAGTAGATATTTGTGTATGAGGAATGCTTTTAGTTTTTTCCACAGTCCTTCCTAGGATGTAAGCATCCTTTTTCTTTAGACTGGTGGCCTGTTTTCTCCTTGATATATCTTCTCATTTAGAATTCTAAATCTAATGATTTTTTCTCAGGCTGACAAAGAGAATAAAAGGCTCTACACCATTTTCTTTAACATTTTTAAATCTCGAGCAAACCTGAAAACTGCAAGAAACCACTCTAAAAGAGTTATATTAAATAAATGCTGCAGCAAGATTAGGTCCTTCTCCCTAAAGAAAAGCAAAATAAAATGAAAAAAAGACTCTTCAAATAGCCATTGAATTTCCCCAGGTGGAGATGAAACACTGACTGTTTTCTCCAAGGCTATTTATATTAGTCAAACTGTTGAGCCCTAAGAACCTGAACATTTTAGTGTTTGGAGATCAAATGTGGGGCCTTAATTTTACCTTGTGTCTAACCAATGGTATTTATAAGTTACTCAGCATGTTAACAGCTGCCTGTTCAAGCAAGGTGCATGGCAATTGCAAAAAAAATTTCATGCACCTGACTCCAGTTCCTCCTATTCCCATGTACTGTGCATACATCTGCTCCTCACATCCAGTTAAAATGTTTCCCCATGCAGTCTAACAAATGTATGTTCCTTGCTACACAAATCCCGACCCACCGAAAACATGAATGACTTCGTTGTGATGTTCCTTCTTCATACCTGCAAGTATCCCCTTCCAATAGTTCCTTGGTTTTGTTTTTGTCTTTGCAACAGTTGCTAACAGAAACTCTAGAGTGAAGGTTTATAGCAGCTTGCATTGTACCATCTTGTATTTTCTTTCCATACAGATAAAACTTTCCCAAACTTCCAATTATGAAAAGAAAATTTCCCAGGCTTGGTTATATTCAAAAGCAAAATAATTTGGAAAGTTTGAGTAAAGTCTCATAAGTGGCTTTTAAATGAGGCGAGAACAAGGAACATTGGAAACTTGGTAAGGTCACAGGATATGATCCTGCTCCCACAGACGTCAACAACTATGTTCCCAAAGTCCTCCCAGAGGATCTAGAACCAGGGACAGGGACTGTTGCTCTGCATTCCTTCTATAGACTGAGTTGCCAATGAATCTTGGTGTAACACTAGTGTAAACTACAAATCCCAAACCCTGCAGGGCAACATGAGCCTATACAGACCACTTGGTGAACCACTTCACTTAACACATGACCCATTAGTCCAATGTTTTTTAGTTGGCTCTCACTCAGCAAAGCATTGCCCAGAAAATTTGCCTGATTATCATGGGTGGGAGAAAGCAGAACATCCACCAAGCCCTTATTTTGCATCTCTCCATGACTTTGATTTTTCCTGACACACTTTCATTTAAAAAACAAACCAAAACCATCAAAAACTCAACAAACAAAAAAATCCCTTGTTCTCTGTGCAGAGATCATCACTCTCTCAGTCTTGGTGCTGGAACTAGACTCTGCTTGTGATCAAGAAGATAAGCTTGTTTTTGTCTCTATCTGTGTTGTGACAAATGTCTGTTGCAAAGTTAGCTTCATGTTCTATGCAAGAACCCTCAGGTGTCCGTACTCTGTAAATGGTCAATGGCAGAAAGATTTTTCAAGTTTAACATGCAGCTTTTGCTGATATAGTTGTAATCTTTGCTATATTTCTTCACTGTTCCCTTTCTCCAGCAGAGAGAGTTGCTTCTGCCACACTGTGTTGTATTTCACAACAAGCTCATCTAGCAGAAGTAGGGATGGACCAAGACTGCAAAGGTATCAATGTATATATGTGCAAGGTATATAACTAAGTATCCATGATTCGGTTCAAGCAAGCAAATATGCCTGATAAGGATTTTGAACGCCTAACTCTTTTCAGATCTGTGAAAATACTTATTTACAAAACTGAGAAGTGTGTTGCATCCAAACCTGACTATAAGTATCAGGACAACCAAGTTATCCCAGAATCCAGAAGCACGGCAGGAGAGTAGAATTAAGGACAATGTCAGACTCCCGTTTTAAGAGCAATAGCTTCAGGTTCCCTAAACGTATCTAATTCAAGAGCTACTGGTTAAGACTATCAGGGACAATACAGGTAGATAGTGAAGGAACTGAATGATAATCTCTGTCTTTTGATCCGCTTTGAAAGGATGCTGCAATCTGTAACAACTAGCAATCTACTACCCCTGAATGGTAGTAACTGCTACATCAACCTTCAGCTTTGTCATTGCTTGGATCAGGATATTGCAAAAGAAAATCCTTCGGTCTTGTCACAGTGACATCAGTGTACGAGGCTGGATGAATCCAGGATGTCTTAGTCTCTAAAATGTATAATGTTTATATCTGCTGCATCTGCTCCTTCTTTTAGTTTAATCATTCAAACATCATGAGGAAAACCTTCTTGCTTACAAACATGTATAGTGTGTATTGTAAGCAAGGACTACGTGTATCATACTCCATTATCTTTTTCTTTATGCAAACATTTTGAGTAACTGTGATATAAAGAGATGCTGGCAGGCCTCCAAGAAGAATTCAGGATGGAAGTTAAACAGCCCGAGTTGTTATGGTTCAGCAAAGGACATCTTTGTCTGGTAGATCCTACAGTTTCTTAATAATTTCTGGACATAGAACAATAATGTCTCACAGCTGGGTGCCTTTGGCCTGCTATAAGAGCCGTCAACACAGGGGATCGAGTCCATGGACTCCAGCTTGGAAATCATGTGCCCTGCCAGAGGGAGCTGAAACATACGTGTCTAGCTGCTACCAGAAGTTACATAATACACGATGATAACTGAAGTACATGATCTTCCCAAGTCTTCCTGAGTTCTTGCTCTCAGTAAAAGACAAGATCAAGAAGAGAAATTATGATGTCTGTCTTGAGTCTTGTAAGGTGAGAAATTAAGTAAGAATCAGTTTGGTAGAGGAATCTAAGTAGACTTAGAAGAAGCTGGTGGAGAACAGCCTCCAGGAGACATATTTGCACTCCCACTCCTCCTGGAGCATGTGTTTCACTGGTTGATGTCAGTTAATGCTTATAAACACTTGTTTATAAGTTATATATAATTTATTATATATAAAAATATTATTTATAACATTTAATACCATATGATTCCCTTTGACAGTCAGGATTTTTTGTCTGATGGATCAGCTCATTACCTAAGGATGTAATTGTACATGACTATATTTCTTCAGTTTTTATTACAGCTAATAATTTTCCTTTTTTTCAGTCCTGAAGCTGCATTTCTAGTAGATGAATGCAATTAAATTGCTGCATTTGGTTGGCAGATGAAAGGATCCTGGTGCACAGACTGTATTTCAACTTGTAAAGACATTAGCAGCCCTTCAAAATAAAAGGCACTAATGGACCAAAACTAACCAGTATTCCTTCAGAATAATACAGCACTTTCAGTCTTGCTTTTCCTTTGCATCTTCTTCCTTTAAGTGACTTAAGAAGCAACTTCTGAGGGTGTTTTTATCCCTGCAAGTTGCTTAGAGGGAGTACATTTCTGAAGGAGTTAATGAGGTTCTCAATTTGTCTGTCAGTCTCCTCTCCCACCCCAAATTCTTGAGAATAACATAGCTCAGATTAGTGTCATCAACTTTCATGAGTCTCCCTGGGAGACAGGAGAGGTCATCCCTCCTCTAAGCAGAACGGGTGATGAAGTATTTATTCAGTTAAATTACCTAAGCTGGAGTCCAGCATGCAGGTGATGAGGACACAGAAAGCAGAGTATGTTTGCTTTCATATGTGTGTGTCTGTGTGTGCGTGCAGATTGCAAAAGAATGGGCAAATGCTTACTTGAGTCACAGAGCTGCATTTAGCCAGTCTCCAAGGGTTAGAGTGGCCTTCCCTTATACCAGTCACTGAGAGCTGACAATTTGAGCTCTGCTGGGACTTCCAACATTCAGCTGTGTTGGCCACAAGGATGACAACTCCCCTCTGCTGTCATGTGATTGCCCTTAACCTGGTGAAGGTTATGCAGCAGACTTGTTGTGGCACTGCAAAGGGCAGTTCATGTTCCAGCAGGCTGTTAAGCACAACCACCAAACTGATGGACTGAGATCTCTCTGTTGGATATGCTCAAAGCACAATCATTCTTAATGAATTTTTTATGTCACCAGAAGCATCTGAATGACCAGGACACTGTTCTCATTTTACAAAATCTTACATATCTTCCTGAAGATAGATCTAGTTGATTCTAATTTTGATTATGGGAGATGTGATTGACTAGGAAAGGTGAACTTTCTTATGCTGGCTGCTCTCCATCGTCATGTTAAAAAAGTCTGTAAACAAACCAACCTTTTCCTTAACTCTCTCCCTGATATTTGTGAGGTTAAAAAATGACAACTTTAGTTTGTCAGTAAACACAGTGTCTATAGGAGTTGGCAATATTCTCCCCTGAAAATAGTTTAAATGAAAAAAAGAGCCATATTCATGCCATCTCCAAGTGTGATATTAAGGAGGTGGATACCTTCTGTAGATGAACATTTGGAATTGCATTGGTTTGGGAACTGTCCTACTGAGTTGGTCATTGCTGGTGTGCAATTAAATATCTGGGGGAGGGAGATGTATGCCTCTGCTTTCCTCTGTTACCTTGTACCCATAATAATATCTTCCATCTTTGTCTTATTCAGTGAACAATGAAGCTGTACACCCTCCTTTCAGTGGCATTGTGCATGCAGGAATTTCTGTGCTTTCTGTTTTCTGCTCTGTCCTTGGTTCCACATTGTGTGTCTTGAGGACTGGAAAAGGATCTCCTAATTCCACTAAAGCATTTTCTTCTCTCACTGGTGGTTTAGATTTCTGCTTTGGTCTGCATTCAGTGAGATCAACCACATCGTGCTTTCGGGAACCAGACTCTGAGCTTTTGAGAGCTGTCTCTGCTTTAGAAAGCCCTATGGCAGTGTTTGCAAACCTGTTTTCTCAGGCTTTGGGAAATAAAGACATGTCAGAACTCACCTTTTAAAACAAGCTCTAATTTACCTTCTAAAATAAGGTCTGACCTGTGGTTTCTACACAGGGAATGAGGGAGTTCTTCGTCAAGATACTACTTCAAATGAGCAATCATTTGGAGAGGCAATTGTCTCAAGGCCAACCTCTTTTCCTTCACTATCATTTTACACCACAGTGGCAGTTTTTATCGCCCTAGCATGGCACTAGATAAGTTTGGGTAGCAGTGCACAGTTTGCATGTGGAAAGGTGTAAGAATCCATGTCAGACATGCTAACATGACCCTACAGATCAGGTCCACAGTGCTTATATCTGAGAGATTTTGTTGGACTGTCTATATAATTGTGGGTCTGGGTCTATACACCTGAGAAAGATTTCAGCTGTTGTTAACTTCAGCCTCTGCATTCTCACTTTCTTTTGTTAATTCAAGTGAGCAGTTTACAGAAACATTTAATGCCCTATTTCAGACCCAGTGAGAGGGTCATGTCAGCTTCTTGTAATGATTTACCACTGAATGGTGGCTGTGTTATTGTTCTGTAAGACAAGTCTTTTTTTTTTTTTTTTTTTCCCAGCACTCAGAAATGCAGTTCTGAAATCTTCCAGAACTGTGTGTGGTTGAGGGTCAAACTGGATTTAAGACCGAATTTTGTTTGCGAGTAGGACACTTCAAAAAATTCAGTGAAAGCAAAGGTGACCTGTCTCCTGCAAGGAGGTTGAGGTCTGCTTCAAAACCCATTGGTTTCACTGGCTGTGAGGCACAGAAAATCACACTGTTGCTATCCCAGTCCACCAACAGACAGACCATATGCCAGCAGCTGATGGCATGTGCTTTCTGCTACTAGCCTTGCTGCAGCCTGGAGTCCCTGCTGCTCTCCCTCCCCAAAAAGGGAGTCCTGCTGGGCTGGTGATGTTTTTTAGCTCACCAAAATCACAGAGCTGATCCTGGGTTGCACGAGGCCTGCTGTTGAGTGGCTGCCTTCTGCTAGTGGAGTGCCACAGGGTATGTTGCAAGCTTTCCATATTAATGGCATAGCATGAGGCTAAGCAGCAGGGGCTGCTGCCTGAGAACCTTTCAAGACACCAGCACTTTTACTTATCTATTCTTCACCTGCTATACGATCATCAAGAACATTTTCACTAGTCCTGAGAGTCTCAGCTTTGTCTTCTTTTATGAGGAGGAGTTTATACCTCCTGTTGTTGCCTCTGCCCCATATTGTGGTCACATCGCAGAAGGACAAGCTGTCCCCTTCAGGCATCTTTTTCACTATCTGTGCAGGGAAACAGTGAAATCTGTTTGCTTTTGTGTGTGTGTGTGTGCATGTTTACAGCCAATGTAAATGTCTCCACTGAGTATTGAAGAGATATACCTGTGCAAAGGAATTGGACCTTCTAAACCATCTCTTCACTGAGATTTTTTTCTGGTTAAGCATTGCTGGTAGCAGTGGGTAGTAATAGCCACCTTCTGAGGAAACACACATTTCTATCAATAATGCTGTTTGTTGAGTTTTCTGCTTAATTGACTTCAACTCTGGGGTCAGACTGAACTGTTCTGTTCAGTCAAGCAAGAGAAGCTGGTCATACTTCAATCAAAATATAAACTCTGTTGGCTGCTGCCTTGCATGAAGCCAAGAAGGAAATTGGTGCAAAACAAGGACCATGATAAAAATTAGAAGCTGTTCCTCTTCCTGAGACATGGTGGCCCCTTGCATAGTTGTTGTGTTTAACACAGTGTGACATGTAGGCACCTGGAGTTGCAGGACAGTTGAAAGACTGACGCATTTCTAGTCAGTCTGGGTTTCAGCACTTCAACGCCATGAGACTGACCTGCCCTCCAAACTATAGATTTCTGTCTTCAGATTTGAACCTGGGGTAAGATCCTGATCTCTCACTACTTTTTGGAGTCAACTGGATTCAAACCCAAGATCCATAAACTGCTCAAGCACTTGCCATTCAGGAACAGGAAATATTCACATTGATGTGATTTGGGGTCAACAGCGATTTGGAGTGGAGACTATAGATGAGGAGAGAATGAAGATGCAGGGGATTTCATAAAAGGAAAAGGCAACACTCGTTTGCAAGCAGTGAGTTGAACTCAGTGGTGAAGACCTTGCTTACACACGGCAAGTGTCAAGCAGAATTCCACATTTGATTCTGCTGTCTTCATCTAATGATGAAATGTAAAAGAGCTTGTGGTAATCAGGAGGTAGGGTTCCTGGGAAGCACGCCTGTTCTGTTCTACAGGATAACTTCCACAGCAAGTACCAGACCTCTGAAACAACTCAGAAAAAAAGCATCTCAGATCCAAGCAATTTAAATTCAATGAATGTGATCTGGCTTGCAGTTAGTTCCCTAGGAAGTAATGAAAGAGGTAATTAAAGACTGGACAACTACCTTAAGTAAAACATTATTCATTAGAGTAAAAGCGTTTCAGATAAATAGTTTTCAGGCCATGAAAGCCAGCTCTACATCTTTCTGTGCATCACTACAGCTGCCCATTTCCAGAGCAGGGAATGAGACATCTTTTTGAAGGTCCCACCACAACCTGCTTGTCCCAGATGCCTGAGAAGGAGGACACTTACATTAGAACATGTGGAAAAATCCAGGAAGTGTTAGGACTTTCCTGCACTCACTCTTCTCCAACAACTTTACTCCCTGATTGCAAGCTGCAGTCTTCCCAGCCTTGCTCATCTAGTGTCCTATGCCATCCCCAAAGACCTGCCCTGAACTTTCATCTGGTAGAACAGTGACAAAAAAGCATCCTTCAGAGAAGAGAACTCTTCCCTGAAGAATGTAGATTCCCCTAAGTGAAAGAGCTGTGCGATGTTGAGAGGATGCAGTGAGGGTGGAAAAGGGTCATCCAGAGAAGAGTCTGTGGCAATGAAGTTTGATTAGCACCTTGCTTTTGAGAAAGAAAAAAATATTACCAATGTCAAGAAGAGTAAGTCACAGCCATGTAATGTACAGTGCTCCAGTGATAACAGCAGAGCAGGCAGCAAATTGCTTCTCTGAAATGAAGTGGAACAGCACTTGCTATTCAGTCAAGGAACTGAGCAGTTTGTAACTTCCTAAAAGCAATTTCTCAGAAAACAACCCAACAATTAAAAATATCAAAACCCACTTTAAGTAAATTTACCAATGTGAAGATAAATAGTAGCATAACAGGATCAGGCATCACTGCTCCCACCCACCCACCACTGTAGTATTATTAAAGACCATGGGGAGTGTCTAACTACATCTCTCTAGAGGGTTTGAGCACATCCTTGCTTACCTAACATTTGTTCCTGAACAACATGCTTTTAGTCTGAGTTGAGGTGAGCGGTATTAGCTCCATTCATAGCACTCAGTTTTGACCCTTATGGCTAATTTTACACTGCAATGAAACCGGTGCTACCATCTGACTACCTTACTACCCTATAGCATATGCTAACTAGAAAAGTGACTTGGAACTGCACCATGTTTCATTCTACCACCAAGAAGTAGTTCTTACTACGTGCTGCCTTGTTACCTGCACGTGAAGCCTAAGGACCCATGAAAACTTGCAAGAAGTAAGTGTCACCCTACACCTTTGTCAACAAATCTGTATAACTACCAATTACATCAGTGCAATCAGCCTCCATGTCAATTTTTTTCTTCAGTCTTCCATTCCTACTAGCTGACAGTGAATCATATTCTTCTATTAACTTGCAAATACTGATCCTTAGTTAAATTAAAATAATCTGACCATGGAAATGTCCCACCTTGGACACCTCAGTGAATCACATGAAAGAAAATACTTGCTGTATTATCCTGTGGAATGAGAGAAGGGTTAACCATTGCTTCCTTGTTGACAAGGTGCCTTAAATAGCTATTTTGTTGTGGCGTTGATTCTGTATCCTAATCAATGAGAATAGGACTGGCAATGTCCCATAAAGGGAATACTGGGACAACACAAGCTTTACAGGGAGGAATTGGTATTACTCTCTTTTGTAGAATTTGTGGGATGCTATTGTTGTGGGTTCTTATGTCTCAGACCTTTGTGTGTGAGCATGGTCCTTTCTCTCTCCCTTGACATAAGGCTGATTGCAAGAGTGACTGTGTCTTGGAAAGGAGTTGGCTGTCAGCTGCCACACTGAGCTTTTAATATCAGTGAGAGACATCAGGAGTAATCAGGAAATAAATCAGGTTTTCAGCATTGTAACTGTCAGACTGTTTCTCCTCTGCAAATCATTGCAACAGTGCAATGAAAACACAATTAATATCCTCTAGCAATTCCCCAGGTGCATCTTTTCCATCAAGATTATAGATAATAAAATTATTAACATTTCATAACAATTAAGCCAGAATGAAACTTTCCCAATCCTTTTGCCATTACTACTGACTGACTCCATCACTGGAGTTTTATTAATTTTTTTTTTTGAAGTAGGACAAACATCAACAAGGAATAATTCAGGTAGAGTTGGTCTTGTCTTCAGGTAGAAAGAAGGACCAGATGACATCTTGAGATCCCTTCCAGACCGGTTTTTCTTCTAAAACATTCTGAAAATCTGTTTTCTCACATCAACAGTGATTTGCATTCATTTTGCATGGGTGGAAGTGAATACACCAGCTTCTTGCAATAGGAAAGTCAGTTTCTATTGCATCCAGATCAGGTCCATTTTTAGCTTCTAAGGATCAACATATTCAAACATCTGAAAAATGTCTGACTTTGATGTAATGCATGCTGTTTGCATATTTTTAATGAGAAAACCTCCTGTTTGAGATGTTCTGGCTCTAAAAAACTAATTGATGAGTAAGCTTAAAACATACACTAAAATATTCTTCCTATAGCTCAATGTTATTTTCTTTGTGCCCATTTAAATTCTTTCTTCTTCCACCTTTCTTAGCATTTCAATTGCACTTCATCTTGGATGACTAAGAAGGAAATACTTTCGCAGAAAAGTAAATCATCATTTTCTTGGTGTAAAACAAATTTTCTTTTCTTAAGCAAACATGAGAGTAGCAAAAAGCCAGAGAAGATCGTTGTTGGTTTTTTTCCATATTCTCTCTGACAAGATGAATTTTTGGATTTACTTTCGTTCAGATTTGACATAAACAGAAAAGAAAAATATCAAATTGTATACAAATTGTTCATAATCTGTTAATCACTTACAAACTGACCTTAAGTACTCTTTAAAACATCTCTAGTTGTGAACAGTAGGAAAAATTAGTATACAGAACAAACAGTGGTACCAAACAGTGGTAATTACTCAGAACAAGCCAACTAGCTTTAGTTTTTGTTTTTCTCTGTGTGACACTTTTCTTCTGTGTTTGCAGGGTCTTGGTATTGCCATCCTGGACCTTCATTTAGAACAAAAGTAACAATCCAGCAAAGTCTGAGTGAGTGGTATGACCCCAGAGATGATCAAAACACTCATGTAGATTAAGAAGTGGTTTTCAAATTAATTAGAAAGTGTTTTTATAAATGGAATCAGTGACATGGAGACAAACTGTTAGATTTTCAGAGGGGAATTAGATAACAGGAATGGGTTTCCCAAGAATAACTTAACTGAGGGGTTTGGGTGTCTGTGTGTGCTCATGGAACTCTGCTGTTGAGTATGGAGGCTGGTGCAATTGTATAGGGACTTATGCCCTCAGATCTGAAGATGAAAGATGTTAGCAAGCAGAGGTGGCTGAAACCACTGTTTGGAGTTATGCTTCAAGGATAAGACTCTGTTCTGGACATGTACAATCCCTCTCACCTGTAGGTACAAGAGTTTTGGAGAACTCTATAATTTGCAGAGTGTAGTTGCCCTTCAGTGGTCAGTATCTACATGTATAAGGAGTTGTGTGCGTTGCCAGGCAGCACTCCAGCACAAGTAGGGACCTGGGTAGATTAAGGAATCACAAAAGGACAAGAGTTTGGATCGCTCAGGGGACTTCTGATATGCCCCTATAAATATGAGCTGATATTCTCTCTCTCTTTCCTACATGGACATCTTTATCTTGCATGAAGCATAGAGGTATAGATAGGTAGAACACTTTTCACTCATTTTTTAAAGCCTAAAATCACTATAACCCCTAAAGTGCATCAGGATCAGTTTGACACATTCTTAAATGAGGTGAATTGTTGTGATGCCTTTCACAACAGATTAGTTTATAGATCCACAAAAGAGAGAATAGTCTACCTCCTTCTATGGAGCACATAGGATTTCATCATGTACACCTGGTAGCAACAGATTCTTCTTTGGGATGTTGCCATGTTACATTTTAGGAGGAATTCAAGGACTGAATGACTGGGTTTATTAACTATCCTTTTGTTTTGTTCATGACCACTGTACTGAACAATTGCCCTGAACAAAACCTGCCAAAGATAAGGGGACAAATACTTTTTCTTTTCAGGCAGCTTCTGACCTTGTCCTTTCCTTACAAGGCTATTTTGTAGGGTGATGGTATGTCTAACTAAAACAAAAGAGAAGTGCTTTGCTTTTGGAGCTAGACACCCACTTCAGACTATCAAAGAAATTTTTATTTATCTTGATGTTAAGTTGGATTGCTGTGGAAAAAAATCTCTTACTTTGAACATTTTGGTTTATGATCAGATCCTTACCCAGCTTAGGAAATTCATCAAAGGAGACAAAATTTAGGGGGGGGGGGGGACAACTGGACACAACACGAGGGACACGACACTGTGTATAGGGAGGTCTTGCACAGGGAATGACAGATTTGCCTCGAATTTTATGAAAATACAGATACCGAGCTATCAGCATGTCTGATTAATTAACACTTGTTTATGTACTGTTTCTTTCAGTCTTGTTTCAACACCCCAGAACTGATTCTAATAAAATCCCTTTGCAAGTTCTTTTTCCTTCCATACACTTAACTCATGATTGCAAAAATCATTACCACTTTTGATTATAATCTTTAATTAGCAGGAAAATATATGTGTTGAATTATTTAGTTAGCATTCATTTTCATCATCGTGTTTTGACAGCTTTTGCATTAATAAATCTTTCGTAGACCCAGACCCTGGATAGCCTTGGACGGAGTTGTTTAAGGACTCCTGTTAAACACGTTGCCTTCCAAAGACCTTAAAGCATGATGTGCTACCCAGGATTTTTCACTCCCAGATGAGTTTCCTGATCACTAGCCTGTCTCTTCTGTTCACTTTATACCTTAATGAATCTTTAAGATCTTTCCTTCTCAGTAGAAGTTCAAAAGGAGAGGAGATAACATCTCTGCACACTCTGACATTCGAGAATGGTTGTGTGGCTTGAGGCCAGATTCATCACTTGTCTGCTGCATGGCCTTCTGGGTTGGTTCTGGAGTTGCTCAATTTGTTTTACATGGAAAAAAATCTTTTAATATAGTTTATTCTTTATGATGTTCTCAAAGGAGTCTTTACTTGCCTCATAGAAGTGCCTCAGGGCTTCTATGCTTGATCTAGCATCCCTTGTGTCTCAAACCTACATTTTTGGTGAGTAAGCAAAATGGCTCAAAGTATTCTCAGAAGGGCCCCAACATCCCTGTCAAGGCCTGTGGGGCTGTAGACAGCAGAAATTAAGGGTGTCCTATGGGTTGATCCATCTTATATAAAGCAAAGATTGTATCCTGCAATGAGCTTCAGATGGGAGGATCCCTAGTTTCCTGAGCAAAACCACATTATACTCAGTGGGGGTCCCTACCTGTGGAATTCACTGCCAAGTTGTAATGTAGGAAGAAGGCATCTTTGACTGGACCTATTCTTGTTATTTAAGGCACAATTCAGTCCCTGTTTGTTCAGCTCCAAGGTTGCTATCCAAGTTGGCATGTAAGGCTGAGTACAGCTGCCAATGAACTGAGATCTCTGAAGTTCTCTGCTACTGTTTGAGTCTATCAAGATTTTAAGCTGTAGATAGGATGCTGAGGTTTAGCTTTTGTCTGATTATTGTTTTGCTGTGATTTTCTATCCAATTTGATGAAATTACAGTGTTTGTAATTGCAAGTATTGTGGGTAGGTATTTCTGAGTGCATGTAATTTATCAATTTAATGAGCAAATAAGCACCTAACCACTGTGGCAAGAGATGGTCCCCAAATCTTTAAATAATAATGAATAATACAGCCACAATGGAGCTCTCAGACTGGAGCAATTGCCCCATATGCCATTATACCCATACAATAAACCATTTACAACTGTTTTAAATGCTTCCTGTTAACACTGGTGGTGGTAAAATAATTTTGCATGGTTCATTTGCTGCAGTACTTAATTTTCTTTGGTGCTTCTGGAAGGAATGATTGTTATCAGAATAATAACTATAACAAGGCTGTGTTATTACATGTTTAGCTTCCATCAGGAATTTCTCAATCGAAATCTAACTAGAATCAATGCAGTGGAGCAGTGTTTGCAATGGAATAGCACAATTTATTCAAGGCAGGGTGTTCTGACTAGTCATCTGGAAACTGGTGAACTTCAACAGTTGTATGAGTTGTTCTAAAGTATGTTGCTACTAACGACTTCTGTGAACTTGTTCTGAACAAATCCCAGAATTTAGGAAGACTACCTGCGACCTTTTCATAGATTTTGTAAAAAAGTTAGCAATAAGAAATGGGGAATTCCTCTGGGAAGTTTCTTTTTGACATTGTCTTACCAACCCCAAAACAAGAATCCCCCAAACAAAAAACTTTTTACATAAAGTGAGCTAAAATGAATTTCAGGCATTCTGCTTCTAAGTAAGAGTATCCACTCAGGATTTTATTAGAATTCAACAACTTCACTTAAAATATTTATTTGGATTGGTGCTTCTGACTGTCCGTACATTGCAATGTCCTCAGCTGAATGCAAAAGTATGAGCACTGATAGAGAAAATAACATGTAGATAGATATTCTCAGAGTGTTATGGTCTTGTTTGAAACAGTATAGCTCTTTCCTGTAGAATTTGAGTAATACTTAATATTCCTAGAGCCATATATATCACGTTTTGAAGCATCCTTGAATACAAGATGTTGCATCTCAAGGACATCTCCCGACTCGCATTCTGGCAAATTAATCTTTTCAATTGCTTTTTCTTGCTTGTCAACTTTTTATTCTGGTCTTTTCACTAAATGAGTTGTTTATACATATCACCCTTCATTTAACTTTAAGTAGATGTTTAAACTGTGATATTACTTCTTTTTTTTAAGGGACTCGCAAGTCTGGCATCTCTGTAGAGGTAGAAAGGATTCAAATGGTATTCCTGACAGCAGAAATGATTAATGGAAGGCTCTTGAGAGTGCACTTGTGTGTTCACAGTGTGGGTATCATTATGTTTACTGAGATGACTGTTAACGAAGTATCAGAATGCAGAAACCGTGAGCATCCTTACCTCCTTTATCAAATGTCTAGTGTCTGTTGCCCTCTGTGAGCTCATAAATACCAGCCAGGAGTCTGGGAATTGAAGGAAACATCCGATCAGAGCCCAGATTTCATGGATGAGTGTAGTGCTTTGATTTGATTTTTGAGCAAAAATAAGTGAGCATAACAAAGAACTGTTTCCAAACTTGAACTTGCCTTGTGAGCAGCAGTTAAGTACTTTGGCTGATGAGCAGATGAGCAGTAGGAAAGCAGTTAGCATGGTAACAAGCCCAAGCAGCATGGGAACCAGAGGACCTTCAGCTAGAGGAGCTAAGAGAGAGCAAAGAGTTAAGAAGAGGTTTTTCCAGGACTGCTTGGGCTTCGCAACTTTGGGCCTCATATGCTCCATGTGTAAGAGGTCTGACAGGGAGAATTAGCATTTATGAGTACACTTCTGAATAGCATTTCTGCTACCGCTCTGAAGTTGACCCTGACTAGCCATACTGTAATCCAGACTGGTGTGTCATCACCACCCAGTGTGTGCCCAGCTTGCAGGAAAAATGGGATCCTTATAGCACTGCCTCCTTGTTTCTCTCCACTCCTTGCATATCACACGCCCCCAAAAGACCCAGCGCTGCTCCTGGGGATTCTTGGTGTGAGGTCTTTGTCTGTGGTCCTGTCCTGTGGCTCCCCAAGGGAGTTATTTGTTGCTCCAGATGGGAAGGTGATCACCCTCCCATGCTTGGGACAGCTGGAGTTGAGAGGGGGTCAGAGGGGAAGGGATGGAGATCCCATCCCCAGAGACAGCCCCAGCTGCTGGCAGGCACCTTGTCTCTGCACTCTGCTCCTGAAGAGCATGTAAAGCCCCTCAGACTTCTGCTTGGGCCGATACATTAATTCCCTGCCTCTGTCACACCTGGCACATTCCTGGGGTCACAGGAGGACTCTCCTGCGACTTGCGATGTGATGCCCTTGGCCACTGTGTGAATGAAAGAGGAGCTGGTGAGGGGGAGGGAAAGAAGTAACTTTTAATGTCAAGTCAACAGAAAGCCAGGCAGGAAAAATGAGATTGGAGGAGGGAGATAAGAAGGGATCTCCTGGGTCATGGAGAACACTACTGAGATAGGCAAAGAAAGAACAAATCGATTCATTAAAGAGGAAGTAATTAAAAGCAAGTTAATGAAAGATTAATTGATTGATA
Organism: Athene noctua; assembly: GCF_965140245.1. NCBI lineage: Eukaryota > Metazoa > Chordata > Aves > Strigiformes > Strigidae > Athene > Athene noctua. The sequence continues at coordinate 56,524,938 of NC_134041.1, forward strand.
TTTAATTACATAATCTATAACTGCTATAATTAGATTCATTGATTAACTAGAAACAATATCTAAGTATTATAATGGAATCAAATTTTAAGTCTGGGTGGTGAGTTTGCTGTGACTGATTTTTTTTGCAAACCTTCCTAAATTTCAGCCTAAATTAATTTGTGGCCACATTTAGCCAGTTTGTTCTTGCTCCCCTTTATAGAGGAGTGTGTGTTTAGCTTGACTTGGTATGATGGCTCAGTCAGATGTACTTTGTGCATTCCAGATGCAGAGGTGTGAGAGGTTACCATGCCCATCTGTCCATCCCTCCTCTCTCAGGGTGCTTGTGTCAGCAGTTAGAATGAAACGAGCAGCTCGACATGACGAAGGCTGGGCTGCTGACACGTTGCCTTTGGTAAGGGAGTTCAGTGCTGTCTCAACCTATTTTGTCAGTGACAAATTAACCCTGGACTCTCCTTGTATGATAAAAAGAAAGAGGTTTCATACCTTGTGAGAGAGACCAGCTGCCAGCCCTACAGCCTCACTTTCCTAGTTCCTTGTGTGACATGCATAAGTTGTAGCTCCTGTTCCTTTAGAGAGGTGACAATCCATAGAGGAATCAGGAGCTAGTTGCTGTGATTGTGGCCAATATCTTTGTAGGCATTTCCCATCCATAAATGACTACACTAAAACACTTTGCAGTATTTGACCTGACATCCTGTGAGTAGCAAGTTCTCATTTATTCAGCTGGCATGTGCTGAGCCTATCCACTGGCATTTGCAAGATATTTCATGGTGACAGTAATTATTATAATCATTCCCTTCAGTAGCAGGCTTGAAGCCTACTCTTTCCATTGACATAGTTCATCGAACTGCAGAATAAGTCACATGTTAACAGCTGGACGAAAAAAACACCCACAGATGTTGCTTAATAGGAGCCTGAGTAAGTCCACCCACTGCTGGTACATTTAGTCCTCCTAGAGGAGGCAGGTGTATAATCTAGGAAATTTTCCAGTTCATCCCTTAGAGACATGAATCATTAATGTTTAGTGCAAAGAAACAATGTCCTTTTTACCCATGGTGAAGAAAAAGAGAAAGACCACGAACACAGAAAAAAGGTCTAGGACATCTGGGAGAGAGCTCACAAGCAGGAGCCAGCTAGTTTTTCTTTACGCCAAAGCCAGCTACTGGTTTTCACTGTAAGAAATAGCACGGCAGTCTCTCATGTGTTATCTACAGCATTCACGCTGTCTGAAAGCCAGGGTCAGAGGCGTCAGGCTGTGAATCAGCTGAAATTGGCACCTCTGCTGCTGGCGGCTCTGGGAAGTGTGCTGCTCTAGTCTGGCTTGAGGGAAATAGGCTCATGAATTCACTTGGGGTCTCTGTGGATCTGAGGAGCAGTGGCACCTATGGCCAGGCCTTGGTTGCCCGCTTTGTCCCCTGCCTGCCTTCCTATCACACCCAGGCAGTGGGACAGCCCCAGCTTTGCCTGCCATGAGGGTTGTGGGGACACAGAGCTCATGGTAGCTTGAGATGGTTGGAAGTGGTGATCATCCTTACTAAGCAGTGCAAAACAGAGAGAGGTCCATTGGCCCATTTTCAGAAAAGAAGAGACTACTAGTGCAAAGCTCAAAAAGTCATTCACACAGATAGTCCTATGTATTCCCATAACCCTGACAGATTGTTTAAAATGACTAAGTAAATAATAACCTGAGGGAAAAAAAAAGCTTTTTTTTTTTTTTTTCCTGCATTTTTCCTCACTGTCTTTCCGGATCTTTCCCAAAATTGGAGCATTTTATAAAGGTAGAGTGGCTAAAACCTTAATCAAGCTGACAATCTCCCTGCTGCAGGCAGTGGGGACATGGGGAGAGTCTCAGAATGGCCATCCCAAACCTTATCTTTGAGTGAGGACTTCCAGGCTAAAGCTATTAGCTTTTTGGTGATACTGTAACATGACTCAAATTGTGTGACCTTGGTGAACCAGATTCTTCTGCCTATGCAAACTGTCATTTTCCCTGCTATATGTATCAGGTCTCTGTGCTACTGTAAACTGGCTGTGTGGCTCAAGACTATTACTTCTTTAATTCAGTTCTTTCACTTGGTATTTGGTTTTTACTTAAAAAAAAATAATTTATGGAAAGAAACAGAAAGGGTATATCAGTTTTAATCACTGTGATTTACTAGAGAGATAATAGGCTGTGGAGCTGCTGTCTGGTCCCTACAAGGTGTGTACAATTCAGTCACAGGGCAACATAAATAGACAATTCTGAACTGCAAGCACTTCCATGACTAGCAAATGTGCTACAGACTCATCTGAGGAAATGGCACTTTTTCTATTGTTTACAACACAGATGACACAACTCCAGAAAGTTTTCTGCTTTTGCACAAAGCTCTTAGTTATGGAGGCATGAGTTTCACTTGACATTAATCAAGAGCTGTTAGCCATACGTTTTCCTGTGATTGTTGACTTCTTAAGGATGTTAACTCTGTTCTAGCTTCTTATCTATTTTTGTTGGAGTGAGTATCCTTGTTCTGGAAAAACTAAACCCCAAAATCTCTTGTTACAATTTTAAAGGCAAAATGAAAACCCTCTTGGGAAAAACACTTGACTCTGAGGATGAGGAATGGATTGTTTTCAGTTCCCTCAGTTTGGCCAACTGTTTTGGAAGATGTGTTCAGTGACTTGTGACTGCTCTTTGTCAAACAAATGGGAGAATATTAACTCCAGCCCTGAGCCATTTTGGGGCCTGGCATGGGGTTACTGGGCGAACCAATGGAAGCTGATTGAATGCAGAATCACATTATATTATGTTGGGGAAAAATCATCAGAGGAAGGGTTTTTTTTTATTACATCTACAAGTAAACTTCCTTCACCAAAGACATCAGTGAGTCGAGGAAAGAAGTAGAGTTCTCATTGACACGCAGCAAGAATTAGACTTTATACTGTGATAGAAAAGATGAACCTTTGAATGAGACTCATAACAATGAGGAAATATAAGCTTCATCCAGGGCAGACCTAGGTGGCTTCAGCTGCTACTGACATGGCTGTTACACCCCTCCATGGGTACTGTAAATGAGGCAGCTTTTATTCAGTGCCTTGAAGTCCTTAGATTAAAGCTGTGCCACTGTAAAGAAGAGCAGATAAAGAAGAGCAGATGAAGGGTGAAATACACAGAAGGTTTTTTTAAAAAACCTACCGCTACTGACAGATGGTGGCATACCACAAGAAATGACCAATTTGCTATTCCGTTGTTGAAGGTCCATTCCAGCAATCTGAATTTATAGGGAGTTAAGTTTCCATTTCAAAATAAAAAATTGCCCTTAATCACAAGATTCTACAGTAATAAACAGTTTCCTTTTAATTTGCTTTGGCACAGATAAAATCAAACCTATTTTACTGGAAGTACTCCTCAGGACAACAGATTATAGAATAATTTTGCATGGAATTCTTATGCTTTTTTGACTGGGAACCATTTTAATCTGTAGTTTCCTGATGCTGTCTTCTAAACAGTCTGTCCCCAGCACAACACATGAATTCGATGTGCCATGTTTCATTGGCAAACTAACAAGGACACAAAAAAACTACATCAACATATCATAAAAAATGCAAAAGCATTGAACACTTAATTACAGCTCGAGCTGTTCCAAAAGGCTCAGCAGCTGAAATGGTTGAAGAGACACAGTTTCTAGAACTGGCTGACTGTCTAAATCACACCTAATTTTCTGGGATCTGTTACTATCAGGAGTGGGGAAATTGGAGGTAGGTGAAATAAGCAATTCACTGTTGGCACTGATATACAGGAAAGTGTCTGATTCAGAGCAGACACTAATACTTTATCTGGCAGATGCAGTGCATGAAGTCATGTGCCTTGAGGTGTAGCATGAGTGGGTGCGTGGTTGGTCTGCTCTTGACACTAGAAACAGACTTGCTAGTTATTTGGAACCTGTTCAACAGGCTGTTCATCTGTTTGCAAGGTGAGGTCTGATCATGACTGCTCTAGCTTTGCCGTTTACCAAGACAGAGCAGAGTGCAAGCCTAGGGCCACCTTCTCCTCACCTTTGGGGTGCCTGTTCCTCAGCAGTTTCCTTTCAGGAACAGGGCTGCAAGCATGTGAACCATATGTTGTACCTCAGATGTGCCTCAAAGCATGTGCTGGATGGGAGGGATCACTTCCACGCATGAGGAGGAAGATGCTGTGCAGGACTTGTTCCAGGTTGCAGATGATGGGTTTTCCAGTGGGAGTTGTATAATGTCCTCATATGGACTGAGAAGATCAAATCCCACCACACTTCAGACTCAAATGCATGACTGAGTCTGCAGTTTAGTGAGTGACTGCCTTTAGCACATCTGTGGTAGGAAATTTCCACAGCAAATACGAAGTAAAATATATCGATTTAAACCTTTTTCTTGATACTGTGATTTACTCCTTACTTGTTATGTCCTTAGAAGGTAAAATGATTAATTATTATGACTCAGGTGTTGGGCAGTAATTTATTAAACTGAGGAACATTGATGTTGGAACCCACAGAAGTGCCTGTAGGAATTTTCCAGGGGCCTGCTGTATCCCAGGGTGTCATGATGGCTGCAAAATCTCCTCCTAAGTCCCACTGGAAGGAGCTTGTTGAGGGAACTCAGAGGAAAGCAGGAGTCTTTACTTTCACCATAAATAACCTTAGAGCAAAGGAGAGGGTGTCACTCCTGAAGATAGGAAAGGGAAATGGGACCTTCACTAGAACTTCCTTAAGAACTTTTATAAGAAAACGATGGAGGGTGAATAAGACTATCTCATTCTTGCATTTTAACAACACGAAAGAGAGTAGTGTGCTCATATTCCTTGGAGAAGCTGTTGTCTCTTTTGGGAAAGGGGATGCCTGTCAGGGGCTTGATGCTGACTTGATGGGGAGTTGGAATGGGAGGGAGGGGAGTTGCAGTGTCTTTCTACTTAGATGGAGGAAGCTAAATAGCAGTGCTTGTGTGCATTCCCATGCTGACAAAATCTGTGAGAAGCTGGAGGGGATGACAAGCTGTTCACTGTGCCCTTTTTGCGTAGGACATTTCTGTTTTGGCTGAGGTGGTTTTTGGATGTGTGGAGACACAGTTACAGGGAGTGGTTCCACCTCTCCCAGGCCCAGTAGCAGCAAGAACTGCAAACTGCATTTTCTGAGACACACCACCTTTCCCCAGCTCTGTGGCAGGAACTGATCCAAAACTGCCTCTTGGCTCCACACAAGCGATACCCCTTCAGGAGACTAAGGAGAATGAGTAGGGGCTGTCAAAGGAGCCTTGATTCTCCAGTCCTTTGTCTTTTTTGCTCTGTGAGCCTTTTTTTTTGCAGCATTTCCTCCATTACCTCAGAAGCTTTCAAGTCTTGAAAACGATTTTGTCATTTTTCTAACTTTAAGAAGTCAGGTTTTGATTACCTTATTTTATGGTTTCCTTGTGGCTCCTAAATGTTCTCCCTGCAAAAATCAGTGAAGTTAGTTTTTGAGCCTGTAAAGAAGTGCTATAGAGTATTTTTGTATAAACCAGATTAATGGTTTTAGAAGACGATGCATTTGTCATAAGGCAGCATTTTGGCAGTAAACCGAGCTTCAGTGAGCAGTTGTTTTCAATCTTGTCATGTGTCTTCGAAGAGCTAACCTGAATTTTCTCCTGAATTTGGAGTTTTACAAAATCATGACTCAATCCTATAATAAAAAAAAAGGAAAAGCAAAAACACGCCTCGCACCATTTTAGAAGTATGTATTCTGATAGAGAGAAAAAAATATTTTAAAAATTCCTTTTCTGTACTTCTTTTGTCTGTGTCATCCTAATTTTGGTTTTGCTTGGTGGAGCTAAACTAATCACATAGAGAGATTTATGCATTACAAATGAACATCCTGAAATTTAAAGTCAAGCAGAAACTGTAAAAGCTAGAGGAGAAATCTTTATGTAGTATTTCTGAGGGTCACATACTGGAGCTTCTTTTTTTCTTTAAATAAATCAAATTCCAGTGTCAGCATCTGATAGCAATTACAACAGGATTTGGAATCAGCATTTCATCCTGTATAAGCTACAAGCAAGAAACTGTTCCAATGATTTAAAAAAGCAACCAACAAATAACTGTAAATTCTTTATCGCTGTCATGCTATTTCAAAGTAGAAGCCTAATAAAGCACCCAAAATGGTAGCTTGAATCCTGTCCTTTGGGAGCTCACAAGGATGGCAGTCTGCTGGCTCACACTTGAGCGTGGGTAGAGCAGAAATTCTTTCCTTTAATGACACCAGTTCTGTGAATTGCAGTTTGTGAACTCAGCTGGACCTTGAATGACAGACTTTCCTAAAAATGACTCCTAGGTAATGTGACCAGTTCAGACAATCCAAGGTTGTTCCCTTTGGCATACTCCCCATTTTTTGTTTGCCTCTATAATGAAGCCTAACAGTAGTCCCTTATGCTTCTCTGCAGTGCTTAGTGGATCTCATTTTAAACTTCAGGGAGGAAAAAAAACGAGTGCGGAAAGATCGAGTATGGAGCAGGAAAGATTGGTGTTCTTATGGGGGACAATTAAAACCTAATGCATGAGCCTATTGTTCTGTAGAAAAAAAGAAGAGCATAAAATAGACCAGGAGATCTATCAGAGAAAATTTCTATTTCAACAGCCAGCTCTGGGACTGTGCTAGCGATCACGTACACCAGTAAGGTGATGTGTTTCATGATGAGCTTCCAGGTATTTGCTTTTATAATGCAACACGCTGAAAGATGAGCAGGCTAGAACAGAGTAAGAGGGAGAGGAGACAGAATGACAGCGTTCACATTCTGGTTTCCCGTCCCTTGTTCAGTGTGTTTCAATTGCCTGGATCAAGTATCTCTAACGTGTTGGTGCCCTTTGCTGTGGTGTTCCCTGGCACCAGGCACAGGCAGGCACAGAGGTCCGTGGCACTGCTGGGGTGGAATCTGCAGGGCTGTACAGAGCTGGAGCTGGGGACCTTCCTGCAGAAGGTATTCTTCTGGCTGCTAGAAGCCTCTGGGTTTAAAAAGATGAATATAATCACCTTGATGTAGAACATGGTTAGCTGTGAGGGAGGAGACTCTGTAGCGGTGACCTTGGACGGTGAAAACCCCTTCTGAGTGACATGATAGAGCCCAGGGATGAGACAGGGAGGATGTGGCAGCCTCCCTGGGGTTGCCTTTGGGGAGCTGAAAGGGGAAAGCTGAAGCTTTCTATTTCAGCTGCCACAGCAGACTTTGAAAGGTAAGGAGGGAAAAAAGGCTGCCCCACATTCAACTGTGGAATGCCCCCTGTGAGCTGGAGTATGTCAGGGGCTCATTCCTGGACAACACAAGTCACAGAGTCCCTCTCATCCCACTCTCTCCGAGGTGCCCACCAGCAAGAGCTGGAGGGATCCTGTGCTCCCTGTCAGTGTTTGCCTGCTTCCCTTCCTCTCTACCATGAGGCTGAGACTTGTCACACCATCACACCACACGTGATCTTCTGGACATCAGGAGAACAGAGGTAGCCAGAGCAGCAGGACAAGTCTTTCCTCTCGAAGCACCAGAAATATACTGTAAACATGTAAACTGCAAGAAGCTGATATGTTACAGGGTACCTTGCCCAGGGGAAATTTTGTTCTTCATTCTCTTTCACCCAAATTAGATTTTTATCCTAAAATACACAGATTTCCACCTCTTCTAAAAGAAATTGGGCATTTCTAGGCATGTTTTAGCTGTGAAAGTAGGTGACTGCGTTTTGCTTAACAGATGTGTGTTTCTTTGTAGGTTGTGGATTTGCTACAGGGACTCTGAAAGCTGTGGAGTCACAAAGCGACTGTATATTAACTAAGGCTTTGAGAGTTGCTGAGATTAAAGTCTAAACAGTATTCAGTGTGCTGGTCAATGTGCTGATATCCATGTGTCCAGCTTTGTTTTGTACTACCTGTCAAACGAGAAACCAGGATTTTGCAATAATGATGACTGTTATTCAGGGAATTGGTTAGAAATGAAAGGTCATCTAGAAAACCAGAACCAAAAAAATTTAACCTCAAAAAGAGACGGCAGTGATGAAAACATCTAGCACTAGGAAGCTGAAAAAACAAAGCTAAACCTTAATACTCTCCACAGAAACTTGACACAGGGGTTACAGTGTATTTGGTGACTTTACTGGATCTTACTGCCTGTTCCCAGCACTGAAAACAAATGCAAATGACTCTGGGAGCAAGTAACTGTCAAAGGCTCCATTCCTTTCATTCCCTTCCTTGTCATTTCTCTTTCAGACCCTGATCCTTGCTTTGTAGAGTTTATTATTAGCAGCTGCGGCTGAGACTAGGGAGACTGTTGCAGGAGGAGAACTATAGATACTTTTTTCTTTAGATAAAACAATGGCTCTTCCTTGGCATTGAGTGTCTTGGAGTAACTTCACTGTGGTGCAGCAGGATGTGGGAGTGAAATGGAACAAGTAATCTTTGAAAAATCACCTTGGGCAGTCCATTTAACTTCCAGGCTGCTCTGTATTCATCTCTGGGGCTGCCCAGCATCCCTCAAAACTCTGTTGCCAGTTTAGAGAAGAGAAAACAGTCAATACAGGTATTTGTGGTATCTGCTGTGAAAAGTTGGCATTCAATTAAAAGAGTAAAACAACTGATTTCCATTTGACACCAAATGTGCAGAACACAGCACTGCAGGAACCACCTCTCTTTTGTGTGTTATTTTACCAGGGATTTACCAGACTAGGTAACTCTCAGCCGCAGTAATCCTAACAATAAAATTTCGTGATGAGTCAGTCCCAACGTTTTCCGGTGGACAGTCACCAAAGACGTGTAGAGCAGGTGCCACACTGCTCCATGGTGTGTTTGTTGGGGGCCAGCAGAGAGAATAAGGGCAGATGCTTTTTATTTGTCGTTGAGCAGTACTGTGAGGGAAAAAAAAAAAAAAAAAGTCTCTGTGTCAAAACAGAGCTGCTATATACTGGTTATATGGTTTAAGAAGAGCAGTGCTCTGTCTGACCTGTGTAGCCAAGGTTCTTTTTACAGAGCCCAGAGTGAGGAGCAGTGCAAGTCTTCTCTTCTTGTGGGATCAGGGTGCAAGTGTCTGAAAATTCTAAACACAGGTTCAGAAATGTTCTTGTGCCACTATTTTTAGGAATTACTTAAGTCTCTTAGAGAGCAGTAAAGCTAGGATAATATTGAGATGGTTAGAATGCCTCATCTTTCATTTGATATGCCAGGTGGAATAGTCTCCGTTAAGTCTCTGTAAATTATTAACTCTTTTTTTCTAGCTAGAAAAGAAATGTAGTTTTTCTTTACAACTTTCTGACAGATATTAAAACATGATAAAATGAAAATAGCTTCACACTATAATTCACTGGGACTTCTCTTCTCAGAACAGAATGGAGCACTGCCGAATTTTAATGTTGATTTTATCAGTGCTGCCTTCTCTAAAGAAAAAACTCCTTGCAGATTTAAGAGAATATTTTTGTGTGGCAATCTTTGGGGAGTATTTAAGTTCTCTAGAGGTCCAAGTTCCTCAAGACTGCACGGAGGACAGTCTAGATGATGATTAGAGTGATTCAATTTCGTAACAAATTAGGCTGTAAAAAGAGGAACTAGTGTAACCACAACGATCATTTAAAGGCTTGCCTGAGAGCCCATCAGACACAATGAGCTTTGCAACAGTCTCCTTCCAGACTTCTTTACTGAGGATTATAACTGTAGATAAAGATATTGTGCAAGTGTTTGTGTTTCTCTCTTCCCTGCAGTACTTCCCTCTGCTCAAAAATTAAGCTTATAGACTAGAGTTTAGTGCGATTCTGGCCACCATGATGCATCCTGATCAACATATGTTTGGACAAGGAATGTTCAAATACAACTTCCAACCACAAGACATGTTTTCCAGGTAGCTCCAGTTCTGGTTTTGTGTGCATGGCTCACCAAGGTCTGCATCCTGTGCAAGCTGCAGGGAATATGGAAGCAGGAATGAACAGCATGAATGCAGACCAGCATTAGGTAAGTTATACAGAGCTCATATCTGACAGTGTGACTGGTAGAGAAAGGAGGTCAAATGAGGCATTCATTACCTCATTCGCAGCCTGGTAAATCACTTTCTGTCTTTACCCTCAACTGTTTGGCTTTTGCCACCCACAGCCCCCATGACTCCATCATCGTAATGAATAATTCAATAAATATTTTTAAACTCCAGCTATTTTTTCCTATTTCAAGGTTCCTATTTTATGGCTTGTGGGGTTTTCAGGAATTGCTGAGTGTCAGTTCTGTGTGGTTTTTATAGGTTTTATAAAGGGCACAGGGAAGAAAGCAGGTGGTGGTTTTTGGTACAGCAAACAATTCATTGAAACTGGCATAATTGACAGACTGGAAAAATATAATTACAACAGTGGGTAAGAAAGTAGAAGAGACCAGACAGTCCTTCAGGCTTAGAAGCAGCAGAAAGACAGTAAAAGAAGAGAATCCATTTGTGGTATTCAAAGATGGAGAGACTGAGGGGCACTAAGGTAGACTTGTTCTATTGTTTGTACAGATTTGAGCAAAAATAAAGAAATGCCAGCAAGGCTGGGAGGTGAACAGGGACAGGAGGGCAGGGTTTGCATTTAGCTTTAGGGAATAAATGGTCAAAATGAGATACTCAGACTGTGGCTGAGGGAAAAATGGCAATGGATAGAGAGAGGTGAAAGAGAGAAACAAGAAAAAAAGCAGTTCTGAAGCAAAGCAGTATTGACGTTCACCTTGCCCTCACCTAAACCAGTTTTTTTGTTCTCTACTTTGCAAGGTAAATCATGAAAATAAAGTGGTTGCCTCAGACCCACACCATGCTTAGAGGGCAGTGACACTGTGTACACTCAGTGCTTGCAAGGCGCAGGACAATGGACACTGCGATGTGAGAGGACCTTTCACATAGCATTGTGCAGTGCCTCAATGTTAGCGTAGTCTGGGACTTCTGCTCTTCTCCTCTGAGATGCTCTTGCCCTGCTTGCCCACTTGCTCAGAGCATGGAGTTCAGTAGAAGGAATCAAGTTTCTGTTTACTTTCCTGTTACAGATGGTTTCTAAACAGTTTCCAATGTCTGGAATATTTGACATTTCAAGGACATCACAACACACTGTTCCGATTTCTACAACCCTATACATTTTCTCAGTTTCTGAAGCTGTGGGAATTTCTTATATGGGGTCTGAAAATATGCTAGGAGTGGAGTCCTTAAGGAAAAGAAAAAAAGAACTGATATGTCCTTCTCTTTCTTATTTCCTTTCTCTTCTCTATTTGACTTTCACCTCAGTAAATATTGATGAATGTGAATGGCAGAGAGAGATCGGTTTCTCACTGTTACTTGTACTAAGAGATATCAATAAATTTAATTTTCAAAATCCTATGTGCATTCATCAAGTGTGATGAATACACCACTTCTTTCCCATTATCCAATGAGATATTTTGATATTAAAAGTATTTTCAAACTTATCAATTTTACTTTTAAATTTTATTTTCTTAGACAATTGTTTAAAAAAAGATAAATGAAAAAGTATTTTAACTTGCTGAAAAAAATAATCCAGAAATGTGCTTTTTTCCTACAAAGCTATAAACAGGTATTTGCAGTTTGGATGAAGTTATTAAAAAAAAAAAAATACAGATGGGGTAAATTAGGTATATGAGAAACGTTTAATACAACCTTTTGTGAGGGAAATCAAGTCTCACAGAGGAGCCAATGGGTACAGGTATAATGGTGGCCCAGTTAATATATTTCAGTTACCAAAACTTTTTGATAAGGCATGTCTTCAAAAACTTTTACAGTAACTAAGCTGTCATGGAATGAATGTTGATGTCCTCTCTTAACTGTCAAAAGATAAGAAGCCAAATGAAGGAATAAATAGACTACTTTCTCATGAAGAAGCCACCAGATGAGTCTTGCTGCAAGTGGTGTTGACTAGTCATATTACTAAATGGTCTGGAAAAGAAGCCGAAATTCAATGCTAGTCAATGAGAGTTAATACTTATGGAAAAAAGAAGCTCTGAGTACTATGATGGAGAGACTGACCCAAAAAGAAGTTGAACATGTTCACTGAAAGGGTACTCTAATGATAGTGATCAAACACAACCAAACAAATGCATCTTCCAAAGCAACATCTCCAAGTCTCCACCAATGGGGATGAGTCTCTTTAACCAAGTAAGAAGTGATAGGACAAGAGGGAGTGGCCTTGGCCTCAAGCTGTACCAGGGAAGGTTTAGACTGGGTATCAGGAAGCATTTCTTTACAGAAGGGGTTTTTGGGCGTTGGAATGGGCTGCCCAGGGAAGTGGTGGAGTCCCCATCCCTGGAGGTACTTAAAAGTCAGGTTGACACAGTGCTTAGGGATATGGTGTAGTTGAGAATGGTCAGTGTTAGGTTAATGGTTGGACTGGATGATCTTCAAGGTCTTTTCCAACCTCAATGGTTCTGTGATTCTGTGAAAACTGGAACAATATATCATAGGAAAGATATCCCTACAGATGTTCTTTTTGGTCTTTCCCCAGGTTTCTGCTACCAACCACACCTGCAGGACACTGACTGCAGTGACTCTTGGTTCAATGAGGTACAGGTGCTGTTACAGTCCTCATTTTTTCATTCCCCCTCCACACAACTCCCCCCTCGGGAAGTTAGAATAAAATCAATGGAATTGAAGAAGATTACATCAGTGAAAAGGAGGGGAAAACAGTGCTTTTTTTTTTTTTTTAAAAAATGTGCAGATGCTGTGACAGGCAGCCTTAAGAAACATCAAAAGCATAAACGTATTAATAGAATCACTTTCTTGGGCATGTGAAAATGGAGATGATGCATCATTTACAAGTGAATGACGACTCAACACTGCTAACTGCTGGACTGCATAATATGACCACAAAATGCTTCCATAATAATGAGTCCAGGAAATTATTGCACAGCTGTAACACAAGTGTGGAGGAGATTAGTAGAGACTTTCAATAGATTTTTAGGTTCTCCCTTTTTAAAAATACCTTTCATCTTCAATGCAGCCTGATTGCATGCAGTAGCTGGCATGAAGGCAAGAAGCAACTACAGCAAAGTCTTGTAGAGAAAATGCTAGCATATTTGGATGTGCTGACAATGTAGCTCTAGGATGTAAAGAACTTGCAGTATCCAAATCATGGGAGGAAGGACAGGATCATGATTCTACAACCTTAACCAGAGGAGGAAGTCTTATGAAGAAAATGGGGGGTCTGTGTGTGTGTCCCTGAGTGTTTACTCCTATATTTTTCACATTCAGTCCAAGAATCTCCTGACTGTATCAATTAGAGTTTGATTATAAATAGACAGAAAGAGTCTGTGGAGTCATTTATCCAGCTACGATGCCTGGTGTTGTGTTTGTGTTGCCCTAAGGTGGGAAGGCTAGCAGAGGGCTGTGAATGTCTTGGGGCACTGTTTCCAGATGACTGGGTTAAGGACACTGGGAATAGATATGGTAGTTAGAGCTGCCCTCATCTGGAAAATTGTATTTCCCTGCTCAGCCAAGGCAAGAAAGTTAATTCTCAAGACAGATAATCCCCTTTTCTCCCTACTCCTGCCCCAAATTAACTCAATTCTGGTCAAGGCTGAAGCACTGTGTTCTCCCAGCCCTGGAAATGATTCTTAGATGTATCTTCAAGAGCAAGAGACGTGACAAGAGGAGACACACAGGCTCCCGTTTGATATTCATAAGGAGAAGAAAAGAGGGTGCCATTGTAAAGAGGTCCCAGTTTCAATATGCATGATAAACAGCTCTCCTAAACTGTCAACATGTATGAATAAAATCCATATAAATTCCACAGTACAACTTTGGTGGTACGATCTAGAATAATTTCGTTGCGTCCTCAGTTGACATTAATCAAAACTGAATTGAGGATTTATCCTGGCTATGCAGATTTACTGTGGTGAAAGATTCAGCGCCATGGTTTTTGCTTGGCTTTGGTATTATGACATGTTAGATTTATTAGCTCATTTGCTACAGTAAATGAGAGTCTCTGGGCTGAGCTAAAGTTGATAGCAGAGTGGTGAATGGACTGGATGAGGAGTGGGACAGGAATAACGAGAGAACACTAGTTCTGAAAGACAGAATCCAGTCCTTGTTCTTGTCCTGGTCCATCATGACTGCCTTCCACATCTAGTGAAGGTGATCTGCTTTGGGACTTGAAATAAGCAAACACATTTTTTCCTTAATGAAAAGTGTTGCAATGAAAAGAATTTGACAGGCCATAGAATATACTACAGAGCTTTGTTGAAGTGAAATACCTTCACTTTCACTAGAAAGAAAAGGGATTTTCTGGTGCTAATTTTTATGATAAGAATTGAAGTGTAAGGAACGTCATGGACTGTACATGTGCTTGTATGGGGTGGTGTTTGGTTTTGCAGTTACCTGCTGTCTTGTATTGAGATGTCCAGACATGAGCTGGGAGTCATGAGAGTTTGAGGAACTTGTGCCAGGGAGTGTAGGCTCCTGAAATTATGGATTAAAAAGAATCATACTTACGAGTTTAGTGATAAATGAGTAAATACAGACAGATGAGACATGATGTCTTTGTGTGTGACAATAATATGAAGCTGGCAAATGTGATGATCATATGTAATAAATAAGAAAAATATTTTTCTCTGATTTAATTTCTGACTCGGAATTTAGATTATTCTTGGAAGATCACTAACAAGTGGACACTTTAACAAGGAGGAAATCTGCTTAATTTACCAAAATTCAGAGAATAATTTTCACAGAAGATTTTAGAGCACTTGCAGATAGGCAGCTGAGAATGAATGCAGGTTGAGTGCCAGAGGAACAATTTTTCCAAAATATGTTCCCTATTTTATTAATTTATCAATATAATATTGCCTTAAACTTATGGTAACTATTAATGATCATTATTACCAATAATAGAGAAAATTTGTAGCGGAGTGTTTCTAGTTTGCTATATAAAGAGTTGAGCTCCCAGAGAAATCTTATGGGCTGGTCACAACTCCCGTGATGGAGCTGCAGGGTGACAGCGTCCAGAGAAGATCAGACGCAAGAAAGGAGCATATGGAGGAAAACCTTCCACTCACTGTCTGCCCAAACTTCCACTCCTGTGGAAGCTGTCATATGACAGCTTTCCCTGAGGCAGCACCTTTCATTGCACAGACCTATGTCCTGGGTGTGTTATAATGAATTAACATCAGTCTGCTGTGTGAGGCATTGCATTGATCTGGTGTGTTCTCATATCACCTGGGGAGAAGTGTTTTCTGCAGTGTTAGGCCTGAGCAAAGACAGTATCTAACATAAGTACCCTTTTAAGTATAAAGCAACTAGTACCATAAAACAATTTATACACTGTCCTGGCATTTACAGTTGCTAAGATGAACTGCTTTGTGGTATACAATAAAGCCCTTTATCAAAACTGGCTTTACGTATCTGCTTACAGCCATAAAGAGAAGTGTGTGTGAACATATCCTCAGTTCTCCCCAGAAGGCACAAAAGGACAGCTTGTTCAGTACAATACTTGATGTTAGTGGTGGGATTTGTTTCTGGATTATCAGTTTGTAATTAAAGGAGTTATTAATGCTGAGAAGGAATTCTGAGCTCAGTCCATAATCCATTATCAACATTATGGACAGAAGTGCACTCAACGGAAGAGAGAGAATACAAGCTACTGCTGTGCCAATTACTCTGCTGGTGTGACCCAAGACCACGGAACAGCACCGATTTGCAGGAGCTGGAGGCCTGGCGTGGCACTGACTGTGGGGCAGTTAGGCTCTGTGGGACAGCAATGTAGTTTTTGGGCTTTCTTCTGCTGTGAATCCTCTCCTCTTTCTAGAGGTGGCTAACGGAAAACATCCTTTTTCAGTCTATGGGGTTCAAAGCGTTCCCCATGTTCCCTGGAATAGCAGTGGTTTAGTTGCTCTGAGTTCCCATAGGTCACCTGTATGTGGGAATCTGTGCACTTCAGTGCTTTTGGGGAGGCTAAATTTTGCATCTTTAGAAACCTAAATAGCTTTAAAATATGGTTTCCTCTGAGCTTGAAACAACGTTCAGAGAATCAGTCTCCTGTTGACTTATGATCTTTGCATCAGGGCCAGTGTTTTTGGTTTTGTGTGGGTTTTTTTTTTTTTTTTTTTCAAATGTAGATGTTCAGCGCACTCCCCTGAGCCATCAAGCTATGACTTGGCTTCTTGTGACCAGGGACATCTGCCTAACTGATCCAGGCAGCTCTCTGGGGCCTGTGAGGTGAGATAATCTCACTAATCACCACTACCTTCTGCTGGTTCCTTGTTTACTGCCTTTGGACAACAGTGTGCTACCAGCTAATTGCTGTCGGGCACGTGACAGAGACCAAGAAGTCTCAGTGCCAGACTGGATGGGAGGGAGCATAACTCACTGGCTGTTGATAATGAGTCAACTATCAGTAAAGCACAGGAAAAAAACTGAGGGAAGTCAGGTAGCCATCACTTCCTTGACACTAAGGAAGCCTAGTCAATTCATGAGAAGGATCACTTGTTGGTTAATTGCAATTACTTGAATAAATGCTGAGCTGGGTGACTTTCCTGACAATGGGGAGACTACATTACAGAGCCCATCCATCTCAGGGTCAGTTAATTAACTTTACTGCCTGCTCCCTCACATTCAAGGAGGAAATAAGATAGCAAGTCTTGTCCTGTCTTTATAACCTTTTACCTTTATTTATTTATTTCGTCATCACTTTGGCAGTGATTCAGTTGACACTATCTACCTGGCTTGTTGCCTAATCACCTCTTGAGGATGGACATTAAATACTCCCTGTGGGTGTGTTTGCTTCCATTGTTGTCCCAGGAACTAAAATGACTTTTCTCACCTTTTTCTACTGACAGTGTGTGGAAGGAAAACACTACTGGTTAATGTGTATGTTCAATGAAAATGTGTGCATGATTTTGTCTTAGAGATATTGCAGGGAAACAGGTGTTGTGGACATAGTTTTTCATCTTTCAATGGAAAAATTGCTCAGCTGGTTCAAAATATTACAAAGAAAATTGTTTTAGAAGACCAAGAAATTGAGTAAATTGCTTTTCCTGTGTTTTTTTCCGATTCCTTCTCTTCTCCCCCTTCATGTTTTCTAGTCCTTCTGTTGCTCTGTACACTGGCAAACCTTTGTACTTTTTCAAACATCAGAACCACTAAATTGCACTACAAATCTGGCTTTTCAAACCTAGTTAAAATTTCTGAAATTACAAATGGTGCAAAGAAACAGTAATTCTCTTTCAGCTATGCATTCTGTTCTTTTTTATTAGTTGGGGAAAGTGACAAGGAAAGGAAAAAGGCAAAATACTAAAATGCCCAGTTGCAACCAGAGCTGGATTATAAGTAATAACTTTTAAAGAAAAGAATTGTCAACTAATTTCTAAAAAGCCAGCTTTAACTTTCATCCTTCTGTAATCTTCACTAAACCCAACAGTTCTCACTGTTTTTTCCTTGGGTGAGTAAAACAATCAGTGTAACCTTAAAGAAAATGTAAAAATATACTACTACCATCATTAAGTGTCAAGGTATGAGCCTGAAGCTATGAGCCCAGGAGAAATAAAAAACCCCAGGAAGCTGAAGCCCAAGCCCATCTCATGGTTCATTTCAGGCATACCTGTTAACACTGCTGCTTGTTAACAGGGTTCCTGTTTAATACTGGTGCAAGTCTCCTGGAGAAGTTGTAGAGTCCCCTTCTTTGTTGATATTTAAGGTCGGGATAATGTCTTGAACAATATGCTGTGGCTGATCTTCCTGTAAGCAGGTACCTGCCAGCCTCAGCCATTCACTGAACCCATTGCAGAGCAGAGGCAACATTTGTCGAGGAGGATCATCACAGATGTAAGGACAGTCAGGCCTCACTACCATGGTCTCAGCATGTCCCACACTCTCTCTGCTGTTGTTATCCAGGAATGTAATGACCCAAAGTGTGGAGACCTGCATGACTTCCCCAAGCAAGGAGCAAGAAGCATTGTGTGGAAGAGCAGGGAGCTGGATCTGCATTTCAGGAAGATCAGACCATCAGGGCTCCCTTCTCCTGGCTGTCCCTGGCTTTCTGTGGACCACCATCATCTCCTCAATGCTGGAACATAATAATTTACAGGCTGTGCTTGCTGCCAAGCCTCCACTGCCCTGAAAGGTTGTTTGTCCCCAGCAGTCCTGAAGAGAAATCCTCCACTACAAGTACATTAAATACATGAACAGCTCTGACAAGAGGCAGAGTAATAATTTGTTTGGTAAGCTCACTTATTCTTTATTGAATTCATTTATTGCCTGTCCAACAGCTCCATCAGGTGCTTTTGCAACAGCCAGACACAGAGACATGACCTCAAGTCTGGAGTCAAGTCAAAAGGTCCTTCCTGCCTCTTTATTATAGTGGTGAATGAAAATCTCCTCAAGTAAGCAGAGGTGTCCTACCACTGACTTCACTGTGTGCAGTGCAGACTAAGCATTGGCATTTCAGCAGCAACAGCTAAGCATGGCTGTGATAAGCTTCGGTAAGTTAATTAGCTCTGGACATATCTGAAGTGCTTAACAGTTTGATGTGGCAATAACAGGAAATACAATTTTAATCAAAACTGAGCATTGTTCTCTCTCCAGGTGTAAAAGCTTCATGAATGCAACAGCATGTAATCTCTCACATTCATTTTTTCATGCAGGTTGAATGCAAATTATAGTGTGTTTTTAGCACAGTGATATAATAACAAACGGAGACAGATTGCAAATTTACCAATGAAATACTGAAAAAGAGGACGTTTTGTCTTAATGACTCTGCAAAGTGGGAGAAATGGGTCATCAGAAGTCTACTTTTATACTGGGGAGCTTGAGACAAGCACTTCACTGTCGGCCACATGTGTACAAAGCAATTATAGTAAATAAGCCATAATAGAAATGTTAATATATTTTTTGAGAGACAAGACAAATGTTGTCTGGCTTTGTTTTGCCAATTATTAAGCCTAGCATAAAGGACACAACCAGCATAAAGATGAACCAATAACCAAATTCTATTTGATACAAAAGGGTCAGTACATGGGTAAGCGCTGGGGGTACAAAGAATTACAAAGAATGTTAGATTATATATAATCGACATCAATCCCACTGATCCCAACAACACCACCACATGACCAACAATGGGTGGAATAAATGGTGAAATGCAGTCTCCCATAGAAGGGACGGGAGACAACCAAGTCAACAAGCCAAACACATAAGACCAAGGAAGCCACACACTGAATCTCTACACAGCCCACATTTACAAAAGCCAGACCTGAGTGGAGCCCAGTCCCAGGGAGGCGGGAGGTCCTTCCCCAACAGGGAACTCTGCACAGGGCATCCCCCTCACAGACAGACACTGCCCCTCCTGCAATGGTCCCAGCTTTTATCCCCAAGTGGGACACCTGACCTTGGGTCACTTAATGCAGACACCTGGGGTCATTTACCCAATGGCTCTGTCTGCAAGGCCGGCCGCACCCTGGAGGGAAGCCTAAAGGCAAACTCACCCCCCTTTGGGAAGGGCTGTGGGAATCACCCATATGTCAACCTTAACATGGGGCTTGGGGTTGAAACCCCAGCATTTCAGGCTTCTACTGGCTCAGCATTGCATTGCAACCTACACATTAAAAACGTATTGTACAGAGTAAATGGAATGGGAATAGTTGATGAATATCACAAAACAGAGATGCTGAGAGCTTTGCTGCACTGTTGTATAATGTTTGGGTATTTGCTAGTGACAGATGGTAGGCCTTTTCATCCATATCTGTGTGCCCTGGATGGAGGATTACTTGATGACATGCACACAGTTAGTGTCACTGTTGTCTTTGTCATTTTGTAGCATTCTTACAGCTTTGATGGCCTCTGTGTGTTTAATCATTTGTGCAGAAATTTTATGAGGCAGGTGCTTAAGAGTGTGGTAGGAGGGAAGACAAAACAAATAAATTAAAGTCAATTCCATTTACTATTAACCCCAGCAAAGGCACAGACTGTGATCACTTAGTCCCTAAATGGCCTGGGTCTTGTATTCCACATTAGCATCTGGACAGAAGACACACATGGTGTTAACTGGTAATATGCAGAGGCCAAATAAATGAATACACCAGCATGAAGTCATGTACGGCCTAATTCCCTTCACAGTGGATGCCTGTGGGAAGGCACAATGTGTGCTGAAAACCAGAAAATTAATTTGGAGCTAAAATATCCTTTAGACGAACTTATATTTTTCTGTCACCCAGAGCAAAAGTACACGAGGCTGGAGGAGACTGAAGGTTTCTCTTTGCAGTGGCAGAGCATCAGAGATGTGCATCCCACCAAGAGAATTCAGGCTGCAGGGAATCTGCAGGCCTGCACCCATATCAGTCTCAGCCCCTTATTGCTGGCAGAGGGCTCTAACATGCTGCAGAAAACTCCTCTCAACATTTCTTCAGCTACATTTTAAAGGACAGAGGGAAAAAGAAAGGAAGGTAAACAAAACAAAAAAAGGAGGGTTTCTCTCTTCTTGGGAGAAATTCAGTGCTTTCACAACAACCCAGACTAAGGTGCATGGAAGTATGCTAATAATAATGAGCTTTGGCCTCAACACATTTTATTGGCCTGTGTACAGACAGGTGATACCAGGCCCCTCAGCATCTTAGCTCCCTGAGATCTCTTTCTGTAGCATGACTCTTACCATACATATGTGGGCCCTAGGACTTGCGCCTACTCTGGGCCATGGAAACAAGAACTGAGTCCTTACTATTGCATGACACTATCATTCCTTCACATGGCAAGTGCACCCTGTCCCTGTGCAGGTGGTGTACTGTAATTATTTTCTTCTGAAGGCAAATCAATATACCAGGAGAACTGCTCCACTGCATGTCCTTTGGATGCTTCATGCTCCAAGATGCGCATTACTGTCCTCACTGAAGAAACCTGAGATCAAACAATTTCTACTTTCATCAGCTGAGGCCAGAGCCTTAGTTTACACCTATTAAACAAAATTTCTTTTAGACCTATGATTTTTGGTTCCCCATTTCTCATTGTGTCTTCCTCTGCCCCCCGATGAATTTGTTCTTATTTGTTGAAATATCTTCTATCTGGACTCCTTCCAAAGATCAACTATAAGCCTGATTAATTATCAAGGAGATCATCACAATTCATAATAAGTTGTGTGCTAATTACGTGTACCCTATGAGTATTTTCCTCTCATTTATATTGTGAGTGCTCATTTTGCAGATTAATAATGAACATGACAACTGCAAGTGTAACCAGTACTGTGGACTGTCAAATAAAGGCATGGGGGGATTGGGCTCTTAATTAAAACTGCTATTTGCTTGGCATTAGTAATGCCACTACCCATCTTGCTTCCAGGAAAGGCTATTTATTAAAAATGTATTATTCCCAAGAGACAGATAAAAGACACTAAGGCAGTCTGGTAACACCAAAAGAATCACTTAGTGTTGAAAACTATTTCATACCCACACTGAATTAAAGAGTCCATGTAAAATATCAGCCTGTTAGAACTGAAGAGCAATACTCTCTCTCTTATGCAGGCAAGTACAGATAAGCTTTTCTCCTCTGTCTGATCCATAATCCAAAGAACTCAAGCCTGTGGTTTCCTTTCCCCAATTGGGTTCAGCCTGTATTCTCTCACTAAAACTCTCTGCAGGCCTCACAAATAATTTTTGTAGTCAAGAAGTACAATAAAGTTGACTGTGAGGGGTCATCGGTCAGAAGTAACTGTTTTGGCCAGTTTTATGAGCTACATGAGAATCTGCAGTTTGGAAGTGAAAAATAGATTACTTACATTTTTAAAGAGCACCTCATCCCTCCTCACAGTCTAAAAACCAGTATTTGTGGTATTAACACAAAAAAAGATGGGGGTAGGAATACTAGCTGTGACATGTCTGGATCTTAAGCTACAAGTCAGCACCGCAGCAGCCAATGTTTCAGAGAAAATAACTCTTTTGGGCATCAACATTCTGCTGGCTGTTTATAGTTTGCTTTGGGAAGGATTTCTTTTGGTCCTGTGTGTAGCAGGACAATTAGCTTTGGGAGTGATAACTTTATGTCAGGAAAACAGTCCTGCTCCTCTCAATTTTATTGAAAATCCTATTACTTTAAACTTCCTTTCTATGTTGCTTTTCAGATCACCACCTGCTTCATTCCCTGTAGTAGCTTAGCTAAGTTTCTGATGAGTGTGTTAGTTTCAGTAAGATTTCTTTCATTCCTCTAAAAAGCCCCAAATTAAATTGCTATAGAGTTGTGTCTATGTGTCCATCCCCTCTCCCCTCCCTAATAACCCCATTAATCTTAGGACTGAAATTCAAAAAATAATTTCCAACAAGAAATAAATTATCTTACTCACAACTCTGGCATTTCAGAAATAACAAGAACGAAGATGATCTCTTGTAGAATGGCTCTAAAAAGTCTTTTTTTTTTTAGCCCTTTTCATACCCCAAAAGATCTAATTATAACCCATGTAATTTCTTGTTCATTAGTCCATGACTCCATGACTCAGCTGCCGTGTTCTGCTACTCAACATGACCTCACGTGATTTACATCACAATAGCGTAAAACTGTAATTACAGATAGTTTAAAGTCAAAGAGGTTGTCTCTTGAAACACCAGTTTTGCCCATCAAAGTAACTTTCTTTTAGTTAGTCAAAACATATTGTGGTAGTAACAAACCAGCTGGTCATAAGATATATTACCTTACTATATGAATACCAAAACACATGTATCTTCTATTATAAAAGGCAGATCATTCCTATGTCTTACTACCCTAGATACAACCCAAGATTGTGGTGCATGAGGCCACTGCCTTTCTAAACATAGATTCTTCTTTAGCTAATACAACTGCAATTGCTAAAATGAAAACCTTTCCATGGAATGCCGCATTTTGATTCATGTTACCAGCTGTGCATTCATCAGAGCAGCAAAACCAAACTGGTCTTTGTCTACTACATCTTCCACTACTGAACAAGTCTTCTACAAGAGGCTGACTGGCTTCTGGACCTGACCTTGCCACCATGCCTTTCTTTACTCCTGCTTTCTCACTCTCATTCTGCCAAGCAGTTCTGCAACCAGCTAACATTGCTGTCAAATGCCTTTCTTTTCCTGTTGGTACCAGTCTGAATACAGAGTAGGCAGCGAGTTTGCTGACACCCGTACTTAAAACAGAATAATTTTTCTTATCCAGTATGTTTGTTTTTATGACCTTGATGACATATTTATAGAATTCAGTTTTTCTGAGGGAGAGGCTGGTTTGTGTTTGCTCATGCAACAGCTGTGCTTTGTCCTTTAAAAAGACAGTATAGTCCCTATGCCTGGCTATTTTTAAACTGCATAGGTCTCACTGGTCACCTAAAAATAAGTTTCTAATATTCACATGTAGTATAAATAGAACCATCATTTGACCGAATATGGTAGCATAAAGGGGTCCTTATCAGGTCTTTGGCTTCTTCTATAGCATCAATAATGATTTTAAAATACACAACAATCATAAACAGACCCTGTACTTCCTGTTTGCAAAACACTATGAGCAGAAAATAATGCTTTTGTGCAAATAGAGTCTGGACTGAGATTACATTTAGACTTCTCCTAGCAGTGATCAAACAATAATGGTTTTTACTTCCCTGTAAAGGTCTGGTTAATCATAGCACCTGTACAGCAAGGAAGCTGAATATTTTGAAGGGAAAAATATTGTTGGAATGTGAAACAAAAATCCTCAGAAATATGAATGAAAGTTCTTTCTTTTAAATAAGCATAATCAAAAAATTTTATTAGCAAGCTTTCAGAGCAGAAGTTTTCTATAAAAACAGGCCCAGAACATCTAGGCCATCTGATTCCCAATGCTTTTAGGTTTCTTCTTCCTCATTGATCCTAGCTCAGAGGAGAGATCTCAGAGGACCTGGACTGCTCAGACCCAAAGCAATCTCCATAACAGAGCAGACACAGATTTTGGCTATCTGGGCTTTCTCAAGAAAAGCCTACCAACCTAGCTATGAGAAAATGCCATGGTCACCTAATGTTCAGACAGCCGGACTATATAGGCTTAGCAAAAAAATGTTTTCATTTGGATTAATCGGACACTTTGACAGAAAACAGGACAGAAAAGGTTTTCAGGGGACAAGTCCTTATGAAACCTGTATCTGTCACAGTTTAAAAGAATGCCCTGAGCAGCAGAATTAAGAGATTTATGTCTCACAAATGGCCACCTTGGTGGACTTAATAATTTTTAGTAAGGGGTGAGCTGGTGGTTGAAGCCTCTCTTTCTCACTTTCTGTTCTTTTCACAAATCCAATGGGAACTTTGTGTCTTTAAGACAACAGCATTTCTTCAAAACCTGCAGACACTGACTGCATCATTCTAGAGGGGAAAGACAGTCATATTGGTGTACGCTAACACAAAGCACATTACTTTATCGAAAAGGTTTTGGTTGCAAAGCCTACAATACAGGCGTTTACCAATACATGAAGTTCTGATCTTTTGCTTATACAGCTGTGCATCTAAATTAGTGTGCTCCATCCCCGTGCTGTTATTCTATAGTTCAGTGGAAGGTTAAGTGTGTTGCACACAAGACAATTAAAAATGAATTAGAAGGAGTTTTGGTCACCTAAGGTTTTAAGGATTAATCCTAAAGACCTTAATGCTGCTGTTTGGTTTTGAAAGCAGTCAGGGCCTACTAATTTGATGAAGTTAACTGGAATATGCAAGTCCTTGTTTTGAAAACCTCTCAAGAAATATTTCTGTATGAGAGAATGTGGATGGTAATGGGATATTTTTAGTGTAAAGTTTGAGTGCATGGCAAGTCTGCTTGCATTCTTCCAGAAGAGAATGAGTCATTACCCACAGAATAGATAGGCAACAAATTTAACTTGCTTTTCTGCTCATGCAATACTATAAAGCAAAACAGAGTTTCCTGAGATGTATTTACTGAAGTTCGTTCTTCTCTGAGACTATATTGTTAAATCTAAAATTTACCTAATGGATATGGTTCTGAACCATCATGGACATTAATATGACATTAATACTGTCATTACAGACATTTTCCTGTGTCCTCTATTTATGTTAGCACCTCCAGTGCTAACTGTTCAGATCACTAACAACTCTCTTTATTCAAGCTTTCCCTGTCAGTATTTGCTCAACATCTACAATAACTGTCCCAACATCACAATTGTGCCCTACTGTAATACAAATCATAAACACATCTTTGTTTTTCCTTTCTGCAAGCTGTGGGTATGGCTGATATTTCCTAAAATATTAATTGTTGCACTCAAACAACCAAAAAAAGCTCTAACGGTATTGCCATCTGGTTGTTATGGGAAGGGTTCTGCCTGTATTACAATATGAAAGGCCATTGTAAGGCATGGCTTCCCACAAAACAGAGGAAATGTTCTGTGGTTTCAGCTCAGCATGTGAATTTTTCAACAACATTTCAGAGCTTTCTGCAGCAACAGTTTTCATAAGTGAAGATGTTTTTATAAATGAAGACAGACTCACACAATTATAAAAATTGGTTTTGAACTTCTTGGTAGGACAGATGACCTAGTATTACAAGGCAGTTCCTAAGAGGAAACTTGTATAGTGGGAACTTTGTGAAGTTTATTGAAGTACATATTTTTCTTAATTCATGGCAGCTCTCACGCACAACATGCTCTGTTGTAAAAGCGAAGTCCAGTTATATGTTCACACAGTTCAGAACCGAGTGGTTTAGATTTCATGCAATTCAAAACAACATGGGTCCTATTGTTTTTTGCTTATATTATCACATGAACCATGTTGTGATTATATAGTCTAATTTTGTGTTCACCAAAGAAAAAATATGTTGTACACAGATTGTGTTACTCAGCTGGGGTAAAAGGTCAAAGAGAACATTCAGAAAATCACCTGTTAGGGAAGTTAGGAAGAGATTCCCAAAGTATTGCTTTATCCAAATAAACAATTTGTGTAGTAACCCTGGATCATAAAGTCCATGGGTCATGGAGAATTCACAGAAAGCATGGGAGAAAGGTCCATTCAGAGGCTACTGACAGTGATCTGTTATGATGATTAATGATTCTTGCATATATACAAATTTTAAAGGCCAGAAGAAACCCTTCCATCACTTTACCTGTTTTCTGTAGGAATGTCCTCCAGTAACTTGTGTTTGAAGAGTTTTCCAGAAATATATTCTATATGTAAGGACTTAAAGAAGTGGACCATTTTATATTTGGCCTTCATTGGTGACCTGAAACTTTGGAGCTTGTATTTTAGATGTTTGTGATTGTTCCAAAAGTGGAGCTTACACAGAGTAACCTATTTTATGATGTTTATGGAATTCATTCCTTTTTATTCTGAGTGTTGAGACTTTACAGAAAAGGGATGAGAAAGGAAAGGAGCTTTGTGGTGATGAGGCCTAGTATGTGTTTCTTTTCATTATTGACTGTGAATACTTCCAAAACATGGGAAGAAAGCTAGTGAGTTTTGTAAGATGGTGGAATGAAAGCTGGGATATGGGAAGGCCTTCCCTGCTTTGGCTGTAATGTCATTTTCCTGAGGCAAAAGAGACAATAAAAAACTAAGACCAAGAAATCAGCCTTCATCTTGCTCCAGTGTTGTGCTCGTCACAGCCATTGATTTGATGATGTTCTATTATAGTTCCTGCTTTTGATTGAAGGTTTTAGCTGGGACAGTGTCATAGTTATTTGGCAGTTCAAAATATAGAACATCTCAGACACAGGAAGAAAAGCTTCTGCATTACATTAAATAGCTTTTGGAGGCAGAAAGGAAAACTGAGGGGTAAGAAGAGATTGCAAATGTCAATAGAGGCATTTACACCAAGTTTCTAGGCCCCACTTTAAATTGAACTCCTGTCCTACCAGTGCTTGACGTCATCCTTGAGCAGCATGACTCTGAGAGAAGGAAAGGAATGTGAACGAGACCATTAGCCCAGATCTCATAGATCTTATGCTTTGGGACTTCAGAAATCGACAACATATGTTGGCAAAAAGCCTGAGAGACCAGCCAGGACAATAAGTTACTGTTAGGAAACAGCTTGCTTATCTGGTTATAATTTGCTGCAAATGGGTTGCCTGTATGAGCGGCTGTATGGCTACACATGCACGAAAAAATCTTTTCACTACTCTATGCAGTTCCAATCAGACATACATGCCATCCTTCACCCCTTGAAAGGCATGCAGCACTCCTGAGTAATGGAAAAACTATTTCCCCTTTCGAAGGCACAGCAGCAGGAAATGTATTTTAAACTCATCTCATTTAGTTTGTGGAATTGTTCAGGTCTCTTGCCAGCTGGAAGGAGGTTGGCAGGCATGTATCAGCTTCTAGCCTTTCTAAAACACAAACTTATGCAGCTCATCAGAGTAGGTTATTAAATAAGAAAAGCCAACATGTAAATGAGGATGGATTGGTTGTGGATGCTTGTTCAGTCTGTGCTTCCAGCACTCACTACATGCCATCCACACAAGGTCACAGCTCATTGTCAGAAAAGGGTACAATGCCTCAGAGAGGTCACAGCACAGGATAGAGTGGAGTATGTGTGCTGGGTGGCATTGCCCACTGATCACCTTGTAGAGGTAACATCAAGCAAAGTCCTGTCTTATAATATGCCTATGCCACCCACAGATGACTCAATGGCCTTTAACTGTGAGCTCCATAACAAAATCTTTGTCTGACCAAGAAGCACCAAACACTTAGAGAACCAAGAACCAGAGAGTCTGCTATGTTCTGCTCTTCCATTTCTCCAAAAGGTTGCAGAAGTTGGACATTCAGTTTGGTCTTGGGGAGCCTAGCAATGTAGATTCAGTAGTACTTGCTGCTTTATTTCACCCTGCCAGCAGGGATTTAAACTAGCCAGCATTTCCCACACCAGCACAGCCCTGTAGCCAGCTTGAGACCCATGTGATTCAAGCATTTGGCTTTTGCATTTGGCTTGATAGACACGGGTTGGCCACCTCTATCTCATATTTGTCCTAGTTCCACTAAACAGCAGCCAGGGGATTTCTATTATATTTCTTGAGGGAAATTCCAGTATAAGCAAAAAACTCACAACAATTTCCTGTGAATTTCTTACGGTACTAGTATAACATCAATCAACATAAGCTGCAGTCTTTTAAAGTAACACCTGATATGGCAAAATATACGTTTGAAAATGTTTCTAAAGGGTGAATATTTTTGTAAGGTTTTTCTGTTATAGAGTTCAAGAAGTCAGTAGGCTGTCTATAACCATCAAAGGTGTCTGCTACAGATGTTGTAAGAGCTATATCTAAACACTTAATATTCATATCTGCAAGGTGGGTATTATAGACACTATTTATGTTAAAGCTATGTATTTAAAGAGTAGAGACTGTGATCTTTACTCTGAAGCTACTTCATTGAAGATCAAAGTATAGCTGGCTTTCTGGTGCAGGAGGGAGACAGCGACGACTCAACTGGCCACGGACATGCTACAAGGGCAGCAGTGGGGAGGAAGAGGAGTCCAGTCTTTTTGCTGTTTTAAGGGGTTAAATGCACACAACATTCAACACCCAGTCTGAAGTATGGCAATGGCATAACAATGGCAAAGTTAAAACAGTGATGCCACCTAGCTTAAGAAAACATATCAGGCTACCTCAGGTGGCCACCCTAGTTTGTGTGGTCCTGCCAATGCAAGATGACTGCTCAAACAACTCAATTTCTTGGTAAACAATTTTTTTGGCTTCACTGCAGAGGGTGAATCCTGTCACCATTTAGGAAAAAGGAAAGCTCTTAGAACTACAGTTCAACTTGCAATGTAAAACCCAATCCCAAATTGTAACTATCCCAAAAGCTGGAACTGTGGTTCACAGTTTGTGGCCACCTCTTGCAACACAGCTCTGGCTGGACATAAGTGAAGTTTGATTTATTTACTGATGGAAGGAGTCAGGGTATACCATGACAACTACAAATACTAAAGTATCTGGAGGCATTTTGTGAGGCAGGGACAGGAAAAGAATCAATATATACAGCTATCAGAATGGCCATAAAATTTCCCTCCCTTAGGAGAGTCTGCTCCAGTTATGTCAGGAATACAAATTGATGCTTTTAAATTGGTTTAAGCTTTGTTTTGTACTTGTTGAACTATACCACTCTGTATTTTTTGGTTAAAGAAATAAATGTAAATAATACTGGGGGTTTGGGTTTGGTTTTTTTTTGTTTTTTTGGTAGTAGTATCTCTGCATTTAAAGAAATGCTGTTGGCATGAGCAGAGCTTTTATTTAGTGAAATACGAAACATGACAACCATGGAAAGCTGCTTTCAGTTCTTGGAATAAAAATAAGGAAGAACATTCCTAATTCACTGTTCATTCAACTCTTAACTTCAAGAAGAAAGATTCAGGGATCTACAGGCTGGTCAACCTCACCTTGATTTCTGGGAAGGTGAAGAATAAGATAATAAGGGGAAATAATTTTCAAACATATTAATTGCAAGTAAGCTATTGGGCAAGGTCAGCACGGATTTGCAAAGGGATGCCTTCCCACCTCACCCACTCTGTGTTTCTGTGAGCCTGTGACTGAAGACAAAACTGATCCCACTCCTCTTATCCGACAAATCCCATACTGCCCCTTGTACCTCTCTAGATGGGAATTTATTAAGTGAATAAGTAATAGATGGATTACTGATTGCATTTAGTCATCACCACATTTAATTAATTAAATCTCAATAAGAAGAACTCTTGGTAGAGTAGAACAATTCAAGCATTCAGTTTCAGGCAGCAAAATGTAAAATCCTTAGTTCAGAAATCAGCCCAAAAGCTTGTATTTTTGACTGTGCTAACACTCCAGGCTTGGTGACTGTCCCTGCCAAAGTGGCCTCCACTCTAAGATTTTATTAATCTACAGTCTAATAACACAAGTAGTAAAGATACATACAGGCTAGTGGGATGTTTCAGAAATCAGTTTGTTAGCATGTCAGTTAGAACACAAGTTACTTGGACCTTTAACTTGTATAGTATTGCCACAAAACCCAAATTGTATGTTGCAGTACATCCTCCTAAGCTACTATTACTGGTGTCTGGACATACCTGGTGAATGCTTTCTTCAGCTCTGATGATACTGTAATACCAATTTCATTTCAGCCATGCTGTCCAGCTTTGCCAAGGCTGTGGCATCTGATTTCAGGAATATGATCTATCTGCTTGGACAACGTGGGTAAAACACTGTTTTCAAAGGAAAGAGAACAAGATCCCATCAGTAAAGAGGCAAAGAGAACCAGTGAGTACAGTGTTATTATATCATTGCTTGTACAATTTGCATTGAAAATATGAGATATTAAATATAGAAAAAGCAGTTGCCTGGCAGAGGATCATCGATTGTATGCCGCTTCTTAATAACCTGTGAATCAGAGTGCATACATTAATGTTCAGGAATTGAAACTCTCTTTAATACCCTGGTGGGATTACTTGGATCTGTGGCAGGGGAATGTGTATCTGTGTACGTGCATGCTTAAAATTTTCCTACTTGGTTCCTTCTCTCAAACACATCAGGGAATATTTTCTTCTCATTCCTTGTCTGTCAGTTGGAAAATATATACCATTATCTTCCATTTTATTACAAACACATTGTTTTTACCAAATTACATCTCTGGAATATCAACTGTCTCTCTAAATAAAAATGTCTAATAATAATTCAAGGTATTTCAAAGCATTTACTTGTAAACATGTTAAATAAACTTGACAATGTAATTTAAATTGTGGTGCTTTTTTCTTTCTTTCTTTCTCCATATCCTTTCAAAAGACATTTTGCTAAATATTTTCGATTTAGTGGGAAAACAGAAAACGAACAAATGAACAATATGAAATTAGACTAGTATCAGAAGAAATAACTGGCAAACAAAGGAATGAAAAATAAGGGGAAGACACTCAGGAGCAGACAAAGGGGTTTGTGAAAAGAGACTGGAGTGATAGAGCTCTGTTTTTCAATATATATTCCAGGAAAAGTGCAGGATGCTTAGGAAGTAAGTGTGTGTATGTGTGTGTGTGTGGACACTGAGTACCAGATCTGAGTCCCAACACAAAGAAGGAAGATGATGTGGAAGCAGAAGCACAGAATGTTCGTAACTCCCGAGTGAGTTACAGATAGAGTGATTTATGAGTGGAAATAGCAGCAGAGTGATGGAATAAAAGGCATGGGAACTAAGGATGGATATTGTGACAGTCCTTTGTTTTGAAATGTGACAGGGTTAAGGAGATCATTCAAGGCCCACACATGTTTGAAAAGGTGTTTTACAGACAAATGAAAAGGACAGGCTATTCGCATCCAGAAATAGAGAGACCAGGGCAAATAGACCCAGAGTGTGAGAGATGGACAAATAGAGCTAAGGCTGCAGACTAATAGAAAGAACAGGAATATACTGGAGAGACATAATGGAGAAGGAAGTATAACCTACAGATAGAAAGGAATACTGATTCATTTTGACACCAGAAGAAATTAAACCTGTGGGATCATGAACTTGTTGTCAGGGAAGAGTCAGAAAGTATGTCCCCAGTGTCAGAGATCAAACGAACTGCCTGATGGGAACAAAGACAAGACAGTGTAGAAACCTGTAACTGTTCTTTGTGCTGAGACAAATACTGTCGGAGTTGCTGGAATGGATCAAGGTTGTCTCTGATAAACTCTGGTCCTAAGGGGATGGTGCTGGGTGTTTTCCTGGTCTCTGGAGAAGTCACAAAAAGACTATGAAATTTAGCATGGGAGTCTAGACTTTGTTTCTTGCATATCTATTTTTCTATATGCTGATATTCTCTGTCACTACATTCTTCACTTTCTTTTCTGTAAGTTTTAAAGGAAGTTCTGAAAATCTTCTCCTCCAGAGGAACTGGGTAGAAACAATCAATCTGCCAGCTTCCCTTGGACTCCAGTGGAGTCCATCTACCAGCAGTCCTTTCTTCATGAATGTGTCCCACTGGTCAGAAAACTTTATAATACAAAGTGCTAACATGGAGGAAAAGATTTATGTGGACAATACTTTCTAATGAAAGACTTAATCTGATGGATAAAGCAAATGAATTAAGATAAATCAATTTAAGATTCTTATTTTAAAGAAATTGGACAGCAAAGTAGAAGGAACTAGACTGATTAACATAACAAATGAAAAAAGCTGTATTGGGTAAAGGGAATGAGTATAGAAAAAGAGTTGTGACTTGAACAGAGTCACTAAAGGACATTCAGTGTTCAAAGCAGATAGAAACAAAGTGATCTGAGGTGCTGAAGAAAAAGTAGGAATTATAGAACCACAGGAAAAAATGTAGGTTGGAAGAGACCTCTGGAGATCACTAGTCCAACCTTGTGCTCAAAGTAGAGCTAACTTCAAAGTTAGATCACACCGTTCAGGTTTTTTTCAGCTGAATTCTGAAAATTTTCAAGGGTGGAGATTTCACCAAGTCTTTTAAAAGATTCTGATGGAATTGTATATATGTACTTTTAGAGTCACTCAAGGTCAGATCTGTTTACAACTTGAAAGCTCTTTGATATTTTTTGACAGATAAATATTACAAGGAAATATGTCATTCTAAATGACATAAATCTTCCCATTGGAAACACAGAACAAATATTACCAGTAATATTAAAGGCTACATCGATTTCTTCACCAAATAACAAAGAAATCAATCAGGAGTGACAGAGTTTTAGATTTGGTCTAAATAAATAATTATACATAACAGTATAAGAAGACATTGGTTAAGGGTGTCTTGGATAGTGTGATCAAAGGTTGAAGATTAAACAGAAAATGAAAAAAAGAAAATGCATCAGTAGATGCATTGTAGAGGAAAGGCTTGCCAGTTTGCAAGTTGCTGCTGGACTCTGTGTATAGGGCTGTATCTCGAGAGCCCAGAGACTCAGTGAGACAGGGACCAACATAAGCTCAACCTTGCATTCTGAGATTTACAAAAGTAGAAAGCCAGGTTTATTATTTCTGCAGTGGTTTTGATGCTTGTAAATAGCTTGCTTTTTTTTTTTTCTTTTGGTACAGCATGCTTATTAGATATGTTATTTTGTTAGCTGGCATTGCTGACAGGCTATGAAGCGATATATTAATCTCCGAGCAGAATATTTCGTAAATTATTTTTGATGGATGTTGGCATCTCCCTACAGTTTTTACAAAGTAATTCTGAAGATGACATTTTTATCTTGTGAATGGATGATGGGACTTATTGGTCATATGAAATAATAAAAGAGAAGATCCCATTTGCCACAGTGAAGAAGCTGGTCCTTTGTAATCTATGTGTCAGATGGACTGAGAGATTGGAGATAAAACTGAAAGATGATGACAAGGCATGTTGCAGAACAGCATGAAAAGCACATGTTTTCACAGCTGAGAAAGAATATGTATAGGGTTTAATTCACTGTTTACCATCTGGAATTATTAACCTATGGGTCGTCAAGTGAAGAGTCTGCTGCACTTGGTATGAAAAATGGTATGAGGTACATGCACACCTGTAGAACATCAGCATTTTTCTAAAAGAAAAAATGTGCAAAATGGCCCCCTGGAGTGGATTAACAGATAAGAAGGTAGAGCATGAGGCAGCTTGGCAACACCAATCAAAAGCTACAGAATTGCTTGACAGCTGATATTCAGAAGTGGATGAACCTCTCTGAAATGGAGGACATAGCAGCCATATCTTTTTTTTTTTTTTTTTTTTCTTTCCTTTGGGATACAGGAACAAAACAGAGATCATCTAGAAAACTTGGTGAAACATGGGAAGCTCCCAACCAAAACACCAGGTTCTGCATTTAACACAGTGAGCCTTTCCCATGCCTGAGCTTTGAGCTGAAGGGCTTTTTCACTAGTGTTAGTGAGTGGCTGTGCTCAACCATGGCCATGAGGAGCAGCAGAAACCCTACAGGAGGACTGGGAAAAAAGTGACGTTTGGCCAAGGGTGCAGTGAGAAGAAACTTTGGGATTTAAGACTATAAAAAACATTTCATAAAAGTTTGTAGCTTAAGTTTTAGATGAAAATGGGTTTGGTTCAGAGGAAGTCACCCTCTTTGATTGTTCTGCTGTGATCACAAAAGCAAGAATTTGTGCTTTCTTTGACAAGACAGATGACTGCAGTGAAATTTGATTCAAGACTATTTTCTTCTTCTGACCCAAATTTGGCTACTGCTTTCGCTATAAAGGGATAACTGTATTTTTCTGTGTATAATCCTGCTATAAAACCTATAAAACATCTGTGTATCTGGGAAGAAAAATATGACATATCTTTTATTGTTAATATTTTCTGATATGACTTAGCATTATGGAACAGTCTGCCTTAAATGTCTTTATTTTATTAAAAGCAATTTTTTTTTTTCTGATTAGAGAGTACAGAATCTTTTAAGGCAGAATAAAGAATTGTGCAGTGGAACCACAAGGACATTTAAAGTAGGCAAGCTGAGACCTAGAAAAGGGATTAAAAGAAAATTTCCCTTCATTTAAATGGTTTACTTTCACTCAGGCTAGTTCATGTTCAACAGGGACAATTAAAGATGAGCTTTTTGCACAAAGGCAATGAACTACAGAAAAGACCTTCAGTTCTGGCACTGTCAGAATTTTTTAGGTTCAATAGGAAAATCGCAACGTAAAGTTAAGTAAAACTGGGAATGTAATACAGGAAACTAATGTGGGACAACAGGTAAGGAGCAGAGGACATCGGATGATGGTCCATTTTAAGCTTGAAGCATTTTTAGGTCTGGCCTCAACTTCATGAACTTTTGAAAGGCTGTCAAAACCAGAGCAAATCCTGTTCATTGCACAGAATTATTTGAAACCTTAAGTTTCAAACACATGCAGGATAAGAAAGTCATTAAGATACACCCTGAAGGGCTTTCCTCTCTATGTGGCATTGAAGACATGTCCATTTTCATTAACGGTCATTAAAAAGAGTTGGTATTAATGACTTACTTTTCACACTTAATTTCCTTTTCAGAATCATAAATTATCTATGATTTTGAGTTCTACACTTGCCTCATTTGGTTTCAAATATTCTGTCATCTGCAAGCACTTTATATGGAGACAAAACAAAAAAAACTTTATATAAGACAAAACAAAAACCCCTTAAGGCTTTCCTAACCTCATAATAGACTCCATCTTGCAAGGTCTTCTTGCAAAAGATAAAGATAAAGAGTGAAAGTGCTTCTAGGACTTTAATAGTAATGATTTTACACTTTTAGACTTATGTCTGACATCAAACACAAACACTCATGAGAGTCAGTAGGTTCCAAACAGCTTCTTGAGACTAAACAAAGTACACTGAGAAAAACCTTGGTAACAAATACAGCGTGAAAAAAGAGATTTCTTGTCCCAATTCAATTACTGGCTACTTGTATTATCTCAGTTTAGTCCCTCCAATGGTGTTTTCCCTTGGCACTTAACAAAGTTGCTTCTCCCTACCCAAACTCAATTTAAGAGATGGTGAAACTTAAAAACTCTTTTTGCTTAGTTTTTTCTCAGTGGAGAACAGGAGATGCATTTACTGTTGTCTTTATTGCCTATGGGTCTTTTGCTTATAGGTCTTGGTGAAGGGGGAGACTCCTGCTAAAGAATTTCTTGTAGAAATTCTTGTAAAACCAAGAGTCTACACTGCACTCAGGATAGTGGGACTCTGGTCTCCTGTTGGATCCTCTGGACACTGTCATAATAATATACAACATACCCACAAACCCTTACTCTGCAACAGTGGATCAGGGTCCACATCAGGCATCCAGGAATGCTGTGGAGCAGGAAGCTGGCAGACACACCCCTGAGGACTACTGTGGCAACTTCAACGCTGGCATGTTTTCATGCACATCTTCTCAGGGTCAAGAAAAGGCAATAAAAAATGGCTGTGCTTTGTGAGGCTTTTACAGTTTTCAGAGTACAAAAAAAAAAATTGAAAAAGTGTGTAACATGCTTTTTCTCACCAAGACCACCTTTTCCCATATCATGCCAATTTTCTAGTTGGCTTTGTACTCTGCTGCTCCATCTATTAACACTATTTTGGGATTTTGTGTAAAATTGTCACAGCAGTGCTTCTAGCCATGTTACTTGGACAGCTACACAGAACCAGCTGCTTGCATATCTGATGCTAGGATTGCCTCCAAGACTAGAGAGACAGGAGGGTACAAGCTAAAGCCCTCACTGAGCAGACAAGCTCTTAGTGTAGACACTCATAAGGATAAACTGGCTGAGTACTAGCCATTTGGTCAGAAAAGAGCCCAGGTCCTGCCCCTGGCTGGGCTCTCTCGAGAGCAGAATCTAACAAGATATGCAAGAACTTTGAGATGGCACAAAATGGTCATAAAGATTTTTGGAGACTGTTCTTTGCTGATTGCAAATACCAATAGTGGTGTAATCATCTCTTTTTGCGTGCGTGAAGCCTGACTGTAACAATCTGTTCATACATAGGTATAATTTTCCTTTCCTAAGTGAGTGTACAGCATTTACTCATGTAACCTGAGGACAGCACTGTCATTGCCTGGATTTTTGCCTGTGGTCTGTAGTGAAACCAAGAATGCTTATAACCCCAGTTCAGATTGACCATTATGCAAATAATAAATCACAGATGTTACTACTTCGGGGTTTTAGCCTAAATGCAAAACTGAGATGGTATGTTGCCAGTTTCCTTGTTAGCTGATAAAGCAAATTTGCCAGACAGGCAGAGGTTTTGAAGATCTTAAATGTCTGCATATTTTTTGAGAACATTGGCCCAGATACAGAATAAAAACCCAGTTAAAACTCTTCCTCACAGGAAGACTGCAGATCAATAACATTAGATATCAGTGTGTGCAAAGAGAGGGAGTGGCTATAATGCCACAACAATAGAGCCCATGACTTACCAGACACAGAAGGATTCTTATGAAAACCAAACCAAACCCCAACAAAAAGCCTTGCAGAGGATCCAAGGTTTAGAAATTCTGCAACTCACAGGATTGTTTGTTTGGTTAAATCTGAGCTATCTCAACCTTTTTCTGGGATGATAATTCAGTCACAAACACATCTGGCAACACTTTGAGCATCCATTACATTTTCCCTCTCTGCAGTTCAATGCACTCTGCATACTCACAGCAGAACAAACATCACTGTTGCTCTAATATTTTCATTTTCTGTAATAAATCTGATGCACCCACAGGAGAAGTGGTGAAGTCTTTAGACATGTCTTTAAAAGAATGTCTCAGCATGCAGTCCTGAGGATACAGTGTTCTTGTGTCTTTAAATGAATCAGCTATTTAGCAGCTAAATTGGGAAAGCAGCCAAAGAGTTCCCAAGAGACCTGCTGGCAGAAACGCATCATAGTCCTGTAATATAAAAATATGAACTCTATGGCATTAGATCTCCTTTATTGTAACACTTTCCAAGATGATTTTGGGGAACAAAATGTAACAGCAAGCATAGAATCATAGGGGATTGAAAGACACAGACAAAACCACCTAAGCCCTCCTCCTGTCTTCCTGCTTGCCTGGAGGCGCTTGCAGCCAAGGACGAGACAACAGGCCACTGTTGATCATCATTTTCATTTGGTTTTAAAACCCATCTATACTTACATGATCCATAATAGGGTTCCTGGAAGCGCAAACCTGTGGGAACACGTGGGACAGCCACTTGGAAGCCCTAAACATGAAGATGGCCCTAAACAGGCCCCCTTTTGCTGCTGTTGAAACACATGGAAATACAACAGCTAAAATCTGAGATGACAGAGGGAGCTGGAAAAAGCAGTGTTGAAAACTCCTTTGTTTAAATAAACTTGTGGTATCTCTATGGCAGGAGTAAAATACTTTGTTGCATAAGGTAGGGAAGGGGTTTTCAGGCCAAAACTCAGTGTAGGTGAGGACAAAAGATCTCTCTAAGCATGAGAGAGGACCTTTGTAAAATTGAGCCCTGGAAAATAACCTTTGTGACTTTTGGCCCTGATGAAAGGTCTCAAATCTGTGGCAAAACTGAAAAACCTGAACCCGTATGTACAGGGTCACAGCCTGGAGACCAGCTTTCCTAGTTTCTGTGTTTGATGAAAACAGCCTCACACACAACTTCTGAAAGTTCATTCTTACAAGAGCAGGTTGGGAAGGTGTCACTAACTGTGAAAATAAATGGCTGCTATAGCTAGGGATGAAATAAGTGCTTTGACATTTCACAAAAGTAGTATCTTCTGTTGAGATTCAGCAGGAGAGTAACAACCAGCGCTCTGACTCTTGTATGTAAAAGTCAAAAATCCACCTGACTGTCAGAAAAATAACAACTGTTTTATATATTTCTGCAATAGCCAGATGCTATGAATCTTGTGCAGCCTCGGGGAATATCAAGTTACTTGATAACATGTGATTTGATATTCCAAAGAGAAGAATAACCTGACAAAATGATTTGCTAAAGAAACATTACCAGAAGCATCCAACTGTTCCCATTTCTTTCTCACGCAATGTCTCCATGGTACCCAAGGGGATAGACTGGAAGTACAAGCTTACCACCAAATAGAAAGAAATAGAGTCATTTTTATAATATGCAGCCCATTTCACATATAATATTTAAGTCCATTGTCACTAAAAGAATCAGCATCTGTTTATTGCCCAAATAATAAACCAAATGTTGTGCTGGAGATTAGTTGCACATGCAAGCATTTAAGTTTGTAGATATTTCCCCTTGAAAAGCATAATGTATGAGAAAAAATACTTGTATTCAAACAAAATTACTCTCAGACAATGTGAAGATAGGGAGCAGGCTTGGTAAAGCTATTAATCTTATGACCTGTAGATAAATCCACTTTTTTGTCCTGATTTTTAGAAATATTCTGGGCTGTGCATGAAGTGGTTTCAGCATACTATTTAGGAGACAGAGTTACAACGACAGTGACTTCATGTTGAACAGGTTTATTTGCTCAGCACTGGGACAGCCATCAGTGATACACTCCTGTAGAGTCATGGCCAACTAAAACAAACCTGCATGAGAGGGAAGGAAGATTCTTCTGTGTTATGAACCATATGGTAACTGGGTTCACACAAATAAACAAATAAAAACAGCTTCTCTCCTATGCTGGGTGCCTACACACCAAAAAAATTCCTGAAACAGCAGGGAGCAGGCTTCCTAAAAGTACAGAAACTAGTTTTGGTTTATTTTTGTAGCTTATGAGGAAAGTAAATAATTAGGCTTATAAAGCATGATCAGAGCTGAAGTGAAATATTCCTGTTCTTTTGCTAAAATCCTTGTTCTCCAGTGCTATATCCCAATGACTAGTTAAGCCTTAGAAAGGCTGTTAGTTCTCAATGCTCCTTATCACCAACTCCCAGTCCAGCTTCTAGGATGGAGTGTCTAAAGATGAAGTTGCAGCCAAGATCTAACAACAGATGGGAAGAACCACAATTTTCCTTCCTGCTACAGGTTGCGAACAAGATGTTTCTGACCTGAGACAGGATGACATGCTTGCAATAAGGACCTGCAAGACAGCTGGTTTTGCGAGTGATGAGTAATTAAGAGATTTAACTCCATTATCTCAATGTGAATTTTGAGCTCCCCCAAATCCTTCAGAGAGAATGTTTTCAGTCAGGCTGCTGGACATTTAGATAGCCAGTTTGTATAGATACTACATACTGACTACAGCTTTACTAAGAATGCTGAGCCAGTTTCCATGAATTTATGACACACAGAGAGCTGACATAGGATAATTACCTTATTTAAGAACAGAAGCAGAGATCTATTCCTAAATAAGGGATGTTTGTGGTATCTATTTAAATTTCATCTGGGGACAACATACAAATATTTGATACAACTTCAAAGCCTGTCTGCCTATGTCTGACCTACACTGGTTTAACTAAATTTATCAGTACCATTCAGTGGTACAGAATACATATTTCAAGAATGAAGACAGCCCCCTTTTTAATACTGTCTTGTAACACAAAGTCTGGATTTTTGTTTCCCTCTCAGGAGTAACATAAAACAAGGACAATGCTTTGTGAGTCTGTGGCTGTGACTTAACTCGAGGTTAAGGATGGTTTTAATCTGAAAAGTATTCACAGTTATTTATATGTAGATAAAAAATAAAAATATAATAAAAATAGCTACTTTTGGTGAGAAGCAAATTGTATTAGTGAGTTCAGTCCCATAAATGACTATTAGTCCCCATTGTTCTGTGCGGAACATCAGAGGATCTGATACTTTTGGCATGTACAAAAGGTGTTGAAGTTCACTGACTGCCACTGGAACAATTACCCCACGTTTCTGACTTTTTGTTTTTAGCAGTTTAATATCTAAATTATATTAAATGCAATTTTGTTTCACAAGATTTTCGTTCACCATGCTCAAAGAAATCCTTGACACAATGACACTCAGCACTGAGCTCTCCCTTGCAAGTTGATGGTAAGGGCTAAAGCTGTGTCTGTGAAGACAAGTGTCCTGTTCACCCTGTTCCAATGTCCATTATTACTTCCTGCAGGTTCTCAGACTGAGATCTTGCTCTGGCACCTTCAACCAATATTTCCATCTAAAACTGGATAGGTTTTCTTCTTTTTTTGAGAATTAAATTGGCCTGTACAATGTTCTAGTTCTGGGCTTGACTCCAGGTCACATGGCAGCTTTGCCAAATGCTTGAGAGAGGGTGAGTCCAAGCCCCTGAATACTGCTCCACTTACAGGCAATCTGCAAATCATAATTTCATAATTCAAAACAGGAATTGGTTTGTCAGAACGTTTTTTTCTGGGCCCTTTTGGCAATGGCAAGGAGTGCCTTCTTCTGGTTAGCAAATGCGACATTTTTACAGAGCTGTGGAAAGCCTTAAACCTCCATCTGTTTTAGAGCACCCTAGGTTCCTTTCTTCAGTGTGAGGGACATCAGACCATGGGTTCCTTGTGACATGAAACCTGTGGTCAGTTTTTTTAATGGTTCTTCTCATAGCAGATATCATAATGTCCATGGGTTGTCTTCACATAGCTGGACTCTAGTTTTACCCATTTATTGAGCCCTGAAATTGTGATTTCTTAATCACAAGCTAATCTCCTCCCCTACTGGAAATTGCAGGTTGTTTTCAGTATGTCAAAAACTATAGCTTCTCCTTTAGTTTTGTTTTTCATTTTTTTAAGGGGAAACATACACTTTGTTGACTCTACAGATTACCACATATTAGCATATATTTAAGATTGTTTTGATAGTATTTGCAGAGAACAGAAAGCTTGTTACCCAACACAATCCCTGTATCATCTTTCCCTTTCTTTGACACAGAAGAAGAAAATAAAATCTAAAAATGAAACACTTAAGTGTATCCAGCCAACTCTTTCCCCCTTTGCTTTCCACGACCTTGGACTGAAGCATTAGCTTCTCATATAGAGCAAAGTTTTGCAGTAAACATTCTGGGAAAAGAAATTAACTAAGATCTTGATACCATATGCCTAAAGAGTTTCCACATGTTTATAAGAAGGGAACTTCAAGTACTGAAAACACAAAGCTCACGTCATGCTTTTGTAAGCTTTCCACTTTTATTTGTTAAAAATATCTCCAAAGACTTTCCCATAACTAAATGTTCATAGCTATATCACCTCCAGCTGTGATCTCATCAGATGTCCCAGGCAGAGCGAGGTCAGGCCTAACTGGTTCATGTATGTAGAGATTCCAAGAAAGGCCGTGCTGTGAGAGGGATGTGATACCAGTAATATTGGATGCAAAAATGTTGGATGCAGCAACCCTAGTTTAACCTTGGGTTTTGCTACCCTCAGAAAAAAAAAAAAAAAAAAGAAAAAAAAGAGGTTGTTTGACAATGAAACTCAGCGGAAGCACTGAGTGAATTAGTAGCTGTTCACATCAACAATTTCTTGCAAATCATACATGCAAATCAAATGTTCAAAAATGGTCTGGGTTGGGAGCAAGAGCACTTTGCTTTACGCACACAGTGATGGGAGAAGTGTCTTGGATTAGCAAAAACCATCTGCAAAAGATGTGTGTAATTTAAGATGTGTTTTGACACAAGCTCTCAATGACTCTGTAGAGCTCACTGGGGAGTCAAGGTAAGATGCACAGTGATTGCTACTGAGTGTTTCTCTGAGCCCAGGAATAACGTCGAAGTCATTCAGTATCATCAGTATACTTTCATTGTTATGGACATTGCAGAATTTCTGAAGGACAGGAGTTATTTGGGCCATGAGAAGTCAATTCTGGGTGCTACCTCTGGGGTCATATGTTGGCATTTTCATGAAGTCTTTGATTACTTGGCTAGTCTCCTAATGTGTTTGTTCAAATGTGAAATAATAACACCCCACCCCCTCACCTGCTTTCCTTTGACACAGGAAAAACGAGTAATACAATGGCTACAAATTACCTTAAATTTGGATTGTTGCCAAAGAAGGTGGTTTCAGGTAAAAGTGCCCTCTTATTATTTGGCTTTAGGAGGGATTTGGTAAATTTTATCTATTTTGAAAAGCCTCTAGTGACCTGAAACTTAATTTGCTCTGTCTCTGTTGAACAGTAAGACAGCTGAGGTACTGTTCATGGAATACAAAACCAGGCTGGTTCCCCCTTCTTAGCCATGATAAACAGCCTTTCAGGAGCATGCTCATACTCTCACAATCCTACTTTATTAGTCTGGATGTTTCCTCACTAGCCTGGCAAGAGGTCCTTTGCTTTGTCAGCTCAAACTGTTTTCATACATAATGTCTCATCTGCATTTCTTTCATGATCTGTCACTGTGCCCAACTCTACAACTCCTCTTTTATTCCCATGAACAGCAGTTTAATGTTCTGTTTCTCGCTTCAGATTTCAGTAGTCAGAAAAAATGTTCTACTCAAGTTCACAGGCATTTATCTTTAGACCTGATGACAAGCATCTTAACTAGAAGCAAGCAAATCACATCTTGCATACATACACAGCATGACCACCTCCCAGTGTCACACAACATCAAAGGCACAAGGGACACATGAATTCGAGATCAATCTCATTCATATAAGTAGCTCAACATGACCAGAGGCTGAATTTTTTAATGGCTGAAGCTAAGATTTGGGATCCACACCACTCTGATATATTCAAGCATTGTGGGAATCCACATTTTCTGCATAACCTGCAGCTCCCACTGGTTGTAGCTGATTCTGAGAGTTCTCTTGCACCAGTAATGTAAGGGCCAGATAGATCATGCTGAAGGCTGTGACATACTTCCATGCATCACATCTCCCTAGCATCTAAAATGGTGTTGAAGTAGTCCACGACTTTGGTAAGTCTGGTGTATTCAGAGGGTTCCGATTTTCTCACCCCCGTTTGGGAAGACAACTACAAACAGCAAGAAAAGCTCAGGCAACTTAATTATTTACTTGCCTCTGCTGAATTCAGCAACTAAGCCTTAGGCGTTCAACCTTGAAAACCATTAGCTGAAATCTTTGAACACTGGGAACCTGACAACACAGTACTGATGCCAAGTACAGCAG
The DNA here is from genome assembly GCF_965140245.1 of Athene noctua. Classification (NCBI taxonomy): domain Eukaryota; kingdom Metazoa; phylum Chordata; class Aves; order Strigiformes; family Strigidae; genus Athene; species Athene noctua. The sequence goes on from NC_134041.1 coordinate 56,568,196, forward strand.
ACAAGGACAAGTATAAAAGTTTTGTGGAAATAAGTACAAGGAAAAGAGACAAAAACTGAAGGGAAGCATTTAGTTTGCTATGGTAGCATGTGAACTGCAGAAGTTTCAGGGCTGGCTTCTTGAGAGATTGCTTGCTACCCTGACTGAGAGGGACAAGGATGGCAACCTTGTTAGCAGCATGAGTTTCATCTGCTGAAACATGTGAGACAGCTTCAAGAGAAAGGGATGAAATAAAACATAATGAGATTAAAATAAAAATCCAGAATATTGGCTCAGCATCTGGATTTCTCTCTCAAAAGACCAGAAAATGTGATAAACCTAGTGGGCCTCTTTGTCAATCATACTGAGGACATAAGAATAGGGACAGATGATCTAGAGACAACAAAATAATGCTTTACATGCTTATCAGGAGTTTAAATACAATTAAATTAAGAGATCTCTAAATTAAATTAGAGATCTACCAGTCAAAGAGTTAAATCTGGCTCACAGTTAACCTTAGCAATGCACAAGAACAGTGGCACCTAGATAAAACCCTGTAAGTTTTAGATTTTGGGGTACTAGAAATTGTACCAGGTGAGCAGTTGGAAAAAAAAAATATCCCAGTCATATGTTTCAATTTGGAGGATCTTGAAGTAAACAGCCTCCATTCAAACATGTTAATTTTTCAGTAGCCTTAAATTGTCTCCCAGGGGTTGCTCAGGACATCAGAGAGATTTAATGCTAACTCCAAGAACAAACTGCTCTCAACTGTGCCTTATTAAATTATACATATGCAACCGCTTAAACAAACTAACCACTGTCCTGTTTACACTATGTGTTCCAAAAGCCACAAGAAATAAATCAACCCCCTTATCTTTACAATAAATGTTTCTTGTACGCTTTGTGACATGCTGTGTCTACACACAAGCCTGGAAACAAGGTGATTCCATGTACAGGACTGTACTTAAACTGTCAGGTCTGCTCCCATCTCAGCTCTATAACCAGAGGGATTTCTTGCTCACTATATTTCACTTCTCAGAAAAACACTGAATAATATGGAGATATTTTATTAATTTGTACACATCTGTGATATATTATTATTAAGTTATTTAAGTTATTAGCTTGTTGTGTGGTATTTTTTTTTTTTTTTTACACTCTGAGACAAAACAAAACGTAAATAGGGAGGCTTAATGCCAACATCAGCCTGCAGGATACAGTGCTCTCAGTTTCATGGGTCCCTGGGAAAAGTAAGTGTCCTCCTAGATGTGTCACTTTTGATGCTCACACTAAAATAATCAGCCCATTTCTTGGTGAATAACAGGGTTTTTCATTAAAAGGAACCTCATGCAATACCTTGGATATACTAAGAGCATCACCAGTATTGTAGCAGCAGTGGCAGCCACAGCAGCTGTAAGTCCTGGGTGGGAAGGCACTAAAGCAGGGGAAGACAAAACTACTGGTTAGAAAAACAGCTGCATCTGACAGAGAGGTTTTTTACCACAGCCCAAAAGCCTCTAGATGAATGCAATAGATGTGGAAGTCAAATAGAGGGGTGCATAACACCATGGTTATGTTCCTATGGCTCTGGGCATGAGGGAAGGTCAGTGTAAATCAGGGTAAGATTAATCCCATTGTACCACAGTTGTGAAGGCAGTTCTGATGCAGTAAGTAAATCTGGGCTTTGGAGACTGACGAATCCAGCCTGGAACAACATTTTTTTTGTCCTGCACAGGCAAAATATGACATTTGGGGCCCTTTAGCTGTTAGGTGCTACCTGTCTGCTCTCACAACTTTCCCAAAGGTTTAGAGGGCTCCCCGCATTTTTAGGATCATACTAGCAACAAATGCCTCTGTGACTTGCTTGTCACTCCCATCAGAGTGACAGTGGGAGTCATTCACACATAGCTCACATCTAGCACAATAGAAATCAGTTGTTGCAGAAGTTAGAGGCAGATGACCTGACAAATCTAACCAGGTACAGATCTGAATGCGTGATGTACCATTGTGTGTGTGAGCAGCCATCAGTGCCTCTCTATGACAGACAATCTGAGAACTAGATCAAAGCAGGACTCAAGCTAAATACTCTCAAAGGTGTCTGTATATGAAAGTATAACACACTGCTCCCCTACACACTGAGTTTTGCAATTCGAAGGTCGAGTGCTGCAGACACAGTTGCAATCATGAGATTTGGAGCTAGAAAAACCAGTGGGGTTTGTGGCTACTCTCAGTAGAAGCATTTAACAACTCCTCTGAACTCCCTTACCAAAGACAGGCAGGAGGTTCGAGAGAGGCATGGTACAGTTATCAGTGAAGAAGTAAATGAAAGTACATGCCAGCTTACCTCCTTTAGATACCAGAAAAAAAATCTTGATTAAATTAGCTGCTAAGTAAAAAATAAATAGCCAGGAGTCAGACTGGTAAATATTACCCTTGTCGGTATCCAAAAACCCTTTTGCTCTTGAAAAGCAGTGAAAAATCCTGAGACAGTATCAGTTGCATCACTCCTGCCTTTGAAACCTCCTTCCCTTTCCTATTCTTAAGCTTTGTACTCCCAGGAAGAGAAAGGTTCCACATGGAAGGAAACACACTTTCTAGAATATACCTATTATTATTTCAGAAATGAGTCTTGCCTCAAAATTCATCCTCATGCTATATCTAAAAAAGACAGAAAGAAATAATAACTCCTGCTATATTCCTATTCTCAGCTTCCTCTCTAATATACCCCTTGCCTTACCCTTTATAAAAGCCAGCTCTTCTTTTATCAGATTCAGCTGTAAAGATTCACAGGTGTCCTCCCTCATCTTCCCTCTGCATCTGTCAACACCTTCCATCTTTGGCTGGAAATTTAGTGTATTTCATATTATTGTTTGCAAATGCTTTTTAAGGAAACATTATTAGACGGTTCTTACAAAACCCCACACTATTCCTTCTTTAGGGAAAGAAATCTATTCGTAGCAAAATTTTCGAAAGAGGTCCCTGCACTGCCTATTCAGTGAAGATCAAAGACTTGAAAATCTGACTGAAAATGATGTAGCTGGAGTTTAGCTGTTAATTTCAGCCTGCAGGTGGTTGTCTCCTATAGGAGAATGTATCTAGTAATAGGAGTCTTAGATAAGTGTATAATTGAATTTCTGTTACAATTAAAAAATGGATAATTTCCTGTAGTTCAAGAACTGAACTGTGGCTTTTTTTTTTTTTTTTCCTGTGATTTTAATACTGACAAAGACAATACTGTCATTTGCATAACAAAATGACTCGGATAACTCTGGTCTATTGAATATCCCTTTTAAATCCTAAAATGTAGTCTAGGCTCATGGAAGCGTGTGTTTAGGGAAATAAATTTCTCTTGCAGAAGCAGATATTTGATGTTGGTGTTTGCTCTGGAGCATATGCAGAAGCCTAAGCTATGTGTGAGCTGAGTTTTATTCTCTGTTAATGACATTTTCTAAATGACACTGCTCACAAGACGTAATTCATGAGTTCCCTAAGAGTTTTGGTGTTGATTTTTTTACCATCTGTTGGTGAAGATGTAGCCAAAAGGACCGTTCAACCATGGGTTCTGACTCCAAAATGATTATCTAAAACACCATTGCAAAAAGGTGGTAAACTGAGCCATAGAAAGTGTAAATCGACAGATGAGTAAGAACCTGAACTCACCCTTTCCTGACTCCCCATCATATATTTTAATCAGGTGAAGTTTAAAAACAAATTCCAAGACCAAACAATGCTACCTCAAGTCCAGACTGTCAAGCTGAGAAACAGGTAGGGTCCTGAGTGGAGCTGACAATCTGTGATGAATGATGGAGACTTGCTGTTGATCTATAAACGGCATCTCTGTTAATAATCTAAAAGAGGAGGACCCGGGAAATGAGTCAGTGGAGGTTGACTCTGCTTCACATAGATGCTGCCTTCTTATTATAGAGTTCTCCTTCCCCCTCCTCTGTCAAAGGGATCCACACATCTGCTGTTATGGGTTAGATTAGGCAGCTGTGACTGATTTTGTGGTTTTATCTTTCTTTTTTCAGTAGTGCTGAAGAATTTTCTTAGAGGAAAAGAAGAGGAGTAATTGCATTAGCATTGAAAACAAATCTCTATTAGAAGGTAGCGTCCTTCAGGTCTAACTGATTTGATAAAATTTACTTAAACCACAAAAGCAGAGTACAAAATCAAAATTTCATATTTTTTCCTGTCTTTGTGTGTTTTTACATGTACATACACATACATGTATGTTTATATATATATATTTACAGAAGCACATCCACCAGTAAGTGTGTTTATGTGTATACACAGTGACATTTAATTTTAATGCTTTGACAAAACTGTCTAAAAAAATTATTCCTTGTCAGCAATATTGCAAAGAAGCGGCATTGACCACTGCGTTTTCCAAAGAAATATAGTTATTAGAGGTAGGAATAGATTTTTAATTGCAGTGGTATCAACCAACACTGCTAAGGTGATTTTGGCCAGACAAGGACCCAGTAAACATGATCTTGGAAAATTGTCGTGCTCTCTCCCAGACACTCCAGCATGTATCAGATCAGGAAAGTGTGTTTTCCCCTCATGTTATTTTTCCTGTGAAAATAAAGTGGCTTGATAACAAGAACTCCTAGCATAGGCCCAGGAAATGTTTTGGGAATGCTGCACAGTACAGGTGGGTTATCCCGGATCCTTTGCCTGGAGACATGTCAGAAGGGGACCACTGTTTTCTTAGGCTGCTCTGTGCACAGCTGAAGGCCTGCTAAAGCTGTAATGTTCCTAATGAGAGCATGGACAATGTCCATGTCTCACTCTACAAAACATCAGGGAATGGAGAGATTTATTAACTGGTAGAGGAGACTCATGTTCTTATCAGTACTGTGATGTATAAAAGGAATCAGAAGAGCCAAGCTAGACAAAAGGCTTTTTCTTGGTACTTAGGAACTTTTGATCCCATTCTTTAAAGTGTTTTTTACAGTCAAATTTTATAAGCTAAGAAACTTGGAGGGAGGTGGGGGGGTGGGGAGGCTAGATGTGAGGTCTAAAATGTGTAGGCTGAAAATCACTGGAAGACTTCTGGTGAAAGGAAGATATGTCTCTTGCAAGTATTTTTTTTCTGTTGAGGATTGAATAAAATTCTCCTTTCACCCTCAATGTTCCAGTTGGCTTATAGTCCAGATAGACAGACTGCAAACCCTTCCAGCCTTGAAGGATGTCAGTTCTCATATCCAGGTTTTTCTAAGAGAAGGAATCACATGGAACTTCCTCTCCAGGCTTGGATTCTGCAGTCTGGGCCCTTTCTGAGCTTTAAAATTTGCTTTTCTTGTCCTCAATAAATTACAAAGAGTTGTTTCACTTTTCAGCAAAATAACTTCTGGGAATATATTTTTTTTTCATTAAAAATTGATATACTGGGAGCTTTCAAAGTAGATTTTAACTGTAAAGTTGTTCTAGTGGGTATATTTTGACCAGCCTGAAAAAAGGTCACTGACATTTGCTGTGATAAGGAATGGTAAGGAAAACTATTCATACCATCTAATATCAGCTTCCAAATGAGGTACATAAATGAAGATTTTAGCAGTAGCAGTAATAGTCTTCCATCAAATTAATGGAGCAAGATGGGATCTTGCAGACAACTATTTATGAGAACTGGATGTGTGGGTCTCTGCTAGGCAAGGAAGGAACTTCAGGTTTCATGAATGCTACCTTCCACAAAAATCCCATTCTTGGTGCTACAGAAGTGGAGATAAGTGAGCAATATGATCTCTTTGGTAACAGAGAGAAGGCATTGATGCTCTTCCCTGAGGGTGACAATAGACAGTGACTTCTTCCCAGAAGATGACATCCCTTGGGGACTTACACATATGTTATGTGTAAAGGATGCTATAGATTCTTAACTATGAATTTCTTAAGTGTTTGTCATACACCTTCAGATTTCAGTGGGACAGCTGACACCAGACATGCCTAAACAGAGACTGCATACATGACAGTGATGAGCCATGCTACTGACTGATGTCTACGCGCAGTTTGCTGCACAGCATATGTTCCCCAACTTCAGACTCTAACACCCTCTCTGACTTTCAAGGAAGATGAATTTACTTCCTGTCATCTCTGTGGTACCACACGTGCTATGATTATCTGATCATAGCAACATGGAAGTCTGTATGAACTAATTTACCTGGAGAAAGACAAGATGTCTAAAATGATTTCATCCTTCAAGGCACTTAGTTTGGCAGCTATTAGGGGTGAAAATAACTCATAACTTTAGAGCAATCTAACAGATTGTTAGTATTATTATCTGAACAGATAGGGCCTAAAAAGTCTCTTTGCTGCTGCATAGTTGAGTAATGGGAGGGAGAAACACGTTCCTGATAAAATAAAAATGAAGTTCTCCACCTTCAAACACAGCCAAAATCTCTCCTGAGTGTCAAAAGGATGAATTGCCTCACTTCTCAGCCTTGGCGCAGTACTGTATACCCTGGATCTGAGCCAGGCCAGAATGTATACTGAAAATCTCCTTAGAAAGACCCATCTGAGTTATTTCCCTTCTGGCATCAGGAAACTCAAAATGGCCGTGCTGGCTGGTTTCCAGCACACAGAGTGCCTGTAAACTCCTTTGAAGTTGTTGATAGATGCTGATACTTATCCCATAAGATAGAGACAAAATTAAAGGTGCCATGGATTTATTAGAGATACTATTTTATGTGACATACAATGACCTACCTTGCCTTCATTCCAAAATAAAGGCTTGCTAATATCCCTAGAGCATCACCTGAGATTTTTTTCAGGAGGCGCCAGGGCTACGCTTCAGTGGACAGTTCCTGCTCTTCTCAAGTAACTTGGCAGAACCACACATTAGCATCATCCACCACAGGCCAAGACCCTAATATAATTTACTGCTTTTTTATTCCTGTTTATGAGTTTCCCCTGCATATTGCTGTGGTCAACTAATCATGCTGCAAGGATATACATTATTTTCCAGAAGTCAGCATCTGTGCTTCTGCCCTTCAGGAAAGTGAAAGGCGTCACAGGACATGTTGGCTGTACTGGTGGGGCTGTGCTCCTCCTGCCAGTTAACACTCATGTGCTAATTTTTTAGGTCATTTTTAGGCAGACTCGCCTCCAACTGAAGGCTGATGTATCCCACCTCATTAGAAAGAACATTGCACAAAATGCAGGGAAATGTGGTGGTTGCATGGGAGTGAAGAGTAACAGCTGTGTCAGCGTGGTGCTCACTATAATTACACACCCAGGTTACTTTATAGTGCACTGCTGGGATGTGTGGGGTGAGTTATTGTTTCAGCCACAGTGCATGAATCACTGCTGGCATAGTCGTTTCACTCAATGGAACTATGAGTAGTGCTGAGACAGTGTTAATCTGTTTGTGTTAATGCAGAAGACCACTGGTTTTGGTATTTCCAATACCTCAAGTGAAAACTACAAGTGGCTTCTTGTCACTATAAGACCAATGAGTACCAAACCAGAGAGGGCCCAGGGAATCTCCAGTTGGACTCTTTTACCTTGTTTTGTAATTATTTTTTTTTTTTTTTGTGCTCTGCAGAAATACTTTTAACTGGCTGAAATACAGCCCAGGAAAATAGCCAGTCATCTGGAAGACTGGACTGCTGGGGTTTTTTATTTCAGTCTGCCACCAGTTTGCACTGGAGCTTTGAGCAGACTGGCCTAGAGATGCAACAGTTCAGGACAACCCTATCCTGACTTGTGTAGATATATATAGAAACAGACATCAGCATATGAATTATTATCACATCAGCAAGCCTAATGGGACTTACTTCACTGGGTATGAGCTTATTCATTAAAAACATCCAGGTGATAGATGTGCTGGGAGAGACTTTCCGTGGGTGAGGTACCAGTGGTGGCATGGGACACAGTGTGAGATCCTCCCCATGGCCCTGCGTGGAGGCTGCCGCTGGGCAGCACATCACTCTGCCTTGCTCCCTGTACCCGTGCGTGGCTTTGGCTGAGGGATGCAGCACACCGGTGGCAGGGAGCTCTTTGTGTCTGGTACTGGGTGCCACTGTGGTGCCGTCCCACAGACATGAGAGGCACAGGCGAAATGGGAAGTGGGAGCAAGCAGCGTGAGTCAGACAAAGCAGAGCATTTAGCAGAGCTCAGGAAAGTAGCAAAAAGCTTTGGATAATAACATATGTAGATACAGATTCGCATCCATATCTTAAAAATGTATATTTCTCATATTTTTATGACTATACAGCAAATTGTTTGAGCAAGTGTTACCCTCTGAATATTTTTTCCCCTGTGGGGGAATAATGAGGCACAGGGAGATTAACTGATTTTCTTGGGATCACAAAGAATGTTCAAGGCACAGCTCAGGAGTTTATCCTGGACTGGGTTGCCTCAGTCACCTTGACATTGTGAAGCACATGGTAACTTGAAAAACATCATGTTTCATGATTAAAACTCCTCTCTAATGGCCAACAAGTCCTATAAAGACAAATGTCATCCCAAAATGTCAATATTTTAAAAAATAAAAATCTCTGAATAGGTTGCTATGAAGAACATTTTTTATGAGGCTTACTTCCCTAATTAGAAGTTACCAGGGCTTTACCAGAGCTGTCTTGAAGTGTTTATGCATGACATTGAATAAAACTGCCTTATGCTAACAGTGAATATCTCCCATTATTACTCATAGCTAGTGTCAAAGTCTGTCCATTGTGTCTTGACATCCATGGATTTGCTTCTGATTATGGACATGTCCTTTTGAGTGCAAAAGATGAAGGGAATTTTTTTCTTTTAGCTGAAGAAAGTTGGATGTCACAAAGCTATCTTAACAGCAAAGCAGAGAGACTGTCTGGAAGAGGCAAATGCACTTGTCCTCTGTAATAGGGGAAGAGGTTCATGAGCAATCTGTGGTGTGTTTAGAAGCACTTATGAGCCCAGCACAGATATATTATTGGTAGTTGAAATGTAAATCAGAAATGTTTCCACAAAAACTCCTCAAAACAGAAAAAATAATTAAAGTAAAAAACCACCACAATACAAAAAGCCACACAATCCTTTTTGGTCCACATCAAGTTCTTTCAAGAAACTTGCCAGAACTGTTTCCCTACAAATCTGCTTCTTTGTGTTGTTAGTTTGTCTTCCAACAGCACTAGACAAAAATGCAATGACTCTCACATCTGTTAGGCCATTATTATTTCATGTGTGGGGGTGACATTGCCACTTGATGATGCACGGTAATGACGCATAATAGCCTGGTGACGCGAGTGGGCTGGCTTGTTCCTCTGTCACTGGGAGTCTCTGCAGCTGTGACTCTGTTGGGTGATAAGAAGAAGAGATGCAGCTTTTATTTGAAATTTTAGTGTGACATAGCAGTGGTATAATTTGAAGTGCAAGCAAGTCTACTTGTTGGGCATTGAATAAGCTTTGCCGGCATGAGAAGGGCCATATAGGAGGGGTGTATAGGAATAAGCTGATGCCACCTGAAACCAGTAAGCAGATCCAAATAAGCTGTGTAGGGTTCTGCATCTCACTTGGTGCTTCAAAACAGAGACTGATGCCAAGTCTCAAAAATACTCTGTTTCTAGTCTTGTATGTGAAAGAGAAAGGCCCAAGCTTGATCTTAGTACAAGAGAGGAAAGATGTGGGGGTTATTTGTTCTTTTCTTTAATGGATCTCTTTATAGTATCTGAGTGCTGCTTACCATTTCAAAGGAGGGAAACAGTATATTGAATAATAAACATACTCATCTTCTCTTTGTTAGGAAGATTACAGAGGCCAAAAATCTTCAAATTTTTATTCTTCTGCTGGGTTCTTAAATTTCTCTCAAGTTTTGCACCATATTATTTTGCCAGGCTAAATAAGCTGAGCTGCTGCAGTTTTCTCCAATGTGATTCCTACATCTGCTACAGTGGAAACGAAACTGCGTGCTGTCCCACGTGTGACCTGACATGAACCATTTACAACAGTGCCTGTACTCTCCTACTGTGGTGGTGTGCTTCCTCTCCCTCAACCTAACCTGTATTTCCCATAACCCTTAATAAATGATAATCACCAGTGGTGGTAGTAATGATGCATCTGGTCGTGATGGCTTCATCTGACTCAAAGTGAAAATTTGGGGCAGACACATAACAACACAATAGCCAAGGGCTAATTTGAACAATGCGCTCAACTAACCATGGTGCTGGTGAGCACTCAAGACAAATCTGGAAGAAACTAACACCTGTAGATGGTATGTAAATATGACTGTAAATCAATTCTCTTACTCCATAAATAGTGGATAGCCCAGGGTCCATTGAGCTTTCCTGCACAGCAGCCGGCTGCATGCCAGGGTCTTCTCTTGCGTAGGGACACTCTCAGGTTACTCTTCGAGGTTGAGAGGGTCCTTGCCACAATAGATTCTGGGCAAGTTATTAATAACATGTTAAACTTTGAAATCCTAACTAAGTTATATAAAGGATTGATTGTGCATATAAAGTCCTTTAGACATAAACCATTGAAGTGGATCCAGCCACACCTAGACTCCTCTCTGAGAAGGACTTTAGAAAAAAGGGTGTTAATTCTGAACATTGTGACTCGGGAAGGTTTCCCTGACAGTTTTGTCTGATCCTGTCCTCTATGCAGTAAATATCAAGTGAACCTTGACAATGAATCTTGTTAAACCACTGTCTCATGTACTATCAAACGTTGTTAAATTACTGTTATATACCAATAAACATATTGCTAATTATCTCTTAGGAGTGAAATGCATCACTCCATCTGACACCTACCACTATTGCAAAGTCAGGTATTACTGATACCTTAAAGCAGTATGTATTGGTCAATACGTATAACAAACATATAAGCTATTTTGTAATCACAGTTGCTTTTCTCATGGGGTCAATTCCCCTCCTTCCCTGCCACCTCTTGTGGCTGCTGAGTAGGGGCTATTGTTTCCTTCCACAGGAGATAAGGTCTCCAATGCCCTGGTGGGTGATGACTTCTTTCAGAGTCATTGGCTTCTTTTTGTCTCCCTGTCCCCAGATGTGAATGGAGAAAATCTGGTGCAGTTCTGCTGACTGTGTCATTATAGACACTGGGCAAACAGCTCTCATTTTGGGTACCCTTTTACAGTGTGTGTGAGTGTTCAGTTATCATCCCAGAGCATTTTGATGCCAATGATTTAATGAGAATACTGTTGAGGCTGTGTGTAGTACCCTCAGTCAGTTCTGCCATAAATACAGAGGGAGACATCTTATGCCTCCCATGTGAGCTACTTCTATCCTTTAAGTCCCTCAGATAAAAGTGGTAATTTTCATTTCCAAACTCTCTTTTCCATTGCTTTTCAGTGCTTCTGTTCAAAGGTTACAGCATCAGTTTTCTCTGCAGCTCCTGCATGAATTGCCTTTATGAACATAATCTCAACCCAAACAAGATTTATTAAAAAGAGAAAGAAAAGGAAATTGAAAAAAAGAAAGAAAAGGTTTATTTAACATTTGACATAAATTTATTTACATTCCTCATGAGTTAAACTGTTCAGCTGTGTGATAAAAGTAAAAAGAAATACAAATAGTTCACCTTCCATGAAAATCAATCTTCTGTCTATTCAAATCCCTTGTTATCATTAACTTTCTGTCTAGAGAGAGATGTGAGTACCCTACTTGCTTCTCGGCAGAGTTTTCTCCATGTAAACATAGAGTAGAAGCTGAATCCATTAGTTTCCCTGACAGCTGGCTCACTGAGGTTGTTATCTTAAGCGTGATTAACAGCTGCTTTTCAAATGCTCAATTACCTGTTTCAGAGATTGTCTTGCGCAGATTGTAACATCTCAGCAGAGCAAAAGTTATTCAGGCATTAGTCTTATCAAATTTCCCTTTACAACATTTTTCCCTTTGAGTCAATCTTTCCTGCAGTAAAAATACAAACTATAGGCAGATCCCTGGACTCAGCTTAACATTTGTCCAGTCTGAGTCTTGTAGTAAGTTTTTGATTGTGTTTACAGGAGACAGGCCAGAGTTGGAAACCCTCATCTGACCGCCTCAAACTTTCTGATATTTGAAAGCTGAAATCAACCTGAGGTCTGAAGTATCTCTCCCTCCATGAAATAGCACCTAAAATGCAATTACTCTTTGTCATTGTAACAGACTTCACCTATTCTCAGAACTCCTAAAATTCAAGAAATAAAGGGAAATAACTTTAAGCATCCACACAACCGCCATGTGCGAGTGGCATGACGATCTGAGCTGCATGGGAAGTGTGCGACTGAATGTACTCTTCACCCACTGCCTTCTAAATCGGGTGTGAAGGCAGTGGACTGCTAAAATGAAGATACTTCAGTTAATGATGTTGCCTTGTGCTAGCCTGCCAAGAGGTAATAATGCAATTAGGAGAGGCTGTCTGACTAATAAGCAGAGTGTCATTGTGGGAGGTAGGAAAACAGAGGCAGTTTTTCTGTGAGGTTGATCTGTACATAACCGTGTCCTCATCAAGGCCAGATGGGAGGCAAAGGGTGTGTGCTGAGCCCTGCCCCGAGAGATGCTGTCAGGCTGATGGTGATGCTCTCCTTGGCAGTCTCTTTCAGAGCCCTCGGCCTTCACTGAGTGTGTGTCCAGACCACCTTTGCACATGTGTTATTGGGGAACTGCATGCCAGATATTCCTTAATGTCCATGCAGGCCTGTTCCCAGCTTGCTGGGCAACACACATGAGAACCTATGCAAGCAGAGAGCAGCATTTCACTCCCTGTGTCTCTTACTGACAATCCAGTTTCCTCTTGAACATCTTGGTCCTGGGCAGATGCCTTCAGGTACTATGACATTAAATGGCCATTTTCCCCAGCCAACTTTAGCCTTCTCAGACTTGGGTGTCTCCAAGGTAATTGTTTCCTCTCCCTCCAATGAGGGACCTCTGGTGGGAGATTATTCTGTAACCTCATGTGAGCATATGCTGAATCTCTTTCTGCAGACACCTCTCTCTCACTGTTTGCCTTAGTCAAATAACCTGGACTGGACATGCACTTTCTTGGTGGCTAAGGTCAGGTGAGAGAAGACCCATTATGGGTATTCCAAGGCCTAAATCCCTCTGTGGGATTAGCAGTCTTGGATTAGGACATCCATTTTAAAAATATGAATCATGATTTCAAATGTCCTCAAGGTATTGGATTGGGATAACTGCTGCTACAAGTGTGTGCTAAAGCCTTCTCTCATGGATGGTAAATTCAGTTAAGCTGGGCTGAAGACCTGGGTTTTAGCTGTCTTCTTTTTTTGATAAAAACAGAGCTCCTTCTTGCTGAACCTCAAATGAAAAAAAATGGCATTTGGTCATGTCTGTGCCTTTATCATCCTCCCCCTGGCGTAATTGCTGTGATTATTTAATCCTTTCCAACAAGTCTGGGACAAGCAGAAACATGTGGCTGAAGTGGAAGCCCTTATCTATGCAGGGCTGAAGTGTCATCTGTCAGGACAGTCCTGATGATCCAGAGCAAAACAACTGCTCTTCCCAATGGCTTTGAACTGGGAAGGTTTAATGGTGAAAACAAAGCACTCTAGCCATGCCTCTCCCTGTTTTCCTAAAGGATAAGGTGTCCAGGCCTTTGTGTGGATCTTTTCACACAGTTTCATTACTTTTGCCAAAGCAAGAGCTGACAGCTATTTTTATGGGGAATGCTGTACAGCTCATACAGTAGTTTAGTTTTTCAAAGCAGTCTAGGGGATTTGAGACACACATCTTCCATTTGCTTTAACACACCCTCACTTTAATTAAATATATGTGTCTGAATCCCCCCGGCTGCTTTGGAAGTCTCAACTATAGAGTCTGATTTAAACCCACTGAGATCAGGTCTCTCCACTGACGTCAATGTGTTTTGGACAGTGCCACTGTGAAGAAGATTTCTATATTGGATGTGCCTGTAAAGGCACGATCTAAGCCAGTTCACATTGATCCATTCTTCACTTCAGGCAGACTGTACTGGTCCTCACTAATGGCTGCAGCATAGAGCAGTGGCATTTTCCAGGCTGCTTGGTGATGAATGATTAAACTGCCACAAATACAGTGAAGTCTTTAGTGCAATCACTATTAGAAATGTATCAGGGCAGTGGGTAAGGTTGTTTCAGAGACATTCATTGTCAGGAGAAAGATTTTGAGATGGCAGCTTAAAATTAATGTAGAGGCCAGAAACATGTTTTACACCCTTTTTATACACAGCTTAGTTTCTGGGATACTTTTCTTCATATATCTACTTCTGAAATATCCAAGATTGGCTTCAGCTAGAAAGAGAGGAGTAGGGGACGCTGGAGTTCTCAGTGGTACAGAAAAGCCTTTCAAAGACCTGTTCACTTTCTCTTTTAAGCACTTATGGTTAAGCTGCCTGTCAGGAAAGATTCCCCCACAGATCCGACCAGCAGGGACTGTTTTCATTTTGAAATTGGAAGAAGAAAAAAAAAAGAAGGCCATGGGAACCATGGAGTGTTTGTTTTTCTTTGTATGTTGGATGTCATCCTCTCTCTCAGGTCACTCAAAATTTTCCCTGCTGTTTCTAGAATCCTAGGACAGTGGCAGTGCTGCCTATTTCTTCTTCAAGCAGGAGGATGTAGCTTTGATGTCCATGAGCATCCAAGCTGAACTGAAGGTCTTACATCCTCTGTAAACTGTTGGGGAACATTTGGTGTGTTTTGGACTGTGGAGATTATAAGATTTGAATCTTGTGGGTCTGGGGAGTGCTGCAGGGGGACAGGAAAAGTGCTTCTTATATTCCAGGAAATTGGGCAGGGACTCAAGCTGTCCACGGATCTGGCTGTGTTCACAGCTGAGAGAGTGTTGTGTGGCTGTTCAACTGCCAGTTGATAGGTTGGAGAGTTCAATTAATAATTTAATAGACTAAGTCACCACAGCACTGGGACTCTCCTTAGCTCGAGAAATTTGCTGAACCTCAGAGTAGTTTAGGTTATGCTGAATTTCTTGACAGCCCTTTGAGAAAACCAAGAGTAGGAGAGTTAACAGCTGTGTATTCTAAGAAGCAGACAAAACTTCCAAAGTTATCTTTTGGATTTTAATTTGTCTTTTTCCCCCATGAGTTTTCCCATTCTGCCCAATCAGCCATGCTCATCTAGTAGAAATAACTGCAACTGAGAGTGAAGCATCATTATCGGTAGGTATCTGCAGACTGAGGTCATGGTCTTGTGAATTTAAACTATGCAAATGTACATTTTCAGACCTCTTCTCAGCTCTGAAAATGTGTTCTACCATCAAGAAATTCCAGGAATCACTTGACAGGTCTGGGTGTGCAGTGCAGAACAAAGAACCCATATTTCTATGAAAAGATGACAACTTTTTGAATAGTTCTTGCATTTACAGGCCTTCCAGACAGACATGCATCAAGAAACTGTACCTACTTGGGCATTTGATGTTATGTTCATCACCCTGTTTTATGAAAAAGAATGTGAGTCATTTGAACATCACAAAGTAAATTAATTAATCTGACTGAAACTGGAGACAGTTCTCTTCTAAAACAAATGCAAAGTCTGTTCAAACAAGGAGTTCATTTCTCAGCAAGTGGTGTTACTCCACTGATGGCACACAGAATTATGTGGTGACAGAATACAAAGGAGTCTTCCATGAAGCTGGAAAACAAAGGATGCCCAGTTTAAGAGAAATATCCAACTTGGCGCTGCTTGCTTCTGTCTAATTGTAATTCTAGTGATTCACAGGCAGATATTTTGGATTTGTGTCTGTATCTGTCTACGTACGCATACGTACACGCTTATATCTATACTTACACACACCTCCCCCACACTCTTATTTAGGAATATGAATCCAACTTGTGATTGCAGAAACCCGCTCATATTTTATGTAAAGCAGTGGTAAGCTGTCAGAGAATGGTGTCATAGATTGTTATGACAGGTTAGTCAGAAAATTGACGTGTTAGAGAGAAGCAACATATCCATCTGAACATGCTGGAAAACTGACAAGACCGTAGTTACATGTACAATTTGGAAGGAACTATATAGGCATATGAAATCCCATTATAAGACTTCTGGCTATGTTACAATACTTCTCCATATACCCATATGATTGTTATATACAAGTCTCATGTATACTCTGGATTAGCTGCCACAAGATAAAAACTAGTTCTGCTCTGTTAACTTTAACAGAGGTATCCAGATTCATGTAACCTGTTTATGTAATGTACTAAATGTATAAAATGAGCATCAATATATATCTTATTTCTGAGTTATTTAGGTTGTTATTTTGTAATTCAAGCTATCATTAAAATCTCAGGGGAGATGTTAGCTCCTCTAATTTTTCTGAACTGCCTTCAGTGCAAGGGCAATATTTACCTGTGTGTCTAGACACCACAATTTGGACTGCAGCTTTGATGCTATAGCATCAACAATCTTGATTCTTTCTGAAGATGCTGATTTGGATGGCTCAGAAAATTGATCTTAATCCTTACATATTTTGTCCCTAGATTGAAAAACTTGCTGTTAGTAATCAAAGGTGATTGTTCCACTTGTTCTGCAGGTAGGTTTGATGTTTGGGACTTTATCCACACCCCTATATACACATCACTAAAATCAGCTTTTTTTTCTTAACTTAACAGAGATGCAACTTTGGTGCACCAGAAGACAGTGCCACTGCTTTTCTTAGCATGTTTGTCAAGTTTCTTTTTTTCCTGTTTCATTTCTGTGGCTGTTTGGTCTAAACTGACACAGAGAAAAGCAATAACATGGATATCAACTATAGGGGAAAGAAAACACCCACTCATCAATGCTCCCTCATATTACTCTTGCCAGGTTTAATTTCAGACTATCCAATTTTTATCCCATCTCAAATATCTCATTTGAACTGAAGTTTCTATGGTATTAGAAGAAAGAAGAGTCAGAATCTAACATTTATAGACAGTCTCGTAGCCTTTCTTTCTCATTCTTGTTTTTGTTAATTCCCTTCTTGTTTTCAGAGAAGCAGAGCCATTTCTCAAACAGTATTGCAGCGAACAACTACTTGAGGACTGTGTCATGTGCCAGCATCTGTGCCAAGTCCCTAGTAGGACAGGGAGCTTTTGAACCATCCCATTGCTAATCAAACAATCTGGAGACATCCTGCCAACCCTGTCCTTGTCATCTGCTGCTCACTCTGCACGCACATTTGATTAGCTCGGCATCAGATTCTCCCAGCTGTGCACAAAGTTTCTTTTTCTTTGCTACCAGCCAAAGGAAGCAGGGATGGACTGATTTAAAAATCTTGGCTCATCTTATCTGGCTCATGACAAATATATTCTCAAATTAGTCTTGCAAGTCACTTTTTCCTAACTAGAAATTACTTTCTACAATAGCCTGTGACATATTTTTATTCTGCTTTATATGTTTCTATCCTGATAGTCTGTTTTTCTATCCCAGGCTCATTTTCCCAGCCTCTTTTTTAGAGTTTGAAAAGGGGAACAATTTGCCTTTAGGGAAATGGTTAAGTAGACAACCACATCCCATTGTTTTTGGACCACAGTTACCTGTGCTTTTAAAGTTAAACTTATGGTCAAGTACTGTGTTGCAGTAGGGAAAGATCCAAAATGCAAACACTAGTAATGAAAGTATGTAATAGAATTAGTTTTGTGGGGTTTTTTGTTGTTGTTTTTTTTTTGCTTTTTTTTTTTTTTTTCCTGAACATAGAGTAGTTGTATCTCCTCCTTTGTGTATAATGACTCTCAGAGGTTTAGCTACCTTATCCACCTTCTTACTCTACAGTTGTTCCTTCCTTGCTTCTCCTTTTCACCACAAAACAGAGCAGGAAGAAGATTACGAAAGCAGAAATCCCCTTGGACAACTCAGATCAAGGCTGAAGAACTACTGCTCGTAAAGCAAGGTTGGAATCATTCCCATGTGCAGGGAAAGGTCAGTGAGTGTGAATGCCTGTGGAGAGCTTGTCCATAGAGGCTGATAATTTTCAGACATAAGATTTCCCAAGAGTACATGGTAAAAGAGAAAGTGCCTTGAAAACAAGCAGCTCATTCTCTTTTGGGCTAAGGCCACCCTGTCAGGTTTTGAGAGCACAAACAGGGCTAAAAAAATATTTCACTTACATTACTATTAGAAGCAGGCCACACAAGTACTTAGCCTTATGGGGCTGGACATCAGGCATCTTAAATATTCATATGGTTGTCGATAACAGGCATCATATCAAGTTTCTGCAGCTGTGACTTTACAATCTAAAAAGGAAGAATTTTCAAAGTGTAAGAAAAGGCTGAATCTTAGAGCTTAAGCCTTCACAATAAATATATGGATTAAGTGCTCTTAGGGATCATAGAGTTGGGTTGCTTTACCCATCCCTGATACTACCTTAGGTAACATAATATATAGTGGCTTGGCTAATAACAGTCTGTACCACTTCTTTGCACTGGATTGAACCAGAGCGTTGTGTGTGTGTGCCAGTAGTCCTGTGAAGTTCAATGTAGCAGAGATTCCGTTAACATTTACTGGGACAGCAGTCCCTTCCTGATCATCCCTGTGCTGCACTAGCTGTCATCACCACAACCACAAAGTGCTAAGTGATGGTGGCAGACAAGGATGAAGTCCTTGAGAAGCAACACCAATTTATAACAGATTATCCTATTCGTAGAGTGCTTTCTCTCTACACACCCCCTTTGGACACTTGCTTCTTGTTGTTTATCTACAACCTGGGCATTTACTCTAACATAATCAAAAGGGAAAGGGAAAAACCTTCAGAGGACAATTTCAGAGGTTTCTCTCTCTACTGACAGTAGAAGTAGTCAAGAACAAAGTTAGGCTATATATCCAACCCGTAGAGAGCTAGAATAGAGAGTCATAGAACTTCTAGGTGTCTAAGTGAAACATGTCCCATTCCAGCTGCAGATTGCTGAGGGTGTCACAGCAGATGCCATATGTTGCAGTGCACAGTTTGTTCAGTGTTTTGGTCAGCCACTGGTTTTCTCTCAGAATAGTGCATTACAGGGTAAGCTGGTTAGTTCTATTTGATTCAAGACTATGGCAGGAGAAGGATATATATATTAAAAATATATTAATATATGGAAATATATATAATATATGGAAAGTCAAGTTAAAAACTTCCTTCTGTGGACTTTAAAATAATGGGGCAAGAGATCCAATGAATAGAAGTCAATGTGTCCATAATAAAGCAGTTACTGGAAAGAACAAAAAAGACCACATATTTTCTGTTGAAGTTGGACCCCTTCAAGTATAGCTCTCTTTTGCCTTGGATTGAATCAGTATCTTTCAAGGGGGTGTTCGTTCATTTTTTTCTTGGTACCTACAGCCTTCACAGATGGGAAGGAAAAAACGAACAAACTATATGGAAGGAAAAATTCCCAAAATCCTTGAAAAGATTGAGCTGTCATAGAGAAATCTTGAGCTTGGTCAGGCAGTTTTCCAGCTAGAAAAGCTGTGAAAGCCACTGAAGACAGAGGAAAGCCTTAAGCCTACCATGGAATCTAGCTAACCCTACTGTAGTAAGCACAGATCTAGCACTGACACTGATTCCACGTTTGGATTTCTTGGGCAGCAGGTCATTCAATGATTTCACACCTTAATTCCCTTTTTGCAGTTGCTCTGTGACTGCTCTGTCAATGGGATAATTTCACAGATCTGTCATTACAGAATTGTGTTGTGGGTGCAGCAGTTGCACAGGGAAGTCAGTAACTTCCAGCCCAGGAGAGAGACAATGTCCTTCGAGGCAGGACAGAGCTTCAGGCAGGGACCATTCCTTGGGAAATCACTGGTGTTTGCTGGCCACAAAGGGTAAAAAGAGGACATTTCACTTTTACTGCAGCCGAAAGTGCCGACACATAAAACTGCTGCAAGGCTGTTTAATGGTACGGTCCGCCACACCTGGGAAATGCTAGAGCTCTGTTATGAGCCATTTTACAGCCTTCAAGGCTACTATACTTAAAGTATCCTTTAGAGTTCAGTTTGATCCTCTGCCTCATACCTGGGATCTTTTGCAGACAAAGCAGGAAAGAACTGTCATGGTTTAGCTCCAATGTGGATCCATGCTGGAAACCTGCTGAGACATAAATATTTCAGAGCATATTAGCTGGAAGCTCTCCCATGAACTAAACAAGCAGTCTTCAATTTGCATTAAAATAATGAGGGGCTTGGCTTCATAATTAATTTTTGTGTAGCACGTTGCACTTATTATCTTTGCAGATACTCTGTACAACCTCTTGACAATATAGTTGATTTCTAACCATTACAGTAAGCTCCTTTTAGGTCATATAATATGGCAATTCCTCCCTGAACCATGGTGAATCTGGATCTATGATCATATTCTCCTACACCGGGACTGTTTAACCTAGCTTTTTATTAGTCCTAAAAGCAGGAATTGCAAACCTTTTCCTTGATAGTGGTATACAGAGGATGACTCTTACGGTGAAGGAAGCTGATAAAGGATTGGGGTTGAAACCTGTATTTGAATCAGGTCTGGTGATTTGCTCTTTGGCTGAAATCTTGTAATCATTTAGAGGGCAAGACAGGGCTTAATGTCAGCTCTGTAAATGAAAACCATAGCAAGACAAGTACATATATTTGTAGAACAGACACGCAGCTTTTAAAAACACCCCCCCTAGAATAAAAACCTTGAGAACTGTAGTTTCAGTGATTCAGCTAATAACAACAGCGATTGATTTAGCTGAATGCTCAGAGAAACAAGTCACTGCCATTTTACAGTTTTGTGTCAGCTAAGCTGGGGTAATTCCCTCTCCAAGCAAACTGGGCTATTGTATGTGAATGCTGCTCTTCCTCAGCAGGCTCAGCTGAGGCCACTCACGAGGGATCTGACACAGAGCAGGAACAGGCACACAGCCATGTGCTGAAGATCCACTGACACCAGCTTTTTCTTGTGGCTGAGCCAGGTTTCCAGGCTGGATCTCATCCATTTTGAGATGACAGTAACTGCATGACATAAGGGATCCCTGTCTTACTGATTTGCTTGAGTGGTGTTATGGTTTCATATTCACTGAAAAGGAAAACCCAAGAAAAAGCTATAGTTGAAAAATTTGTTCATTTCTAAAGAAAAATGTGGACGTATTTGAAGGGGAGGTCCTGAGACAAAGCCCACTGATATCAGTGGGACTCTTCATAGACTTCTGAGATTATTGGGTTTTACAATCTCAACTGTTGCTATACCTTTGAGTTGGCAGGCACATTCAGACCAGCTATACATTTACTGGGAGGGCTGTCTTCCCTCAAAGTTAGTCGGTTAACTCTATCTCTGGGAAAACATCACCTTGTCTAAGGTCATCAGTGCATTCTCACAGGAGGACTCCCACTTCGGTTATACTTTGGCTCCCTTCTGTACTGCATTTCCTTGCAAATAATAAAAAATAGTGCCCCTGTCAAGAAAACATGGTGTTTTGCTTTCTCTGCCTAGTATGGTATGTTCCTGGCAAGCGATAATGCATTGAATACATTAACCAGCTTTATAAGCTTATTTCTTGGTAGCTAAAATTTGTTGCAATTTGGATCATTAAACAATTCTCCATGTAGCATTGTCTTAAAAGAAAACACATTAAAAATCTATCAAAATTGCTGATATCACATTAGCTATCTGAAAATAATGGCCATCACTGGAGACAGAGCTATTGGATTTTGGCAAATTAACCTCACAGCTCACAATGAAGGCCACATGTTTACGGAGGACCTACTTTTACAGCTTGCAGTGATGGGTAAATGTAGAACATAAAAGCCAACTTCCCCCCATCCGGTTTCCTGTTTCTATGGAAGAGTATAATGGCACAGCAAATGCATCATGATTGTTCCACAACTTTGGGAAAGCTGCTTTCTCAACTTTCAGTTGTTTTAAGTTTGCTTATTAGTAGAGTGGGAGGGGATGACCATAGCTCCCAAGGGATGTTTCGTCTATGCATTTCTCCAGTTCTTTTCTGACCCTATAAACTTTTAGCACCCACTAAAGCATATCCTGCAGCAAGGAGATCCATAAGTCTGAATTATGTGAAGTATGTTCTTTGCTTCGTTTTAAATGTTTCCTGTTAAGAAAGTATAAACACCTCCTAGTCTGAGTTTTGCCAGAGGCAAACCTTATTCCACAAAAGATGTCAGAGACCCTTATCATGCAGCATCTCCCTCATCTCATTCATCTCTTCTCCAGACTAGGCACCAAACCAATATACTCCTTTTTCGTGTGTAAACTACCCTACATCACCATGAAAGTGCTAAAATCTTGTGAAATTACCCAGGTGAGGGTGAGTTGAACCATAAAAAATACTGAGTGTTGTACATATCCAGAGAACATTATAAATGTTATAAACATAAACCAGTAATTTGTCTTTGCTCCCATATGAACAATTAGCCATGTGTTATGAGTAAGATAAATATGAATATGCTCTAGAGGATCTACTGCATAGTTCACTGTGACTCTTCTGGCTGCGTTGACTGTTTCATAGCTACTGTGGCTGCCTAGCTGGGGAAACTAAACCCCAGCATCACTGCAATCCCATGTGAACTAGGGGGTAAGGTGATTTTAGCCATGGTGAGCACTATCCTCACAGCTTCCCAGCATGTGCAAGACATACAGTCTTGCAACTATCACTGTAGACATCAGTGACTTGTCTGATTCTCCACAGTCCATAGGCTACGGGACCTGCTCTTGGGTAGAGGTCTTCCCAGTGCCTTGTCCCACAGAACCTGAATGAGCCTTCTCAATCTCATCAGAAACTTCACAGACTTTTCTTTCAATGAACTAGTCCTGTCTCCTACCACTTCACCTTTTTCTGGCTGTCATTTTACAGACTAGTCTGCCTTTGAATTTCTCACCCTCCTGAAGTACCTGTTCTCATAAGACTTCCCTTACAGAGGATCCAGCACAAGGAAGTGGATACTCTGAGCCAACACCCTGGAATGATAAGTGGATTCAACTGTGACTCTCTGCAATATAAAACAAAAATATGAAACTAAAGTGTGGAAGGACAGGATTTGAAATTCTAGTGAGAGGCTATACCTTGTAGCTATGTGTTTTATACTTAAATACCAGTTACTGACATGCAGCCACTTCTGGGACAGGGAGTGAGACCCACTCAGCACCCTGCTGAACCAGAGCAGGGGGAATACAAAGTTAGATTCACAACAATAAGACAAACCCTCATCGTGGGGAAGTACAAGGTGCTGCAGAGCTTTTTATAGCAGCACAGAGACCTTTAAACCTTGTTGAGCCTGCGTGTCTTTCAGTCAGTGAACATTTAAGCTGCGTGATATTTGACATTGCTGTCTGTAAACATGTAAAGGATCAGCCAGATGCTTTTGAGGCTGGAGGGGTTTAGACCAGATGTTTAGCTCTATGAGCCATTTCCTACTGCAACAGGGACTGCAGAGGTTTACTTTTTTACACTTTCACCAATTACACAAACACAAACAAGAAGCTTTCTACTTTTTACACTTGCCATGAAAAAGAAAGTAAGGGTTAGGAAAATGCCCATGCCTAGCTATTGAAGAAACCCATGTTGAACTTTAAAATGCACTTTTACTGTCTTGAACATCTCAGGGCAGCTCTCTTCTGCAAATCCTATCTCTGTATATGGCTAATTCTCTCCCTGGTGTTCATTCCTACTTTACATATTTATATAGGAGATGGTCTGCGGATGTACAGAACTCAACTATGACTCAAAGCAAATACTGTATAAAGCCCTGTAGATTAAAGAACACTGATTTAATTTGAAAGCAGTTCAGGTCTTGCTGAGCAGTTGAAGAACTGAAAATCTGTCCAGAAGTGTGCAGATGGAGTTGACTGTCTCAAGACTGCACCCTAGATTACAGCTATCATTTGGACCATAAAGAATGACAGCCAGTAAACACATTGCTTACATCATTCAGCTGGGAAGAGATTTGACTCAATGTCCTATGAAGAAGAAGAAAAAGGTTGCATCTAATAGCCAGCAGAGAAGAAAAATTTTCAACAAAGAGATTTTAGCACAAATGTGCTCATTCAAACTTTTTCTGTGTAAAGTAGGGGTTTTATCCTTGCGGGAAAAAAAAAAAAAAAAGTGAAACTTTTACTACTTTTTTTAATTTTGGAGCAATTCCCTAACAGGTAAAAAGCTGAAAAATAGTCATAAATTGATGGACAAGATGCTTGTTTTTTGAAACTAATATCATCACTTCCAAGTAACACCAAAGGAGGGAGTGTTATTTTAAAAGTGAAAAGTAACACTTAACTGTGAAGATGCTGCTCTCAGCTGCCCTGTGTTACAGCTTTTATAATGATTTTTAAGTGGAAAAGATAGTGAAAAAATGACCTTTTGAAAATGAATGTATTAAAATAGTAGTGATTTGAGCAAAAAAAACCCCTTTTCCTACGAAAACTCACTTCAGCAGGTGATTACTACACCTCTGTCAAGAGCATGATGCTATTAAAATGATATTTTGGACTTGTCAGAAGGGGATGTAGTTCACTTTGCAGTATTGATATAATCACTGCTGATCATTTGCTCCTGAAAAATAGTGCACAAAAAGTAGAACTAAACTATCTGTTCTTTCATGGCTCAGCATTACAGAGGCATAAAGGCAAAATTGTCCAAAGATCCAATCCAAAACCCATTACATATCAATGAAAACTTTCACAGAGGGCTTCTAGTATGGGTTACCTCCCCACTGACTGTAAATGAAATTAATCTGTCAGGCAGCAATAATACAGTGATATAATTAACTTGCTTAGAATACAATCACTTTAACTTTCATTAAAAGTGATGAGTTTCTTTCAATTACCTTGCCAAGATACATTTTGTTGTTGTTGGCTTGTTTGCCGTTGAAAAAATAAATCCTTTTTTGGTTAATTTCCCCTTGGACTGGTGATTGTTGCTGTAACAGAGTCTGACTTCCAGGGTCATGCTTGCAAATGTGGTGACAAATAGAGACATCTGTAGAATGGTGAAATAACAGCCATTTTCTTAGTGGAGCCAGGAGCATGCACATTTCACCCAAAAGTTAATGAGAACTCAATGCAATATTGATTCTGCTTGAACAGCTACATGGATGGTAAACTAGGATTATAATAAGAGATTGCACAAGTTTTCCAGAGATGGACAGGTGAGGGAAAAATGCAGGACCATTGAAGAGACCATGACTTTGGGCCTCTGTTCTGAAAAACTCCCTGACAGACAGGCTGTTGTATGTACCTCAAGATTTCACTGGGCTTTGGAAACTCAGCAGTTCTCCTTGACTTCTCCATGCCATGGTTGTGCCTTCTCGTGGGGCAAGAACTAGCTATGAGCAGTGATTGCCTTCTCTGATGCAGTCCTTCCTTTCTTCCACTCTCAGGTCACTTCTGAATGTCTACTTGTGACTTCTTTCCAGTCTGAATCTCACATCTGACCGGGATGACAGGGAGATGGACACGTTTGTACTTCTCCTAAGTACGTGATTCTTCTCGCCTGTAACTTAATGGAAGTTACAGAGAAGAGCTGCAGTAAGCAACAGCAGGGGAAAAAAGAGCATTAAATAAAGATGAGACTGTACCAAGTGGAGCTATGAGGAACTTGGCAGGTTTGATTCCCGCAGGTTCACATGAGCATCTTCAGCTGCGATCCACTGAACAGCTGCCAGACAGTAGTTGCAGGGGCTGTTTCAGCCTGGGCTACAGAGGAGGAGAAGCCAACTGGAGTGTGAATTTTCTTTGCATTCACTCCACAACACATTTGTATACATATTAAGTCTTACATTTGTCTCCCCTTTCTTTTACTTTTCAGTCTCTTTCCTGAAAATATAAAAAGAAAGGCCACAGTTTTCAGCTGGAGACAATAGTCAGGGGTAGAATATAGCCAGGTTTTAGAGAGCCCTGAGATGGAGTGCTTTTGACTTAGTAAACTAATCACAGATGTTTCTTTATTATTTGAAAAATATAAGATATGTTTGAAAGTATGAAGGTTACAGAGCACAGTCACAGAAAAGTCACAGTACAGTGTCAGACAGTACTGCAATACTAACAGTTGGAAAAAGATTCAGATGCATCTTTTAGCATAAACATAGGGTTAAATAAATAATGGTCTTGTAATGGACAGAGTGAAGAGTCGGGGGAGGAATTTTGTTTGTGTTGACCTAGAAGAATTTAGAGAAATGGAGCAAAGGAAAGAAAAGTATATATGTAAATTTTTAATCTAGGTGAACCTATTATGTTTTA
Source organism: Athene noctua (assembly GCF_965140245.1). Taxonomy (NCBI): domain Eukaryota; kingdom Metazoa; phylum Chordata; class Aves; order Strigiformes; family Strigidae; genus Athene; species Athene noctua. Next base: position 56,594,259 of record NC_134041.1, read on the forward strand.
ACATTATTTAACAGTAATTTTAATATTAAAATCTAGCTAAATTTTTAATGGGGTAAAAATGCAATTTAGAAGGCAAAGAAACAAAACAGAAAAGTTCCAGTTTGAGAAAGCTGACATAAGATGTGATCACGTCCCTGCTGGTTGTTCCTTCCTGCCCCTTCACCCCCAGAATACTCCATATGCCACCAAACACCTTCAGTCACCCCGGAAATCCATTTTGAGCTGAAATTTCTATTAATCTGAGAGAGCTTGCTGAGGTCCCCCAAACCTGGTATTGAGCGTATGGCTTCTCTTTTGTTTTTCTACATGGCAAGCTCTCTGTATGGTGGGCAAGTCCTCCGGTGCATAGCCAGTCCCTTGCCATCCCTTTAGAGGGACGAGTTGGTCTCCTCTGCTAGGCCAGATGGTGCTTGTCTGGTACCTGCAGACTGCTAAGATGCCTAGCACAGCACTTCCAAAAGAAAAGGACCAGACATTGAGCACTGGTCCATTTTTGTAGGTGTGAAGGAGCAGAAAGAGCACCAGTGTCAGGAGAAAAGAGAAGGCAGTATCTTTCTCTAAAAAAGTCAGGAAATCTTTGCAGATTTCTCTCTTCAGTCTCAGTCTCATGTTTGCAGGAACCATCACTTACAGGTCCAATTTAAATAGCTTCTGGCTCTCTTTCATGTTCTTTATGGTCCTTGCTTGTGCTTGCTTTGAGTCCAACTCAGAAAGTCACCTATTCAGGTGTCCTGTTTTGCAGTGATGCCTTTTAAAACTGAAATAATAAGACCAGGTGCAGAAGTAAGCAGAAGCTGAGGTGAGTGGGCAGTAACATTTTGCTAACTGAGTAGATACTTGTAAGCAAGGTTAAAGTTACAGTTCACCCTTTAAACTGTGATTTAGGTCTCTTCTGCTTAGGATACCCTTAGGATGTCTTTCTTCATTCTGTGCAATCTTTAACGTATGCGATAGTTGGCAAGGAAATGCCTTGTTAAATCTGGCTTAGTATTCAGCAAATATCCAAAGGGCTGAATGATACTCTAATTAAAACCTATTTGCCTCAAACTTCCTCTATATGCATCAGCTTTCCTCTGTGACTGCACTGTATCCCTTGGCATTATCTCAGATGTTATCCCACCCATTCCTCCTGCTGCAGGTGGATTCATTACCAGCCCAGTAGGTCAGCGGGCATTTTGCAGGGAGTAGCAGGACTTTGGACTCTGAGCTCCGTTGACCCATGGGCTCAGTAAACACAGGGCTTTTCACTGCTGAGCTCAGAGTCACGAGTGCAAACATCACCCGGCTTGCAGTTTGGGGCAAGATAACTGGAGGGTGAGGGGTGAAATACGCTGTCATTATTCTGCTCCAGGGCAAAGCCAGTCCCCGTGGCTGAGCTGTGGACACAGATGCTCGGGGCTATGAAGCCACTCCTGTCATAGTGACACTTCATGTGAAGCATGCCTGTGAGAGGCGTTGCTTTTGTTCCTGGACATGGGTTTGGTGATTAGAGGTATAAGACAGCCGTGACTGGGCTCCTTAGACATGATAAATCCTACAAGGGGTTTAGTTGGTTTTGAGCATGGCTTGAATGCATATGGGATAACTGTCCTTTCTCAAATCCTTTTGCATCTGCTGTGATGTAATTTGCAACTTTATTACATTTTCAAAAAGCCCAAACAACTCTCTTTCTCCACTATTTTACATGGTTAAGAGAAAGGGAAGGCTGAGGCCATGACCTGCCATGAGGACAGAGGTATTGTGCTCCCTGCTCTCTGGCATGTCCTTTTATCCTTTTTTTTCCCTCTTGCTTACATGTGGAAGTGGAAGGGGCAGAGATCACCTTTCCACCAAGTGCCTGGCATGGGGTAGTACTGATGAATTTGATTTCTCAGCACTGCAGCCACCTGTGCTGTGGCAATATATAATTAAGGACAATAACAAAGGCAGGAGCAGTGTCTCGCTCTCAGCCCAGGATTAACATCAGAGAGGACTGTATCATCGCTGCTTTCAAGTCATCAGCCCCTGTCAGCTCTCACAAGCGTCTGAAGACTGTGTTGCCCTCCTCATGCTTTGAGGCCTTCAGAATTTGAAAAAGAAGCTCAGAAATTATGTCTTTTATTTGAAAACTTTCTCTTCCACCAATTCATTAAACATTATACTAAAAAAAACAGGCTGTCAGAAAAATAATCCGACTCACATGATATCTTTAGGCCAAGTGCTAAAATTAAGTCTTGACGTAAAAAATACTAAAGTGGGGGGCATATTGGTTTCCTTGTATAACAGATTTATCTAGATACATTAATTCACGCATTCCTGTGCAGTATGTCCTGGGAGACCACTTCCCCCCAGCTAAGTTACAGACTGAAATTTAACTAAAATGCTTGAGAAGAAACTGCTGGGAAGGCAATTTCCTACCAATGCCTCCAACTTGGCACCCCAGAACACATTGGCTTTCTACTATTGTTGTCTGCACACACAAATTTTCCATTTTCTAAGACTGACAGATTAACAGAAAAAGCCTGCAGCTTTTGCTAAAAAACAGTGAATAAGGTTTGGAGGTAGTTTCCTCCTGGGAAGAATCCACACAAAGCATTATTTAATATTTTGTAGATTAATCTACATTTGCATATGGGCGGTGGGGCAGGTTTAGCTCCAGGTGCTCAGTGGCTCTTCTGTGGCTGCGCTTGGCAGCCAGCCCAATCTCTTAAGAGCCCTCCGTTTGCCAGAGCTGCTGTGGGGCGGGAATTTAATTTTTTTTCTGGTCAGCTTTATTTTCTATGCAATTATTTTCTACTTCAGTCTCAGAGAGCTCTTTGCTTAAATTACAATGGAAGATACGTTTAAATCTCTTCCGTGCGTCCCTTTTTAGCCCTGTCCTGCTGTGATTTACTGGACGCTGTTAAACACAAATCTCTGTCTGGGAAACCCAAGGCTGAGTGCTTGAGCAGAGGACAATGGTGGTTGAGATTTTATCGGAAGGGAGCCTGTCTTGTTACAATACAGCTCATACTTTAAGAGTGCTTGCCACCTTCTGGTTTGAGAAAGGATTACAATTGTTTAACTCGGGCATATTGAGGAAATCGACTGTAAAAATGCTGATCTTGGTCCTAATCCCCTTGAAACGGATGAGAGATTTTCAGGATGTCATAATGTCGATTTGAGAGTTTTGAAGTGAAAGGATGGATCTTTTCTTTTAGTCATAAGGACACAGTGACATCTGGCAAGCCACAAACAAAAGCGATCTTTTAAATGAAATATTTGGTTTGATACTATTGGCATCGCTGGTGAATGCCCTTTAACCATTTTCTAGTGTTCAGGAAAATATTGAGAGCAAGTATAATGAAAAAATAATCTGATAAGTGAAATACATACAAACACTTCAAAAGGAAAAAAACTTTTGAGATTGGGAACTTTTTTTCTCACAAAGCTGTTTGCAGATTTTGACCAGTCTGAGACACTTCCATTCAATCTTGTCAGCTGTCAGCAGTCTGCTCAGTTTCAGCAATGCCACTTAAGAGTGTTATATGTGTTATTTGTATGAGAGGATGATGTACATTATCCCTAAAAAAGCCACTTCACAATTATGGGCACTGAAATAATATGAATAGCATCACTTCCAAAACTCAGAGCAGACTTCAGTCAGCCATCTGTGATTTAGCCAGATTAAAGAGTTCCACATAACACATATATTTCATGAAGGTCGGTACATGCTTATGCTAATGGATGTCACATTTGCCTGGCTTCACATAATTCATACTTAATTTCAAATGTCACAGTACTGTCCAAAAAAAAAAAAAATTATGTTTAATTCTACAGAGATCCTAATTGAAAGCACCAGAGTATCTGAAAGCATTCCAGCAGTGCATGAAGCAATGCGACTAACATATGCCATTTGTTTGTTCAATTTTTTCCTTCCCAGCAAGGGACAAACAGGCAGTGAAGCAGTTCTTTTATGTTTTATATGACACATACACACAGAGAATTCTGTTTATATTGGAAAAGGCAGGTCAAAACCAGTGTTTCCCACACAGAGAGAATGGCAGTGAAGTTTCAATACTCCACAGTTCTTGGCAGTTCACATAAGGTTTTTGGCCAAAAAATGGTTGGTTGTTTTCTTGTATCTAACTTGGCCTTGCATGTCTTCACACTACAACATAGTCCTTGTTTTCCTTTGTTAATTAGAGCAGACTTTGCTGTACCCCACCACCAAGCACTGCTCGAATGGTGACTGCAGCCACGGTGAGGTGAGCAGCAGCTATTTGTTGGATATGATCCACTAAGAAGACATGGAAAGAGAAGCTGAAAGTTGGAGGAAAGATGGCAGGTGTGGAACAATTCAGTGATGTGCTGCAGAACTCCTTGATGAGGATGCCACTCTGTGGATGCTAAAATCTACAGACAATACATGAAAGGACTGGAAAAATAAAGAAAAAGAAGTTATGGCCTTTGGGCTGCCCCAGCACTGCTTTTAGGCAGAAGAGAAGAGCTGGTGGTAAAAGCTCTGCAAATTCTTTCTGTCCATCAGAAGAAGGCAAAACAGGGTCAGTGCCAGTGGGAACAAAGGAAGAAAAAGGAGCAAAAGGTCTCTGAGGCACAAAGAACTATTTCTGCACCTTTTGCATTTTGCAGCTGAAGTTCACTTGCTCCCAGGCCTTTCCTTGGGGTAATACTCAGAGTTACAATAACATCTTGAGGTTGAGCAGCCCAGATGACAAAGCACAATTAGCTGAAGCAGCAGCTGTCTGCTGACCCAGACAACTGAGTGATGGCCTTTCTCAGCTTTGCCCTAATCCCTCTCAAATCACTACCAGGCCCATTTTGGAGCCGTGAGGTTTTGGCAGGGCTTCCCTACCTGACCAGGAGATGCATCAGGTTTATGAAAAGTGAGAGCATCCCCCTTTCTCCCTACCTGGATGAAAAATCACAGCTGCTCATTCCCAGAGTCTCTTGACAGAGCCCTGAAATACATGGGGCCCACAGGCAGTGTAGGTCCAAAGCTAGAAAATTTCTCCTGTGCAGTGTTGATAACCAGGAGAGCTCTGCAGCAGTATGTGTGCAACGGGTCTCTCCCTCTCACGTTCAATGCATAAATCAGCTTGCAGTGTCTTTGCAGTGGTTGAGCCTATTGTCTTCTGTTCAGCCATGTAAGAATTACTGATAGGAAACTGTGGCAAACATGTTAATTTAAGAAGCTTGTTTGTTGTGTCTCAAGCTCCATTCATTTACCAAACCAAAACAGGGTATATTTTTCACTGAATATTTGAGTTGTATGTCAATAACAAATCTGGCCAAGTTATAGAACAGTTATGTCTGAGCCTTCACGGACTGTGCAGTTTGTTAATTCAGGATTTAATTTTGCTACCCAAAGGAGATCAGATATGATTGCAACAATGAAAGCTCTCTGCAGTTCTGCAAGGTCTCAGGTATCATCTGTCACACCAGAGTCTATCCACAGAAGATTAAGAAACAAATTCATTTGTCTGAAGTAATATTTGTACCATCTAGAACAACAACAACCCTCTTTGGAGGCTGAATAACCTCTAATAATGACTAAGGTATCTACATTTTACAGCTTTTTTTTTTTTTTTTTTTTTTTTCATTCTTAGGAACAGTTTGCTGATTTCTCAGATTTCTTCATGTGAATGATTTCTGCTCAGTAGATCACTTTATAATAATTTTTAGAGTATTGTGGAAACAAAATTCCATTGCTCTGGCTGGTTGTAAGTGATACAGTATGTATCTGTTCATTATTTGGTTGAACATAATCCAGATTTTGAGGACAATATATTTTAAATTCCCTCTTGACAATTTTTTTTTTAATGCTTTCTTAAATAAACTAGTTTCCATGGATGTTTCTTCCAATACATGTATTCATTCAGAACTTTGGGCTTTATCCAAACTGGTCATTTAATTGTCAGTCAAAATGGACAGATGCAGGAGGTCAGCATTTTCTGGGGTCAGGCCATAAAAAAGAAACTTTAGCTCCCAGCTCTTCTCATGCTGTTGTGAGTGCTTTTCATTTTGAGCATGGCTGATTCCACAGCTTTGAAATGACATTTTCAGAAGACGAATCCTAAAACTGCTATAGAATCTGTTGCATTTCTCAGCACATGTGAAGTAACATGAGAGGAGGTACTACAGCATGATGAAATACCATTCCCATTAAAGGAAGGAATGTGGCTGAATTTATCTTGCCATGCCATTTACAGCTGAAATTAAAAATCCCCACAGGTATGTATGCCATTGGATGGTGCCAAATACATGCAACCTTTGCTTGAGATACCTGCTATCAGAAGACTTCTGCCTGCTGTAACATATCACAGAGGTAAAAGGATGATTAAGTGTAAGTGAGTGTAGCCATAAGCCAAAAGTTTCCAGATGAAATAAAGCGCTCTCTCATAACAGAGCAATTACAATGTAGCTGTCTGTATTGCATTAAACATTGCTACTAAAAGGCTGTGCTGCTTTCAAGTACATGAGTGAGAGCAGCTGAATTTTTATGGGTAAAGAATAGTTTCTGCTGAACACATCCTAAAAACTCTGGAACTTCACAGGAAGCCAGAGAACATCCACGCAGGCCCCCAGAATAGGTGTTTTGGATGTGAATACGTAGCTCACATAGAAACGATGCATGCATGTCTTCCTTTATACATACATAAGCACATACAGAGAGAAAAAAATACTCAGACTTTTTTGGCTTTATCTCTAACGTAAGTCACTATTTCCTTGGGATGGTTGAAAAATTCTATTCATAGTTCCTCTATTTTGGACATAGGATGCATTTTCATGACAAAGGTTTGACTTTATTTTTTCCATAAAACAAACCCAGAACTGATAAACAGCTTGGTTTGGTGTTTTGGTTTTTCTGGGTTTTTTTGTTTTGTTTTGTTTTATTTTTTTAGTTTTCAGAAGGGACCAGAAGATATTCACTTTTCCCTCATTTGAATTCAAACTATATCTTGGCTTTCCAAAATTTTGAAATCTTTTTGATGATGGCTAAAAAAATTAACATTTTTCAGCCTTCTCTACTAGTTGACTCAACTTGTTAAAGTGCTTTGCATAACTCTTAGCAATTTACAGGAAGATAAAATTCTTCATCAGACGACATCTAGATACCGATGTCATGCCTCCTGCACTGCCTCCACCATGGAGTGATGTGCTCCAAGCTTCACCGTGCCCTGCTGCTTCTCACCTGAGTGGGTCAGATTGTGAAGCAGGAGTGAATCCATGCTGGGAACTGATGCTCAGAAGAATTCTATGAGATCCACATTTTTATAGACATAAGGGTGTACTAGCCAAGTCTTCCCACTCAGAGGTATGCCAGAGGTTTTAGCATTGCCCAGTAAATTAGTATTAGGCTCTTAATTTGATTTGGAGTCCTCAAGAAGTAGAGAGGTCACCACATCTCTAGACAGCTAAGTAGGTGATTAATTATCACCACCACTTAAGCAAGCATTGTCATTTATTTCTCACTAAACTATGTCTGATTTGATAACTTTTGCAGATTAAGGAGACTTCCACTGCACACTGTTTTCTGCACTCTAACAGTAGAAAATACTGCTCTGAGGTAGTCTGTCTAGGCAGGACTTCCTAGTTGCTTCTGAGACTTGAGGTTTTATCTCTGTAAAATGTTTTGCTATGTGATCTGGATCTACAGGTCAAGATAGGTTTCATTTGGTGTTTTTTTGCACAGCATACATCTTTCTGTGTAAAATGTATTGCAGGATTAAACTCAGCACACTGTAAAAAGTGAGTTTACAAATTGTAAAGTCATTCCCTGTTTTTTGCTCTTTTTTTCTTCTGTTTATACAAGCCAAGAATCATAGCAAAGGAGAACTGGAATTTAAGAAGTGAAATAGCTTGTTTTCTCCACATCACCTTCAGCTGAAACCTACATAATTCAAAAGGCATTTGTGAAACCCATTCTTAAAGACACTTCCCATGATAGCTTCACGTTGTTAATCAGTTTTGCTCATTTGTTTCTTGAATATGACTCCTAAATCCTTTTTTGGGATCTTGTTTTCCATGATATAATAACACACGATTTTGCAGCAGACTATCCTGAAGTTATTTGAATAGGCCAGGTGATAACCAAATGATGCTAATAGACCCTCTGTATCATTGTCTTGTTCTTATATTTACTTAACAGGCTACCAGGCTTTATCCATACTTAAAAAAATTACTTTGTATTTCTGTGATACTCCTTGATGAAACACCTACAACAGCATAACCCTGAGACAATATCATGCCAGACAATCTGCCCAAGAACTACACATTTTTGATAATGATTTCCGATTGATAGATCCCTTTTGGGATTTGTCAATCACTTCTTTGTCCATATATTGTATTCTTCATTGGTTCTGATGTTTCATCAAACTTTGAGGCATTTCTATTTCAAATAGTTAAAAAAATGTAGCATCACAGATTAATAGTACGGCTGAGGGAAATAAAGGGATGATCAATTCTTTCCCATACCCCCAGACAGGATCAGCTGTACCAATATTTCATTCTAAGAATATTACAGTTTCAGAGATAACTTTATCATCCAGTCTTGCATCCTTGTCAAAGAACAAATTAGGTTTTGTGTGACAAGATCTCTTTTCCACAGAGCAATGTTGATTAGCATTATAGACCTTTTCCTTCCTTCCTTACCTATTAAATTTTTAAAAATGTTTTTTAATTTCAAGTGTTCACATTTGATCGTGTCTTCAAATGTAGAAATGAAGAATCTTCATTCTGCACTGCAAGAAATTCAATCTATTTCAAACTAGTTATTGTCAGGCTTTTAATCTCTATCCAAAATTACAGCCTGATTCAAAGATCATTAAAGCTAGCAGGAATATTTGAAATTATTTAATAAACCAGATCTTTTCTACTCTTTAAAAGGTTAAAATATTTTTCAGCTTCTTAGTTTAAAAAGAAGTTCCAAATGGGTAGATTTCATTCTACTGAGACAAAATAAGACCTGGAAAAGCAGGGAACAGTTGTCTGTTTCATATTCACATGCCAACAAGTTGGTGGAGAATTAGACTCCCTCTTATAGTAACAGCCTACAAAACATCCTTGGCTGCTGGAGAGTGAGACATGAGCAGAAAGCAAAGTTTGTTGGTAAGAAGACCAAAGCCTCAGACAGATGAAGAGCATGTAAGAGACAACTGTATGCCTCCAATCTTGTTTTTATTATGCAGGTTTCTTTTCCTAGAGATACATATCCAAAGGACACTGGATTGCTCTGAACTTTTCATGCATTAGCTCAGCATAAAGCTCTGAAAACAAATTTGTGTGAGAGGCTAAATACTCCTCCTCAATGTTATTTCTTTTTAGTCCTCACTATTCATTACACACACTGTTTTGTAAACTAAAGGACCTTTACTAATATTTTTGTTCATTTGTTTGCTGTCAAAATTCAGCTGCTTGATCAGATCTGATTTTCCCAGACTGTTTAAAAGCAAATTATTCTCCAAGATCCTAAAGTGACAAACACCTTAAGTATTGTTGCCCATTTTCATCTTTCATATGGGGATTTGAAGATTAATGTGTTACATGCCATAGAAGAACAAGTAAAATAAGCTTTTTCCAAGGGAAAAACATGAGTTTGAGAGAAGGCAATTTCTTCGTAGCACCTTTTGTATTCTTTTTGATTTTTGTTTTATGTTTTCCTTTGCTATTTGAAAATGAAAGTGTCTAACCTTGGTTTGATACAACCAGGTGATAGAAGTCAACATATTTAGAGGGGGAGAAAAGGCAATTGTAACAAATGCTACAAGTTTGTTACTGAAAACTTAGCTTCTTAAAACTTTCAGCTATGAAGCAATTTATGCAATCTTTCTGTCTGAGCTTCTTCAGCTGGCTGGAAGGCATAGTTTGGTAATTGCATGTAGTCTTTTCTACATGGGATATTGATGTCTGCTTAGCTAGGGTTCTCATGGAAGTATATCTTCCACTTTGACACTCACTTTGTGTCACAGGATGAGGAGCTTGAAGCTTTCCCAAGGGAGGTGGGTATGCCATTCCCGTTAACAAGAATTAACGGACAAGGGGCTTGCAGTTGCACGTGCAGATATTCATGGTAAATGCCCTTGCTTAGCTGCTAAGTGAAAGAGAAAAAAATATTATCTGGTACCCTTGGCAAGTCATGCTGAAATAGATAACACTGTTTAAATATTTGTTAATAGTCAATAATAAAATACAATCACAGGACCTGGAGAGCAATTCCAGCAGTGAGCATGCTGCAACACCACCAGCTCAAGGCTTCTCAGGCTCCGGAGGTGAAATTTGCTACCCTGAAGATGATGATCCAAATCCTGGCCAGAACAAAGCTGCCATGTACAGGAATGGGAACAGATGGGGGGAGTTCGATCTGGCCACAAGTAGAGTTGGATTTGATGTTCCTGCTGTCAGCCAGAGAACAAGCAGCAGTTGCCGTCAACCTGTGCACGCAAATCCCTCCCTCAGCTGCAGATAGCCCTGCCGTTCCTCACACTGCAAACAAAAAGCAGAGGATGGGACCATGGTTACAAGACTGTCCTGATAAACTACTGACCTGGATATATGCATATTTCAGTTGTGCTTATGGTTAGTTCTCAGTCCCTGAGCTTTTTTGCATAGGCTAAGGTACAAGCATAAAAAGGAAGATATATCTGCAAAACAAGATAGGAGTTATGGATAGCTCTCTCAGGAAGACAAAAAATATTCTTGTTATAGGGGCATATTTCAATCAAAACTAGTTAAAATTGTTTAAAATTTATCAGCAACATGTAAAATTAAAATTCGAGCTAGCGAGTGGTTCATCCTGTTCCTTGTGTTTTACTCTGAATTTTCTGTTTGATAAAATTCCAAAAATGATAAAATTTTCTCTTTTGCTTTTCTAATTTTGAGTTGAACTAAAGAAACTGAGTTTTTCCTCAGGCATGTGACCATACAAACTACTCTGTTGTTTTCTTAAACAGCTTGTAATGCCCCTCTCATTCAAAACATGCTCATTTACTGCTATGAATGTTATAATGAATACAATTCTATACTGCATGTCATTTAAACAAGAGAAAAAGTATGTGAATTACAGAAAGTTAAGTGCATGAAAATCCTGTAGCAGATGCATGTGGCATAATTTTGCTGAAGAAGTATCACAGAATAACTTGAAAATACCAGAGAGAAAAAGACTTTCACTCTCAAGTTCCTAAAATAACAAAACTGACTTCGAATCAAAGAAGAAGAAAGCTGCTCTGGGTGAATTACAGGTTTACCCCCTGGCTATATTGATCTTCGTTGAAGAATCTTCTCTTTCATCTCTTTAGCTGTAAGATCAGGGTTATCTAAGGATTTGCATCTTTGGTGGCATGAGTAGCTTTTTTAAGGGAGTGTTGTAAGTACCCATAGAAAGACTGGATAAAGACTGTTTCTTTTATCCCTGCGAAGGCCTGTCTGACTCTTTGAACAACTGTCTAGTCAATATATAATATAGGTAAATTATCTTGTAAAATCTTCAGCAAATAACCTTGCAATAATTCAAATACTAATGAAGAAAAAGAGGATAGATAGGCAGATCTCAATGGATAAAAGCTATCACTGAAGAGTAAGAAAAACAAGTCTATAATAACTAAATATTTCATCCACCTTGAGTTAATTGTTTTGGAATAATGTGTCACTCGGAAACAGATGTTAGAGAGAATCTAAACTGCTGGTGAATATCAACGGAGAATAAATAAATCACTTATTTTTCTTGGACTCACTTTTGCAGGACTTACACCCTACATTTCCTAATTTTCATTAGTTATTTGCTATTGCTGATTTTGTGCTGCCTCATGAACATACAACTTCCTTTCTGACCTTGTGGTTGACTTTAAAAAATAACTTTATGTATGATTTGTTTAATATTCAACCCCTTCTTAGTTATTAAATTAGTTAAATACTAACATTTGAGAAAGATTACAGTGCTCCTTCCCAGAGTGATGTTTCACTACTCCCACCTCATTCCAGCCCTCACTGACTCCAGGTCAAAGTCAGGACATATGCCTTGCTTTCCTTTGGGCATCTCTGACCACCTGTATGTCTTACAGCTCCTATTTTAGAAATACCTTGCTTGGCCAAATGTAGTCACGTCTGTGCAATTCAATTTGAGATAGCCCTCACAGTGACTGGTGGGACGGCAGCAGAACTGGACAGACCATTTGGAAACCAGCCAGATGGCAACCTGATTGTTATTCCTGCTGTTGAAAACAACACAAAGTACCCATGGGTGACTGATGTAATCAAACTGAGATAATATTTTCTTCCTCTTCTTGTTTGTTAGTAATACAAAGTATAGTCCCTGAAGGGGGCTAACTTATTATTACAGTCAATTGAATGTACTATGTAGTTATGTCTCAAAATACCCATGTGAGAATATATTCCAAGTCTTTTTAGGAGTCAGTGAGTAAACCCTGGCATTGTTGACAAGCCCACAGAGGGCTATTAAATGCAGAAATACACCTCTGGCACAGGAAGTCTCTCAACCACAATTTCCTGGAGGCTGTGAGTATTTTGGGGAAAGTATCATCATACAGTCATCTTGCTTTATATTCTCCAAGTGGTGTCTGCTATTGGCCACTGCTGGAATGGAGGGACTGGAGTAGGTAGATGCATTGTGGAAACCAGAACTGCTGTTCTTAGTCAAGCTGATGGGAGTTTTACTGAGAACCTCGCAGGGGAAACGCCTCTCTCACAACTTTCACAATGGCAAAATTTAATTACTTAAGTAAAAATTCTCCTAAATAAATATGTCAAGTATCAGTGTTAGCGCTTAGATTTATGCTGTTAAGGCTGGGCTACTTCCAGTACCCAGCTCATTCACACACAGCTAGTTTGGTTATCTTCATACTAAACTGAGGTCTTCTATGTAAACCAGTCCTGTTACTTGAAGGTTTCCCTGAATTGCTCAGTTATGGGAAACATGATTCCACAATTGCTGATCTTGTTGGATCTGCAGGGAGCACTGCTAGTGCCTAAGCTGTCTCTGTGGTTTAGAGATAGAGTAGGTGCAGCTCTCCTCTGTAGTCACTGCTGTGGTAAGTGCTCACCTATGTTAAGGTCTGTGCTAGGAAAGGAAGCAGAACCTGCCAGTTTGGGAGGGGAAAGGAGAGTAACATGGCTTTTTGTCTCTGATACAGCACTCCCAGATATAGTTACAAAGAGTTTTCCAAGAGACATGGGATAATAGGGAAGATCTGTGGGGCAGGAAGACATCTGTCAGGAAACTCTGAAACAATTTGTCTGTGGTCAAGAGATTTACAACCTTCTTCTGTATGGATAATCACAGACATTTTCAGAGCCTGGATTTTGAAATTACTTGTATTTATTTTACCCACATGAAGTGAGTATGCCAGAAGAAAGGTGGGTATTGAACCACAGAATTATGAGAAAAGGATAGAAATATATATATCTTTATTTTAATGACTACTTGGAAAGAGACCCCTCTTCCAGCTACATGGAGGTCACAGTTCTTGATCAGATTTTAAACCTACAAAGTCCACTGTCAGCTAAAATGTCTGGGATGAAATGGAGTTGTTCCTACTTCAATGCTCATGACACTAATAGTGACTAAAAATTGAGGCAGTTAAGAATGCTCGAGCAGTCAAGTAATCTTCCTGGAAGAAAACCCAAATATCAAAGAGCAGACAACAGAGTCTGCCCATAAAATTGCTGTACTGTTCGTGTTTTGCATTTTTTCCATTTACCCATTGTTCTGTCTGTCAGATGCCACATAAATCCCTCCAGTGAATTTTCTACCATCCATAAAACAAACCCCAGGTTTTGGAGGGCATGATCGTTTGAAGAGGTGCTTGACATGCATCACTGGTTTCCATTCCCAAATGTAAATAAAATGTGGTTACTCCTGGTGTATGGTTTCCATTAAGATTCCTCTTCTGACTGTAAGAGCAAAATTGGGAAAACAAACTTACTGTTTCCAAAGCAGCTCACTGCATCTTGCTTCAGTGCATGAGGCACTCAAGCGGATGAAAACAAAGATCAACTGCTTTAGGTTCAACATGACCTCGTCCTCCTATGTTGCAGGTTTTTTTCCAACAGGGTCTAATGGAGCCAAAGATATTGTTTGTGTCATTCCAAAGCAGATGTGCATCTGTTACTTGGGCAGAGGTCTGGTTTCTATTTGAAATTTATGGAAATTTACTATTGACTTGAGAGGGGACATGGCTGGGCCTGAAGTTAGTGTGACAGATGTAATAAACAACCTGCACTCCTATCTAAGCCATTCCTTGAAATACACATAACAGCAGTGAAGTTCAGGAGTAGAATCAGTAACATTTTTCTGAGGCAGACTGTCAGGTGATATAAATGTGGCCCCAAAGCTTGTTTTGAAATCTGGTGATGTGAATAGGCAACAGCACTCCTGACAGCTTGGACATCACCTTTGTAACAAAACCATACTCTTAACTGTAAGTGTTCAGTGAGAAGAGACTCAAATGTTCATATAAAAACTGATGTGAGATGCCAAAGTATTTGGTTATCTATTTCTAAAGAGTTCATATGGATCTGCATTGGCCCTGGTCAATTCAGTACACCATTTCGTCCCACACCTTACACCTAAACCCCATGCCTCTGCCTTCGTCATGACTCACACACCATCTGGATTTTTATTTCAGTGTCCCTGAGGTGGTGCCATTGCCATAACCCTTCCTCCATCTCAGGTCCCTGGACATGACCCAGTTTCCACTGACTTCAGTGAGATCCCTGCCTTTTGCTTTTTTCCCTGTTCACCATCTATTTCTATTTCCCAGTGATTTCCTATTATGGTCCAGGTTTGACTGTATATTAGCACTAAAATTTAATGCTATTAGCCTACTGGCAACCCAAGTTGTGTTTCTTTACTGCCCCACTTGTCAAATCCAGAGTTGCTTTTAGGTTGCTATGTCAACCAAGACAGGATACTTTGCTATTGCACAGCATACAATAACGAGGAAGCAGTTCTAAGACCCACAGCAGCATCCTGACCAGCCCACATTGTATACCGTATATTTGGGCAACAGTAATTTCCACAGAAAAAACAAACAAAAAAAGTTATCAGAGTCACTTAGTCTCAGCTTTGCATGTCCCTCCTGACTCATTCATTTACTGTTGTAAGGGGAGACAGGCAGAAAAAACAAAAAACCCAATCTGAATCGCAGGTCCTGCACCTCAATAACTTATTCTGTCCTGCTTGATCCCCTACTATTCCTCAGGAAGGGGAGAGTAGAGATAAACGATGCCTCCTGGGAATCATTAACAAGAAGTGATGGAGAATATAGGTTTCTGAGAGCTGTGAGGGTGTGTCATGATGGAGATTTTTCCTGTGTCAGAGAGACAAGGCCATCCTGGGATTGTCCCTGTCTACAAAGAATACTTGCTCACATCAAAGTATATCTTCACTTTACCCACCTGTAAAATGTGTCTACTGACACTGTCTTCCTTCATTAAGCTCTTTGAGATTTATGGGAATGAAATACAATTTGGTGTGTGTCTTGCCCACGCTTTCCTTCTCTCTATACAACTGTTTGCCCTTCGTGTGCTCCCTGGTGTGAATTCCTCTCTTACAATCATAACACTGAATTAGGTCAGAAACCTTCAAACCCTTTGTTTGGATTTGAGCTGTGCTACTTAATGTTGAAATGGAGCTGAGCATGGATCAAGAGAAATTACTCTCTTCTTGAAAAACATGGATTTTTATGTGTGGTGTTTCTGAGCACAACTGCCATGAATTTTACACAGTTAATTTTACAACAATGCTGCAAAATAATCACAGGAACTGGCATGACATTTCAGGAAGCTTTCATATTTAATGGCACACTGTACACAGAATAAATAACCAGGCACCATTCCAGTCCCTTTTACATCCCACTAAGGTTACAAGGTTGGCTCATGTGACAGCTTGCTTTAGGTTGAATCGTCTGCAGAGCCTGAACTCACAACCTCTGCAACTGTAGTTATAATTTTCTATGATGAAAAACCACTAGGTTCATTGCCTCAGAAGCAGTAAGAGTCTTATGAACCTCCTCTTCACTTCAGGAGGGAGAATCTTCAGGGTGAGTATCATGACAAATGTAACCCACAGTAGAAAAATTCTTCAATCAGTTTTGTCTGATGTGTAGGCCTCACCTGTCCATTTCCCTTTAAAGCCATCATCAAAAAATCAGAGATCCTCTTCAACAAGTGTTGCTTAACACAACACGTGATTTCTTGAAAATTAATTCAGCTGAGTCAACAGCTCATGCAAACCTCTGTGATTTATCTCTTTAAAACAAGACAAAACAGTGCTTTTCATTTCAGAGACAGTGAGAGACAGAACAGGGACTAAGGGATCCTGCGATAAGGGCATTGTGTCAGCTGAATATTAAAACAGTCGTATAAAACCTGGGTGTTATACTAACAGCTAAGCAGAGGTAGGATAAGCTCTGCAGGAATGGAAAAAAAACCCCTTACAGTTATTTACAAATATATTCCTTGCAAAGGTCACCAAATATTCCAGATAAAAATGCTCATCCTGAGTAAGTAAAGGGTGGGGAGGAATTTAAGGCAAAATTTGGCTGAATTTTTTTTCAGCGAAAATCTTTTTTCGAGGCTTTCTCTTTGTGCAGCAGGAGCCACTAGGATCCGAGAGGTCTCAGCTCCCAATGGCCATGTTCAGTACTCTTCCACAATGGGGTCCTGGTTGGTGGGGCTTTGCCAAGTTGCACCTTTCAGTGATACTTGCATGTTTAGGCATCAGAGATGGTGGTTAGGAACCTACTGTTATTTCTAACTTGATTCAGCCTGAACATAATCATTCTGGCATGGAATGAGAGAGGGCTGCTTACTGTTTACTTGAAGAGGATCTCTTGAACCCTCTTTTACAGGGACACAGATATTCCCCTGCACTGAAATCTCAAATGATTATAAGATTTTATGAGATGGGAGATGGGAGACTGAAGTCACTCTCCAGAAACTATTCTCCAGTGTGGGGAGTGATTCTGAAAAGCAACTCTCATAGAAAGAACCAAAGTCCTTTGTAGTCTTTGCATGGTAATGCAACCAGCAAGCAGTGTTAAAACAACATTACAGTAAACTTAATGACTTTGATTTCCTCATCTCTATAGTGGCTAATGAAACATTATGAATGCAAAGCAAACAGTGTGTTCAGGCTAGTTCAGGATCCACACGGCCCCTGAATGTGCTGCACAAATTATTCACATTGTTTTATTTCACCAGTGTCAAACCTCTCTCATCACAGAATAAAACTCGTTTTCTGGCTCTTGCAGACTCCTTTAAAGCTGTTTCTGTTGCACTGAGGAAAGTTTTGTTTTTAATGTGTCAAAAACATATGAGCCAGGTCACCTAGTAAATGAGAAGTGATAAAATATTACTATGCTCAAGAAAGAAGGAAGAGAAGGCAAGAGCTGGTAAGCTTTCTCACCAGGGTGGGTGAAGGTCTTTCTCATTTTTTATTTTTTAGCAAAAGGTCTCAAGACTGTTGCACTTCTCTGTACCACTGTCCTACTCACAGCTCCTTCTTCCCTTTTAACTTATAAATGAGCATCCTCTCATCCTCTCACAAACTCCACATGGATCCTGGTACTCTCTATGGACATTTCTGCACAGGCTAGAGGATAGCAGCGTGGGGATGCATTGTGTTGGTCCAAAGGAGAGGCACTACAGGTAGAAGAACAGAGACCAGCTAGCTGGATACACTGTGCTGAGCTGCTGTTGAGGCAGACACTGCCTGCCTAGCACAAACCAAATTTCCTCAAAACAAAGGTATGCTTCTTTCTGGCGTTAGCATTCATACCAACCCTGCTTTGAATTAACATAAACTACCTCCCCCACTCCTTTCCTCCATTCTCAGTTGCTGAAATTACTGTGATAATTACTGTTTAACCTTTGTGACCCATTTGTTAATTTTTGCAGCCAGAATATAAGGGAGACTCAATTCTTACTTCAAACCCAACTTAATCTGTTTTTCGGCACTGACCTGCTGTTTGTGATCGGGAGGTAAATATTTGCAGTGATTTAGTAGGCACATAGAAAGCAGACTGATAGAGTCAATCAGCATGCCAAATACTTTGCTGTTTGCTCTCATGAAAGGCTGGTGAACCCACTTTTATGTTTGCTTTCTTTTTTTTCTAATTTCCTCCTCTCTGCTTGCCTTGCCTACAAGAGAACCAATCAATTTGTCAGCATCTCATTGTAAGCATCATTATTCCAAAGAAGATAGTGTCTCTAATCACTTATTTTTTTTAAATTTCCAGGGTTTTCAGAGTCACACAGAGGGTCTCAGCCTGACCACATACATAGTGTGTCACAGCATCAATACCCATCAGAAAAAAGCTATAGATAGGAAGCAAGCCAACATGTTAATTGCCTGAAAAGTCCTTGGGCATTTTTAGTCAAGGAAAAAATAAGTAGTATGTGTTACAGGATTGGGGGGGCGGGTAGTGGTGGGGGTCCTACCCTCCTCACCCCCAACAAGTCAGAAGGGTCCAATTGGCTGTGCATTGAGAGAGCCTGAAAAAGCCTATGCCTCTCCATGGAGTCCTGGAGCTCAAAGACACAGTGAAACTGGTTGTAGGAATGGGAGGTAAAGCTTGAGTAACAGGAAATTAACAAAGATTTTATGCTCTTGCCCTGTCTGGAGAAGTAACTGAGTATCTCTCACCATGAAGTAAGCTTTTTTGAAAATTCCAGTCTTCTGGTCCCTTATTTCTTCATACTTTGCCATCTTAAGATGTTGCTGTTTGCTAGTTCCTATGCTGGCCCTGTATCAATCAGTGATTGCAAGTGAGCCATGATAACACATCCTTGTGCTCTCTTTCCTTCTCCCAAGGTCCCAGTTCAGTCCCACATCCCACCATACCTTAAAAGCCATGAAATCTTCAAGAAAACTCTCTTCCTGAGGGGGATAAACAGTAGTCAGGCCTATAATGTTCTCATGAGCCAGACCACAGTTAGGACAGTGTGGCAGTGATATCTAATTACAATCTAGGGAAAATGCTTCTCTGAAACTGTTGGGGTTTTGTGGGTGTTTTCTGTTTGTTGTTTGGGGGTTTTTTATGTCCCCTGTATCTGGAAAATGCTTCCACAGATTTGCGTGTCAGCTCCTCATGAGTGTACTGGGTTTACCAAACTCTGCCTGACCAGGAACAATGTGCATCAAGGAGCACTTCCAACCTGTTGGATATGTTTTTTCCCAGCAATCTCTGAATTTCCGATCAAAGCAAAGTGCAGGTGTTCACAGCTTCCTCAGGTATGAAATGCTGCTGCCCATGACTTCTTTCCAGAGGTCTTAAGGTGGATCCTCGAGTCTTTCCACAGAGTGCAACAGCAGCGCTATGTAGTCAGAGACAAGCTGTGCTGTTTGTAAACAGGAACCTGTTCTAACAAAAGACTCAGCAGTTGCGGACGCACTGTCCAAATGCATATTTTGATTATGAAGAATTTATTTTTTTGTTGTTGCCTTGAGAGGAAGATTCAAACCCAGAGCCAAGTCATGAAGGGTAAGGCAAGATATAGTTTTGATTGTAGCTTTCTGCTGCATCTCTGGTTCTGGGGATGTTTCAGTGCCATCCAAAACATAAAGACTGAGCAAATGGACTTGGAAGAAGGGAAAAATAACCTGCCCTGCTGATCCTCCTCTCCTCTAGGCCTATACACTTGCTGCATTATTCCTTATTATTGTATCAAGCTTCAAAATAGAGCCAGAGAGCCCAGTAAGCAGCATGCAATTATCTACTCCAGGTGTTCCCTTTCCTGCCCTTTCTCAGCTATTATTCTTCCTCTGTGTAGGCAGCAGAAAGAGTGACATGTTTATTAGCTCACATTCAGCCATTCTTGATTGATAGCTACACAATAGTGAAACAGCTCTTCGCAACCATTTCATTTTTGATGAAGGATGCTGTTTTAATTGTCATAGTTAGTCTATTGTCAGATTTGTACATTGCTTAAGAACCTGAGGTTACACACTAGCTGTTACTTCAGGATTAATGAACCGCATGTTCTGTTTATACAAACCTGACACTAAATGACTATATGCAAAAAGAGGATCTTGGCTAATAATTGGCTAAGGACTGAAGGCAAGGGAGTCAAAATTGCAAGCATCTAGGGTCTTTCTTAGAAGGTATTCTATTTTTAGACAGGAAATCTTTTACTCCTTTGAGTTATGATTATAATAGTTGCTGTTCTCAGTCATATTAATGAAGACATAATAGTGGTGGTGCTTTTATATTTTTACAATGACTGCTTAAGATATTGAACAGTGTTTCATGTGGAAGTAGGTCAATTTCCCAGATCTATCACAGACATTTTATGCAATAGAGTCCAATTCAATCATCTCTGAAGTCAAGAGGACATTTTCTATCAAATTCAGTGTTGTTTAAATTAGATCTAAAATCTACATATTCTGCTCCTATTTCTTATTCTTCAGTTACCCTGGTGGTGAGGAAGACAGAAATAAAGAAAACAAAAGACCTAATGAAGCTTATTTTAGTGTGTTTGATCAAGATAAATGAACAAATACTGGGTAGTCTTCCAATACTCACCATGTAAATATTCAGAAAGAAAGGACATAAAATCTTTTCACAATTAGTCAGAATAAATTTTCTCTCTGGTTTTTGACCAATATAGTGCACACTATTCATATGTGACACTGCCCAGTATTATTGAGAGTGGTCCATGGCAGAACTTACACAAAACTGGGTGAAGCCCTTAGTTTTAAAAATTGATTCTTTGTAAAATAGCACCAACTGGAAAGATACATGAAGGAATAATTGGAAAAGATTAATTTTTCATGTAGTTAGTGTGCTTTGTTTTATATACTAATAATTTTATTAATATATAAAATAGTTATTAAGTACAGTGCTTAAGCATAATCTCTCTTTTGTGATAAATGTTTCAGGAAAATTCTAAGATTCATATGCAGAAATTCAGAAGGAGTAGGGAATATATTTTCCTGAGGTAATTTCTCATGGAACAGTTAAGTCTGAAAGAGTAATCTTACGAGCAATGCTACAGAGAAGAGTAAGGCCAACTCCTCAGCCACTGCTCAGAATTGACAACTGAAGTCAATAATAATTAATAAAATGCCCCTTGGAACTCAATGCAAAGTGCTTCACCTGAAAAGTCAGGACTCAGTCAGCAAGAGAGAGCCTGACATAAAATGGCAGATTATATTTTCTGTATTGACAATTGAATATCATGTACGTGTTCTGCCCTAAAAATATTTAAGGCTTTAGAAGAGGCCCCTCTTACATCCTGCATTGCTGTTTTCTTCTAGTATCTCTTAATATATAACCCTATAGGGAATAGGAAGCAGGGTTCCCATGTCCATAAATCAGTGACAATGGACCTTTGTGATGTCTCATCCAAATGCATGGTGAAAAAATATTGCAGTAAATACCAAGTAGCTGGTGTCAGCATGGATCTCCGTTGGTGCCAATGGTTTGCCATCCCCGTGATAAGGGGATTGGTTCTTTGTAGTATTCTTGGTGGCCTTGAGACAGAAGTAACTGTGGCTTAAAGAGGGTGGGCTTGTTTAAGCTAATGTTCAAGGTGACAACTAAACCTGGGCTTTTTGATCTCCCCAGAAGAGACCAAGAGTTTCAGGGATGAAGAAAAAGGGGACAGCCTGTAGGAATTAGGGGGAATTTTCCAACTTGTCAACATTGGAAAGACATCAGAGCCACAAATCCAGCTGTGATTATTCCCCAAACGTGGGATTAGTTTTTATTAGATTCTGTATTTCACAGGCTGCATCCATCTGTTTCCCATTCTCTGTCTCTAATCCTTCAAAGTGAAATGACAAGTTAGAATATCCCTGAACTCTTAAAGCTTTGAATCTAGAAGCTGAGTCACAGTTGATCCCCTGTTATAGCAGAAAGGATACAGCTAAACATGTGATGATGGTCCACAAACACTAACATCTGCTTCTAAGACAGACTGCTAGTTAGCATTTAGCATTTTTGCTATCTACTTGTATACTGCTGATCCAAATACTAGTTTAGGTTCTTGTCAAAGGTAAATTAGATAACTTCATTATTCATAAACAAAAGAAAAATAATTTAGGGCTGTTCTTAAGTGTTAATTTATCTAATTCAGTCACCTGTTAAATATTTATTAATTTTTTAGTATCACTGTCATTGATTAAAGTTTAATTATTTCACACCCACTTAAAATATGGCAAAAAATAGCTATTAATGGTGAGGAGTCTTATCAAGAAAGCAATAAATGTTGTTCCATTAAGTCTTCCTATCCAGTGATGTATTAGGGTCCTAATGCATTAGACCTGTGAAATTCTAATCACTGGTTCTCATCCAAGAAAAACACTTAAGCATCTGCTTAACTTTAAGTCTGAGAATGATTCTGGCAGTTGTCCTAAAATGTGGCTGAACTGAAAGCAAAATATTCAGCAGCTAAAAGGTACTGTCCTATTTAATGACTATTAATGTTACTGAAGCAAGAAAGAGGCATCAAAGTCATCATAAAATGTTACCAAAAAAGAAGTAGAAATAATTAATTCCTTTACTGCAATCAATAATAATATTAATCCTGGGGGGAAACACTTGGCAGGGGCAAAGGTGCATTATGTAAATCCACTGCAGTTTGTGAATAATTATGTTGACGTTCTTATATAGTTATCTATGAGGGGAGTCCTTAAAGCAAGCTGTAGGCATCTCAGACACTTGAAAAAATACTGGGAGGAGCCATCAGGGTTTTGGTGGAGGTCAGACGTAGGAGAGGAAGGGAAGCTAGGAGACATCTTTGCCTCTTTCTCTCTCCCTCTCTCTTTGTCTGGAACAGCTGTCTGCCAGCAACAGCAAAACTGTTGCCTGGTTTGTCTTCTGCCTTGAGTTATGGTAGCTCATCTTTTTGCAAAGTGATCTACAGGATGCTTTGCTCGCACAAGTGATTTGTACAGATTGTGACTAAGACAATACATTTCAGTGAACTGGCAGGAGATAACAAATGACAAAGTCATGCAGTCAGCTTGATCTTGTACTTGACTGCACTAAGAGGGTGATAAATTTGATATGAGACATACTTCTGCTGATGGTGAAAAGCAGTGGCAAAACTTGTGCACTAGGATGGGAGAATCAGCAGCTTTATGATGAGGGCAGAGGTTAAAGACAGAGACATTCCTTTCAACTAGCTCTATTCTGCAGAAATTCATCACTTGATTTTGAACCTTTTAGTTATTGTCTCCAAATCACAAATGAGATCCTGTCTTTGTTAATCTGAAAACCTAGAAATCTGCATCTGCTGGCATAAGCTAGTAAATACATACCTGACACAAACTGTCAGAGCTCTTTAAAAAGGGCTCGTTAAAATGAGACTGTTTCAAGTCACCTGTCTGGGTTTTGCTGACATTTGGCAAGTCCAGTATTCAAAACCAGTTGTTTTACTCAGAGAATATTTTGTTGGATAATGGCATGATTTATTTGCTTAACCTTACACATCTCTGCTGCAGTGGCACAGACTATTAGCTTGGAAGTAAAAGAACATTCCTATTATGCTTATTTCTCCCTACATCCAAACAAACAAAAGAGTCTCCATAGAGGAGAAGACAAACCCATTAATTTAATTTAAAAGAATCTCAGTTTCCTCTCTTTTTCTAGCTGAAATGCTAATGAGGGTCAATGGAAACAAAACAAATGCAGGTCAGTGTATTTTCTTAAACTCTGTTCAAATTGTTCAGTCTTTCTGTAGAAGCTAATGATCAACTTGAACACCCCCCCCCCCACTGAAACTTCAGAGGAAAAAGATTTAAAAGTGATAATGTTCATTGTTTATTTATCCAATATTTCATAAACAGGAAGTGAAAGGAGGAGAGGCAATGTCAGTGTCTTACTCCACTTGTTAGTTAATCACCATGAACAAGATTACGTTCCCTTTGGCATTTCATGGGTAGGGGTCAGCCTCACTAGTGAGAAGAGTGGATTGAAATCTATATGCTGCCAACTCTGTTTTTCAGCTGTTCTTAGTCAAGTAAACTCCTGGAAATATGGAGAGGTTCTCAAAAATAACTGCAGCAACAAATGTCTTAAACGCAGACGTTCAAAAATAATCCTTATTTTGATATGTGGGAAAATTCGTATCTTTTCCTCTCTTTCCCCAGTTGTTTTTCTTGTTCCTGTCATACACTTTACCATGGGGAATAAACCAACCTACTCACATGCTGAAATTAATAAAAGATTGGGCCTTGATTGTGAGTCTCTCAGATTGCACACAGTGTGAATAATCCAAAATTAGAGTCACATGAGACTCACACAGCTTCCCTTACCCGTAAGCAGCTGACATCAGATAACACTTCCATAGGTAATTAGCACTCATCAGGGATAGATCAAAGTAAGAAATCAGACTAGGGTTATGTAAAAAGCCTAGACATGGAGGATAGTAAGAAGTCCTAGTATTTGGAGAGAAAATTGTAAGAAAGCTGAGAGGGTGATGAGGAGGAATGCAGCTAAAGGAGCATCCAGCCTTCTGCTACCAGGCCTCTGCTTGAGAAGAGAACCAGATCAGCAGTGTCATGAAATCACATACGTCTGGTAGCTGTTACTCACATCAATGGATGGTCAAAGGCCCCAGCTCTCAAAGGACAGTTGGCAAACCCCACAAGAATCGCTGTCTCCACAGCTAGTTTTCTCTACTTCCATGTCATATTGATAAACACGTGAAGGTCTCAGTGAGCATGGGAATGTTAACACCACCTCCTAAATATGATCATTAGGCACAGGCAGTTGGACTGAAAGAGATGTTCTGTGTTCAGATATAGTGAAATTTCACACTACTGATGGGAAAAGCTGGGGCTTTCTACACATACTGTCACCCTTAAATCTTACCTGTATCAAACATCTACTTATCTGTGCAAAAAATAAAAAAAAAGACACATGCTATTCCTATTGTACTAACAAATTGTGACATGAATTTAAAACATTAAATATATTCATAATTAGGTAAAGTTAATTAGCAGATTCTTACATTAACAAGCCAGAAGGTATGGTGTGATCATCCAGTCTATCTCCCATATAACACAGTATAAAACATCTGAATTAATGTCTGGTTGAACTAGAACACCTTCATCAGTACATTTCAAGCTCATTTGTAGTTTACTTACAACATACATCTTGCCATTTTTCATACATAAGAGTGTTTTAATATCATAGCAATTACTAAACCGATGACAGATTAATAAACCTGTAAAGACAGTTGATATTACTTTCACTCCTTTAAATCAACTGAATTAAAAAAAGTATACTACAGGACTTTCAATTTCTTTGTCAAGCTCCTATTGCATGATTCACTGAGCAAATTGGAAATCTAAGCCAGAACTTATTCAATTACTCCTGAAACTATTAATTTACCTTCACCACAGAAAACCTGATCATCCCAAGGGATTTTATGATAAAGAATTTGTGCATTAGAGCCAGGCAGTGTAGGACATTTATAAAAAATGAAAGATATGATTAAATAACCTTTCTTGGAGGTTTTTTGGGTGTTTGGGTTTTTTTTTTGTTTTCTTGGGTTGGTTGTTTCCCCCCCCCCCCCCCCCTTCCTTTTCAAAGAGCACAGTTATGCATTTATAATACAGGACAATTGCTTACCTATTTCTGGAACAGCCTGACTGTCCTGTCAGAATACCATTTGACCTCTTTCTTGGCTTTCTTTCCATAAGTAAATAACCCATAATATTTGACACTGTTTCCAAAAACATTGCTGCAGTACATTAAATTATTCCCAGATTCAGGCTTTTACAGCTCCTGTTATAGAAACCAAAAGTTTACTTCATGTAAGTAGGTACACACCAATGTCTTAAAGTAACTAGGGAGAAAAAAATATTAATTGTACAGAAGTTCACTCCTGCAAATCAGCTAACTGCTGGCTTTTAGCTATCTATTGAATTCTCAGTGACGGCTGAAGCAGAGACAGTAATTAATTAAAAAATCCAGTTGATACATAACATGTTTTCCATTTTGACTACAGTAGCATAAAAGTCCAGTTGTCTCTGAGGGCCCTTTCTGGTTCTATGGAAAGAAGAAAAAAGCAGTATTTCAGCAATACCTTTTTTCTGTGAGCTATTTCTTTATTGGTATAATCTATTTCCTAAAAAGACTGCACTGTTTCACACCAAAGACACATTTACCACAGAGGTCTTCATATTGACAAGTCAAGTGACCCTATGGTTTCACTATCTGAAAAGAGGTTTAAACAGATTTGCTTTGTAAATCAGCGAACAAGAAAGATAATTCCCCCTCTCCTTCCAATTGTTCATCTTCATTTTCCTGTAT
The DNA here is from genome assembly GCF_965140245.1 of Athene noctua. NCBI lineage: Eukaryota > Metazoa > Chordata > Aves > Strigiformes > Strigidae > Athene > Athene noctua. Next base: position 56,620,523 of record NC_134041.1, read on the forward strand.
GTCAGATTTCCCTAAACCTTGTCCCTTCATGTAATCAGGGAATTCAGAATGGCTTGCTCTTCAATTATTGCCTAAATCGTAAATTATTCTTAAAACAGCGTGGTATCAAATTATCCCAATAGGGTTTGCACTCTGCAAATGAAGGGTGCTATCAGGATACACTTTTGTGTATCAGGTACCCTCGTGGTAGTCTCTTAACAGTGTTGCACATCTGACTCATGAGGCAATAAATGTTCTAGGCTGTTAATTTCAAGGAGAAATTATTTGGACAGAGGCAGGCAGAAAAGGACAAAAAGAACTGATGAAGAGGAAAAAAAAAATGAGAATAAGGAAGATTTCTCAATTGACTGATACAAGGAAATGAATAACAGGTTTTGTTTAGAAGCAAGCCCAGGTGTTGTAGTTTATAACTATGTGCATTGATGAATGAATACAGCAGATGCTGTCTATGTGAATGCAATGTGTACATTCGCTTTTCCTACCTTTTCAGCACAGGCACAGCACATCTGTGTGTTGGGAATTGGCCAAAGCCCCCTTGAACCTTATATATTAAATTATGAAAACTCGCAAGTGACAGGCAAAGCTGGCAACAACTTTCTCCCAAAGATGACTTGATTGAAGGTGATAAAAAATGACCTTTGAAACTGCCCTTTCATTGAAACCTGATTTTAAATATCATAGACATCTCCATAAAAAAACAAATAAAATCTCTGCTTGATAAAAAGTGTTTTCTGCTTTTTAAAATTTCAAATATTACCTGGTTCATTCTTGTTTTTATGAAAACTTAGGGAGAAAAAAAGACAAAGAAATATGCAAAACTAACAGAGAAACTATGTATATAGGATTTTTTCAAGGAGAAAAGTTATTGTTCAACCAGTATCACGAATCATCCAAAATCAAAACACCACTGATTATAACCAAACTTTCCACCACACCTAGGAGTCTAGCCAAAAACTGCAAGTAACTGTCTTCCTTCATACTTATCTAATACGAACCCAGTATCTCTACAACATATAAATGTGTCCATACCCAAGACTATGTGTATTTATATAGTGCCTTTATAGAAAGATCAAAATTGGGTCTTTTAAAATCATGAATTATAAAACAGATGCAGCATAATGCTTGGTTCATTAAAAGAGCTTGGTCTCCAGATGATAACTCCTGATGATAACTTCTGACTTTAGTTTCTCATCTACCCTAGAATCAAGTCTTCTGCTAACTCCAAGAAACCACTGTGTAGGATCTCAGTCCAAAATTCATCAACAATATGCAGTTGTTTGACCTAGTTGGAAGGTTTCTCCAGAAAAGCACATATCTTGTCAATGGAAAAGTTTTCTAACTTCCGACATACATTCACAGACAGCTGACTCCCACTCAACACTTCCCACACACTCATCTCACGTTAGCGTTTTTCTTAGCTTTACTCTCTCTTTTCCTTGGTGTTTACTTCAAACTCTAATGCACTTAACTGGCAGTAACTACCTAACTCTCCTCAGTTTCCCCTTCACTCAGCTAAACAAGCCAAGCTTTTATAGTTCCCCAAGATAGAATTTCCGTTTTCCTGGTCCTAAGAAACAGCTATCTGTGCCTGTTTTACCATGAATGCATCTTCTTGAACGCAGGTGACTGGGTTGCATGCTTGCGTTAGAAATTTTAATGTGAGCTCAACAAAGCAGGGGTACCCAAGAAGTCTTCTCTTACCACACTGGTGGTTTGCAAGCTATCTGACCATGTTAGTCTCCATTCAGCCTCTGTGGGGACATTTCTGTCACAAAAACCACAACTGACGTTATCTCTGTCTTTCCTAGTAAACAAGACCAGGTCACTTAAATTAAAAAAACAAAACAAAAACCCAAACCAAAACTCAACAATCGCTACAGACTTGTTTTTTAACTCCTGTCGTTTTTCCTCTTTTTGACATAACCAGCAGGCAAGTAGAGAGAGTGGTACTGATGCCATGTTATGTATGTATGCAGGTATGTATAACCAAATGACTCAGTTTCTTAAAGACACATTTATTATACTCTGTGATCATTAAGGCAAATTTCTGAAGCACATGTAGAGCTTTAGGTATGTACTTGACATGCACTGACTTCCACCGGCTGCCCACCTGCTTAATTAAGGGACAACACCACTGCCATAATGAGAAAAAAACCCCACCGACCTGACTATGCTTGGAATATGGTTATTTTACTTAACCTACTTTGAAAGCTGGTACAGAGTCTGAGTACTGTAGCAGGTTGAATATCAATCATTCACAATTGCATTGTTCAGTACCTCTAGGGATGGATGTGAAGATTTTATTGAAGTTCTAGGCAGTCATGAGGAATTGTACTCTGACATCTAGTGCAGGCATTTACCTTATTTGCCACCTATCAGGAAAAACCGATCTGCTCTCTGCTGTCCACTGGTACATATAAACAAGGCATGGGCTGGTGAGAAGCATACAAGGGTGGGCAGTGCTGATACAAGTCTCAATCTTTTGAAACTCTGTTTTTTCCACTAGCTTTCCTTAAGAAAAGAAACTGCCTAGAGGGTAACCACGGTGAAGACAAGCCTCTCACTGTGAGCTGAAGATAAAAGTTGTAATGTTTTTTATTGTCAGCCCTATGCCAACACATAACTCTTGAGTGAACTGCCCCATTTGTTTCAATGAGGTGTTAACTCTGATACCTAGGGATAATGCTGTGATGTCACCTTTGTAAACTTTTTCGTTCTTCACAAAAACACAGATTTAAACAATTTATTGTGACAATCTCATTTCTCTCTCAGATCGTAGTCCATTTCACACAGATTCTCTCATCTCTCCCTTCAGCTCTCTATCATCTGAGCGCCTTTCCACCCAGCAAGCCGTGCTTCCCAGCACAGTCCAGTCTCTCTCTGTTCCCCTCTCCTGGGGTGGGGACCACTTCCACACTGCCATGCCAGCTGCTAAGGCACCAGGTATGGCTGAGTTAAACTGTATTCTTACACCACGCCTGCTGTTACCATTGAGAAATTGGTGTGTGCTGAGCTTGTGTATGCTTTTGAGCCAGATACAGCATCGCAGCAGAGAAGCAATAGCTTCTTAACCCACCTCCCACCTGTAATCAACTGTGCGAATGCTCCTAACCCCTCTACCTCAAACAAGTGAGTTGCAACCCTTTACAGAAACAGCTTATTGAACTCTGATGGATGTACAGTCATTCTTGGGGTCTCAGAAGTCTGTCCTGAACATCTCGCAGGCACTATAGGACAACTTCCTAACCAGTTTCTCAGCTGTGGCTGACCACACAAGTGTTTTCACTGCAAAGTTGATGTTATTTAGCTTAACAGTAAAGGTGCTTTAGGGCTGCGCTGAGTACCCTAACTCAAAGCAGAAAGGATCTGAGGCTGAACTAACCCATCATTGGTCTGGAATGACAACTAGCAGAGAAGGGGGCAGTTTTGTTTTCTTTTTTTGTGATTATTTTTTTTTTTTAAGGCACCTTCAGGTCTTACTGACTAGCTGAGCATTTCTAATGTGCCTTGGAGAACAGTTAAAATAATTTCACCAAAACTGTGTTTTGTCCCATCAAATCTCAAAATGTCCAGCAACATTTCAAAATGCCCACAGGCTCTGGTCTCTCCAACCAGCTGAGATGCAAATAGCTATTTGCTGAACACTGGACACTATGGCAAAATGGTATGAAGCTCTACCTGTGCTACAACTAGAGGTTTGTGACAGATATGAGACCAGTTCAGGTGTGGCCACAAGTCAGGTGGACACTTGTATGGGTTCAGGTTGGTACCAGCATCATTCTGTAGATGTATTTTGTCTCCCTTACAGAGATGCTGCATCCATGCAGTGCAGTTGGGGAAGGATCTGTCCCTCATCAAGGAAACTGAGGAGACTGTTTAAATAAATCCACACCATGGAGTACCTTTAAGATATAGACAAAGTCCTAGACATGACAACCACACCTAGGGAGATCAGTGCAAACATGATGCTCCTCCCTGGAGGGGAACCAAGGACAAGCCAAGAAGCCAGGAAAATTCTCCTTTGTAACTTTGCATGATATACCTTGAGGAGTTTGGGAAAATAATGGCTGGGAACAGCTGGAGCTTACATGGTGGGTCAAGGCCAGATGAGTCCCCCTAATCTCTCTCCCACAGGCTGTTACCTAGTAGCCTGTGTAGAGCTCTATCTTTCTCTTCCTTATGGCAATGTTGTATTTCTTTTCAGTGGTAAAAATGGGAAGATATATTTTTAATATACTTTTTTTTTTCTTCTTGGCAACTACAGATTGAGAAAGATAGGACATGCAGAAAAGAGAATAAGGTCTTACCCCCTATAAGACCTTTGAGGAAAATGGCTTTTAGAAAGGCCACACTCCACTCACTAATTGTCTAATATTTTCTCAAAGTCTAGCAAAGGCTTTGAATCAATAATAAGTTGCGTACAACAAGCTAGACAGGTTAAGTAGGCTTAGAACTCTTGTCAAAATACATGACATTAATTAACATTATGAAAGCAAGTAATAATAATGCCCCATAAAATCTACATTAGGAAGGAGGTAGAATAACACAGGTCATGTTAACTTACTGCATAAGAGAAAGGAGGGAGGTTTGTTGTTTTTTTTTTTTTCTGGTGAGAATTAGAAAACTGTCTAGCTCAGAGTCTATAAAGAGACTTCAAGTATCTTAGGTCAGGGGCCTCAGGTAGTCCCAAATAGGCAAACTGGTGGACTCAGGTGAAGTTCCACTGAGAAATGTTGGGATATTACATGGATGTTTGGTTCAGCTGGGCTAAATCCAGGTGCAATGGTTGAGTTTTGATGCTTACTTTGGTTTAGAAAAAGAGGGAAGGGTGGGAGGAAAAGATGGACAGAAAGAAGAAAATAAATAAGGAAGAAAGAAGGAAAAGAAGTGGAAAAGGCACATTCAACCTAAACAGGTCTATGCCTGGCTTCCTTTCTTCCTACATCAGTAGTGAATGATCATGAGCCAGGTGGAAAAAAAGGAACAAGGAGGGAAGGAGAAAGAGGGAGAGCCCATACCTTCAAGGTGCATGGGGTTGCTGTTATGTGTACTACCATGGGTGCCACTGACACCCTGAGTATTTTACTCTACACCAAGAAGCAGCAGCAGTATCAAAAGCTGCCCATAGCCATGCCAGAATTAAACCCTGCCTGTGTTGAAGTGACCTGTTTTGTGATTTATTGCTATGACCTTGCTGCTTATTTATGGCTTCTTGCCTGAGACAGTACAAGGAGTCATAAATTTTTTTTCTTTTTAATTCCATACTGCTGCCATCAATAGCTCCTCTTTGGATGTGTTGTACAAGCCTATGAAATAAAACAAATCCCAGGCCTCTTAATTCTTATATTATTTTCTCTTCCACTATCTTTTTTGTGCCATGTAGGAACCATAAAAGAATAAAAAGCAAACTCTCCTACCGGTTCATGATGCACTCTAAGTACATTTTTATAACGGTTAATGTTAATGAGCACCAATTACTCTTGAAAATCATAATAAAAGGCATTAAAAAAATAGATACTGTACATTTGATATCCTCTGGAGGCCATCTCCAAGATGGATGTGCAATTTTAAGAGAAACATACGCAAATTCCCTCTGTGAAAAGATGAAAATTTCTGGGTACATGATGCTTTTGTGGTCTGGGCATGCATCGCATTTACAGGAGTGCCAGACCATTACTCATCTTTGAGAGGATGGCATTTGCACCCTTCTGTAACAAAAAAAAAATCACTTGATTGGGAAGGTGTCTTCAAGACTGTTACTGTAAAATCATTCTTGAGTGCTGAATACTATCATTAAATGAATAAGGAGGTAATCAACCTTTCTTCTACTAGTGCTTGGTTGTGCAGGCAAGGACTTCTTTCAGAAAACAAAGTGGAATAAAGTGAATGAGCAAGGCTGTAGAAATGGTCAATAGTTCTATGTAGTAGTAGTAATAATAATAATCTAAGTGAGAATAATTTCTAGATGGTAATTCATACTACAGTGAAATTGGTGAGACTTTACAGGGTTGTAAGAACCTGCTGGTCTGCTAATATTTATGGGATATAAACATGTTGCAAATTCCACAGACATGGTATCTCCTGGCCAAGCCTTTACAGAAATTTTTAAGGAATATTTTGTTATTTAATTATGAGTCACAGTTCTCATAGGAGGCATAAAAGTATTTAAACAACAAATAACACTATTTCTGTCACTATGGTCATTGGTCTCCGTGGTAGATAGCAGTCACGTGGTAGTCTGTATCCGACAACTTTATGCCTGCTAGTTTCCCTCAGGGAAAAAGTCAATGTTTGCTATTCATGCACATGTTAGTCCAGGAGTTGAGCACATTAATGTGTTTAATATTTATTTATCATTACAACTCTCTGGCAAGTGAGAATTTTGACCCTATCTTACAGACGGCAGGTGAAGGCAAAAAAGCAGCTTGGTGTTAATAGCTAGGCAGGTATCATGCAGTATAGTACATGTACTGACAAACTATTTTACTTCCTCTTGGTGTGCATGTGTTTGTGGGATCATAGTTTGCTCCCCTTAAATCTATGAGATGTTAACTCAATTGACTCAAATATCAGTGCTTACAAGCTTTAAACTGGTTTGTTAGGGATCACTATAGAACCCAGCCTTCCATCAGTCTCTCATCTCCTTTTTTGTGTTTCTCCAGATAAGCTCAGTTCTCAAAGAACACAAGGCAGGAGACCCAGTTAGCTCCTACCAACTTGTTTGTACTAATTCCACAATAACAAGCTGCAAACAGTGGATTGGAGGGGGACTGAACAAGTTCACAGAAGAAAAATCTATGTAGGATCATTAAAAACATCAAAACGACATCTGACTCAAGAAGTCTCAGAGCTGGAAATATGGTAGAGACTGGAAGAATATTAGAGGGAAGTTCTATAACTTTTCTAATGTATATTCTTCCCCTAGCCTTACTATTCTCTAGGCAGCTGGGTTTGGGCACTGCTGAAGATGGGCTACATGGATATTTGTTCTCACATAGCACAGCCGAGTAGTCAAATATGTTTATGGGTGTTTGAGAAACAACTTATGGTTCACCAGGCTCCTCAGTCAGCTTTGTATCTCAAGAAAAACAAGGGAACAGAATTTCTTGTTTGTGGCTATAAAAAGCTTTTGTGATCATAAAAGGGTGTAACTTTTTCTATACATTCATGGCTAAGCAGTTAGTAAATCCCAGTTTGCAGCTGCCCTGGACCATAGGGTGATGTGATATGATATAATAGGAAGAGTCTGAAAAGGTTGTGGTCATTCTGGGAAGACATGGTGAGATTTTGCTTATCTCATGTAGCCCTGCAAGCTACCTGGTATCATAAGAGATTTCAGAAGTGATAATTCCTTTAAAACAAGCATGAACAAGGATTAGTTACTGAAACCTTGTTCTATTCTGTATTAGAAAGACACAAATGAAGAAATCAAATGATGGCCCCTCATTAAGATTTTAAAATATCTTCCCTTGTTGATACATCCAGCATAGAGTGTGAAAAATAGCACCCTTTCTTGTCAGCAAGTGATGCATAGGATACTGAAAGACAGCCAGCCCTCTGTCTCCCCAGCTCTCTTCTAATTAGCAGTGGAAAGCCCTGCCCCAGCCTACCCTCACACACTGCACTGTTCTTAACACTCAGAGCAGGGCTGAAATTTCAGACAATGTGCTAATATCTCTGTCAAGTTTCTCTCTAGTTCACTGTCTTTGAACCTTTTATTGATACAAAAGTGAGATTTTTCAGAGGAGCTGATGAACCACTTTGAGAAACATGTTATTTACAAAGAGTTCTGCTGGGATTTTCTTGGATACTGGCTGCTTCTTTTTTCATCACAAATAACGTTATTTGTCAATTATCAAAACCTGGACATGCGAAGAGGACGCATGCTGTAGTTATAGATAAAGTTTTCAGAATTTCTTTTCCCAATTTCCCCCCCACCCCTGCAGTACTGGAAGTATTCCTTGCATTTTTTTTTTAACAAATGCAATATGAAAATGCTGAAAATCCTAGCCAAGTCCTTCCTAAAACATGTCGCTGTGATCTGGCCTTATTTTCATTTCTGAAATTTCAGGTCAGCTTGAACTATGGCTTGAAAGATTCCTATATCGGTACTCTTAGAAGAACTAATTTCAGCTGCTCTGAAGTCTTCTCACCACAGTTGTAATTCCATGGGACTCTGTGAACCTGTTTTCTCACTGACTCCAAGAATTAAATCTGTAGGCTGTATATGTTAATATGCAATGTGTCTCTCCCGTTTGTTTCACAGGAAAAACTCGCCCAGTGTTAAGGGGAACATGAAATGCATTTCTGTGCAAACTCATTTGGGCTTCTTGTATTGCCCTGAATCCCAGAAATAAAGGTAAATGGAAAGGACCGAGTCTATGTTGGCATGACTGTAGCTTGGGAAACCGTATGAACTATTTTTAAACTGCTAATACTACTAGAGCCACGGCAACAAGATTTAGCATGAGCTATAACACTCAACAGGGATTTGATATTGCAACCATTAGCTTGGGCTGAACTTTAATATACCAGAATTCCCTTTCCTGGTACATCTGGCCATCCTAATGCAATTACCTGCATAATGCTCCTGTGAGGTTGGCAGGTGCTATTAGCCTTGACAATGTACCATCTACTGGGACAGCCTTCCCATGGAAAAACAAGTGCTTAATTTTGAGTGCCAGAAGCCTGGGCAGACAGCTTAACATGGGTGGTAAGGGTGAACCAGCTAGAGGGATTACAGGAGGAGTGGCTTCCCTTGCTTCCAAACACGCTGTAATTCTCAATAAGTTATTTGGAAGATATTAACAGTCACTTAAGCCATCCCAAAATAACATTTGTTTCTCCTGTTTAACCTAGTGACGTTTAATTATAAAGAAGAAATGTAAATAACTTTGAAATATCTCCTGCTCTGAAAAGCTCCTTTAACATTTAGAATTAGCTGCCAGCTTTGTCAAATAATATATCAAATAGTCACTTCTCTCCAAATAGGAAAGTAGTAGCCAATAAATCTCTGAATTAAGCACCACCAGGCACAAACACATTGTATTTGGAACAGATGCCCTTAAACAGAATACTCAGCTGCATGCCCAGCAAAATCCAGCTCTACACTCTGCAAGAGGTTTGCTTTGAACATTTCTGTACCAAAGAAAATTTTCCTGTGACTTTCCTGGTCCAGCCTCCATGCCATAGGAGGCATTTGTCAGGATAATACAATTCTACCCACTGCCCTGAGGAATTCCCTCGTGTTGTATACTGTTGGGTGTCTCTGACTGACAGAGGTACGTTTGCACTGGCAGGCAATCCATAGGCTCTGTAACTTGTTGAAACAGTGTGGTGTCAAAACCTGTGGCCTTCTAACTACATCTCCTATGCCCTACCCCACAGCAAATAGCTCAGGTACAAGGTAGTAACGCAGCAGGGAACTGCACTATACCATGTGGCTGTGCCAGCCTGGGCTTCCCTGGGCAGTTGCGCATCACACCACCACCACCACCACGTGTAGATACACTCTATGTTTTATAGGTACTGACTGCAGGGTTATTGAGCATACAAGATGTAGTCATGCCCAGATTTAAGGTTTGTCATGAAAAAAAGCAGTTGTTGACTGGTTGCTTTTTACTGCTATTTGTGTTTTAATAAGAACAATTCAGACAGAACTGCTTTGGGGGAAGACCGATCCCAGATGCAGAAAATAACATTTAGGAATTAGCAGCTCTCTAGATCTGGTGAGAAGTGGGGAGAAGGGGGAAGAGTTTTTCTCAAGAGTTGATTTTTTTCTAAAAATTCCCAGAGCTTTACACAGATCTAGTAGGTGCCCTGCTAGCCCAGGTCATATGCTACCTCAGTACATCCCTTGCTAAGAGCTGTCCCTATTCCCAGCAGCTCTGTCCCACCCTCTCTCAAAACTAACATCCATCTTCCTTAGATCATTCAGAAAGGGATGTTACATACTTCACTAGGATTTTACATACTACTTACAACAGCAAACATTGAAATAGCCTCAGGAGAGGTTTAAACACAGACTATGACTATGGAATTTAGTAATTTGTGGAAGGGAGAATTGAAATCCCAGTGGAATCAGTGGGAGATTCACATTATCTAACTGGGGACAGGAAACTAGCTTAAGACTTTTTATATTTATTTGGATATTATATTAACATATGTATAAATATTTTAATAATATAATCACTTTTTATACATATAGTCCACAGAAAAGCAAACTTTACAAATCATACAAATGTTTTTTTAAGGAAAGGTTTATTTATAGTGCACAAGCTCAGAGTGATTTATGTTTTAGTTTCTCCTTAATTTCTACTGCCATATGAGATGCTATTCTGTAAAATTGATTAGATTGTAATCTGTCTGGATTTCTGTCAAATCTAACCCCTCTTCATGTATTTCATGTTCATTGCTCACCATAATGCCACAGCCATGGCAATGATTGTATTAACAAGATGACGAAGATCTGTCTGTCCCATAATGAATGAATAGCAGGAAGGTAGCATAATACCTAGTAAGTAAGAATTAATCTTTTAAATCCAAATATACTTCTGATAGCAGGGCTTTCTGTTAAATGCCTGAAGCCACTGCAGGGGTTTGGATTCTTCAGGTTTAGTGTTAGACCTCTCACAGTCTCTTCTGTATAGCTTTGGGAACATGTAATTCCACAGGGTCAGATTCATAATTTAAAAAAAATTGTTTAAATAAAATTATAGGTATTTTCATAGGCCATAATTTTCCATTTGTGAATAGTGTTTGTAGAAAAACCTGTGATCTCATGAAAGAAACAAAATTCCACTGACTTCAGATAAGAAATCTACATTGATGCAATAAGCTTTGCTTTTTACACTCACTAAGGAGAAAAAAATATCAGATTTCTCCCCCCTTTATAGTTCTGTAAAAAATCTTGAATGTTTTCTCTTATATACAACTGTTACAGATATTCTGCCAGTTACTGACACAATCTACAAGAAAAGTATGAAACATTTCTGGAATGCTATGTGCCTTGTTTTACTGGTTTAGTCCTTTTTCTACTAACAGCATACATAAATGAAATCTAGAAGCTATTTGAGGTTGGGGAAATTTGATGCTGGAATTAATATTCTTTATGAAAATTAATTCAGTGCACAGTGTCTATGCACATGAAATAGCAGCAACTTTGTGCCCTGCAGCTGAAATCAAACAATGAAAGGGAAAATAAAATGGATAGATTTCTGAGAAGAGCTGTTATGGACAAGTTTTCAGTCATCTCTACCTTAACACAACCATGCTCAAAAGGCTACTTTGGCTGCACTGTGGCTTTAATAAAACATCTGCTCTTCTTAGTTTTGCTATTAGCAACCAGATGCTCACATCAGTGAAATCTCCACCTAGACTGACAAAAATCATCCAAGTCAATAAGATATTGATAGTGGGACTCGCAGACTTCAAGGACAGAGTTCAGTTTGCCAAAGTCAGGAGTCAGATTCTCAGAAGGTTTTGGCACATTGGATGCCAAGTTGTTGAGTGCCTAAAACAGAGCAAAGAGCCTTTGAAAATCTGACTCCAGTCGTGCAGGAAGACCGAGCTGGAGAATAACCTGTTTGGGCATATCAAAACTTGCCCCATCGCTGTCAGGACTGGGCGTGTTTAGTAGGTAATTGGTGTGTTCTAGCACTAACACTGTCAGATCAGCTCCTCTCACGAGCACTGAAGTGACACACATGTAGGTAAAATAACATTGGCAGAGATACACACACGCACAGCAAATTTTCTTACCCCCGACACGTTTTATCAACACTTTTGAACTCAAGGGAAACTGCCATTCACTTCTTGCAGTCCAGACGAGGACATCTCACAGCTTCCTGCTAAGCCATACAACTCACAGCACTAAGTAATATTTTTATCACTGTTTGACAGTTGTAAGCTCACAGAGCTTAGCTCTTCTAACTCGCCTCTCAACTCCAGCTGCCCCCTGCGCTTTGCCAAGGCTCTTGTAAGTGTGCTGGCATACTCTGCTTCTGCCACGAACAGAGAAGATCTGGTCTGCTTTTTCAGAAAGAATCTGCCTAACAGTAGGCAATAAAAAATTTTGCAATATATATAAAGATATATACACATATATACACACATATACTTAAAAGGAAGCTGTGCCTGGCTTGACAGCAATTGCTGGTTCTTGCATTTCCTGACTTGTCATAGTTCAATTTTTTTTTAAATTTACTATCCTATCTAATTGAGCCTAGTGCAAGATTGCTGAAATGACAGATGACATAAGCTTGTCTTTCTAAAACACTGGTTTAGGTTTGGCACTATTTAATCATCACTTGAAAACATTCACAACAATTTGCTTATTCAGAAGCCTATTAAGAATAGCAGTGTTAGACTGAAGGAACACAGAGTAAGAGTACATTGCTTACAAGACTGACAGAAATCCTTCTTTGAGAAAAAAAAAAAGATGGAATAAGGTAATGTGAAAGCAAATGCTATGGATTAGTTGTGCTGACCAGCCAGAAAACTAATGGCTGAGAGGGACGACCAGTTCTTGGTAGGCTGGCCATCCAGAGCTAGAGATTCAGGCTCAGCCCAGGACACAGAAGACAGAGATACTTGTCTTGTATTTCCTTTCATGAAAGAACAATCAATATGAATTATCAAATTTCTATCACAACCCTGGAAATGGAGGGTTGATGAAGAAACCCATTTGAGTGTCTGCTAGCATCAGTTACAAAAAGAATCAAAATTAATCAAAATTAGCAAATTGGGCCTTCAAGGTTGTTTCTACCAATTGATGTTGTTTCACTATTGTTTCAGACATCACCAGATGGCATAAACACTGGTTTCCCAGGAAAAACACAGATTGAATGGACAGTGTACCAGACCCTTGTGCATCTGATCAGTCTCCCCTCAGAACACATAATTATCTAAGCGTATTGCTTGACTTCTCCTTGAGGCTGTACAAGTATTTTCTCTTTCATTACACAGGTCATGTTTGAGATGCCCTCCTGAGGAAGTGGGATATTAGCTTTACAGCATTTATATAAAACATTTGTCTCAAATAGAGCAAATGCAGCCAGGACAGTAGCAACAATACTCTCTACATTGCCCCATGAATATTAACTTCATAACCTGAGTCTATTAGGGGTGATCTGTGCTGCAGACCAATATATCCTAGACACTGGAATGAGACCAGTGCCATATTTTAAAACATAATGTTCAAATAGCTATCATCCAACAAAGACTTCCAGTTGTTACTGACGAAAAATTAATATAAAATAATGATTAAGATATATACAAGCTTTATGCTTATATGGTTCTCCCGATGTTTCCAATCAGGACTATTTACATCTGTCTTGTTCTGTTTTTCTGTTATTTCTCTGTCTGGAGTACAGAGCAAACATTTAATCTCCTGGAAGCCAAAAGCAAAACTATTTTTTTTTCTGATAATATTAACAATCAACAAAGGAAGTTAAGAAAATACATTCAGATGTGTAGATATTCAAAATTCATCTTTCTCTATATACATAAGGGAATTTTAAAAGAAAAATCCTAGTATGACCTGTGATAATTTTTACAGAAAGATTGACAGAAAGACAAGCACTTCATTTAATGTTAATCATATCATTGAGATTGTTCTGAATCAAAAAATTAGTCATAATCATACATAAAAGCCACATCTCAATGAGGCAAAAATCCAAGGATTTCTTCCAGTGAGAGTAAATGGAAGGCAACTGCAAGACTGGCTGCCAAACAAAGAAGTTCTTATGGCTTTAGACATATATAGATAAAACCTGAAAAGTTACATTGGCTAAACAGTCAAAGTAGTAGTGTTTTGAACGTGGAAATTCAAATACAGAAGTAGTCAGAAACACTTGCCTTTAAAATAGAAATTAAATATGAAACTTGAAACATATTTTTAAAATCAGAGTAATACACTGATAAAGAAAACCAAGGCTAGATGTCTGTCTCTGAAATCCTTCTCTAAGGACCACATATATTTAAGGCGGGATTTTGCCAAACTGAGTTTGATGGTCTCAGTAAAAGAGAAACAGGACAAAAATTGATGGCCCTTGTTTTTTAGGCTTTCAGACTGTATGTTCTGTCAGTTCTTTTTGACCTATCACCTATGCCATTACCTGTGGCTCAGGTGTAGGACTGAAAAAGAGATGGTTTGGGGTTTTTTTCCCCTTTGTGGAAGAGTGATTACAAGCTGCAAGGATATTATTAGGGATTTCACTAGAGTCCATAAATTGGTGTTTTATTGCTGTAGTAATGCTCACAGATTCTTTATAGGCAGAGCTACTTAAAAGTGATCCTTTCCCTCAGTCTTAGTTCCTCTCGTTACTTGTCTAAATCTATCTTTCTGCAGCAGACATCCGCCTCTCTCCCTTTAATGGAAGCTAAGCAAACAAGGTGATACAATTTTCAGTAACACTGGCTATTACTGAGTAACCTGTAAAACTGAGAAGCAAGGAGCCTCACAAGGAGATACAACTGTTTTGCTACACAGGCCAGCAGCCCACTGGACTATTTCCATACCTTGTCATTCTATATTGCATCCCTTCTGGAGAAACCATACCATATATTTTTGCTTTTCTTTGTCCACTTCACGACCAGGAAATATGTTGTGTTCTTTTGACAAGCACTTTGAATTCTGTTGAGTGAAAAACAACCCTACCAAGCAAACCAAAAACCCAAGGCAACAAAAAAGGTCTTTCCTTAAGAATTTGTTGTGATTCGTTATCTGACCTCCAAGATGTGAAGCACCAGACACAGGAAATAAATGTTACGTAATACATTCAGTGCTCAAAGGACGGATTTTAGAATACTTGATCTACTGACTGAAAACAAAAATTAAAGATTTTTATCATTGATCATAAAAAATTCATGGTTTCAAAGGGAAAAGGCTCTGCATCTATTAAAAATCTCTTCTAGCATCCATCTCTCAAGAGGGAGTATTTAGTTTTGCCTTGCTTTTCTGCTATTTGTGAATGATGCAACCAGGGTCAAAGTTATTCCAGAGAGCAAATTCCAGCCAGTAAACTGACAGAGAAGTGAGTGAGGCTCTATACATGACAGTCCCTTCTCTTTGTGTAATCACTAGACAAATCTACTCATAAATGGCCCCGGGATTCCATTTAAAAGCCTATCAGCTCAGTAGGAAAGGTCTCCTAAAGCCTTCTGACTTATGGAGAAAAATATCTGTTAGCTGGCCTGAGGGCAATTTCTTCCCTCTGTTTACCTCTTATTGAGAGGTAGCAGCCCAAATAAATTACTGTCTGGAAAGCCCTGTTCATAAAATGGAAAAAGAAAAAAAAGATAAAAGAAAAAGAGCTTCTGAGCTGAGGCAGAGAGATCGTTAGGGTATTGCATCCTTTGGTGCAAGCAGCATGTGTATCAAGGAGTGCATGAATTAGGAACTAATGTGAGGGTCCTGAGAGAACTGGTGGATGAAGTGGCTAAGCCACTATCCATCATGTTTGAGAAGCTGTGGCAGTCTGGTGAAGCTACTACAGACTGGAAAAGGGGAAATAAACCCCCCATTTTTAAAAAGGGAAATAAAGAGGACCCAGGGAACTACAGGCAAATTAGTCTCACCTCTGTGCCCGGTAAGATCATGGAGAGGATCCTCCCAGAAAATATGCCAGGTCATGTGGAAACTGAGGAGGTGATTGGTGACAGCCAGCATGGCTTCAATAAGGGCAAATCCTGCCTGATAAATTTGGTGGCCTTCTATGATGGGGTTACAACTTTGATGCACAAGGAAAGAGCAACCGATGTCATCTACCTGGACTCATGAAAAGCTTTTGACACTGTCCTACACGACATTCTAGTCTCTAAAAGGGAAGACATGGATCTGATGCATGGACTACACAGTGGATAAGGAATTGGCTTGATGGTACACTCAAAGAGTTGTAGTCAATGGCTTGATATCCAAGTGGAGAGGGGTGACAAGTAGCGTTCTTCAGGGGTTGGTGTTGGGACCAATGCTGTTTAACATCTTTGTTGAGATGGACAGTGGGATTGAGTGCATCCTCAGCAAGTTTGCCAACAACACTGTGTGGTGCGGTTGACACATTGGAGGGAAGGGATGTGCCATCCAGAGGGACCTGGACAGGCTGGAGAGGTGGGACCATGCAAACCTCATGAAGTTCAACAAGGCCAAGTGCAAGGTCCTGCACATGGGTCGGGGCAATCCCAAGCACAAATACAGGCTGGGCTATGAATAGATTGCAAGCAATCCTGTAAAGAAGGACTTGGGTACAATAGCAGATGGAAAACTGAATATGAGCCAGCAACGTGCACCTACAGCCTAGAAAGCCAACCATATCCTGGGCTGCATCAAGAGAAGTGTGGCCAGTGTGTTGAGGGAGGCAATTCTCTCCCTCTACTCTGCTCTTGAGTACCCCACCTGGAGTACTGTGTCCAGCTCTGGGGCTCCCAGTATAAAGACGACATGAACCTGCTTGAGTAGGTCCAGAGAAGGGCCACGAAGATGACTGGGGGGCTGGAACACCTCCTTTATGAGGACAGGCTAAGAGAGTTGGGATTGTTTAACCTAAAGAAGAGATGGCTCTAGGAAGACCTTACACCAGCAGCACTTAAAATGGGCCTGTAGAAAATATAAGGAGGGACTCTTGATCAGGGAGTGTAGTGATAGGACAAGGGGTAACAGTTTTAAATTGAAAGAGGGTAGGTTTAGATTAGATATAAGAAATTGTCTACTGGGAGGGTGGTGAGACATTGGAACAGGTTGCTCAGAGATACTGTGGCTGCCCCCTCCCTGGCAGAGTTCAAGGCCAGGTTGGATGGGGCTTTGAGCAACCTGGGCTAGTGGAAGGTGTCCCTGCGTGCGGCAGGGGGATTGGAGCTAGATGACCTTTAAGATCCCTTTCAACCCAAACCATTCTATGATCCACCCAACTGCAATGTCTCTACTGATTTTTGTGGGACTAGACCCTATACAACTTTCCCTGACAGTACTATTTACTTTATGGAAACCTTTTGTCACAGAGAAGGTGTTACAGGACCACATGGAAAGCTCATGACAGGATCAAAGAGTCAGTCCAGATTTGCTAAATCCTTAAAGCAAATGTAGCCCATTAAAGTTAAATTCAGTCCCTGCCTGGCCCAAACATGCAGCAGGGACTAGATCAGCACGCACACTTGCTGGCAAGTCATTCCGGTCCCTTCACAAATGAATGACCAACTTTTCCTCTCTGCAAAATGAACTCACACTACAGCTGTGGCCAGCACCTGCAACACCTCCTCCACAGAGAAGAGTAATTATTTGTGATTCTTAATACAGATTACTTCGATCTCATTGTGAGATATCAACAAGTCTCAGTGAAAAATGACTCCCTTCCCATTAACAACAAAATATATGGTAATGTTATTCAGGACAGGTCAGGCCCCTGGACAGTCTTCCTTCCCTGGGCAACTCAGCAAGATAATAAAACCTTCTGTTTCATTCTCCTTTTGAGCTCCTAGGGCTTATAAAGCTTCAGCAGGACTTGCTGCAGTCTGAGAAAGCTGCAATGGCCAGTGCCATGCTTGCTGTCTCCTTCAGCAACCAATTGATTTTGCTGCTACCAATTGATGTGGCCCATGAGATACTTAAAAACTTTCCCTTTAGAAGAGCCCTCATCTGTCAGATATGGACACAGCAATGCTGTAGGAACAAGCTCCATACTTCCCTGGAGTTCCCAGCCTACTGACACTGACTCCTCCATCCCCTGGGGTAACTGCCTGTGCACTTCTCCAGCCACACCACTTCATAAGCTCAGACAAAGCCTTTTGTTTCCCACCACTGCATCCCCTCCTTCTGGCCTCTTCATGGGGGAAACCTTCTCTGGGAGCTCCTCTTCTCCACTGCAAGCATCAAGCCTTTCTGCATCAGGATTTTACACCTCCACTAGCACACCAGCTATCCAGAGAAATAACCAGCCCCACACTTTAATAAATCTCCTTCCTCCCTAAATACCACACTCCACAGCATGCGAGGCTGCTGTCACATTTCTAGGAAGCTGCAGGTTTCCTTAGTGGTGCCCATAGTCCTGTTACTGCCTTCTTACTTACTTTTATTACTACCTGAAATAACTCACCTGAAGATAAATGATTTTATGGACCACTCCGGTTGATCAGTACCAGAGAAGCAAATAGTGAGATGCTCTCTGGTCTGCCACAGTTATGCTGGAAAATACATGGATTTGGAATTTTAGGACTTTCTAGAAAGACAGGCCTGAGCCCAACATCTCTCAACACTCAAGCACTCAGATAAACACTGATGGGGAGACTGAGGCTTGAAAGACAAAGTTGCTCAGCAAAGATGCAGAGCATCTCTGTGGCAGCTTGGAACAAATCGGATAATTTATTGTAATTTCATATGGCTCATGCAGAGTCATGAGAAAAGGCCTCTCCTGAGTCAACTTGCACTTAAGGCAGATTTCATCCAAGAAGATATTTGGCTTTGGTTTTTTTTGTTTTTTTTTTTTTTTTTTGAGAGCCAAAAAGGGATTAAAACCACTTTTAATCACTGTAATAATCCCATTTAATCAGACCACTGTCTGGGTTAATTTCTTTAGCAATGATATATTAATCTAATCACGGTTTGATTTAACTAGGAGGTTTGATACTAAGTTTTGCAGTTAGTTGCCTACATCTCTGTTACAAACCTTGCTCACAGCAAAGAGTTGAAAAGAGAGGTCTTAAATGCAAAAGCTCTGATAAAATTTATAAAAATGCCTATGTTCAGACTTTGTTACTCTTTTTCTGAATATGCTATTTAAATACTTACTATGAATTATCCTATAAGGCACGTAAAGTGATTCTGATTATGCAAGTTTAAACCAAGTAAGCAAATCTAGTGTTTCCTAACTGGACCAGATATTTAAAAAGGAAAGGAAGATAAGAATCTGAAGGAGGTGGGGCCTTTTTCTAGAGTGACATGATCATATTCCCATTTCTTCTGCCAGGGAAATAATTCAGATACTGGACTCATACCTTTTTGTCTAGCTACTTTGAAATGCACAGCTAATTAAAAAACAACCCCCTCTTGAATTTGGAAATAAAAAACTCCCACAAGTAAGACAAACTGATGTGAAACCAGATGTAATAATAATATTAGAGCAAGCTTAAACTCAGAGTCATTGAAGTCATGGCCAGAGGATTTTTCTGAAACCATATGGTATCTGCCATGAGAATGTAAAGAAATATTGTTCCTAGCCACATTGCTGTCTGAAGCATGGCAGCTGGAGGGAACAACACATGTGCCAGCATGTCTAATTATCTCGGAGACTCTTAATTCCTCTGTTTTTAAAATGCCACTCTTTCAAAGTGTGATTCAATGTCCATGGAAGTGGAGTTTTTCTCCTGACTTTGGTAGATGCTGGCCTCAAACTCACAATAAAGAAATATTTGGTTGCTGACTAGTTGCAGGTTGTTTGTGAGACATGAGGAAGAGAAAGAAGTGGATCAAAACCAAGGTGGAGACCAGACTACTTCTGACTATTAACCACTCAGGGCTTCACTGTGGGTGTACAATGAAGCAGACATTTCCAACCAAGTCCAGACTAGACATGCTCTTGAATATTCTTCTATTGATATAAGTGTACACAATTACACAGAAGGCTGGTTTTCTTTTCTCTTCCTCTCAGAAAATATTTATTTTTCACTCCCAGATAAAGCTCTGCTCCTTCTCCTGTTCCCATGTTGTTGTCTCTTCTCCATGCCATGCTCTTGCACTTTGACATGCTGCAAGGCATCAGGCTGTGCCAGGGATCCTGCTCCCTCAAGGGTGGCTCATTCTCATCTCAGCTGCCTGACTGGGTCTGTTCACTGTTTCATCCTCTGCCAGCTCTCCCCCTACTAGGAAAAACACAGGCATATAGCCAAGGGACAGTCACCCACTGATCCTGAGGACTCCAACAGCTTCTCAGGAGTAGAGTTTCTTCTGCTCAAGGGGAGCACTTGCTGTGATGAGTCACAGCACAGCAGAGGGACACAGGCTCAGCTGAGCCATGAAGAAAGAGTTTCTTTTCCTTTCCTTTGGGAAGGAAAAAGCAGACTGTGTAGGAAACCTCTGCCCCAAGTCAACACTGACCTTGTTAATGGTGCCTGATCATGCTGGACTAGGAAGAGATCTATTTTGATTTGGTTATCTGCTAGAGGGAAACAAGCAGATAGTTGCCACAGCCTTCACACAGCCCAGTGTGACCAGTCACACCTATTCAGCTCGGCCAGTCCACACCTGGGGCTGGCCTGAGCTAATCCATGGAGAGGGGTTAGCGACTGACCATCAACTTGTGCTTTGATAACACATTTCCTCAAACAACTGGGGACTGCTGAGGAGCCCCCTCTCTCTCTTATGTACAGAGGTACAGGGACATGGGTGATTACATGACTCTGATGAGGTGAAATGGAGAGTTTGGGGCAACTCATAATGCAGTCCTAGACATTGTCATTCAGCATCATGGAGCGTCTTACTCAACTTGAAGAGGCATTTAAAATGAAATCAGATCCTGTAGTTGTGTCAGCCAGTTCTAGAGATGAGTGGTTTGGATAACTGCTCCTTTTCACTGTTGTGTGCTTGGGCATATCTAGGTGTTAGAAAAAGGAGCATTTCCAGAAAAACAACCTATTTTTCTTCTACCTCCCTCCTGAGATCTGAGGTCTGATCAAATGTCCTAACCTTGATTTGCTACACAAGGCAAGAGTAGAGTGGACATGGTCTGAGCCAGTCTTTTACTCTAAGAAATAGAGATGCAGTTCAAGCCTTTAAAAATGTAGTTTTTAAAGAAAGACAGAAATATAACCGCTACAGTTAAAAGTGCATAAAGAGCAGAGGACTCAGACATACATTGCTGCTTATGCCTGTGATGGGCATACAACTAAGTTTGTAAATGTTTAAACACAATTCCTACACAAGAATATGGCTAGTAACTTTATTGTCTGAGGAGCTACAGAGTTTTGTTTTCCCCCTCACCCCAAGGGAAAATATTTTTCTTTTAGGGATATTGTTTCCACAGTTTAAGAGCACACAAGCATATTCACACATTATCTGGGCTGGCGACTGTGCCAGGGGCTATCTGGTTCTTCCTCTGACCCACTAACTCCAGCTCAATACTTTGCCTTTTAGAATTATTACCTAATGGGAAGTTAGATTTTTAAACTTTCTTAGCATTCAGCAAGATATCAATTCAAGTCCCAGATTTTAGCTTAAGCTTAGGTTTTACTTGAAGACTCCACCTTGGAAAAAAGGATAGGAAACCTCCTACTTGAAAATATTTGGACTAAGATGCCACTGTAGGACAGCATGTAAAGGTTTGAGCACAAGTTCAACGCAAGGGTGTAATTCCTCCTCTCTTGTTGGAGGATTCAGCTTTTTAAATTCTTCATAGCAACTCTTACAAGGTGTTTCTGAACCAGAGCCAAAAAAAAAAATCAGGTCTACAGCCACAGACTGATATAGACTAATTTTATATTTAGATTTGGCCTATGAATAACCATAGCCAGAACTAAAAGATATTTTCCTTTCTTCTTCATATAAATAAATATAGCCAATTAAAAAGAAACCACACTCCCAAGTTTAACCAACCTCAAAACTCAGGGACAGAATTCAACTCTAACTTTATGTCCAGAATTTTCTAGCTTGATTTTTCTTTTAATATTTTTTTGTATGAAAAAGTGTTTCCCAACAGTAATTTATTTTTAAAGTACTTTTTAAATTGACATGCTGGTTTTTGAGATTTTCTACTCCACAGTTTTAACCACATTCATAATCCACTCGGCATATAGCAGAATCAGAAAATTCACAGCCAGAGAGCCATTAGAATAAGTGGAATGAGACACATTGCCTATTTAGCCTTATATATTGCCTGTAGGAATTGCCTTTGCTTCCAGGGAAATAAACTCTACTTAGCATATAGATCTTCAATTATTAAATGTAATGACTCAGAAGAAAGTTGTTCTTTTCTGGCCTCTGGAGATAAGTAGCTTATGACTTCAAGAACAATGGTAAATACATCCCAAAGTTTGAATTCTAGATAGCAGCATTGTATCAAAAATTTTGCAAGTCAATACAGAATTTCTGCTTGTTTAGCAAACCCCAGCATTTTGTGTCTTGAGATGTGAAGCGACTGGTAAACATACTCCAGGAAAAAAAGGAATAAATATATTGAAGGACAGAAGCATCTCGCTGAAGGACTGAGAAGACATGCATTTTCCCTTTAATTGCCCATTTGAAGGCAGGTCAGTCATCACCAACAGACATAATCTAAAGGCTATTTCTGAAGTGCCTGGCTTAGGTGGGATGTAGCATTTGGGGAGATTGTCAGTCATGGTGCTGAGTCTCCTGCATTTGTCGTAGCTCCATCTTACATTAGAGCCTGGTGCATGCAGGTCCACAAAAAGTCCACTCTGGAGAGCACTCCATGCTACCAGCCATGAAGTCACAATGCTGTGGTCAGCCTTTCTGAAAAACTGACACATTATTGAACTGTGGAGCTTATGGGCAATATCAGTTTTCTACTTGAATGGAAAAGTACCTGTACTCTTGAGGTTGAATTCATCAGCACTTATATTAAAATTTATGGCTCATTTTCCCTGAAAAAAAACAGATAGCATTCTTTTTTCCCAGAAAGTTTTCTGTCACATAGTACAGACAGCCTTGCCCAGAAAAAATTATTACTACAAAAAAAATAGAAGAGCTTTATCATTGTATTCTTGACTGCACACTGTGCATTATCAAAAACTGAACTGTGTATACTTAGTAACTTCCTTCAGCTAATTTGTTTCATCTTGAACTTTGAGAGGATATTTAGAATTTATTATACAGGGATCACCCTTGCATTTCAGATAATACTCTACAAGCTGAGTAACATAATGAAGCTGATAACACAATGAAACTGTTGAAGAGATTTAATATCAAAAGGAAGAAACAATACTTTACTGCCAGAGAGTTTCTTGAGAACCAGCAAAAGAAAGGAAATAAATTATCCATTGGTTGGGAAGAGTTCACATCTTAAAAACATTCCTTAAGCATCAGCTCCAGGGATACCACTCACTCAATTCCTTTGGCAGCAAAACAGTGATATCTCATTCATATTAAAAATGAATTATGGAAGTGATCAATGCAACACAGCCCTGAAGTGGCAGGAGTCCAGAACATCAAGTTCTATGTACAAAGCATACATGAGGTCAATGGTGCTCTGCAGTGGGCCATGAAGGGATCTTTCAATTGTTTTACTCAAAAGAGTGTGGTACAAAGCAAGCTTATCAGGAATGTTAGATATCTTTCATGCTACTTTAAAAGACTAGATTATATGGTATTACTAATCAACAGGCAAACAGCATCTGACTACTCCAGAGTCAACAACAATAATCACAACAGCAGCCAGGATAACAGATATGTTCAGGAGAGATGGTATCTGTGTTGAGGAAGGACATATTTCCAGACAACATCTTCTCACAAGAGGTTCTGAACAACATGAAGCAAGTGATCTGTGAATGATAAATGGTGTTGCTGCTTATCAGCTTGGGTTGATTAACAGGTGGATCATGGACAGGAGCCTGCTTTTGGGAAGCACTGTAAGGTTTGAAGAAGAGGTTGTGGAAATGATGCCATGCTGAGGCCTCCTAAAAGCAGAAGCACAGGATACAAGGCTGACGAGGAAATTCATAGAGTCTGGCACTACAGTCCTGCACTCCCTCTATATGCCTGCACACCTTGGACCACAATCCACCACTCTAATGTCTTGAGCTAAGCTTAAGACCAGAGACTTGGGTGATACTAGACCAAGCATACAAGTATAGTCACCTGGATACAGGCAAACACACCTGTTCAGATAGCTGTATGTGAAGATACTCCAATGTCTGCCATAAAAATAGTGGTAGCATATTGACTAAACTGCTCCCACTGTTGACTTAGAGAAAGACCAGGGCCAGAAACGGTGACAGGCACAGTCTAGAAGATCTATACAGACACAAGAACCACAGGCCTCCAACACAGAGACAGTACCTTGTTTCACACTAAGCATAAAAGACTCACTGAGAGGCAGATGTATGTCCTTTGGAACATACAGAGAAACAGACATATTCACTACATGGTGCTGCTAGTGGAAAGAGTATTTAATGATCTAGGCTTAAAGAAAAATTATAGACTGAACAGTTACTTCACATATGATTAGAATAAGAACTAATATGCAGGACTATTGAGTCTGGATCTGATCAAGCTAGGGAAAAGAGCATACAGTTACAGATGTTTACCATGACCCAAACTCAATTGTACTCAAGGAATACTGTCAGATATCCATGTCTGTTGTCCTAAAACACCCACATAAAAAACCTGAAAGGCCTCGATACCATCATGGAGATCTGAACTAAAAAAATCTCTGCTCAGGATGCAAGTGACATATCAGATGATAGTAAGGAGGAAAATAGGGATATTTTATAGCTTTGAATATATTAAAAATACAAGAGAAAACCTCAAGCTTGAGATCTTCAAATTCTTCCCATTCTGGAGGGAAAGAAATGTTTTCTTAGTGTGCAGATTGGTGCAGCAGAAATTGTCTTGCAGTGCAGGAATTATTCTTCAAGGAACAAATGGATTTGAAAGATAAGGGAATAAGAAGGAAAAAACCACCAACAAAAATCAACACAAACCCTGAATAGAGCCTTAATTATACATTTTGAATAAGACAGCTCTCTGGCTGTTTTCATTTTAACATAATTTTAAAACGGAGTCCTTCAAGCATTGTAGAGAGAATGTAGATAAATCAGACTGCTCCTTAACTGCTGTAATTCTAAGATATTTTGCATTTTCTGCTTAGATCACGTTTTAGGCCCTTTTGTGCATGCGTTGGTTAACCTCTGCAGGGGAAACAGAAGGGGCTAAATGAATAATCCCAATTAAATATGACAAAAAGAATTTATCAGTCCAACAGTACATCTTTTCTCTCCCTTTCCTTTGGCAGTACATAGTTGATCTCTGCAGGAAGGAATGCTCCAGAAAATTATCTGGGTAGCAGCATGCCTCTGATCCACTTTCTGATTATCAGAAAGACTGGTCCAGCTGTAAAATAGGGCTTGCCTACTGCCTTTATACTTAGGCTGCAAGGTGTATATCAGTTCTTCCGAAAGCTCACCTACAGACTCTCACTTTCTTAATTTAAAATAGTTCATCCGTCATTCTCCTACACCAAGTGTGAATATATATACACACACAGATCTCACCATGATGACCATCCTTCTACAAAGCATCCCATTGCCTGGGTCAAAGCATATGAGATTAAGGGAAAGTGTTTTTTGATGGTATCTGAACACAGTGTCTGGCCATCATTTGGAAATGTGGCATACCTTTCCTCTTCAAAAATGTTCCCCTGACCCAAGCTTTTTTTTCCTAAGAGACATCCATGAGAAAGAAAAGAAGGAACAAATTAAAACAGACCATCCTATCTATACTAAGATTAGCACCAAAAGAAGCCTCAGACTCCACAAAATCACTAAATTCTCACTGGTTTCACAGTGAAGGTTTTTTGTGAGGTATATAGACTAAATATCAAGACAGATTATTGGGTTATGGTGAATTTTAAAGTCTCCTGGTACATAAAATAACTGCCCAAATCCTTTAAATCCACTTAGATGCTAGCATTCAAGAAATTCTACAGCAGTTTGTGGAACCACTTGTGTATCATCAGCTGAATGTACATGTAACCTAAGCAGTTATTAAAAGTTTATTTCAATGTTATTTCCCAGTTCAGATTAAAAGATGCAGTTGATTATTCCTTCTTAAACATTATCTAGACATGTTTGGTCCAATACAGTTTATTTTCTAATCATGCTGGAAATCTTAAAATTTCTATTAGGATTTCTAGGATCAAGTGGTTTCCCCAACAAAAACCACTTTAATTCAGTTTTGTGGTGTTTCTGGAACCCATAGAAGTACAAAAAAGTTTAAAACAGAAATTTATTTGGAGGCTAGTATCCATTTTATTCAATAGTACAAGAGGAAATGACCTCAAGTTGCACCAGGGAAAGTTTAGTTTGGATATTAGGAAAAATTTCTTCACCAAAAAGGTTGTCAAATATTGGAATAGACTGCTCAAGAAAGTGGTTGAGTCACCATCCCTGAAGGTATTTAGAAGGGACATGGTTTAGTGGTGGACTTAGTGTCAAGTTTATGGTTGGACTTGATCTTAAATGTCTTTTCCAACCTAAATGATTCTCTCCCTTTCCCACTTGCAAACATAAAGTTCAACTACATTTTATTAGCCTTGATAACAGTAACTTACATAAGAGACCAATAATTCTCCCACTGAAAGATTCACTGATATTACTGCTGAAAAACATGTTCATCTAGGGAGGATTATGCTAAATGGTCACCACAGTTGTTCTTCTGTCCTTACAGTCTATGTACTTAGTTAAATAAAATGGAACTAAGACATCCTCTAAGATTAAGTAAACGTGCATCTAATAAAACCTCATCTATTTATTAGGAAGAAGTCAAGACAGGTTCTGAAATGCATTAACAAAAAAACAAAAAGTTTATACAAGACTGTTTTAAGATAAAATCCTCAACTAGGTCTACAGAGGAGCATTGAGAGGAGGTACCTAAACCACCCATATTCCAGGAATCTACTCATGCAGATTAGTTGAACAAAAGTTAAGATCAAAAGGAAACTTAAGGAACATAATTCTGATCTCCAAGTACTCAAAGAGAACAGGAGTTATTTCTCTTCAAAGTCCATGGTGAAGCTGTCAGCTAGATGAGCATCAACCAGTAGTGTCAGACACAGCTGATTCTGTCTGACAACAAGGGGACTTGCATTAGATGAGCTCTTGAGATCTATTCTAGCCCTACTTTTCTGATTTTGTCTGATAGAGAGGATCAGGATGTAAGCTTGCTCATCATAATGAAATTCAGATAACTCTTGTGTTCAGCACAACCCTCTTAAGAATGAAAAGCCAAATGGACCCTTGACATTTACAGCTTGCTATGTAGATTTCTTCCTGTCTAATTACAATGAAAAGTTATTTGTATGAATTAAATTTCTTTCTAGTATAAATCTCTTGGGTTCATATGTAGGGAATTTTGGATTAGATCTTAATATTTGAGATGGAAAATAAAATACTTGTAATTGTGTTTGTATTTTACCATCTGTTTTTAAATGACATTGCTGCCATGTTCCTCTGATGGCACCTCTGCAAGCTTATTCAAGGGCACTAGGTCAGATTCCAGTCTGAGTATAGAAATTATGTTTATGGCTACACACAGATTAAAGTTAAATGTCAAAGTACAGAAGGAGGCATGCTAAAGGTTAAGTATTAAAAAGTAATAACACAGGAAAAAAATTGCTTGGAGCAGGTGAACAGTTTCATTGAAATTCCCTTTGTGCTGAAATGTGAACTTTTGCCCTTTGGTCCAGGAAAGAAAAAGTGGGACAAAAAAGCAGAAATTTATCAATTTTATCCTAACCAATATATTCTCTTCTCAAAAAAAAAATCATCTAGCTGGATGTTCTTCCCACTCAGAGCTACTAGTGAATACAGCAAGCAAGAAATTATTTCTGTGTACCATAGAAAATAAGAAAATAAAGTGGGTTTTTTCCGGACTATAATGTTTAATTAATATTTTGAGACAGTCTGTAAATTTGGGCACAAAGAAACAGAAAATTAGTTCCCAATGAGGATTCATTTACTTTGCAGTATAGAAGAGAGAAGTTAAACACAGAAACAAGGAGATAAGAAAATAGTAAATCGTTCAAGAGATATGGGCAGGGGATAGAGCAAGAGAGGGATGCAGACAAAGCAATAAAGTCCTGCTCTAACAACTGAACCATAACCAGAACATGTAAATCTGTATCCAAGGAAAACTAAAGACTCAGACTTCTCACACACAGCTTGAAGAATGTTTAGGCAGCCTGTTGTTCCTCAAATATTCCCAAACACCTCCTATTATAATTCTCCTTTTGAAAAGAAGCTCTTCAGAAGTTAAGTCCTAGTCATCTCTTCCCTCCAACATGAGCTATACCCATCTATAACAGGAGTTACAAAAGCAGGTAAAGAGTCTCCAGCCAGCACTGAAAGAGCCAAAAAAAGGTAGCTTCTAGAGAAGTACAATGCTGGGGCTGTCTCTGAAATACCTGCTCTCAACATGGGATACAAGGGAACTCTGCAGTGAAGAAATGTGCCCAGATTCAAGGAGAGTCTCTGCTCACTGCACTGGCCCAGTATTTCTTTGAGAATTCCACCAAGTAACTTAATCTCACTGTCTTATTTTTCCTCAGCTGGAAAACTGGGTCAGTGATTTTTCTTTTATTTATCTTGACTTTTCTCACTAAAATTCTCCAAGACAGAGACATTCTTTCCCCCACTGTAGTTAATTCTAGCCATCTGTTTTCTGAACTTTGAGGTATCTTTCAGCTTTTCACTGCAGACACAAGGGCTGGGAACTTGGTGGGTTTTTTATGAAAGAAGGGTCATATAGTCATAGGGCTTCTAGGGTTGCAGCTTTAAAGAGGCAATCAGCATTACATTGCTAATAATAAAGCCACAGCAATTTTGCTCTATGTTTACACATGATATGTGGATTCAATCTACTTTAAGGCTTGTCAGTGCTATTTAGAAGAGTTATTAGGAAACCTCCACTTCAGCTTTTCAGTAATGGAAGGCTTGCCCCTCAACCTCTGCTTTTCCATCTTTCCATCTCACCACTCTACTACAGGAACATCCTGCATAGAGCTAAATTTAAGTATAAAAGTAGTGCTTTGAATCAGAGCTTCTGCAGTATCTCTGCAATAGAAACATATTCTCACTCCTGAATCTAACAGATCTTTGGACCCAAAGAAGGATATTTCCCCTCTGACTTTTAGTGTTCAATTGAAGATGCTGAAATAGAATGAAGTCTCCTGAGATCTTGGAAAGACCCTGGGTTATCAACACATTGTAGGACATACTTACTGTTTATGTTTCTCATGGCCACAACGGTATTAATTTTTATTTACCCCAAGACAAGGGAAAGAAGGTCTTTCCAAACTTACCTTCAGTGGGATGCAATGGTACAGATTCAGTAAAGTTAAGAAACTAGCTCTGAAAAGAATTTGTTGGAGTCAAGAAACCTCACCTTTAGTTACTGGAGGGGTAATGGATTTATCATGTCTTTAGAGCCATTCTGCACTACAAGCCTCCCAGATGAGCTGGTCAAGACAAAAATTAAGCTCAAGACGTAGTGGTCAAGGGTCAATAGCTTGATTAGTAGTATTTAGCAGTAGAGTAACTGGATGACTTTGTTTACCAGGAAATATCTGCAACCTCTACTGCTAGTAGTGTTTGTGGTAAGGAAACTGACTTTGTTTCAATCTGGTGCTCCTCAGAATACTTAAAGTGAGTTGTAAAACCACACCATTAAACATCACAGCCAGATTTAAGGACAACAAAAGTTTTGTGGAAGTCTACTGCTGCAGTCAATGGAGAAAAATGGAGACTTCTAGGTAGCATTACGTTTTATCTCAAGCTAGTAGAAATCTAAATGATCATTTGGAGATGTCCACCTATTTCCATCTTCACTTCAGATACAGAGGCGTGACAGTTACAACCTTCTTTGTAAATGCAAAATTTAGATGAATTGGGTCCCAAGCTTTGTTCTCTCCCTGACTTAATATTCCTTACTCATCTTTCAGGTGACTTATCACTGAATTTTGTTATTGAGATGTCTGGAGCCATAATAATGCTTCCTATAGTAAGTGACAAACTATGAAAGCAATACTTTCTCTGACTCCATCCATGTTTCCTTTTATCACTCGATACATTTTGTTCTGTAATATCATGTAGTACTAGGGGTTATGACACTGAACCCCCCTGCCAGGTAATAAGCTGTGGATGGTTTTTGCTATGAATGGTTGTTTTTTCCTATTCAAGTCTACACTAGGATGAAATTGAGACAATTAGAAATGTGTTTTGACAAGACAGAGTAGGCCAGCAGAAGAGTAATGTGTAGGTTGAATATTAAAACCATTACCTGAGGGAAAGCCTCAAGTTCATTGTTTATTATGATTTACAAATGGAACATTTCAATGAGAAAAGACAGAAAATTAATGCTGATAACTTAGCTGTAAGGACAATTCTTTTCCAGGATGTAGAGAACACCAGTTCATATTCTTATTCTGAATCATGGATGTGCCATTCCTTTTCTTAAGCAAATACTTTAATCCCAAGGTTATTTGCTTTCTGTGACACATCTCATGTTTCAATGACAAATTCCTTCTAAGGTCAAGTTGGGAAAAAACATTTTCCTACAGAAACTCCAGCACATCAAGACATTCCTAACCAATTCCAGCTCTGATGACATTTCTTGACCTTTTATATCAATTGACTGGCTCCATTGTGACTCTGTAAAAGGTCTCTAGGATTCAACTAGGTCAACCAGCTCAAATGCCCTCTGTGAAGGGGAAACTTAGAATAGTACAAAGGCATTCCTGCAAAATTAGTCACCAATCCCTTTGCATATATTCCCAAAGTAACTAGTTTTAATACTGATTTTGGTGGGAAGGACACTTGTCCAATTTTCTCCAGAGTTAGCTCATTTCACAAAGAGCAATGAATAACAGTAGTTGAGGCTCACCTCTGCACTAGAGAAAGGAATCTGATCTTTTCACCAAGTGGACAGGAATTCACAGTTAACATGATCACTTCTCTTATACTACCAGTCAGATTTGTGACTTAAGGCAGTTTGGATAACCTAATAACTTTTGCAGGATATAGAGTAAACTTAAAGCATAGCTGCTACTTTCACAGGCAAGTTGTCTCTTTTCATGATGGGGAACAGCATACACACAGACCAAGAGTTCTGCAAGTTGACATATTAATGTATCTTTTTTTAATGCAGCATCCTTATAAAAAATATTTGCCTACTTCTTGGGCAGAAGGTCAAGCTGCAATGCTGTTACTTATTTCCCAGGAAAAGGAAAAAAACAAAACAGAAAGAAAGGAAAATCTTCCACTTTGGAACTGTTTAAAAAGTTATGTGGAAACAATTCATGGTTCTTGTTGTTGGATTTGCTGGGTTTTTTGGTTTGTTTTTTTAAAGCAGTTTGTCAGTGTTGCTCACCATTTACCCCTCTGAGCCTGGATCGTTCAACACTAAATCTTTCTATCAAAGTGATTTCAAGAATCAGACTAGCCATCTGCTGCTCTTATTTTCAGAAAAAAGAATGCCTCCTCACCTATCTCCCGTTCCCAAAGTGCTTTGTTACAGTCAGTTTTACCTACCAAAATATTATAAATTACATACCCCCAAGACTGTCTGAGAAGAGGAATCACCATCATGGAGTGACCTTCACTGAGCTGCCTGAACATATGGATTTGCTTCAGCCCAAACATCTTGCTAGGGGCAAAAAAAGATAAGATCTTTACCAGACAAACCAGAGCAACTTCTAGCACTTCACGACAAGACACAAACTTAATAGCCATAAAATGAGAGACCATGGATTCACTTAATGAAATTCATGAGAGGGTCAGGATATTGTAAGTAGTTCATGTGATGACTTAATAGATTAAAAAAAAATCAGACAGAAACCAGTTTCTTTCACAAAAGGGACCACTTCGTGTCTTTATCTAACCCTGCTACAAAGACTTAACTTGGCTTGAACATCTCTTTGAAATAAGGACATTTGGTTTCTGTGTTCTACTGATGCCACCCCTGGGACTCATTGTCACTTTGCTTTGTGCAGCAACCAAAGTACAGGACTAGTTGAAAGTGTTGTACACCATCTTGGTCTAGAAACTGACAATCCACTCTCTCTACTTGTTCCAATTGTACTGGAGGGTTTATCTTCCTTATAATTTCCAAGCAGACAATGGATCTTCATGTTGTCTTTTCAAATCAGAAAAAGTAAGGAAAGTCAAACATAACCAGTAAAGTGACACGATTTCTAAAGAATAACCCATCTTCAGCCTCTCAGGTTGTCCATCAGCAGGTTACAGTGTGATCAAAGCAAGCTGAGAAAAGCCTGAGGTTTCACTAAGATTTTTGTTAGGTGAGCCCATGCTACAGAGCTAAGAGAAAATAATTATCCTTGAAGATCTACCAGGGCTGAGAGTGATTTAAGCTAGAAACAAGATGCTTAATTCTTTTCCCATGCATCCAAACAGCAGAGGCCCATACAGCCTGCAACAAGGGATGTACAATCTTGGACACAGGAGGAATAAAAGGGAGAATCAGGCTTTTTCAGATAACTGTATCCAGCAACAAAACCCTACATGAAGTCATGAAACAGGAGGCAAAAAAAAGGAATAGGAAACAGAGTCAAGAGATTAGAAACTATACCCACTTGGCAGCTGACCTATTTCTTGGTCATGGTCAAATTGTTTGATGTTTCTATAGCTAATTTCCCTTTATCTCTTTCTGGTTTTGACCTGTCCTGATGAAGAGTAAGAGCTGGAAGAGAGACTGATTTATATTCAATATGTCTGAAGAGTAATTAGCATGCTATAACCTTGTGATCAGGCACATAACAGTAATGAAGGGTCCAGCTTTATTCTGTGATGAACTTGACTAAAAAGTTATTTCATTTCATATACTCATTGCTTTGTCCTTCGCTGTAACAGTGTTGTACATAGACATAAGCCTTAAAAGAGTCTTTGGCTGTTTATTTCAACTGAACCTTAATTCCAAAGGGTGGTACCAGAAGCTGAGGTTAAAGCCCAGCTCTGCTGTTATTCCTAAGATCACCCATTCTTCATAAACGATTTGAAACAAAAGTGCGTTTATGTTCTTGTATTAAAGGCTGATGTATCAAAATATTTGAGTTTCCTTTTTTATAGATTTAGTAGTAAAAACTGGTCTAAAAATAACATGTCCTATGAGACATATTATTAGTATATTATCAGTAAAATGTACTGCTTGCATTGCTAAAATGATAGGAAAATAATGAAAAAAAATATCTCCGACAACTTGCCAAAGTTTTAATTACAAGATTATAGGGCTAGAATTCTTCACTTTATTTTTTCCTAAATTTGGCAAGTAAGTGGCTATTTATGCTTCCTTTCCCAAGCTCTGTTATGCTGTGTAACATACAGCAAACACACTATCCTATGATTTCTTCTTCTTTCTGAGCTTACATCAACAGTCAGGAATATATAGAAACCCAAAGCTATGGAAGGATTTGTGCTGACTTCAGAAAGGAAGTATATAAATGAATAACTCCAGATGCAAATGCCAACATTAAAAGATAGCAAGAAATCTAAATCTAGGCTTTTGCTAGGAAATACTGAAATGAAGATTGCCTCCAAGACATTGGTTAAGTCTCTGAGTGGCACTAAGCAGGATACATTATGTAGTACAATCTTCAAACACACAGTTTTAATTTCAAGTAACTAGTCACAAGCCAATTACTCTCTGCACCTATTTAAGAGTAGATACAGCCTACAAAGAAGCAACCATAGTCTTCTTGAGGTTGTAGCACTGGTATCCTTGTGATTCAAAGGACACAGGATTGGATCTTTTCAAGAACATCTGGTATTTCATTGAAAGTTCTGAGACAAAAATTCCACTAAATAACTAATTTCACAGTCTGTTAAGGAGCCCCTTCATAGCACTTACCTTTACTTGCTGAAATAGAGATAATTGTTGCTCAGACTCCTCATCCATAAGCAATTAGTTCCCAGGTATTCTCTACTGACCACTACATAGCATCTAAATGTGAGAGCTCAACCACAGAAAGATTAAGTCTACAAGCACTTTTATGCTGTTTTGAATTCTGTGCAGCTGGTTTCAGGGAGCAGGGAATTGATTTAGGATTAAATTCACCTGCAGGATTTGGGATGAAATTCACCTGTAGCAGAAACACAGTCTGTTCAATATATAACAATTCCTAAACAGCATTTTGACTGGATCCCCAAATTTGTTTGGACCAAAAGAAAGAGGAAGTAAAGATTGAAAGAAAACAAATAGTGGTTACATTCACAACAAGTTCAAAATAGAAAAATAATTGATTAATAGAGTCTGCTCAGCTGAGTTGTACAGTGATAGGAAAAATCTGCAGGAAGACACAGAGATTTTGTGGTAAAACGTCTGAGCCAAACCCTGCCTTTGGTTTCAGCTGTATGAAAGACCCACTGTTCTGTAATGCTAAAAATGTAGAATAGGAGTATGTTTTTCTCACTTCATCCCATGTGAACTCAACACAAAAGATCTGAAGAGGTTCAGTAGAGAGCTCTCTAACATTGTTAAGTCAAAAGAAAGCACTGTTTTACGTTTATTTTCAAAGCAGCTTGTCAATGTGTATTGGTATTTCAAAACTGTTGGTGAACACTGTCCTTCCAAGTCCAAGGTATCTGACTTCTTACAATTGAGTGGATTTTTCTGGAAATCATAGGAGACCACCATCAATTCATTAATGTCTTGGGAAGCCCACTAGTGTTCTACAAAACTTGCTGGGTGAGTAGCAATATTCAAGGAAACTACACTTGGTTACTCAAACATTATAACAAGAAACAGATTTTCCAAACAGAAACAATAACATGGAAGATTGTGAAAGGGTGCCATGCTGACCCCTCCACTGGATACCAGGTCAGTGCCTGTAACGAGAAACTGCTTCATCACAAAGTGATACTGGGTTGTACCATGACCTCTGATCATTTTCTTTAACAGATTTAGCCATGTCTGCTGGATGCTTCATAGTATTCTAGGTACAAGTTGGGGAAAAAGCTAATGCAGAAACATATGTGGGAAACAGCTCTGTTATGTTCTGTAAGCTCTGAATCTGTGAAAAGTTTCACATCTGTATCAAAAGTCCTTAGCCATCCTTAGGTTAGGTTGAGTCAAGCTTATCTCATTAATACTGAAATTCAAAAAGTTAAAAAAAATATTGAATAACCAAAGTATACGTTTTGTAGTTATCCTCCTTCTTGCAAAGGAAGTTGTTCAGACGGCCTTCTGAGGTGAAATAAATAGAAAGTAGATTTGGAACATACAGCTCTTCCTGTTAATTCTTTAAAGAAAATTGATTTTTTTTTTCCATACAGAAGTTGCTTACAATATAAAGGTCTTGTTTATAGATTGTAAAATATTCATGCAAACATAACAATCTCAGAGTTACATTTTCAAACTTTTGATTCATTTACAACATGGGAAAAAAGAATATATGAAAGGTTTTGATTGGTCTTAGAATCCTCTTAATTCTCAAACACAGAAAAACATTAGCCCTGTTTTTTTTTGTATTCACTCTGCATTAAATCCCAGGAGTAGTATATTTCTATTATTTCTTCATAAGACAAACTTCAGTCTTGATTTCTAAGCACCATTCTATTATTATGCATATATTACACTTTAACACTTCCATAATTTTAATTCAATGCTCTGTGATCTGTAAACGTCCTCTGAACCTGACACAAATCCCACTGAAGACAGTGCAAAAAAGGTCTACTTATTTCAGTGGTCTTTGGAACAGCATTCCCCAAATAAATTTAAACTTACATGCCACTGTGCATTAGACCTGCTTTATTCTGCATCTTCAGAAATGCAGCAATTGAGCCTGAAAGATCCTATAAATCATGTAATTAAGAAACAGATGCACATAAAAAGAATTATGGCAAAATCTTTTTTTTTATAATATCCTGAGGCAATGCCCAGGATGGACAGCATTCAGAACTCCCTAGGTCATCATTATGGATCAAGAAAGGTTTGGGAAAAATTATTCTACTAGAGACAGAAAACAAGTATTGAGTAGAGCCATTAAAGTGGTTTATGTTTCAACCACAATAGAAAGTCACTAAGGAGAAAGAAATCGCTACCTAAACTCATGACCAGAATTCAGAATTACGGATGGTTTCACTTCAGTACCACCAATATATGTCTGGAGACAATCCACTGACTTCATGAGAGTTGCCCAAAATAAAGTGGCTTCTTGAAGGACTGTTTGAAGTAGTAAGTGCTATTTAACTGTTCAGGTTTTGGACCAATTTTTTATTTCAGTGGAATTGCTGTGCATTCACCCCAGCAAATCTAACCCTTCAGTTGAAGCTATACAGTTTTTGATGACTGATTTTCACATTATTACTGTGGGTTGAGCCTTTTCCTTAGTCCATAATCAAAGATTTTTCTTTCGACTTGAACCCTGGTGTTTGATTTCAATACTAGTTGACAAGCATAAGATAAAAAGGATACAGGATTCTGTATGCCCACTTTGTTATGGAAATGCATCTCCTAGTGAATGGATTACAAGTGAATTAAACTTAGATTTTCTACAGTCTCCTTACATAATTGTAAAATTCTCCTGCTGTTGTTCTGGGTTTTGTCCTTACAGCAGAAAAAATGGTGCTGATGACATTTGTGCTGCTGTTTTGGACTGAACTGGCAAAAATGTGTAGGAACTAAATTATTTTGAGAACTCAGCTCCTCTGCTACACTGAGGGTTAAAAGGGTTCAAAAGTCATTAGGCGACATAAAGAGTAATGTCTGAGCCTTGCTTTTATAAGGAGCAAGACTAAAATCAAACTTAAACTTCACAGTTGGCATGAACTGGTGTCTCTGTGGTCACAAAAAAGGGAAAGGACTGAGTGAGCTGGCTGTATCTATCACTTGGTAAAGTGATATGAAGAAAATAGCAGAATTCATACAGTTCTTGTACCACAGTGGTCTCCCAGTGACAAATTGTTCTACAGCTTGGAAAACCTCCATACAACTTAATATCCAAAAAGGAGGAACCTGTGAATGAACTATGTGTGTGTGCCTTTCCTGAAGTTCTGGGTAACACTGACATGGTTTACTACTGATTGTTGGCATACTGAAGCCTAACCCAGTGGTGGCACTGTTTGTCTGCACTACTGTCACTGAAATACGGGGAGATTTCTCAAAGTCTGACAAAAACAGGAGCCCCCCCTCTCCTGGGGGACCAGTGTTATCAACCTAGCAGTGATGTAAAACACTTGTCTGACACAGCAGTGAGTTGAGCTGGTGCCCTGGACAATGGTCTCCTCTTCCAGCAGATTCTTTTCATTCATCAAAAAGAAAATTAAGGGTTAAAAGGTGCCTTTGATAACTTTTTAGCTTGTCTGTGGTGAATGCTGCACAATCTTATCTTCAGAGTGACAATACTGATCATGATGACACCATGTCCGTGTGTGCCGGTGCATGGCACTGCAGGTTATGAAGTCAACGGGAGCTGACCCTAGAGAGGCAAGAATACAAATCTCAGCCCTTCCCAACCCATTCTCCAAAATTAAACCAGTTGAAACAGTGCCCCTTCAGACAGCAAGCGCATCACCGTTCAGATTTCGTGGACTACAGACCAGAAATTACTCTTCTCAGAAGTGATAGAAGATTACTGGAGTTCAAAAGAACAAACACTTGGATGGGCTGCTGTATTATTAAGGTTCCATTTTGTCTAAATAATGCATGCAAAAAACTCCACTGAGAAAATCAAAGCAACCAAAACTTACACATGCTTCAGGTCCTTCTACTGCTATAGAAAGAACGTTAGTTTTCCTTGCTTCCAGCCACTCTGTTTTCTCTCTCATAACCCTCTGTGTCTCTGGAAACATCCCTTATTCTCTGGATTCTCTGCTCGTTTTAGCTGCTTTGTGTGTATTGCAGCAAATGGCTCATGCAATCATAAAAGCACAGTGGCAACCCATTTGCCTTTTTTGTTGTCCATGACTGAAACTTCTCCTGCTAATTATAGGCTGATAGGAATTAAGGAAATCACTGTTTTCTATAGAGAAAGAGTGAGAGAAGAAAACCCTACAACCAGGTTAAAAAAAACTTTCAACTTCCACCATGATGCTGGCATATACTGCCTGTACACTTCATTGGGAATCCGGATATTCCATCAATGAGAGATCAGATGCAACAGCATAGCACACTATAAAGACATATTCTGTATATAAATAAAAAATAAAAGTAATACTGTACAGACACAGGTCTGGACTAAGTGTTTCCCAAAATCTGGGATCATTCAGACCTGGCTCAGACATTGCCTGTGACAGTCACAAAGCTCAGATCCAGAACTCCCAGCTCTAACCTGTTTAGACTCCAGGTTTTTCTCTGTCACTATTGTAGAAGTGTATTTTGCTGCTCTGGTTTCCCTCCTGTGCTTTGTGTGGGTTTGTTTTTTTTGTGTGTTTTTTTTTTTTGTTTTTTTTTTTATAGTGTTTATGAAATGACTCCTGCTCATAGGAAAAGTGTGACTGGTTTTGTTTATCCTACTTATTATATGAGAACAATTTTCAAGCTGTCATTTCATTATTAAATTTGAGAACAAAGCAAACACCAGATCACTACAAGACTGGATGAAATGAAAATAAGCCCATTTCTGCCTTACATGTTCAAGCAAACCTTAGTATGACTGATGGTAAGTAAAGCTTGTATCACCAAATACCAAAACTATTAAATGGCTAATCTTTGTTGCCAACAAGATCTGCTTTCAAAGTTAAGTCTACCTTGTCTACCTTCCAAAAATTGCACGGAAATTTATGATTCAACAATGAACTCTTAATTGCTTCCTCTTTATGTTGATCTGTTTTCCTGGAAAAACAATTAATTCTCTATGCTGAGCCTTTAAGAATGAAACAAATTGTAGCTCTTGCTCACTTTGGCAATGCAATCACTTTTAATCAGTGCATAATTATGATTTAAACAGTATCAACCTGTCCCTGTTGCAAGAAGGTAACTGCGCTTAAACTTCAATTACTCCTAAATTTAAAAATCAATTGCAAATAAAATGTCCTGCTGCTGATGCTAAAGAGATTAGAAAGACCAGAATACATTCACGCGAGAAGCTAGTCTGTCAACACAATTGCAACAAGCAGCTGCCATAATGTAGGTAATTCTGTTGTAATGCAATATTAAGGCCTTATCTAATCAAAGGCTGTGGACTAAGGCTGTCAAAAAATACAAGATGCTTCAAAAGGCAGATTGCTATTGTTTTCTACATGGATTTATCCTGCACAGGATAAAAGAGCTATTTTGCGTCAAGAAATTATTTTTAGTGTGAATGCTTGAAAATCCAGGTTTTTTCCTCACAAGCTATCTACAGCAAGATGACAGAAGTGTTGAAAAGCAGCCATCATTTGTGATGACTTCAAAGTTTGAAATAACAAGCTCTTTTTTTATATGTTTATTACAATGTTTTCTGGAGGCATCGGGGACAGTGGCCTGCAGCATGCTAAGAATTGCATAAACACAAAGTGAGGTGGTGGTCTTGCAGGGAGGCATGGCAGACACCTGGGAGGACCTATGGGGAAACCTGGTATTAAATTCAAATTTCTGGGCCTCAGTTTTATATTCTCACCCTTGCTAAGTGTGCAGGAGGAAGGGCTTACAACTGCACAGTATGTGGCTGAAAAAGCAAAGCTATCAGTGATCAGTGGAGAGAAAGATGCTCCTCCAGGATATTGTTTGAGTAGGATTGCAGGAGCACAGAAATGTTCAGTAGCAGGTCTGGACTGAAAACCTGTACTGCCGTCTGCAAGGAGGGAAGGTCTTCCTGCCTTAGGCACCATAATACCTAAGAAAAACTTGAAAAGCTTATTCATATCCTTGGGTGGAAACTGTCAAAAAAGGAAATTTCACCATGACCGCTTGGAAACAGTCGCTTTTTAAAGAATTCCTCCAAAACATCTATCTGACGATGAGACTTTCATGTCACCATGAGAAGAATCAGTAGTGAATTAATGGCAGCAACACACAGCTAAACTGTAGAGTGCTGAAAGGAGTGTCCAGACTAAATGTGTGAGCAGGTACTGTTCTGTAGGCCTGGCTGTCATGCCCCTGCCTGATAAACTACATCAATACCTTCACAGTCTGGTTCCTATCAAAATCATTGCAGGGGAAAGAAAAAAAAAGAGATACCTGTGAAGTGCTAAGGCTTGGACAACTGGCCCAAGCCAGAGTTGACCTATAGATGAATCCTGTATATTTTGTAACTGAAATCCATTGTGCTAGTAGGTATTGTACTAAGTTATAACAGTGCACTTATGCTGATGTAAAAAGTGCTAAAGCATTGAAGTACTGAAGCCTGAACAACAGGCCCCAAGCCGAAGCTGTTTAGTGTGTAATCATTAACAAAGTATGTGAACTCGC
This sequence comes from Athene noctua, assembly GCF_965140245.1. Taxonomy (NCBI): domain Eukaryota; kingdom Metazoa; phylum Chordata; class Aves; order Strigiformes; family Strigidae; genus Athene; species Athene noctua. Next base: position 56,660,580 of record NC_134041.1, read on the forward strand.
TAGGGAAAGAGGCAGCTTAGACAAAATACAATCAGGAGTGAGGAGAGAATGTATCCAACTTCCCTTGTCTGGCCTTGTTCAAGGCTGAGAACCCAAGTATCTGGCCTTGTTAGAAACTCCCTTGGTTTCCCCCCCTGAGCCCTGGCCAGGCTTTGGGTGGAATCCAACAGGAGAATGAAACCAGAAATTTTCTGCTCAAAACAAAGGTGCCGGCTGTTCTGGCCTGTCCATCTCTGGTATACAGGGCTGGGCCCGTCTGCAGCGACTCTGGCAGCCTCACCCACGGGTGGAGGCACCGCGTAGGATTTCTCACTTGCCGGGACAGGCTCTCCAAACCCTCGCTGTAACCGGGGCTCCCCAGCCACTGCGCGTCTGGATGATGATAATACATGCAAGTGGTGATGTATTTTTCTTAATCTCCATCCTCTCTCTCGTGTAGTAATGATTTAATGCATTACTATGTTTTTACTGTTGCTGCTTTAAGTGCACTGTTCTGCTTTTTCTTACTGCATGTTTTCTGTATTACACGGTTATCACTAGTAAAATACGCCTGCTCTTTTCACTCTGGTGTCTGAGTTTAATTGGTATCCTTAATCAGCAGAACAACCTGGCAAGAAAGTGGTCACATATGCTGTTCTGATCATTCTTTTACATTTAGCATTCTGGAAATTAGTCAAAATAAACACTAATGGTAGGATATATTATAATAAAAAGCATGGCAAATACCACATGGAGAATAACCTGCCTCCTCCACTATTGAAGGTGGAGGAGAAAACTTCTTTTCCATCCAAGGCATGCCTTTGGTTTGTCTTCTTCTCAGAAATCTCTTCATTTTCTTCAGACGCTGAAGGAACAGGCACATGGCCACTCCACCAATAGCATTCAATAAAGCAATGCTAGTGGATGCCTCTGGTGGTGCAAGAAGAAACTTATTCATTTAGTACATCCCAGGATATTCCAGTGTTTCCCAAAGGAAAGGCAGGTCCTCTCTTCACCTTCATTTTTTCTTCTTTCCTCTTATTCATTGTTGAGTATGCCAACTGCTGTCTTCTTCAATTTCCCCCTTCTTTTTTGAAATAGATCACTATGATGCTCTGTCAGAGCTAATAAAGGTTGTGGCTGAGGGAAGGAAACTGCTGCAGGAAATCCTCAGAATACCTCTAACAGTCCCAGGTATAGGGCAAAATGATCTCATTGTTAGAAAGTATTTTAAGGCCTGGACATTGTACAGAGGTTGGTGCTGGTCTCTTCTCACAGGTGATTAGTGACAGAACAAGGAGGAACAGCTTTAAACTCCAACAGGGGAAGTTTAGACTGGACGTTAAGAAAAAATTTTTCACAGAAAGAGTGGTTAGACAGTGGAATAGGCTGCCCAGGGAGGTGGTGGAGTCACCCTCCCTGGACGTGTTTAAGGGTTGTTTAGATGAGATGCTGGGTGATAGGGTGTAGGGGAGAACTGTAGAGTAGGGCTGATAGTTGGACTCGATGATCCCAAGGGTCTTTTCCAACCTGAATGATTCTATGATTCTATATATGCAGGTGGAGGTACTGCTTCATATAACTTCTGGGTACTTCCTTTCTTGGTTCTCCTGCAAGTGGGATTTCACTGACAGCTTCTGGGGCTGAATCCTAGCAGAGGCTGCACAAAATGCATCTGGGAACAGAGGAAACTTCTCATCCCCTTCCTCATCTCTGCACACCCACAGCTGTAACCTGGGCTCTCTCTGACATACACCCTGGTGTCTGCAGTCAGTTTTTATTCATCCTTCACTGAGGCACATCTCCCACTGAGGCACCATTAGCTCTGCACTTGGTTCTCTCACTGAACGTCCTAAAAAGAAGCACAGCCTGACATCTACAGTGTGTGAAAGTGAAATAAAAATGTTGTTTCCTTTGCTCTCGTGTGACGCAAGTGTAAAAATCTTTATCCCTCCCTGTGCCTTGATCATTCTAACCTGGTCAAGTACCACTCAGTACCACATCATCTTAGACGATGTGTTAGAAGCTGCAGCCCATGTGGGGCAAAAAACTATGTAGAGAAGAGATGATCAATGACCTCATAATAATTAAGGTCAGGTTTTCCATTTCTCCTTCCCCAACCTTTGTGCAATTTCCTACCTCTTAAACACATCAAGGTCAAGAGATACAATTTTTCCCTAGAAACCAGTCAGTTAAGTCCATATCTACACAACATAGCCTCTGATGTCTGTGAAGATGTGTTAATTGTATCCGGGTCCTGTAGAGAAGAGGAATCTTGGTACATGTGCAGGGTCCTCTGGTTCCAAACCTAAGGGTTTGCAGAATGTGGTCACTGACACAGCAAGAACAGAATGCACCTGCAACTCTCTCCACCATAGGATGAGTGGAAGTGACTGTGGAAACAACAGATGAACAAATTCTTGAAGCTGGGTTGCAAGAAGCTGGTCTGGCTCAATACCTGTTTTTACTGAGTCATAAGGTTCGGTCATACCAAGAAAAAGGCATTGTTTTGGACTAGATGAGATAAAGCTGCAGGTGGGGGAGGAGCAATAGAGTTATTTGATCACCCACCAGGCTTGTAATAAAAGAGCATAATCATTTCTAGGTTACACACCTGATCAGGTACCATGCAGCTTGCTTGGCCTGGGAACAATGCCAGAATGGATGTCGTTTTTGTGAGGATTCCCATGCTCACATATACTCCGTCTCTGCAGCTGTACCACCATTCATTACTCATTTTGTTATAAGATAGTTTTCTGGCAAATATAATCAAATGACTTTTACATCTGCTATGCAATTTGACATGAACTCATTAAAAATAATAATAATGTAATCACTGAACTTCTACACACTATCTAATCAGACAGATCCTAGCTCTTATTGCTAAAGTTCTTCTGCAGGACTGAAAGTCCTTCTCTGTTGTTTATACATTATTCAGCATGATGGCCTGTGATCAAACTCAAGCTTAGTACTGCTGACATGGAGACAATGGCACTGCTAGGAAATGAGAAATGCTTTCTCCCAGAATCTCTGAAATCAGTTCTGCTGCAATAGGTGCCTTGGCATGCTGCCACCAGCCTCTCTACTGCCTGAGTGCCTTCCATGTTAAACCAATACCCAGCTATATAGAACTATATAGAATAGAATAGAATATAGACGAATAGAATAGAATAGAGTAGAATAGCATAACATAGCATAGCATAGCATAGCATAGCATAGCATAGCATAGCATAGAATAGAATAGAATAGAATAGAATAGAATAGAATAGAATAGAATAGAATAATTTTCAGTTGGAAGGGACCCACAATGATCATCTAGTCCAACTGCAACTAAGAATGGCAACATCTCTATACTTTTAACAGAGTCAAAAGTATGGAAAATCCTGTTGGTTTGTGGTTGTTTGTTTGGTTTTTTCTGTACTTTCCCAAAAGAGGAACAGAATGTAGTTTTTTTGGGGTTTTTTTGTTTTTTTTTTTTTTTTAACGTTGGCAATATTCAGAGAGTTCTGTTGTGACCCAGTTTTTTGGTAGATGTGGGGAACCATTAGAGAGCTCTTAATAATGCATTTGTAGAAAGCATGCAACTTTGCTTTTTCAGAATAAAACCCAAGCAATCCTAGATTATCTGAAGTACCAAAAATCACTAGCCATAAACGCACAGCAGTTTATCCCTAATTTTCTGTGACAGTAAGAAAATGGCTTTGCCATAAGAATATAGGCCATTTTTTTTAACCTTGTAGGATTATGAGCTTGACCAAATGAAGCTGATTTGTGAACAGTAATGGTCAAAGTTTTGGTCAAAGTTTTTATCAAAATTCAAGCACTCTACAAAAGCTATAGGTAAAGTAAACATTTTCCAACTATTCTGATTATTCAAGATAAAATAATTTTTCAACCAGTTCTTCCTGTAATGGCTTCTACTGATTTTGTAGACCAAAGAAATTTGAATACAAATGGAATAGACATCCATTGAGCAATGAGGACTGCTGCCTTACCCTTTTCCCTCAACCAAAGCTTGCCATTATCTTAACCTCCAACTTCCTACATAAACTTGATGTTTGATACCACATATTCTTCTCAAAACGATCATCTGTGGTACTGCTTCTCTTGGATACCAATGCTGCTGCACATTTAAGAATAAGTTAAAAACCTTGAGGGTGTGCTTTATTTGGGCATTCTGAGAGAATTTTGCTCACAAGGGAAGGTGAGAATAAAAGTGTTGTGATGCAATTTCCATTGAAGTCATTAGATAAACTTTCATTCTCTTTACCAGGCTTTGGGTAAGCTTTTGCCCAATTCCTTTTTTTTCTTTTTTTAAAAAAAAATAAAATTTCTGTGGCTCTGACATTCACAATCCAAGGCCATCACACTGAGAATGAGATGATTATTTATTTCACAATGATATTTCTTTATAGTTCAGCTGTTCTTACTGACTCCCATGTTCAGAACAGTTTGAATTTCCTGGTACATCTGGAAAAGTGATATTTCTCCTCTCGGTTTCTCAGAGTAGTTCTGGCTGTTTTCTCATTAGGCTCACAGCAAGAAATAAATGAAGCAGGTGACTGGCACTGAGATTTCCATTCTGATGGGATCTCTGCTACACAGTGAGCTATAGCTGTAACGTGAAGTATGTGCATTTAGGTGAGAAATAAAGATATAAAATGAGTATTAAAACTCAACTGACTTCATTGGGGAAAGGCATGATTCAGTTATGGCCCTATATAAAGCAAGAAAGTACATGTTTTAGTGAATTCCTCTTTTGTTCATAACATCCTTTAACAGGTTTGACTCGCATAGTTCTATGATGTTCTATCCCCGATCCTTTCCCCAGCATGCCATCATAATTTGTAATAACAAGAGCCTACATAATTAAAAGGCCAAATCTGATTCTGACGTAGTCAATATACATTTTGCTGTTATCTCTAGTGGAAGTAGAATGGCAAGTGAAATTGAATGGATGTCGTGTTCATGGAGAGATAAGAAGCTTCCTTACCCCTAAATATTTTTATCAGATTTAGAGCCTCTGTGTTTTGTGCACTGTGGAGAGATGCCCATTTCACTAGTGTTGCAAACATGTGCTAAGTATAGATAGGTTATTTCACAAAGATTATGCTTATAATTAAATTACAATTGTTGGCAGTGTTTTTAGTGGCCATTCTGGTTCTGATGCTACTTTGAGAAAACTATAAGGAAGCAAAGAGCCTCAGACAGTGGTGAGAACAAGAACCTTTGATAAAGCTGTCAAGATTTGAGGCCTTTGTTTTAGTCTACAGGGAGAACTATGGCATTGGATATTATTATTATGTGCCATTAAAATAAAAAATCAAAGTCATTCTTGTGCATATTAAGGATAAATGCTTTCTGATATAACAAGAGAGACTAAACTGAGCATATCTAATATAAGCAATAAAAAGGTGGGAATGCATACATAAACGTTCTATCAAAGTTCTGTAAGGAAGCTGTCAAATACTGAAAGACATCTTCATGTTGTGTCTTCACTAAGCGTCACTGGGACTATCTGAATCTGAGCTGTCTTAACATACATAACAACATGTTGAGGTACTTGCATTTCCACATTATTTATATTTGTATGCGTTTTTAAATTTTTTTTTTTTTTTTTTTTTGGTCTTGGCTCAGAAGATAACGCTTGTGGTGACTTTATTATTTATGACCTTGATACTTACTAATTTTATACTCTGTTCTGTTCAGGCACATTATTCATTAATATAGTTCATTTCTTCATTGTGAGATCTTCTGGTATTTGGAGGTGTTTTATGATTTGCATGAATTGCACAATTGAATTTTTCTCCACATCTGAAAACAAGGAGTTCCTCATCCCACTCTAATTTTATGTTTCAATCCCATCAGTAATGCACCTGAATCCATTGAATTGAGATGGAACACTGGGAGACAGCAAGATCTGATTCTTTATGTGTTTTCCCTATTTTTATGTCAATGAAATTTCCTCGACTTGAAAAGAGCTGCACCTTCTTTATTCTAATTTAAATCAGAATAGGCTCAGGCCTAATTGAGGGCCAATTCTGAACTTGTCATAAGATATTTCTGTTAAAAGAACCTGAAAGTCAACAGCAGATGTTCAGCATCATAGAGCTGAAGCTCACTCCTAGGAAACCCATCCATCTAAAGAACATTTCCTCCCTAGTTTTCCCATTCTTCCATACCGGGAATATTAGATTTCATAGATATAAAGCCTGGAAGAAATTATTCTGAGCATCGAGTTTGAACTATAACGTTACTCTCATGTTTGGAGAGAAATCAATAATTCAGGGTTCAGAAGAGAAATCCTAGCTCCTACCTCCAAGATTCCCATATTTGTGGGTTGTTTATTCAAGCTGAATTTTAAGCCAAAAGGAATTTGGACTCATCACTTTGTGGTTTTGCTTATATTTGACACTGACAAAAATTAGTTATTCTGAAATGAAGGTGACAACTTAAAACTATTTGTAATCTAAGTCCTTTCTTTTCCCTTCCACAGGAAAGGCTGAATGGGACTTGATACACTGCAAACTCTCTGTACTTACTGTTCTTTCTATTCTTTTCTCTCTCCAAAGAATCACCTGAATTTGGAACTTAATGGAGAAATAGTCTCAAACTAGAACACCATGTAACCCTCCACTGAGACACCATGCTGAACACTGTAGTCAGTGCCCAACTCTCTGAGCACTAGTAAATAAGTAGTGAAGATTCCTAGTGGCAGCCTGCAAACCATATAATGCAACTATACCTTTCATTACATTGATTAAATGCAATCAGGCTGCTACAGTTACAGGAGAAAGAAAAAAATCTATCCAGTTTGTTGAAATAAGTTATTTGTGTGGTATATTTAACATTAATTACATTGCATTCATTAAATTAATCACTTCTAATTAAGCTGACATACAAGGAATGTTTCTTTATGTTCAACTGTCATATAGGCTAGAAAATATATTAAGCAAACTGAAGCATTCACTTCCTTAACAAGCACAAACTGATACAGCCTTACTAAAATTCAACGGGACTTTGCAAATTTACCACAGGGGGAGACTTGCCATTGAAATGTAGATTTTATTATTTGAAATCTCATGCACAATGAATCTTTCACAAAGTTGTCTACAAGAGTGGAATTTACACAAGCCTTTCTTGCTGCCAACACAGGAATCTTGGGTGCTTGATTTATAAATATCATTAATGTGGGAAGTGCGAGCTGAGTTGCATGGGGACAGGCATTGTTCTTTGGAAGTATGATGGGCTCTGCCCAAGGGGTCTGGTTGTCAGCTGCTTTTCTCCTGGGTTTCTATCAGAGCTAGTCAACCTTTATCACCTGTCATTCAGAACTGAATGGTAAAAAAGGAGGCTCCGTAAATTTGTTACTACTAAGGACTACAGTAAAGTTTGTGTGTACTTGTCTCAGAGAACTGTCTCAGGAGCTATGCACTTTTGGTCCCTCTGAGGGTCATACAACAGCCCTGTGGAAAGCCAACGTGACACATTATTAACCAGCCTCCTGAGTATGTGCTAACACTACGTTAAAAGGGGTGGTGAGTGCGAGACCCATAGTGACTTTCTAGACCAGGAACTAGGTTCCCTGTGTGGGCAGAGAGGCAGTGAGGTCTTGTGTAGAGTCCCCGTAAATAATACCCTGCACAGAAATAAGGATTCTCCAAAGTCACTTTCTTGTAAAACCACCTTTCTTCAGACAGTTCTGATTTTTTTGCCATTGTTATAAATACTCTCCTTCAGTGGAGGCCTTTCTGCCAGCAGTGCCCCCAAATCTAGACTTTACAACACTTAAGACAAATAAAAGCCAGTGAATCAAGACTTTGTCCTCATACTTGCTATGACCTTGCTAGACACACATTTTCTATGTATTTCCAGTTGTCTTTACCCCTTGTCCCATTACTGTCTGACTATGTAGACTGAAAGTTTTCTGTGTTTTCTATACTAGTATTATCTCTCTCTGTCTTGACAGTGATTGGAATTTCAGGATGCTTCTTTAATATAAATAAATACTGGTGTCAGACTCTATATACCTTTGGGCTGAATTGTAGATTACTGAACAGAGTAGTGCACAGCATGAAATGGTATAAAAAGAGATGCTGTAATAATAAAAATAGTTTTTAACAGACATTTTATTTAACTGAAAATGTCAGCATTTTTCTTTTCCTCCATTTGCAATGAATCATCTGATCTGTACTGATAAGTAAATTAATCACACAGTACCTAGGCTAACATAATTTAGGCCTCTTCAAAGAGATTAACAGTGAATGCTACTGGAAGGAAGCTAATAAGTTATTAACGGCACCCTGATAGAGTCATGCATTAGTCACAAAACCAGAAAGGCACTGACTAGGCCAGAGTTCAAACCTAGACACTGTTTATGAGAAGAAATGCAAAATAATTTCAAATGCAAGAGAATTATAACAGAAATACTCTCAAAACCTTGTTCAAAGTAACAGAAAACAGCAACACTAGAGCCTGACTGGAGTCTGACAAAGGTGAAACACCCAGGTAGAGGCTACAAGATTTTATGAATGCTATAAGCTTGAGGTTTGCTAGCAATGAGCTGATACTATACAAGTTTAACAACTGTTATTCTGAGTGTGCTGCAAGGAATACAGCAGGAAAAATCATACTTTCAAATGTCAAGTCAGCCTGTGTACCTGTGTAAGGTGAAATACACAGAGATTATGTCACCCTCTGTGCAGACCACATTCCAATAGGTCTTTGGCTAATTGCATAAGTATCAGAAGTAAAAGGCTACCATAGAAAGCATGGACCCTCTCTCTGTGTAATCTCCAACATGTCATTACATGCCGAGGTGTGAAAATCAAGAAGAGCACTGCAAGTCCATCCTTTCACATGAACATAACAACTGGGAGAGCACATAACAGAGGAAAAGTCCAGCAAATTAACTATATGGTCAAAAATGGACTATCAGCTGCCAGATCTACAGAATTATTTGAATCTTCTGTCCCATCAGTTTAAACTCTAGAAATTCTTGTTTCTGTTTGCACAAGTCCCTAAAATGATGATGAAAAAATCTTTGTTCAACCATATGCCAAATGCCGTGTGGAATCTATTATCGAACAGAGTGTCTGCTGAAATAGTGAGCCTTTCCATGGTTGAAGCTACGTGTACCTTCCACACATGCATCATTACCAGAGCCTAGCATATCCCCTTCCTAAATCGATAGACCCTTCAAGTAACTTATAGTCTCTCTGTCTTGCTTCATGTTTTAAGACAGCACTTGTCAACTACATAAGCAAAACGTACTGGTTTATACTACATGTGATGGCAATCGATTATTTTCATCTTAGTATGATTGTGTTCTATTTTCCTCTTATTAATGAAGCTGACAAATATCTTTTTTTTAGAAATAATATACAAAAAATCTTATTATCACGGTTGTCCATCCATCTACACATCTTGCTAGTGATAAAAGCTTCAACTGTCAGGGAAAGACAATCTGACCTCTTATATTAATGCATTAAATCTCATATTTTAAATAATGAGTTTTCACCTTGGAAAACCTTAAGAAAGGAACTGCTGCAGTTGTCCATTTCACTCAGCTGAGGATGGTGAGAGACACTGTCTATTTCCACATAAACTGGGAAAAATGAATCTCATTATTTTTGATGATATAGCAAAGAAGTAATGACCCTATGGGATCTTATTACATGGCTGAAAAGTGAATTAACTTTGGCATAACCATATCGAGTGAATTACTCTAATGATATGTTTCCTAACTCTTATGGGTGATCTCATAACAATGCTCTCATAATCTGGGAGTATGCATGAGAGAATAAATGGATTTTGCTTTTCAAAATCCAAACTTCATTCTCAAAGCAAATCACTGCGACACTTTGTCATATACATTGCTGAGGGAAGTAATCACTGCTATAGGCAATGATGACACCCTCTGTGACAGTGACAAAATTGGTCCGAAGCAAAGTTATTCATCTATCACCATATAGATGCAAAATTGAAGGTGGCCCTCATATGAAAAAGCAGGAGGAGCTACTGCCTTCCTCTGACTGGTAACCTCTATTCACAGGACAGGCTGAGAGAACTGCAAAGATATTCTGCCCAAAAACTTGTAGTTTGAAAAGAAAACAAGCTGGAAGTCAAAAGGTGGAAACTTTTTGCTTTTACAAGAAAGGCTGGATTCTTCAGAAGAGAGATCCTCAGGATCTTCTGTAAACCATGTTTTCTCAGAGACTTGAACTTATGGACACACAGTCATTAGTCATTTATGGGTTAGAAGATTAAGGTCTGTGTCTTCCATTTCTGTTGGCTGACAGATAAATATTAATCAGATTTTGAAATAACACTATCATTCAGCAATGCTGATTTTTCATTCAGTAATGATCAGAGCAGGGTATAACACAGAATTAACTCCTTGTGCTCTGCTCTGAGGTAAATAAGTATCCATGCTGTATTTAAAGATGCCTGCAATGAGGCTGACTTGCCCAGGGTCAATGAGTTTCTGCATAGGGTTAAAACTCCTTGGAGGCTGGTCCTGTGTTTCATTCTGTTCGATGCTTCCATGTCCTGGACTCTCAGTGTTATCCACTAAAATTTGCATAACACTAATTAAGGATGTGATCAGACAAAGTAATCAACCGTACTTCCGCCATGCACTGTGATTATTTCAAGTTAAGATGTGGGTAAATACGAAATTTCAACATGGGGGTTTTAATTCTACAGCAGCAGGATTAATGAGTTTGCTTTAAATTGGTCACGACTGACATGCAAAGTGATGAAAAGCAGAGGCTGGCTGTGTAGCAGAGGTGAGCACTGAACACGTATCCAGGGCCATGCTCACCCTGTTGCTGGAGCTCTTCCCCTTTCAGGTCTTGTTGCTTTAAACAGTTGTTTATTAAAAAATCCTTGATGGAGATAAGGATCTTCTAGAGGTTAATTTTCTGGCACCTGTGAAAAGACCAGCTGTTGGGTGACAGCCTGTCAGACTTTTTAAAACAATCTAACACTAAAGGGCAAAAATACTGTGTCTGACAGCAGTAGCAACAGCAGTTTTTCCAGGCACATAGTACGGCAGGCGAGTTGTGAGGTACTACAGCACCATATGCTGTCTGCTACAAAAACTCTACGAGACGAAATCCAAAACCAGACTTAATAAAAATATGGATGAATTAGTGCCACAGTGTGTCCTTAGCTGCCCGTCCTGTGCACAGTCCTGGAAAGGGCAAAAGAGGTGTCGTTCAGCTGTAGTCAGCACACGCTTCACTTGTTAAGGAAAGAAGTAATTTTTATCCTTTTCTTATCAAGGAAGAATTGGAGCAGAGACCAAGAAAATGGCAAAGCCAAGAGGATCCTGTGGCTGAACTGCGTACAGAATCTTCTTGTGCCCCTGGGAGTCCCTCAGCTCTCACACTCACCAAGATGATATAAATTTACCAAGTATACTATTTGTGTTGAAATTTTAACAAAATGAAGCACAGGGAGAAATGGTGCCTCTGTGTGCTTGGCTTTGTGTGGTGCTGAACAATTTGTCGGGCAGTTTGGAGCACAGTCTTTGTGCCTTGGGACCTCCCAGCTGGGAGTAACGACTGGCACACCAGAGTGTGCCTCCTGAGAGCCAGGCAGTGCTGCTGTGAATTCCAACACTTCTGACATGCTTGTTAGCTCTCCTGAGGTTACGGCAGGCAGCGACTGACTGACTCCAGCACCTCTGAGCAGATGGCACAGTGAGTCAGTCCCAAGTGGCGTGGTAGCACAGGCTGCCTAGCACTGTTCCATGACTACACAACAATAAAACACACTGAGTACTTGAAGAGACTAAAAATTCACCCAGCTCAGGATATTGCCTGCCACAGAGGCCACAGGAAGATACCAAAGGAAGTGTATTATCACTGGGCAAACCTGCTAGTTATACTTCACCAAAATCTGGTGATTGCTGTTCTCAAGGTGCCCCTTTTTGCAACCTTGCTGTGAGATGCTGTGTAGAGAAACCCATGGGTCAGGCAAAGTAACGCCAATGAACAGTCCGGCAATGCATGCAAACACAACCCAAAGTGTTTGATTCCAATATGGTAACCTCATGTTTGTGCAATTCATTCATGATACAGATGGATTTATCAAAATGGAGGACTCTCATATCAATCCCTTGAACAGAGCTGTCAGGAATTGTCATGATAACAACAGCAGCAGCGTCAAACACAAGAAGGCAGCAAAGCCAGCATGGCCGTGGTTGCTGAACTGCTCACTACAGGCCTCCTGCTTTCAACAGGTGGGAAGAAGACCTTAGCCAGCTGGTTACAAAGACAGACAATAAGAAGACTCTGAAGCAGTAATGTGCATTCTCTGAGCAGTCGAGGTTTGAAATACTAGTATTTTTCACAGCACTGTGCTTACTTGCCTGGGAACAATAAAACTGGCAGCAGTCATTTGAAATAGCAAGGAGCAGCTGTTTGCACTGTTGCCTACATAAATCTCAAGCCATTTATAATAGTAGCAAACTCAACCTGATCTCTAGTGATAAAATCTGCTTTCCTTTTTGGTCAGTCTCCCTGCTCCTGAAACATTTCCAACAAGGTCTCCTTCTTGAGGAAAACAGTGAGACACAGTGTCATAAATACACTTGAAACAGCTTCTACTAAAGATGATGAAACATCATTTGGCACCTCAGGCACCACAAAGGATGGAAAAACACATGGCAGAGACTTTTGCCTGAACTGTGTGTTGGTCTTGCACAATAATGATACCTTTGTAAGTGCCATAAACTATGGTATTGTTCATGGCTGTCTCACTGCCCCACTGGGGAAGGCATCTGAGTTTCTTTCAGAGAAATCAGTCATCAAGACTAACATTTCAGAAGTCATCCACTACAGTCTCATGAAGTTGACTCAGGCTATGAAAAGTGGAAAATTCATCTTACTCTTTTCTTGTCCCCTAGGACTGAAAAGCTCTATCACTTTAACCCCTTCCTGAAGCCTCCCTTTAGTCTTTCTGGCCCTTAATTTAATCATTTTCCTCCTACTTTTACCCTAAATTTACTCATTCTTCTCTGTCATATGGGTGTCACTTTCTCTCCTTGTCCTGCCAACTGGGGTTGTAGAACAGAAGTACACTAGAGCAGAGACCTTGCTGTCTACTTTAGTGGTGCTTAAAACTGAGCAAACTGAGCTAAAACTTTTGAGTGCTGCCACACTATAAATTATACAAATGAAACCACTATATGACATTCAAGAGAGACATGGGAGCACAGATTAAACCACTGAGACACATGTTTTTTAAGGGCAGAAATTGTTTGACCTCCTCTCAATACAAACTATAGAATATCACCCAGTTGACTCCACATTCAGCCCAGCGTTGTTGCAGGAGAAACAGGACTTTTCCTCTAGAAAGCCAGCTAGGCGCCAGAATGCCTCTGGGGAAACAACTACCACAAAGTTATGTGAGGTGCGTTTTTCAGCGGACAGAAATGTATGGCTATATATGCAGATGCTGAATATTAAAAACACTGCTCTGGGTTACAGCCTTCCTATTTTCCCCTTAAGGTCTTTGCCCACCAGGATTTGAATGGGGAGGAGAGGTATTCAGTAACCTTCATGTCTAATTTCTCGAGTGAGAAATGACAGCATGATCCAAAGGCACAGGGACAGAGTATAGTGTGTTGGCCTAGTATTTGGGAACTTCTCAGTTTTGTTATGTCCTCAGAGTACAGCTGTGCTTTACATACGAATTGGCTAGATGACTGCAAGGAGAATCACTGATTTAGGACAATGTAAACATTTGTGACATTTCAACATTAGCCAGTAAAGGCGTGTAGTCCGTCTATTTGATAGAGAAGTGAATATTAATGAGAATTCACACATTAAAACCCTTCTGCGATAAAGAGAGGATGGAACATGTTTCTATGGTTTTACATTTTATCTGTGTAACAAATTAATTCCTTACTATGCTTCAGAGACTCTTTGATTAAATCCCCCCAGTGTTGCTCTGGCCATTCATTTTTTGCTGATGCCCAAGTGGCCACTGTGAAGACAACACTGATTAATACAACAGAATAGTCAGCATTGCAAATGAAAAAAATATCAGAGATGATGAACCTTGTGCCTTTCCAAACCCTAGCTGCCATCCAACTCAATTTATCTCCTTCCTCATCTCACTCCCTCTTCACCTGCAAGTTTCTTTGGCATGCTTTCACTCCAATTTATGTTTTTTCTTGCTCTGAGGGTAATGTGTCCTCCTTCTAAAGAAGCCTGGTAATATAACAGGATGGGTAGAAGCCTGTCTGGCTTTGCTCATACATAAAGAGAAGATCTACATTGCCAATGCACATTACAAGTGATAGAAAGCCATACTGACAATGAGGAACCTAAAGTACTCCCCACCCCAACTGTGTACAGGTGGCTTGTGCAGCTGTACCCACAGCATGCTGACACAGGCATACTCAGGGTGTGGGTTCCTGTGGGTCTCAGAGGCTCCTCTATAAATTTTGAGAGTTTTGTGGAGCTTGATTTTGGTGGTGACCCTTTCAGGCTGTGAGCAGGGCCGAGATTTCTGTCTTTTCGATACCTTTGTTTAGCTAGGATGAGATTTTTAGCAATGTACCTCTTCTGTACAGTACTTTGTATATTAGGGTAGTAATCTCAGTTCACACCCTCGCTGTCCCTGTAATACAGACAACAAAATTATCTAAACAGGAGGAACATTACAGAAGGAAGAAAAAAGATTTAAAAATATAACAGTCCTCACTTGACAGATCCAACTCCTGTAGCCCTGTGAGGTACAGCATGTATTTCTACTCCTTTTAACAGCTTAGATATGGTTGTAGAAAGGTCATGTAAATGGTCTCAAAAATGGAAATTCCATGCCAAATATCAAGCTATTGTTAATCACTGATACTGTAGTACCTTCTGTCATTTACTCCTATTGGAGGATCTTTCTCTAACAAATACTGCCTCTAACAGTGTTTTATTTCTTGTAATCCTGGCCCAATTCTACATTCATGTTTTTCCCATGTTTCTAATTCTCCAGTTTGCAGTCAGCTCCCCATGATAGGCCAAAGGAAACCCTCAGTCACGCACAGTTTGATGGATCCTCACTGAAGTTTAGATAGTCCGACCATGCTTCAGCCACTCCTCAATAAAACCTGTTCACAAAGACAATATATTCTGTGAAAGAATAACAACCAGCTAGACATTAGGCTTCACAAGCTTTGCTGGCCATCAAGGCTACTACATGAGACACTGAACACTGAGAAAACAGAACATTTCACAGAGGTGTCAAAATGCTTCAGGAGACTGGTGAGACTCGGCTTCCTGGAACATTTAGACCTTCTTTATATAGAGGAATCATCCAAGGATCTCTCAGTGCTTTATGAAGAGAGACAAACTCAATTTGTGTAAATTGGCAGAGCTCTAAAGAAGCAGAAGCACAGGGGAATCTAGAGAAAGGGCACCATACGGAGACCATGTGGGGTTTTTTTCCCCAAATCTTCCACTGCCTTGATGGGGCCTTTATAATGCTGTGTAGAAAACCTTTCTGCAAACTAGAGGGAATAATGTGAACAGCCTTTTCCACCAAGAAAATTGTCAAGTTAGATGTGAATTTGTTCTAAAATATCAAAACATTATTTTGGTTGTAGCTATGCAGCTTATTTAGCCTTTTAGTCTCTATTAATTATTCTTTGTCTAGGCTCATTATAAAATATCCAGGTGATGCTACTATTCTCAATAGCCTGAGGAGGTTAATTTCATGTCAAATATTGTACTGTCAGGAACATTTAAAGAGTTGGCCTGTATTTGTTTTTCTTCATTTTTATTTATTTTTTTCAAGATGTCTCCTGGTACACTTCACAAAACTCTTCCCCACCTTTCTTTGAGCTCATGGTCTTCAAATGTATAGATCTCTTTTAACTATTTTCTCTTACCTTTCCCTATAAGTGACTCACCTCATAATTTCAGCTGGCTCCTTGTTAATGCCCTCCAGTTTATTTGTGTCACATAGTCTGTCGCTTATCTAACCTGAACAGAATTTGTCTAAACTTAGTACTACTGCAATAGTGATACTATTTTTCTGCCTTTTCAGAGTGACCTGTGAAACAACCATTTGCTGATCCACTTCAACAGTAATCAGTCCTGCCTATCTTAATCACCCAGCATGCAGTATGTGCCTGAGGATTTGTTCCAAGTGATTAAGATGATTTCCCAAGGATGTCCCAAATGTCACTCATTTGATTTACATCTGTCTTCATTTGCACTATTGTTTTCAAAATTACAAAGGTCCAACAGAGGCTTTGTTGTTGTTTTTTTTTTAAAGAAAATTATGCTGAGAACTTCTCATTATCTTAATGCTTCTGATGCTCAAGGATATTGGCAATTTGCATGTATGCAGTTACAAAATTCTGACTCACTTGGAGTTTTGTCCTGTTATTTGCCCCATATAAATCATTAACAGTAGCAGAGCTACTAATACACTTCATAGTATTTCTGATACTTCACTGAATTGAAGATCAAATCTAACAAAGCAATTTTTCCTCTGGAGAGATGATGAGTAATCTTTCTGATGTGCTATCCATAACTCAGCTGGTCACAAGGCTTCTGTATGGCCATAAACCTGGAGCAGAAATATCTTCTGAGTTAGTCTGAAGGACTGTAGAATAACACGATATGAAAATGTCATGGCAGAGATAAAAGGATTGGATAGGTGCAGTTATAATAGCTGGGATAAAATTAAAAGTGTTATCAAATTTCGTGCTTCAGGATATGAAGTGAACACCAGCTGAGTTCAGGAATAAGTCCTTCCTCTGAACAACTTATACTATAAATAGTGACAGACCTTTTAATTTTATTCTGACTGGAATAATTGGTGACATGGTTGCAATTTTTCATCTTTGTCCTTTGCTGCAAATGGCATTGACCATTCTCAGGGATTAAATGAATCAGTGTTATCTCATGCTTTAGAAATTCCCTTGTTTTGATAGACTTGGCATTCCTGTGAGAAGACAGAACTGATTTCAGCTTGGTCCTGCTTAGACAAAAGCCTGCTGACAATTCTCAGCAGCAAGGACACTTCCATATCATTTTGCCACATAGAGTGGAACCCAAATTTCAGAATTCATCAGTACAGGGTCAAATATCTGATCAAATTCTGAGGGATTTAGATATGCAGGCATTTTAGAAGTAGCTTGATCTCTCATTTTCACCACTTTTCAAGTGTGCTCTTAGAAACATGAAGGATTTAGGAATCTTTAAGTTCCTCTAGAGTAAGCGGTTTTACAAAAGCAGGGTCACATATTTGGCAAACACAAACCTGCAGACATTCACCGAGCCTAATGTGATGAACACAGATGACTTTGTCTGAGCCACTCGATGCCACCTGAAGTTTTGACCCTGTACAGAATGAATGGACAAAGGTCCTTTACTTGCTTGTACCTCAAGTTCCATTTGTTTGCTGACTAGTGCAGAACACATCACAGAGGCACAAAAGCATCCAAAGTATCTTGCCAAAGTCCAGTAGTCTTTGCCCATTTTTCTAAATGAGTGGCACAATTCCAAGGCCTGATTTGGTAAAGAAATATTCTCCAAAAGTGTTCAGAGAAAGGTATCAAAATCTGAGAACAACCATCAACTTTTAAACAAGCAGCTATGCTAATTAGAGGGAACCACCAAAAGATAAGTAAGGAAGACACACACATTTGCTTTGGTGTTTCCTTAGCAAAGTAATGTGAGTCTGGAACTTCAGACCATGCGACTGAGTGGTTGATACCCGCCCTCTCCACACGATCATGACTGAATTGCCTTGTTACCTGTACAGACAGTCAGTTCTCTGCACTGAACTTAAATCCATTACAACTTAAACCTCCTAACTAGTCTGAAATCAAGGGTGGGCAACCTCCCCAGTTTAAGTTTACAAACTGTAAATGTCATGTCAAAAGGTATGAACCACATCCCTGTAAAAACTGAATACCAGCCAGAAGAGGAGAATGGCTCCTCCAGGATCCCACCCCTTCACTGCTGGGCAAGCACCTGAGCACCCTGTTGGCTTCCTCAGCCCTTGCCGGTTTACTTTGTTCATGGTTAGAGATCAGGTCTCTCAGCCACCACCATGCTGAAGGAACCTCTCTTCCATTTGTGTGATATAACCCTAAAAAGGAGTCACAGCCGACCAGGGTGATCTAAGCCTACAAGCCATTGTTTTGCCACTTAGGGTCTAAATAGAAAAGACATACCAAAAGATATGTAGAAAAATTATTATCCCATTATCCAAATAGGAAACGGGATAGAGAAATGTTCTAGTTCTTGGGAATGTCAAGATTGTATCCTTCTGTGCCTATTTTGAAGCTCATCAGTCTAGACAGAGACTAGGCTGAGCTGACACAGCCAACACTATCTCTGGACTCGTAATAGTATTTCAGCACATCACTTTATAGTGTAGATGAAGCCTCTGTCAGAAATTGAAAAAGAAACATCTCTAAGAGTAATGATTTGAGATTTCACCACAAATATGGTAGGATGTCATATACAGATCGAGTGTTCCTTATAAAAAATTGGGGGCTCAGTAACTTCTTCTGAGCTACTGGTTTTAGATGACATCTACTCTGAAAAGCAACATTGAAGTATCCAAGATAAATGTTAGAAAATAAATAAAATAAAATAAAATAATCTTGCTGTACATGTGAACTTCCCTCTTCTTATTGTCTATGTGTGGGAGCCATTCAGTCTGCTTTATGTACAGTTTCTGTACTGACATTTTTTTGTGACTAGTGAAGACAATTAAACCTGAAGGAGCCAAAGGAAACATTACAAAACAAATTTATTTCAGAGTAAAGGAAATAAAATGTAATATAGCCACCAAATCACATTTTTTCAACTTCCTTTATTTGTTTCTTATCTACCTCAAGTAATAATGAATAAATAAAAAAAAAATAGGCAGGAATCATGCCTTTTCTCAAAAAGAAGAATCAAAATTATCCGCTGTGCTGATGTAACAGAAACATAAAAATGATGTAAAGGAACATCAGCCACTATTTATTTTCTTCTAGAGAGATACTTTCTTGTGATAGAAGCCAATTAGTGTTGTTCTCTGAAGAAACATGAAAACATCAGAGATAACAATTTTTGCCTGAAAAGAAACAAACAGGGTGGAAATATTTTTGATCTAGAAAGACATATTAATGTGCTTTCAAGAAATGGAGAGAGACAGGGACAGAAGACATTGCTGTGGTTTTCCAGACAAACATAATGCAACTTTACTCTTGAAAATGTTGTTCTGATTTTTATCATTAATATAATCTGATTAATATGTTCTGTGTCAGACACTGTCTCACTTCGCCAAAATTTTCCAACTTAATTATTTCCTTAAAACAGTAAAAAACCTGATACTTCTAAAGGATATTTCAAAAATATTATTGCTGCCTGTTGAGATCGTGAGTTCATGTAGGAAGAAGTGTTTATTTTCCTCAAATGTTTTTCTAGTTCTTGCAGGAAGACTGTGGTTTCTTTTCATTTTGAAATGATTTCTTTCCTCTTCTGGGATGCACCTTCCTCTCTCCTCAAAAGACTATTCTTTGTATTAGAGTAGCCTTGACAACAAATGTGACACTGCTCTGGGAGAACCTTTAGATCTTGTTTTGGGAAATGGAAAAGCCACCATGACTCTATTGAGCTATGTGCCTGTCCCTGTGCAAACATCTATTATGGCCTGATACAGTCAGGCATTGCTGCTACAGTATCAGCCCTCAAGTGGCTCAATGAATGTTAGAATAATTAGGTAAAGAGCATATCTGTTCAAATAAGCATTTGAATTGATATTTGAACATGCAAAACACTGAAACCAGATTTTGCCAGCTAAGCCAGAAGGACCACCAGTAGTACAGTACCAGTGGTGTGGCTGCTCTGCAGAGCTCGGCAGCACTGCAGACACCAGCTGACAGGGGAGATGGAAAATGGAGACCGGTGACATGAAAGAAGGCACCACATTTTCACAATTTCCACAGACATCCAAAGGTCATTCTTAGTGTCCAGGGAAAAAAATCATTTTGGACAACTTGCCAGCAAAATGCTGTCATAAAGGAAGAAATGCTAAGGAAACAATGTAAACAAGCTTGTCCTGCCAGCTGACCTGGCAGCTTTCTGAGAGAGTCCTAACTGTCATGAAGTATCACAATTTGGTACAGCAGGTAACAGTCAGAAAAGAATACAGAAGGCACTAAATCCTCTGGGTGTGTAGCTGTAGAAGAGGACGGGCAGAAACCTCCAGAAGGCTTCAAGTGATGAAACTGGCATGTCTTAGGGAATTAACACCTGGCATCTGGAAATTATAAGCACACTACTGAAACGCAGGAGCTGCTCTGTGTGTATTCCTTCTGCTATCCTGATACAACAGAATAAAAAGGTGAATTAATCTTGTTGTTCCTGGTAGATTTTGATGATTTTTTTGTTGTTGTTGTTAAATATGATTTTGTTTTCTTATCTAGATATTTGAATAGTATTAACCACCCTCATTTTTTGACAATGGGAAAGTTGTCCTGATTTATTTACACATATATCTAGTTTGTTGATGAAGTCCTTTATTTTGTAAAGACTTAATCTTAAAAAGCAGATTGTGTCAGTACGAGAAATCTTGTATTTTTGGTTTTTCTTTAACCACATGGGTCTGTCCAATTTAACACTAAAGTACTGACATGATCTTTTAGAGCTTCTCTCTCTCTTAAAAGTCTTTGGCTTTTTAAAAATGGTATCAATACATGCTAAGATACTTGCAGCATAAAAGGAGTCAGTCAGACCTGTGGCAGTACTTCCAGATCAATGAGCCTGAATAAAATCAGCATAAAGGTAGCTAAAGACAAACAAGACCCATGGCTTCCTTACAGCTACACAGAAATCTTAACATCTGTGACACTGGTAATTTTATTCCAGAAACCATTGGTTCTCATAGTTCCCCTTTCTAAAGGGGAGATCTAAAGTCCTCTGTAGGCAAGGATGCCTTTACAAGGAATTTCTTGGCTTTTGATCATTTTTTAAAATATATTTATCAATACACTAATATTTTAGTTCCATTTTTTTGATGATAACTATGCAAATGCAGTTAATCTAAAGAGAACATATAGTGAGTCCCCTACACGAAAAGTCTTCACATCTAATCTGATTTTGATAATACTGTATTTGTATTTTAGGGTTTCCTGTTTGCTTGGCCAACATGGACTATTATTCTGCAGCCTCTCATCTGTAGTTGTGGTCCCTTTTCTGGCTTGATTTGGTAACAATATTTTAGAAATGTCAAGGTCTTTCCAATGCCTTAAGGTCATGGGAAAAAATTTTATGCCTGAGTGTAGTCACAGCAAAGTGTAGACCAGGCCAGAGATAACATCTTTGAATGATAAAGGAAGCAGATTAAACACATGGGACTGTCCAGAGATATTTACACATAGGGCAGGCCATTAATGGGCAATGAATTAATGATGCATCTCCAGAAAATTATTTCTCTGTGCCCAGAACCACTAACAAGATATGAAAGAGATACACAGCCACATTTTAGACACTCACCTTGGGTGACTAGTGTACCAAGATATCAAATTTAGTTGATACAACAGGACAAGCTTCTCCAGACAGCAAGTCAGAGCAGGTGCTGTAGAAATGGCAGTGAGTATTTCTCATCATGTTAGGGGAGGATTGGATCATAGCAGTTTAATATGTTACACCAGACTATAAATCTCTGTATCTGCTTGGTGCAATCCGGGAATGAAATTCTGTATCTGTGCTACGAGATGCTGAACATATTAAGGCACCCAGGCAGTTACCTCTGGTACTAAACAAAATGTCAACACAATAAATCCAAACGAAAAGAGAAAAAGAAACAGTAAGGCAAGAGAAAACAAGCCAAGATGCCACAAATGTAAACACTTCCCAGTCCTTCTGCGATATTCTTCAGCTGCGTTGTTCTGTTCATTAAAACCACATGGAGTTTACAAAGAGCTTAAACAAGTTCAGCAGAAACATCCCATGATTATTTTAAGCTGTGGTATAGAGCACATTGCAGTGCAGAGTTAAGGATGGCTTGTGCAGTGCATGTTAACAGCAGTAAAAGCCCATACAACTTACAGCACGGTGTTCTAGTCAACAGAAAATATACCAGAGATGGACATTCAAGATCTATGCCTGATTTCCCTTCAAGTCACTACACTTCTGTAAAGGAATCTGCAAGGATACAGTTCTAAACTGTCGTGTGAATTGTTTTAACCTCTATGTGGTTTCATCCTGATGGAGCTTTCCTCCTCATTTTGTATTCTTTATTTATTTCTGGGCTTCAGCCAGAATCAGAATGAGACAGTATAACTCTGAAGGTATTTCTGTCTGGGAACACAGACATGGAAAATCTTATGAGAAAGCATGTTGTGAAACTGCTCGATGGGTTTTGGGAACTTGAAAGATGAGGGTAGCCTGGACAAAGCTTCACATTGTTACTTGTGCAAATTAGAAATAAACTATTAAATTGAATTGGTGTGAATAACGTTGGTGTCTATACTCACTCTAGTGGGAATGGATCTGTAGAGCAAAACAACTGGTACTGAGGACCTGACATCTTCACTGAGCTTATTTTGGGGGAGATTTACTTCAGACAGGCCCCCAAACAGTTTGTACCTTCTGAAATTGCTCTGCAAGGTGAACTAAAGTATGGTAAGTGGAATTTGCTTCAAAAGCACACCTCTTACCCAGGAAGAGATGGTGATGGACACAGGCCTGAAGATACTTGTCGGTGAAATCTCACATCTGTATAATGCTTTATATTCTGAGGGTGGTTTATAGACATTCATTATAGACAATTGAAAAACGGACTTTTACTAGGAAAAAAATTAAACCAAGGTCTCTTAAATTCCAAAATATTAATCTGAGGTTTCAATGAAAAAATAGTGGTGAAAAATTAAAACACTTTTTTTTCAAGCAAAACTTACCAAGCTATTTTTATTCTACATTTCTTGGCTCTTTGCATCATGCTCAGTTGATTCACCCAATCAGGTTCCCAAATCTTTACTCTTGCAGACTGTGCTTTGGAAAAACAAGATCTGTCTGGTAGATGCAGATACCACTACCACAAAAATGATTAACTTGCAGGATATTTTTTTAATTTTCATTCTGAATGTTGGGAAAAACTCAGAACTTCAGTCATGATAGAAAAAAAAGGTCTCCCCTTTCATGGAAGAAGTTAACTGTCCACTTGACAGGTAACACTAAGGTTCTCCAGAGCTTGTAGCCATTCTTTACAGCCAGTCTACGGAGGCAGGCTCAATAGTTAGGTTTTGCATAAGATTCATGACTTCAACTAATCAGAAGCCAGATAAGGACAAAGCACTGACTGTTACACTGTACAAGAAGTGAGGAAACAACCTGAGGGTTCCCTCATTACTAGTCCAAATCAGAATGGGCTTGCATTTAACAACGAATAAAAAATAAGTCAGGCATGTGGGCTTGGTAGTTGTGAAACTTGTAACTCCTGGTATGCTGCACAGCCCTCCCACGTACAAAGAACAGCCTGACCAAAAAGCAGTTCTTACCCGGAGAGTCACCATTACCATCATAAGCTGACACACATGTAAAAGATGTGTATTTCATACAGTAGAAATAGGGGGGACACATACAGTCGGCATAGCAGTATAATTCACTGTGTTCAAAATAACTGACAGCTTCCAGCTGAGCACCCAAAGATAACTACATCTGAATTCAGTAGTCTTTCAGTATCTGCAGCACCCCTGGGGACAGAGAGAAGTTTTGATTTCTCCAAGTCTGTATGCCTGTGTGATAAAGGGAGAGCATCGCTTTGCCAAAGAGTTTGCTGTACAAACGTGATGCACTTAATTAAGGCCATTTGCGTCAAAATTCTGCATCCTCAGACTCAGGTTAGAAACAGACACGTCTGTCATAACCTAACACGTTCAATGAAAGAAGAAATTCAGAGTTGAAATCTTTGCATGGTGGTTATTTTTAACTAGAGAATAAGTCAAAATACAAGAGAAAGAGACAAGAAACAAAAGCATGCAGGGACTGTCAAGAACATGTCAAAGCTGCAATGTCAATGATAAAAATATCAGCCCAAAGCTTTTTAGTTTTATATCCTTCACCTTCAAGCCTCAAGAGCTGTAATAATAATTCTTAAATATGTGATTTCTATGTTAGTTAAAGATTAATGAGCTTTATTTATAAAAAACTCAAGTAAAACTCACTGATAACTTCGCATGGATGGCAACAGTCCCTGGAATAAATTTTTAGTGATGGGAATTATTGGGAAGATTTAACAGATCTGGGCCTGTTGATATTGGCTTCAGATATCAGGGACCAGATGATGCCCTGTTGCAAATAATCTTTTAGACTCTGCTGGTGTTTTATTAGACTGGAAATAAAGAGGGCTTTTGGCTAATGGTATCATATAGCTCTGCTGTATGACCATTTAGCTCTTAAAATTTCTTTGGCTTGAGGGTAATTTTAGTTAAACAGCAGTTACCCCGGCTGTTGAGGACATCCAGATGGCTGCTTTAGAGCTGTTGGAGACGCCATATTGGTACTACTTAAAAATAGTGGCAGTACTTGCAAGAGCAAATTTTCTCTTCTGAAGGTAATATTCTGCTTTATGGCTAGGGAATGTTCCAAACTGCAGGCATGCAGCTGAGACTACAAAACCAGTTTAAACAGGGTTAAGCCCCCAAATTCCCACTGTGATTTTTGCATTAATTTTAGTGAACAAAAATAACTGCAGAGGATCAAAAGATTTGGATCAAATATCTCATCCTTTAAGCAAGGTTGAACACTTTGGGTTGAAAACTTGGTCAGATTAGTTCCATGGCAAGTGATTTTTTTAATAGTCTTCTATTTAAAGCAACAGACAAAGCATCTCTGGCAAACTAACAATACCCCGGATAGTTAAAACATTTAAAACTAAAAGTAATAAGGAAAGCTTTCATTTTAACACTAACCGTTCTTCCATTTCTCTTTGCATATAGAAAAATTTTTGTGATGCTTCACCTTCTTTGACTATCCTTTCTATTGGTAATGAAGGCAGCATTAATTGTCCTCTTTCAAGACAACGTTAGCCAAAAGGAGCTGCTGAAGCTGCTGCTGTTGATCTCCATTATGAGTATGTTTTCTTAGGACAAAATAAGAAAAATACCCGGAGAGTGAGGAAGAAAGAATATGAAAGATAAATGTGCTGCTTCTCTTTCTGCAGACTGTTGTATGAAGTGTCTATGTAAGCGAGAAAGGGGTTCAGTACACATCCTTATCAGCTGCCTAGAGCTGGGTAAACATACATCACTGATAGGCTTTTTAAGACACAGCTGCCTTCCTGGTCACAGGCTGTGAGCAGCACAGCCAAAGACAGTCTTTTTTGCTCAAACTAGATTCTTTGATTTAGAAAGAGGAAGAAAAGTAAGAAAGAAAACAAACTCAAGGACAGAAGGAGCACACATTCAGAGGTGTGCAGCAGTGGGAAGATAAGTAATGCTCCGGACAAGAAATACTAATTTTTTTTTAGCACACTTTGGTCAGGGTTTTTCTGACAGTCAGAGAAATAAAGGCTCAGTGACACTGGTGGATGCTGTGGTCTCAAAAGTTTTCAGGGAGGGCAGAAAGTGTGGAGAAGGTTATTTACTTCTACGCATTTGTACTGTTGGTTTCAGCAACAAATTAAAATATCTTGGAAGAAATGTTTATCCCATCCTCCACTCAGCTCACATTTGTTTCTGATGTTTTTGTTTAGTTCAGGGATGCCATTGATTTATCAGCAGAACGTAAGCTGAGTGATAAGAATGCATGATTATGTCTATCTTTCCACCTTTAATTTTAATCTAACTTCATAAATAATTTCCATGTATACTTTTTAAAATCTTGGTCAACATAATGTGTTATATCTGTGCTCAACATCCAAACCTGAAAACAGACATTTCCTTTTGAAACTTTTACAGGAAGCTTTTAGTGTTTACTTTGTTTCTTTATATTCTCATTATGTTACAAAATAAAGCCTAAGTGACGCAATGCATTTAATCTGCACAACTACAGTTATTGATTTAACATCCAAAAATAATTAATCATCAGATTTATATTCTTTCCTCCATTAATTTAACTACTCTTCCACAACCATACTCTCTAGAGACAAGCCTACGTGAAGAAATTTGTTCTCTATTAACTCCATGTAGAAAAATCAATGTAATGTCCCAGAACTTAAAGTTCATGTTACTCAAATTTTATGTTTCAGTCTCCAATGACATGAAGAGAACAGAAACTCAGTGGTACCTGAACCAGGCAGACATTAAATACTCTCTCAGCAGCCACAGTGGTTCTGTTCTTACCATCCTCTGCCATCCTTTCTGACTTACTAAGGGAGGTCTGTGGGACATTGGTCTATGGCTGAAGTACCTCCTCCCATGCATCAGGAGCACTACAGCATAAAGTTCAGAAATGCACATTTCATACATCATAACAATAACTGGACATGTCAGTGGAGATAAAACCACAAATGACCTTAGATTATATCGGAATTCATGGAAACCATGGTTGAACATAATGCAGTTGAGGTTTTTTATAGTAGTGCTGATGTTACATTAAAGGATACTGCATGAGTTTATTCCAAAGTCTAACCAGGAAAGATAATTTTCTTTATTTAAATTAAGCAACCAGTTTTCTACAGTCATATTTCAGACATTTGAGATATCCAGAGATTTATTTTCTATTTCTCATGTCAGCTTTCTGAAGTAGTAAGGCAGATTTCCCTGCAGTCCAACACCCAGATTTTTCTGCCATGACTTCCAGTAGGTTCAAAAGTGTGAATAGGGTGGGATTGCAGATCCCCATACTTAGATCAGTTTAAAGCCATCACAAAACCGCAGTCTGAGAAGTCTAGTGATGGCACTACTCAAGTATTTTGTTAAGTTATTTGGTCTCATTAGACTTATTTTCTTCAGGCCTATCCCTCTTCCTGCCCTTTCTGCTTCTTTCCCAAAAGTCCTTAAGTACGGTGTCAAAAGAATTAATACTTAAGTGGGAAACAGACATTTGATTGTATGATGTTAAAGAGAGTTTCAGGTGAAGCTGAATTATCCCAAAATGTCCCAGAATGCATCTCAATTCACCTAGGTAAAAATCTTACATGAAAATGAAATAGCAACTGAAGTCTACAGAGAACTGCTAAATAACTTCCGTGCTTGCACCCCATATTACTGTCTTTAGAAAAGCTCCACAAAGGCCTTCAGACAAGTATGAAAAAAGTAAGCTGAGATATAAACATTAGGTTATTTGTGCAGGCAGTCAAGGTCATACTAAAGTGTTTTCCTATTTTACTGTTTTTCATGCTCTGTGAAAAATCAATATTCCTCTCAGACATGTTATATTATACACTGAGTTGTATAGCAGTAGCTTTGCACTGCATGTACCTGACACTCTTTGAAGTTGTTGCAGGCTTGGATAGAATTCAAAATAATGACAGATTCTGCTAAAAAGACTGAATTAGAAACTTCAAACCAGATCTGCTTTCTTCATCTGAAGGCAGTGGACTTATTCCCTTCATTTTCTTTTCAGGGCTAGGGTCAGCTCTTTAGGAGGACAACAAATTGGACCAATTAAGGCTTCATGTTCTGACCACGCAATAACAAGTGAACTGATTGCTGCAGTGGAGTTGGAGAACATTTGAGAGATCGGACTGACCTTGTGAGGACCAAGTAACACACATTGTTGGAAAAGAGTGGTTCTTATGGAGACCAAGAGTAGTCTTGTTGTTTGCATGAGAGCAAAACAACAAGACAGAAAAGAAAATAATTGTTTGCACATGCAAATTGCCAGCAGACTGTACTGCCCTTGAACATGCAGAATTTGTGACCAAGCTGACATTTCTATTGTTTGTTTAACAGATGCAAAATAATCAAGTCCTACTGAAACCTAGAGAAAAGGGATGTAGTTTTCACACATTTTAAGTCAAAACAATCTGGAAAATGTCACTTTTCCTTCCTAATCATTTGTTCTGCCTCCCTTGCTCACCATGTAATTCATGACCAGAACAAAAAATTAAAGAGAAAGCATCTTCTCACCTAAATAAAACTCATCAGATTATTCCTTCCCTATAAGGACACAAAAGAAAAGACGTGACAATTTTCACAAACTGAAAATCTCCCAAAACCTAGATCAAACTTTACCTAATTTCATACTTTGTTTTCCCTTTTACTAGAAATGAAGCTATTTCTACAAATGAAAAAAAAAATAATAAAATTAAAACAAACAGCAAAGCAAAAATCACCTCCAGAGTGTAAGAAAATCTTTAGTTGTTTAATGTGTCAAAATCAAGCCTTGATCATTTCCACATCAGCTTATTTAAAGAACTGGCATGTGAAATTGAAGACATCATGCCTCAAGATTGGCTATAATTTTGTCATAAACTGGGCCTTTTCACCTGAAAGCCACAGTGAAGTGAATCTATCCTGACAGACAGGTCAATTGGAGAATGACTATGAATGCTGATGTGATGCCACTGTGAAAAAGGCAGATGCAAACCTACCAGACTGTTCTGCAGCCCAATGTGTTTGATGATGCACAGAGATGCTCTCTAGTCTTCTGAGCTGGAAAAGGACTCCATGACATAAGTAGATCTAATTCCAGAGTTACACAGCAAAATTTATCATGTTAGTTTTCAAATGGAATATGTGTCGATCTCAGCTCTTTCCTGAAGCTGGTTAAATTTCAACAAAGACAGTATATTCCAATATACAAACATCCTCAAATATCTACTCAACTCTCATATAAACCCATCAGATACTACTGTCCTTTGAACCTATAGTTATTTGTTTAGTTAGGCATTGTGTCATGTCTTCATCAATTGAGTCTCAGTTGATTCATCTTTCTCATTACACGGGAAAGTGAACCCGAAGAACAAGAAAGAGATCTAAAAGAGGATAGATCTAAAACAGGGTAGTACCTATTAATTAAAAAGGGACATCAAGAGATAGAAGGCAAAAGAATTTTATTGCAGACCCTGCAGTAGTGAAATATAAATGACTAAAGCACGTGTTACCATGAAATTTTAGCTCTGATGTTCTGCTGTAGCATCCAACCTATGATTTAACTCTTGGCAGTTGTGTGCTACCCTGACTTGTGTAATACCCTGACTGAGGACACAGGGATAAGTGTCCTCTAATAGCTTGGTACACAGTTACACCTACTACAAGCACAGCTGACAACACTGAAACTGAATTTGCTGTGGAAACCCATTCTCCATTATCAATTATTCAGAATTCTGGCAACCATTTGGAGATGAAGTTTTACACATTTTGTCTTCTTGCCTGCCAAGACTGACAGACTGTGGGTAATTTCAACCAAAATGATTCTTTTGTTATTGCTGAAATCATGGTGAAGGGAATATACATTACAGTGGTTTAATTGTGAAGAGTCCTCGTCTTCATTTCTCTGAACACTGACTTTTCCCTCACCCTCTGGAGATGTCATTTACATTTGAGAACAGAATAAACTTTTGTCAGTGTCTTTGCTGTTCCTGTGAAAAAACCTGTCCAACTTTGATTAAGCTATAAGGTCCTTAGAAACTCCACATTCCACAACTCTAACCTCCAAAGATTTCATCCAGAGCATAATGCCCTGGTCCAGTCTCAGAGCTCTGCTCAGCATGTCAGGGCATGCTGAGATCTAATGTACCAACAATTCTGTGCCATTTGTTTCTAAAAAAGAAGTTATGAAAGCCAGTGCACAATAACACAGGTTTTGTATGAACTACAAATTGGCAGGAATTAATTTAGTAAGGGAAGCAGTTTATAAAATGTAAGTATTCCTGATGAAACTGGGGTTTGCAGCTTTGGAAATGAACAAGAAAAGACTGTCAAGAAAAAACAGGTAAGGGTGGGCTGAAATAATCCATTGTAACAACAAGTGAAACTGAGCATGTATTACAGAAGGAGTCCTGAAGAATGGTAACAGGTCTTGTGACCCATTGTCCTTGGTCTGGAACCTCTACACAGCAAAATTAAGGTACTTTATTGGGAAATGTTAAGACGAGCACTAATAAATAGGGGAACCAGCAGCATTAACAGACATAAACTGATACATTAAGGATTCCACCTTCGTTTGTCCTCTGCTTTGGGTCTGGCAAAATGACACAACTGCAGTGTCTGAATATATCTGTTTGCTTGGCTTATCTGATAAGAGTGTTCAAGCAAGGCTATAGACGTAATACTTGCATGGTGTCACAGAATCATCTAGGTTGGAAAAGACCTCGTAGATCATGTAGTCCAAACATTAACCTAATACTGACCGTTCTCAACTGCACCATATCCCTCAGCGCTATGTCAACCTGACTCAAACATCTCCAGTATTCACTGAATCATCTAGGTTGGAAAAGACCTTGAAGATCATCCAGTCCCACCATTAACCTAACACTGACAGTTCCCAACTACACCAGATCCATAAGCACTATGTCGACCCTACTCTTAAACACTCCCAGGGATGGGGACTCCACCACCTCCCTGGGCAGCCCATTCCAATGCCCAACAACCCCTTCTGGAAAGAAATGCTTCCTGACATCTAGTCTAAACCTTCCCTGGCACGATTTGAGAGCATTCTCTCTTGTCCTGTCACTTGCTACTTCATTAAAGAGGCTCATCCCCAGGTCTCTGCAACCTCCTTTCAGGGAGCTGTAGAGGGCGATGAGGTCTCCCCTCAGCCTCCTCTTCTCCACACTAAACCCCCCCCAGTTCCCTCAGCCGCTCCCCGTACGACCTGTGCTCCAGACCCTGCACCAGCTCCGTTGCCCTTCTCTGGACACGCTCGAGTCATTCCATGTCCTTTTTGTAGTGAGGGGCCCAAAACTGAACACAGGAATCGAGGGGCGGCCTCACCAGTGCCGAGTACAGGGGTGAGATCCCTTCCCTGTCCCTGCTGGCCACGCTATTGCTGACACAAGCCAGGATGCCATTGGCCTTCTTGGCCACCTGGGCACACTGCTGGCTCCTGCCCAGCTGGCTGTCAATCAACCCCCCCAGGTCCCCCTCTGACTGGCAGCTCTCCAGCCACTCCTCCCCAAGCCTGTAGCGCTGCTGGGGGTTGTTGTGGCCCAAGGGCAGCCCCCGGCATTTGCCCTTATTGAAACTCCCCCAGTTGGGCTCAGCCCATGGCTCCAGCCTGTCCAGGTCTCTCTGCAGAGCCTCCCCACCCTCGAGAAGATCAACACTCCCACCCAACTGGGTGTCACCTGCAAACTGACTGAGGGTGCCCTCGATCCCCTCGTCTAGATCATCAGTAAAGATGTTAAACAGGAGCGGCCCCAAAACCGAGCCCTGGGGGACACCACTCGTGACCGGCCACCGTATCTTTTGCTTTGGAAACAGATCTTAAATAAATTGCCCTGATTAAATTGAATTCAAGTAAATTCCTTCAACAGCTATGACTGCTAACCAGATATGTTTACATATTGTTTTAGGCAAACAGCAAAGACACGTGGAGAAGACAAAAGATCAGGGGCCAATTTAAAGGGAACAAAATGAAGAGCATGCATACAATGGAGAATATATCTCCCCAAACCCCTAAAAGGTATCCAAGATTTCCACATCTCTGTTCATTTTATGAAAGAAATCAGCTGGGAAAGAGCCAAGGGAGGGAAAGGTTTGCTGGCTGACTTCTACGGAAAACTTAATAAGAACTCAACAACAAACCATTTCATTCCACAGGAAGACGAGTTTTCTGTAGAGTCCTGTTTGCCTAAGTAAGGAGCTTCTTAACAAGGTACTGAAATGAAATGCAAAAAGCGAACACTCAAGAAGTGGAGAAAAAAACATAAGCAAGGGCAATATGAAAGTACTGTTTTGGCAGAACTGAAAAGAACTCCAAAGCCCAGCTGGAGGAAAATCTAGCAAAAGAGATCCAGAACAATAAGAAGGGATTCAACAGATATCACAGTTTAAAAAAATCTGGGAAAAGTTGGGTCTGTTGCTGAATGGGGAGATGGCATAGTGATGGATGACAAGGGAAAGGCTGAGGTGTTCCCTGCCTTTCTTGCCTTGATATCCACAGGAAAAGCTTGCTCCTGTACTTAAATGTATACGAGCACAGCCTAGAAAGAGGGAGACAGCCATCAGTGGCTGAGGAACTAGTGCTGTCACACTGAGCTGCACTGAGTAATCACGATGTGGATTGCTGAGTCTGGTTACCCCACGTCAGTGGATTTTTTTGTGTGTGTAGTCATTACTTGTCTAGGCAATTTTACTTGCAGGAACAGGAAAAGTGGAAAAAGGAAAGGATGAAGCAACCCACAAGCATTAAGCTATACTGAGCTTTTCATGTCTTATTTCTGTATGTACCACACTACATATGGGGATAGTGCATTTGCATGCCCATGGGGCATTTGTGTCCCCATCCTGAGGGGCTGGGATAGCACAGCTGCAGCTCTGCATGCATGAAGAAATGCTTGTCTCTTCCTTTTCCCCTTGTCCCTCCTGCTCACAACTCTCTCCTTCCCAAAATTAACATTTGAATTTAAAGTTCAAAAGGTGTCAGTGCTAACAGGGGTTACTCATGCAAATCAAAGGCCAAAGAAACACCTCGCAATCTGCCAAAAGTGATAATGTCTGCATTAATAAAAAAGCCAGTCAAAACCCAATGATTAAGTCATTAGTTATGAAAGCTCTTCATGTTCTGTCGACTTCTTTTCAATGTGTTACTCTGAATCACAATGATGTAAAAAATCCATTCTGAAAACCACAGTTTCTTTTTAATGTGACATCTGCAATGACTAAGCCAGCAGTGCATTTCCTAAAGATACAACACAGCAGTTCTGCTCTTTCACCTTAAAAAACTCACTATTGAAACATGTCGTGTACCCATTCAAACTCCAGATGTTAATGGGCTCTAGAGTTATTTTCTTGGGAAGTTGGTAGGAACACTGTATCAGAGATATTTTCTCTAGAGGAGAGAGGGAGGGAAGTTTCTTTCCTCAGAAGTGAAAGCTCTGCAAGAAGATGAGAATGATGTTTTGTTGTTTGGCAGCTGATCACAGGAAAAGTTTTAGATAGAAGCAAGAAGACTTTCTGACATACAGTTTTCTTCTTTCACAAGAGCACTTTCACTACAAGAGGAGACCGAGTTTAAGTTCCAGCCTACCTTAATGTAAGCTTAATTGTAAAGACAACATTTTTCTCAGCAGACTTCCCTGAGCCACAAATGTGTTCAGTTTTACCATACTGTTGGCTTCGTGTCCTTCCTGCTGTTTGGTTCAATAATTGTCACCTTTACATAGACAGTTTTACCACAGCCATCACTGTGGGCTAGATGCTCAGCTGGTGCAATTCCATGTAGTTCCAGGGCCGTCAACACAAGGAGACTGATTAAGCCTACGTCTATCCCTGGACAACTTCATTCTTTAGGATCCAAAAGTTCTACCCTTTCTGTGCTCAGTGTTTCAGGAGAGCAAGTTTTGTCCTAAATAGTTAGCTTGAAGAAATCTGGTGTATGTTGGTGCTTATGCTTCACGTTCTTGGATGTTAAAAGTCTGGAGATAACTCTTATAAGATGTAGAGATACATGGTTATAAGATGCTACCTAAAAGATACTTCAGAAGACAAGGCATAGGGCAAGTTAACCAAAAGAAGTCTTTATACCAGGCAGAGGGATCAGGGATGGAGAGACTTGATAAGCAAACTTTATTCCTGCAGTTGACATCAGCTGGCTCACAGCTAAGAGGATACTGCTACTTAACACGACACACTGCTCATCGCTCAGAGTCTTACCCAGGCAGCATCCAGCCCTGAAAGTGATGCACTTCACTGCAGACAGCAGTAAAATGTAGATATAGCCAAGCAATTATTTTAACTTGTGTAGCAGAGGTAGTCTAACCAGGGTTGCAGAGACCTCACCGTGAGATGCTCAGCAGAGTGAACAATGATGGTTTTCTAACTGAACTTACCATCTGCCCTTCAAAATGGACCTGTAACCACAGCAAGTGGGACTGTGGCTCATTTGATAAGTGCAAGTGGATTTTTCCATAATCATGGCAAGAAAGACAGCAGGAGAATTTCTAGCTCCATGTGATCAAGGAGAATGCATGAACTCCTTGCTGATGACTTTCCATCTCATATCCTATCATCCAGGGGCAAGTGCATTACATTCAAGATCGTGGGAATTTTACAAATAAGGCACCTGCAGTGATTTTTGAGCCACTGCATTTTATACCAGGTGATTACTTTGTTAAGAATCCTATTTGTAAACCTAACCAATCCATTTAAAATTAATAAAGAGATGAATAGAAAAATTATTCTGAAAGAGACCTGTATTCTAGACAAGCATTTCACAACCTACCATGAAGACTTCAGGTGATCTTTAAATAATGACTTGATAAAAATACAAATTGATATTCATGTTATCCCCCAAGGTAGAGAAATTACATTAATACTAAGAATATTTTATTTTATTTTTTTATAAAGTGGAAGGTGTCTGTGTATCTACACTTTAAGCAAAGACAAGTGTATAAACAGTCAGCTGCCAGCTTGCTAACAAGTTGTATTTGCAATGATAGAAACTACTTACATTGAATCATTTTCCCTGGCATCCAACTACCCACTTTATAACATGCAAACAGAGCCATGGCAAAGAATTATATTCTAATTATCTTGGCCAGGTGTACTCACACACTCAAGTGAAATTCTTGAGTGAATTTAGACTTTGCAGAAAAGGAAGACTCACTGAAATGTACTTTAGACAGCACCTCAATAAGGCTCATTATTTCCTCTCCTCAGAAGCAACCTCATCATGCTGGAGGGCAGCAAAAGTAACAGACTTTGAAATGATGGTGAGAGGTGTGTAGTTTGGTCTGTGCTGGAGAAAGATGCCCCTAATTTTGGCTGGGCACACAATAATAATCCCATCCAGACTGCACTCAGAGAGTTCAGACAGTCTAAATTTGGAAAATCGCTGTCCCTAAGATGGAGGATGACTCCAAATTCCAGCGAAAAACGGAACCAGAATCTGAGACTAGAAGATCATATGCAGGGGACAGGCAATATAGGCACAGACAGATCATCCAAGGGAGGTTAAAAACATTTCTGTCAGAGACACTCCAGATCACTGCTAAACTCTTATGTAGCCAATACCTTTCCCAAACACAGCTGCACTTGTGTCCAGTGAGTTGAAGAATGGTCAAAATTCATTGCAATCACAATTGATTCACAAGAGCAAAAATCCCTTAGTTAAGATATGATTTTTTTCCTTAGAGCTGAGCTATGCTGAAGAGAAACTAACTCAAATTTCAGTTACTCATTATTTACTGGTAGACTATGAGCTGAGTTTGAAAAAAAAAAAAATTGTTGTCATACATAATTGGCCAAACCAGTTGTAAATATCTCTGAAATGAGGTCTCTAGTTTCTGAGCACGTCTGAGAAGTCCATGATAACATCTTTGTGGAATTTTTATTTGAAGTCAGTGAGAACATTTAATTATTTTTTCTTTCTTAAATCTGCAGTGCTTGGAACCAGCTGACTAAGTGAAAATAATTTAGCCCTCTGATGAAAATGAATTCCACTTTCCAGGGCTGTGAAGGTTAAATATTTTTTAAAATCAAAAAGATACAGGAGATAACTCAAGAGATAAATACAAAATAATATAATATTTAAAAAAATAACAGCAACAACAAAACCCAAATAATCTTGTGATTTTTAAATTCATGATTATTCAGTACTTATATTTAGTAACACTACTTAAAAAACTTCATTTATTAAATTATCTGTTAAATGAACTAGTCATCCTTTTTACAGCCTTGTTCTGAGGTTGGGCTTTTTTTGAAAGTGAAAGAAAGTCTAAGGGTTCAAACAGAGAAAACACTTGCATGTACCTAAGTGGCGTGCTTTAGTTAAATCTAATACAAACCAGTCAGCTTTCTCTATGCAGCACCTGAAACTTATTGAATTTAACTTTGAAATACTTTGTTCAAGGAAGCATATGCATATATTTTTTAAATTGTTGTTGATAGTTTGATCTATGAATTTAATATCAAACATATTTCAACTTTTCCATCTCAGGTCAAATAGCTAGGTATTTGCATTTAAATGGATTACCAGCATATATTTCTTGTTCTTGTTATTCTATGTACTTCTCATGTAGCTGTTTGATATGAACACGTCTACTGATCCAGACAGGATTTTAGTAATCAGGGCAGGAGACAGGTTAATATACTAAAAATTAGACTTAATGCTGTTCCAATATATATTATCACACTGATGTCAAATCTTTATATGGAGCATCTTTTCCCAGCCCATTCGTCTCCTATTTCACAGGAAGGAGACCTGAAGGAGAGGCTGATGTAGCAGCTTGGTATAACAGAAATACATCTAATAAAGACAGATCCTGGAATATTGTATTCCCCTGCAGTTAACTCTAAGCCCACAGCACTCCTGCCTTTGAAACTGGACAAATCACCATCTTGTGCCTCTGTGCAGCCAGTGCTGCCCGAATGACATACAACTGCTTGGCAGAGATGCAGAGGATTCCCAGTTGAGTGTTACATGTCTTAATGGGGTTGTTACGGGAGCTCGACAGCAAAGGTTGAGATGGGCCTTGTGGAAGCTGATTCTGAAC
Source organism: Athene noctua (assembly GCF_965140245.1). Classification (NCBI taxonomy): domain Eukaryota; kingdom Metazoa; phylum Chordata; class Aves; order Strigiformes; family Strigidae; genus Athene; species Athene noctua. The sequence continues at coordinate 56,697,126 of NC_134041.1, forward strand.
TGCCCAATTTTTATCCAGCCTGCTGGAAGCATCACACACTATCCTTGGCACAAATATGCACAACAATCTATGAATCCAATGGTTTTAATTCAGAGGAGATTTATGTTAGATGTTATCAGGGAAAAAAAAACAAAACCAAAACACCAACAAACTACCTTGCTTTTACTTATGGGTATGTTCTGTAATAAATCACCTGGAAAGACTTGGGGATACTCCATAGTTAGAGCTCCACAGAAACAGGGCAGAGAAATATCTGAAAGAGGGATGATGGTGAGGAAAGTTCACAAAGAGGTTGTGCTGAGCAGAATGAACTCAAACCTAGGGGACTTCTGAGAGGTCTGTCCAGCCTTATTTTCTAACCTTTAATGAAATCTATTTGAAAATTCATGAACATTTTTGCTGGTTGCTTGTTACAAATACATGAGGGTCAATCACACATGGCTTTAAATGAGAACATGGACCAGTGGAGGAGATTACATCTGGAGGAGCTCGGTGAGACTACAGCCATTTCCTCATCCTGAGCCATGACCATCACCTTGGCTCCCCAACTGGCAAAAAAATGTTCTTTGGCTGTTCTTTGCTCTTGCTGGGGCTCATGACAGCAAACAAACAGCCAGCAATTCAGCAAGTCCTGCCCAGGATCTGATTGTATTTGACCCACTGGTACAAACATAGGAAAAATAGATACATAAACACAAAATCAACAAAAAAAACCAGAGTGCGAGTTATCTCAGAGACATATTCATATCTCCAGCTGAGAGAAACTCAGTGGGAAATCTCTTGGCTGACACACTGAAATCTGCAAGTTTACTTTGAAACAACGAAGTTGTCCAAGTATTTATGCTATCCACATTTTAAAAATCACCACCTGAAGGATTTATAGCAGGGTGCATGGGCAATTACATTGCTCTGTTTGTTACTGTGGAAACACATTTTGTGACTGGTGAAAGCTATGAAAAAGATATTGAATGAACTTCTGAGAAACAATATTTTAAAATTAAAGCCAAACACTGGATTTAGCCACACCAGGAAGCTTTAGCCTCAAGGCAGTCATGAAACACCAGGGAATCAGAGGAAAGTGCCACCAAGTCTTGCTGGGATTGATTTTGTAGGACTAGCTCTGTGTCATAGGATGGGAAAATAAAAGTAGAGTCAACTAATCAAACTAGTGCTCTCACAGCTGGAGAGCTTTGCTCAGAAATGGGTGCAGTGAGGAGTCAGAACACAATGATAATAACTCTTGCTCTCTTTGAGTGTGAATATTTTCCAATCAATCCAGCCCTATGACATCAAACTGTAAAGACTTTGGTCCTTTAAGCATGTGTTTTAAAATTTAAGCTTTCCATTAGCCCTTAGTCACACAGAACTACTGAGCTTTCCAGATATTTTCTAGAACATATAGGGACAGATCTATATATGCAGGATGGGGTTTCTTCACATACCTAGAATCAAGAAAAAAGTCATGCACTTTAGCATGTGCCAACAGGGGACAGCTTCCAACCTTTCACAGATAAAACTGAAGGAAAAGGAGAAATCTGGTTAATGCCTCCAAATGATGAGGTTTTATTTTTTATGTTGAAGGTGGTTTGGAAATAGAAATTCTACTAAAGTTAAGAAATCTAAAAGCACTGAAATCATGTGAGGTTGCCAAGACAGACGGGAAAATCAAACCCTCCGTTACTCAGGAAAATCCATCCTTCATTTCTAGAGTGAGTTCACAGTAAATAAAAAAAATACGAAGAAAAAAGAATTAAAAGAAAATGTGTTTGTTAAATAAGAAGGGAAACATCTCTTTGTGGGATTCTTCTGGACTCTGGGGGAACACTGATTCCTTTTGTACTGACAAGGCACCAGGCTTTAGGACTTAGATTATGTAAATAAAAATATATTTTTTGGAAATTATCCAGTCCTTTCAACAATTTTATAGGAGTGTATTTTAACCTTCAGTAGAGTTATTCTTGATTTACCCTTGTACCTGTGGGAGGAGGACTGGAGCTTGCAGAAAGCCAAGGTATTAGATTCCAGATGGGATCTATGCAAAAGCAACAGTGAGAAAAGCTGAGATGTGTGCATAAAAATGACAGGTACTGTGAGTTTATTGCTTACCAAATCAGATATTCACTGTCAAAAGTTCAAAAACTGATAATAAACTTAACTGTTGCATCTTTAAACTTATTTATAACATACAGAGGGAGTCTAGAGTCTTGGTTTTGTCTCTCCTATAAAGTTTACAGCTGGCAGGAGATAATAAAATCTAGACTGAGCTCATTTTGCCGAGAGAAAAATCAAGATCTGTATGTGTTGGTGGCTGTCAGGTGAGATATTTTATACCTCATTAGTGTCAGAGCAGTTATTGCTTTTCCTTCCTTTATGAATAGATCATGTGATAGCATGCCTCTCTCTCACACTTCTGACCAATTTGTCACAGCAAACCTAGCTGTAACAGAAATAAGGTATTTCTTGCCATAACCCTTTTCCTTTCAACACTTGCTTCTGATGAGCCATGCTACCCAAACAAGTCTAGATGTCTATCATTCTGTTTCACAAATAACTTTTTCCCCGATATCTGGGTTTTGGAAACTGCTCTGGTATTCCTATCCCCTTGAGCATCCTCACTGGTGCAGAGATGTTTCGTTCACAGCAGCCTGTGCATCACTGGTACATGCCCTCCATCACCAGTATGGTGTGGGAGGGCTCCAGCTGACCTTTCCTAGCAGGCTCCCAAAGTGCCTGGGAAGAGCCATAGCTCTGTGTGTCATCTGTGGGAAGGGTTATGGTTCTCAGAACAGACAAAGCACTACTGAGCAGTATTTGCATTTAACAACTGAGGATTATTCAGGGTTGGTATCTCCCCAGAAGAAAATGCTCTCCTGGTGGAAGCTGGCCACATGTGTTCTTCCTTCAGATCTGAGCTGGAATGTTTTTTTTTTTTTACTTAGATTTTAGCCAGATGGAAGTTGCATCATTGGGGTTTTTTTGTGCTGAGATAGTTCACACCATCTCCAATCTGCATGGAAGATGCCCCAGTGTTCTCATATAGTTCAGGGTGGAGATGCAAGGAAAAGTAACATAGATTAATTTGGCCAACAGACAAAGCAAAATAGAGAGGATTCTACAGCCCAATAGTTGAAAAGAAAATCACATACATCTAGTCTCCGTTCCCAGAACTGTTGATATGCTTCACAATAAATACTCATTATTTTAAATCCATACTGAGCACTCCTGAGGCAAATGGAGACCGCTAGAGTTATTTTTGGGAAATCGACTATTCATTTCACTCGCCGTTACTACTTGCAGGAAAATCTAATCAGTTAAAGAACCACAGCTAAATATTGTTTTCTTTTTTTAAAAAGCACACAGTAATTATTACACTGGGTTTTGAGTGGAGGGCATGACGTTGTGGAAGCTTTAATTAATCCACTGAACCATCAGCTTATTCTCCACTGCAAATACTGCCATCTGCTACCACTCCATGCATTGATAATTAATGTCTGTTACAAGTTTGCTTCCCCGACATTATCTGATTGGGTAATTAGCCTATGGAACAATACAGGACATAATGCATTATTGTTATATTAAGTGTGATTTGTTTGAAAGCACTAAAGAATACACTAATACTGTTTCATTTCTGTGACTCACACCTCAACCAACACCCATCCAGAGGATGACAAAACAATTTAGAAAAGAATAAGGAGGGGAACAACCCCAAAACCACATGAAAATCTTGTCAATAGACCTATGCACAAGTACTGTTCATTTCAGAATAGCTTGTGAACAAGTATAAATGTGAGCAAGAAAATCCACAAGCACTACTCTCCAGAGAAGGCATGGATCAACATCAGCAATGATCTACAGGTGATAAATGCTCCTTCAGAGAAGTATGATGACAAATAGTTTGTCATCAAAACTCGGGGGTTTAATAAATCAATGCAAGGTGGAATTGGGAAGAGGGAGAACAAGGCAGCATGTCATCTTTAGTCACTAGTGGCTGTTTCCAAGATTACCTCTGAATTAAGCTGGGGAGGCAAGCAATTGATGAAGATGCAGTGGAGGAGAACTGAAGTAAAGCCAGCATTTCAGCACTGTCAGATCCTGTGGCTATAGTGCAGTCTCTCAATATTTGGCGAAGTTGATTTTTACCTTATCCATCTCTTGGCCTCAGATAATTATAAAAGGAACTCTGATTTTATTTTGCATGAAATTCCTAGCCTAACCTGGGACAGAGGAAAGGTTAGCAACATCAGCCCTAAGTGTGTAGAAACCACAAGCGTATAAAAAGTCTAAGCTTAGGAGCCTGGAGACCTCACACAGCATCACTGCTATTTCAAAACATTGAGGTCAGGATTCATTGGACCAAATTTACATGCCAACACAGTAAGTATCTACATCTGAGCTGCTTCTCTCCACTCCTTTTATAGTAGAGAGAATCCTGTCCCTCATGGTGGCAATACTAATGTTTTCCATCACATTTATCTAGAAACAGTTGCAAAATCACTGTCAGTTCAATGGCACAGACTGAAGATGATGTATCTACAAGTTAAGATTCAGTTCTGGATCAGTCTTTCTTAATTTCAGGCGTTCTTCCCTTCCAACAGTCTCTGTCTCACAGTTGCCACCAATGACAGTTTTAAACCAGAAGCCTTACTGTTTGTAGGCTCCTCAGTCCACAGTAGCCTTCAGCAGGAGCTGGGCACTGAGCACGCTTAGGAAACCCATGCAGGGGGCCCAGAGAACTGCTCTGACCTGTGCCACGACAGTGCTGTGGCTTGTGCTGCTGCATCCTCACTCTGTCTCAGGCAACGCTGCGTATTGCAAAGGCTTTATTCTGACTCTTACCACTGGTGTATTTTGCTGCCCTGTTTCAGAAGTGATCCTTCACTGGGGATGCTGCAGAGCAATTAACCATTAGACATTTACAGGTGAGGCCACTGAAGCACAGAGAGGTGAGTGGCCTTACCCAGGGTCATTTAGCAAACTGGTGAGAGAGTTGGGGATATGGATGAAAACCTCAAAGCAGAATTGCTGTCCTTCCTGACAAGGAACACTCTACACAGACCATGAAAAAAAAAATATTGCTCTTGCTGCATTTGAATTCTTTGGTAATTGAAGGGAAGAGGCAGGGGAAATATTTTTCTGTTTTTACCTGTTAAATATCTGTTCAGCAGTTCTCAGTCATGTGCATAACTTCCTAAGTGATGCTGCATTTGGTATTTAACAATTTTCCCTTCTACCAGTCTTCAAACCCCAATTCTCTTTAGGAATCACTCTACTTTTCTTTGTTCCAGTGCAAATAATAAATGAGTTATTCCTTATTTGTCAGGCTTGTTTGTTTATTTCTTTAACCATAGAAACATACAACATTTGCCAGTGTCCAGGAGATGTCTCTGGGAGCTAGCTGTAGCTAAAAACACTCGGGTGTTGTCTGAAATAATTGCAACTTCAGTTGTTTTCAATTGGACATGACCTAATATTGGAATTAAATCTACAGGGTAACCTACATGCATATACTGTCCTCTTCTCTGACTCTGCTTTCACTATTTCTGTTCTTACTTCTTTGCCTATCCTTTTTTCTTACTCTGGAAATCTGGAGCTTATCATCTATCTATCCATCTATCTATCCATCTCTCTCTCTCTCTCTCTCTCTCTCTCTCACTTCTACTAATTGCTGATGGTGCATCTCCTTGCTACATTCACAAGCTCTGACCTGTCCAAACAGGCACATGCAGTACCTTTGCTGAATTGCAACACTCTCAGACCTCCTTGACTGTCTCAATCTCTCTAAAATAAGTCATGATGTGAAAACAGTGGATCATTAAGTTAACTGGATTGAATAACAACCCTTGACCTATTGGGCGGAATTTCTTCCTCCCTCCACATTAAAAGGGTAAGAATAACCCTACAGAATCTGACCAAACCCCCATGGTCCTAACTGCAAAACTGGGCAACAGCAAATGCCTGTGGAAGAATACATAAATGGGGCAAGTGTGAAACTGTACTTCCATTGAAGTGGAAGTACAGTTCCCAGCAATTTGAGTTCAGGTTTTCCCCTGCCAGAGAAATTTCCCAGAATTTATGTCACTTCATGTCTAAAACTTATAATAGATATATTTTCTTCTGGAAAGTCTCACCCCCTTGATCGATTCCATTGTTCTTAGTCAGGATGAAATCCTACGTGATTTCTCCAGAAAGATAACTCCAGGATGTAGGAAAAAATACAGCTTCAGAAACCAGATATGGGTCTCACCTCTGAATTTGGGGCTTTCATTTCAACTTCTGATTTATTATGAAGCTTTTACATTCCTATTTTGCTCCTGTTTTTACATCAATAACTGTCAGCACAAACACTCTCCCTGACATCACACAGCAGGATAGCATACATATTGAAACAGTCTACCTTACTTTTACGATCATTAATGATAGCTGCTATTTAGTATCAACCACAACATCTTCTAACAAATCAAGGCATCTCCCCTTGCTGTGATGAAATTGCTTCACACTTAGATCAAAATATCTCCTTCTTAGCTGAACTCTGGGGAGTACTCACACCACCTCACTTCAGCAGTCTAAGTAAAGATTTAGGGTGAAATCTCCAGATAATCTATGAAGAGTTACAGACACCTCAGAGGTTTGAAAAAACTCTCTTGGCTCTTTCAAGCAAAAAGTGAGATTTCATACTCTAACATTATAAAATACAGGATACTTGATGCGGGACAGCAGATTTTAGTCATCAGCAAGTGTTCTTGTTAATTTGAAATAGAAAATAATATATCAGCTCCTTTCTACCCCTGCATTATGATTTCAGTATTAGAATACAACCTTTCGACAGCCGCTTTAAAAAAAAAAAAATCATGACAGTGTATCAATCTATGAACACTTTTACCAATGACTATGAAAAAACAGGGGTTTTTTTGAAACACCTTTGTCTAATGAAAAAAGGAAGGGGTTTTGATAGAAAGTTTGTGACCAGCTCTGCTAAAATTATAGTTTTTATATGCAGGTTATACTTCTTTCTTTCTTTCTCTCTCTCTTTCATTTTTATATCTGAGACAGCAATGTGCTTTTTAAACAGAAAAAACATTGCTTTATGCTGATCCTTTGCAGAATTTGTGATTACTCACTAAATTTGAAATTTCTACAAATATTAAAATTTCTCTAGAGTCTGGGGGAGGGATAAATCTACCTTTTACCCCATGATTATAATTTGTCAATTTTTATTTATGCTTTGAATATTTTTTTGTCTTGCAGCAGCAATGACTAAACTAAAAAAACCCAAACAACTTACAATTCCATGTCTATTCTTAATGTTTAGTTTCTCTGTTACCATTTCACTTGGACCTTTCGGTTCGCTTCTACAGATGAGGAGCTCTCTCCTTTCACTAAACATAGGAACTCATGTAGAATTTAGGCTGCCTGAATACAGCCCATATGGAGATAGTAGGTATATTATCATTATTACATTATCTTTGTTACCAAGGCTCTACCTGGACCAAGGTCCTCCTCATGCTAGGCATTGAATAAAAAGCAAGAAGAAATCTCTGAAAGCTTGCAATTTAAAGTAGGACAGAGTTCCTATGTAAATAAGGCCTGGGATTAACTTGGTGATATCACTACTGGTATTTTACTCTGAGACTACAAGCACTTTTCAGTGAGAAAGGTCGCAAAGAAAGGCAAGATGACTACAAACAGAGCAGCACTCTCTGTACCTACTCACTTGTAATTAAGATGTTGAGTTGGGGGGAGGGAAAAACATAACACTAGGGAGTATTTTATTAATTATTTTTCAGCTTGAGTGCACAAGGTTAAATGTAGCTTCAGGCAGCTTTCACTGATGTGACTCACATCTCCACGATGTCAGAGCTTTTAGTGACACTAACGGACTCATATTTTGCAAAAAATAAACCGTCCCCTGGTGTATTAATTAAGCCCAAGCACATCCTGCAGAGAAGCAATGCAAAACCATAAGAAGTTTTGCACGGTGAGTTTAATGCCTATAAAACACATGGCTTGACAACTGCTGAGCATGAAATCTCTTATTAATCCACAGAACGCGGACAGCATGGATAAGAGCTGTGTGTTTCCCCACTGTAACCATGTCTTCAGTGGGCATGGTCCTGATGGTAAGTCAGCACTGGCCTCTTCCCCATGAAGACAGCCACCAAATAAACTGCTTATTTCCAATTACAGCACTATTTTCTATTAATTTTCATATGAATCCAAGTGGGAGTTTAAGACATGGGTAAACATTCCAATGAAGATGTTTACAGAAACAAAGAATTACTGCTACACATTTTTTGTGAACTGCTTTATTTTACCATGTTTGCTAACCACATAAATGTTATTTTCTTTGAACAGCTCCTCTCAAACAAACAACCTCACAAAATCTCCACAAAACTCAAAACAATGCAGATACCTCAGCTGCTGCATGATCTCAGGCCATGTTCATGGGCTCTCATGGATCCTTCTTTGTGCCCTCATAGAAGGCAGAACGTATGGTGTCATGGGGGATTCAGTTCACCCAGGCAAACTGCATAAAAGAAAACAAACCCTTTCCAGTTGCTAAAAATCAACAACAACGAAGAAAATTCGTGTCAGTTTCCCACTGACAGTATTCCATAAGCTGATCATTCTAAAATTCAAAATACCACAGTAAATAGACAGGTCTAGAAATTGTGTATTCAAAAAAATTTATTGCTTCAAAATTAAATTTGCTAAAAAAATAAATTCCTTGCAGAAGAAATATTGTTTTGAAAATTTTTAAAGAGAATCCCAGAAAGAATACATAACAGAAGTTTTGTTTCCTCTGTAATCCTTTCCTTCAGAGTTCTGAAAATCACACCATTTCTGATACTGTATAAAAATTGGAATTTAGACTTCTTCTATATTCCATATTTTTTTATCACTAAATTATAAAGTTTCCTTATGCTTCTACCCAGTTCAAAATTTAACACTGTTAGAGAAGTTTGGAAATCAGACTGTCAATTACAGGACTCCATTTTCATGGTTTTTTTGTTGACTTACATTTCAAAACTTTGAAAAGTTGCAGAGAGAGGAAAATTGAAAAGCAAGCTAGGAAAGCTAAACCCAAATCAAAAGTTTTATGGCTTGTACAAATATTTATTAAACAACATTTCTCCAGACAGCTTGAAATTCTTAAATATTAGTATTGTGAAGGAAAAGGACAACATAGCCTGATACTCCAGAAAGACCTCTCTGATATCTCAGGTGGTTAGCTTCTCAGGTGGTGGCTTAAAGACTTCAGTTTAATCTGACAAAACCAAACAAGGTATGGGACCAACAACACAGATCACTATAGGCATGGACAGTTAAATGCAGTTTCACCAAGCTTCTGTGAGCACTTTCAGTGTTTATCCAAGGTGCCGTGCTTCCACCTTCAACCACCCATTGTAACTGAACAAACGAGAAGAACATTTTTCCATCTACATTCCCAAACACAAATTGCCTAGAACAACAAGAACCTCTTCCTCACACACTCATCTTGCACCTAATTCACTGATCACCTGAGCCCTTGTCATGAACTCAGGTGAGAAGGGTGTAATATGATCTCAGCCCAACATTTTGTTCAGACCTCTGGGTTATTCTGGTGCATTTTCAGTCTTACACCACATAATGACTGGAATGTATTTATGTGCTTGTGCTCAGTGCCTAATAGCACATACAGGTTTGCCTCAGGACTGGAACCCTCCACTACCCTGTAATTATTTTCAAGGTTTGGTGATTTAAATGATCTATAATATTTGCCATTACATTCAACACCACTTCTGGAGTACACAGTCATCATTCTGATTTGTAAGCAGACTACACTGAACTAGATTTGGGCTCTGTTGAATGGCTTCACGTTTAAATTGTATGGGGAGATTACATTTTTCAAGTTGGATAGCACACCTAGACAGTCAACGATATTCCTTTCCCATATACTATTCCAAATCTTTCATTTTTGTGACCAATGTTAGCCCTTTGGTCTGATTTGCTTAGATATTTGAAACAGATATTTATTTAATTTCAGATTAAAAAAAACAGGTATCAGTAAGAAGCATGCAGGTTTTGTAGAATATGTGATGTAATTTAGAGCCATACAGAGATAAAAAGTGTAACATTCGAAAAAATCTGGATATATATAGAATAGTTTAAATAGTATAAACATCTGTGAAAACTCACAGGATCCTACAGGGAATCTCTTTACATCTCCCACACCTCTACAGAGAAAGTCAGAATCATTCCAGCTCTTTCACATACTTCATAGCAGCTCCCTCAAGTGGCCACAGATCAGAGTATTTTACTGCAATCCATAGCAAACCCATCCACAAGTACTAATGCGGGTCTCATTACTCTTAGATCTGCTTTTCATCACCTTTAGGTGGTTAGGACCACTGCAAACACATTTTGAGATGTTTCAGGTGCAAAGTCAGTGTGAGGTAGGCAATTGCAGAAGAAAAGCAGAGAAAAAGAAGGAATGGGAAGAACAGACAGAAGATTATGTATCAGAAAAAGATGAATGGGTCGACTTTCGATAGTTAAGATGATTGCTAAAGTCTATAGACCAAGGGTTGGGTGTTTTTTTTTTTGTTTGGTTGGTTGGTTTTTTTTGGGTGTTTTTTTTTTTTTTTTTTTTTTTTTTTCCCCTGAAGTGCAGGCTTTTTGGAGTGAATTAGTTTGGCATATTTGCTAGCCTTCACAGTAAAGCCTGTCTTCCATAACTAAAGGAATGTTTCCTTAAAATGCTAGGATAATTACGTGCCAGGTTCCAAATAAACAAGGTAGGTGCTGTGTCTCTGAGATACACACAGAGCCACTGCCCAGAGTGGTTCTTCTTAGGGTGAAATTTCTAATGTCCCCCTGTGAGGTGCAGCAGGTATCTGGCAGTTCAGATCTCTTGTGGTCTGGGGAAAGACAACCTTTTCTATTTCCTTGCATGTCTCAGGTTCTGATTCACAGGGAACATGAGAATTTGCTTCTAACCCCACCTCTTACATAGACCTTTTTTTGGAGGTTGGGGAAAGTTACTTCACTCCTCCATAAACTCCTACTTTTTGTCCTGTTTTGATATTTGCTGTGTACTTGCTCTGCCAGCCTTGGCTCCTGAAAGGATCCAATAAATAATAATTAATCTGTAGTTCAAACAAAAGTTTTTTTACAGATTAATTTAGGGAGGGAAAAGATTGAAAATTCAGAGCCCTGAGAAATGTGAGCATCGTTCTGAAAATAAAAGAAGGACAATGCTCGGCATGTGGTAATTATCACTGTTTCACTAAAGCCAAAGCAACTATGACAATTTTTATACATTGAAGATGTTGTTTCTCTGCCACTAGTAAGCACAAATTCCCCTTTAGTTTTGCCTTTGTTTTTTTAGTATCTTAAGTAGAAGTCTCTCCCTGGACTATTTTCAAATACCCTGGTTCTCACAATGATTTTTTTTTTCTGACAAGACACTTGACAAAGCAAAACTCTATGTGATCACAGGTAGATTACCTCTGGTTCCCAAGCTAACTTTGATTGGCTTTGGACCAGTGGTTTTCAGTATTTCCTGACTTGTAAAGTCCTAAAATTTTCCAACAGAGATGCACCCCCAATCCCTTAGAGCAAGTGTACTCTGTTAACACTAGACTTTTCTCAGCTGTGTTACACATATTCCTTTGCCCACAGGTTGAAACCAGCTGCTGTGTGCTATCTGGCAGTCTGCAGCATGAACGGGTCTCCATTCTGAGAAAAACAGCTCCCAGTTTTGGGCTTTGGATCTACCTACTGAAATATGAGTTAATTGCATTTTCAAGACTTGGAGCCTGATTATGGCAACCTGTTACATCAACAGAGCCAACAGATGTGCGCAGGTGTGAAACCAGATACAAATTAATCCCTTTGTTCCTACAGCCTTCCTGTCAAATCTATTATCAGTGCAATCAGAAGTTGGGCTACATTAGCAACTTCAGACCATAAGATTGTTCTACACGCACTGATCAAATAATGCACCTATTTGGCAATTTTTTTCTGTAATGTGAAACACAAACACAGAGTTGAATTTTCTCAACAATTACACATTTAGACCTCATTTACTCTTTAGTGTTGGGGTTTTTTTTAATATAGTATATTACTTTCTCAATTTCTGTTCTTGCAACAGTACATGCATATATATATTTGTAAATAGATGCCATTTTCTCATCTGCTACAGGACTAAGATATTCACTTTTGGAAAGCATTGCCTCTATTATGTATGGTTCTCACCAAAGGGAGAAACAGAACACCATTTTTTTGCTCTCTCACTTGTGGCCCACATCCAACAAAGCACTTAGCCATATGTTCTCTTTTCCCCCTGGACTGAGGCTTTGGCTATTGGATAGCACAAATCTATGCACCAGGAAAGGTATGTTATCCATCACTACTGTGAGACAATCAAAGACAGATGCTTAAATAGCTGATTTAGACAACTGGAGGTGACAATTATTTGTCCTATAGAAATTCAGAGACTAATGGGCTCAGGGATTCTGTTCATAATGGAGGTACGTAACAGGCAGTGGGATCGCCTCAAAGCACAAGACGTAACAGAAAATTGCTTCACGTACGGCACTCCTTATGTTCCCTGATTACCACATTTTAGAAATTGAAGCATTTGATGAAAAACACTGGACTATAAATTGGTGCCTTCAACGTCTAGCTTCTTACATTCACAGAACGACCTGCTCATTATACCCCATTAAAAGGGTAAACATGACAAGATAATGCATTCATTTTGGCAGTGGCTATACACTTTGATTTTTTATTATTTCTACTTTGCTAACTCACACTGAGAAATCCAAGGGCTCAATTCAGTTGCTAATCTATGAATGCAAGACCCTCATGTTCTGGGATTAATATTAAAAAATGACAGAGAAATTGCTCACTAGACAAGCAAGCACTGGTCATAGAGTTTTGGGGTTTTTTTTTCAAAGTTTATCTTTGCTCTCTAAATATCCTTTTCTACTTTTCAAATTATCTCAATCTGGACCATTAACTTTGAACACCCGTGAAGCTGGTGGTCTGAATTTATACTGAAAACCAGACCTAATCCTTGTCAGTAGCCCAGATCCATTTTCTAGGTGAACTAAAAGCACCGTTCTTCTACGCAATTTAAATGCATCACTGAGTAATCATACTTCTAGTCTACTTGCACAGATTTATGTTTACTGCTTATGTTCATATGTCTAATGTATGAAATATGGAGCCAGCAAAATGCTGAGGATCTACCTGGTAGTTTTCTGGCCCCTGAAATGAAAGGCTATTTTTCAGGTATAACCTCTCCTCAGCACTCTGTCAAAGGAAATAAAAGAAAGAAGCAGGGAAAGGAGAAAGCACCTTTTAAGGCTCCTGAAGCTTTTAATTGGATCAGTGATTCAGGAAATCATATTCTTCCTTCTGCTTGCTCTGAAATGAAGGAGAGACAATGAGCAGATTTCTGTCAGTTAAACAGATGCTCTGTGCACGCACACATTTTTGTGTTTAATGATAGCTTTGACGTTACTATGAGCTTTGTGTGATCTGCTGTTAGGGGTATCAGTACAGGATTCTTTAAATGCCTTTCCTGTAAAAAATTTGAAGACATTCTTTTAAGTAAGAGAGACCCACATAAAATTAGGCTTGTAATTATAGTTCACTTACCACAGCATTGCACTGGTTGTAAGGTCTTAATTGCTCAGGTAACAGTATCTCTAAGATGTCAAAATTATTTGCATCAATTGCCAGTGGAGACAGAGCAATAAAGCTTTTGTACTAGCACACTGTGTACCCAGTTGTGATTAATGGTATGGTTAAACTTCATATGTCTTCCTGTAATATGATTAAGAGAAATAGGCTATTACATAAAGTTCAGAACTAAGATAAATGCACCTTTTCAGTGAAACTTCAAGTCTTAGCCTAAGTATTTACTTAAATGGAATGAAAAAAACATATTCAGACCAGTTCTTCAGATGATGCATATTTCTCTAACTCCATATTTAGGCTGATTTACATCATATCAGAATATGGCTTCATTTTTCTTACAGTAGAAGCCAGCACTAACCCTCTTTTCTTTAACAACTATGTAAAAAGATGCAGCTCCATCAATGCAAAGAGATTAACACTTCTGTGCTTCACAGTACACAGCCTCTATGTCTTTCCATAGTGAAGCTGAACAATAAATTCTGCTAAAAATTTTTTGCCTGTATTTTTTTTTCCATGTAGTAGTACTACTTTTCGTCTTCATGTAGTAGTATAACATTATCACTGAGTTTATATAGCACCAGCTAATTAAGCAGAGGATGTCTTGCATGTACACAACGCAAGATGGGAATACCTTAGCTAATGAATATGGAAATTTTACTCTTCTGGTCACTGATGCATTTAAGGTATTATTTGGAAGAGGAGATAGAGAAGATGGTTTGTATTTTGTTGTGTGTTTTTTTTTTTTTTTCCTACCAGTAATATGTAGGCAGACAGTTGAGCTTGCTGGAAAACAGCTTCAACTGATAGAACTCTGAAAACATCCCTGCTCTCAGACATGGCACCTGTTGTACATCTCTGACCAGGCCTGATTTTCAGCAGAGGGGATATTCAGTAGAGGGGAATTTTGTTTACAGCTCCTTTTTGGCAAACCAGGCTCTCCTCTTCAGACTTGGTTTGAAATCCTTAGGCTGGTCCAGCTGGGAAAGCTTGCAAAAAGCTTTTAGACTAAAATCCCTCTGGCAGTTCAACCTGACAACAAGGGTGAATGTACCTTAGAACAACAGTAGGACACTGACAAAGCTCAAAAATTAGCACTGTTTAATGTAAGGAGTACCTGGCTATGAGATGTTAGTGAATATACTTAGGCTGGAAAGGAGAAATAAATGGGATTTCCAAATGTGTTTTAACAACAACCAGCAAGACTATTCTGGCACAGTGACCTTTTTCACCTGTGACATGCTGACACTAAAGTAGGAAGGATAGCATGAATGTGAAGGCATTGCCCTACATTTTACATATGAGCTTGTAGTGTGCTGCAGGAGAACTACTGCTCATCTGGACTTTTTCAGACACCTTTGACACATTCCTTATTTCTGCTAGAAGTTTTATGCATTTGGATTTTAAACATTTACCTAAATGGTTCTGTGAATGAAAATGTCTGGTTTCTCTCTCAAAACCCCAGCTCCCCTTTGCCTATTCTTAGCTGTCCTTTATCTTATCTTTTTATTTTAGGAAATTGACTGTTATTTACTATGAAGATGTTCAGAGTGCCTTCCAGTAGCTATTTTCTCCATATCAGCTGGAAACCACACAAACTATGATATAAATAAAACAAAAGTCATATAACATTGCCTGTTATCATTAAAGAGGCACCATGACGCGTTTTGTCCCATGCATTTAACATGCCAGGAGATAGCGAAATTAGTAAATTCAAAATCACAGCGTTCAGGTGGTTTTTCTTCTGTTGCTGTTTAGAAAATATTTTTGTTAATATAGCCACAAATTAAATTTTGAAAACTGCAGGAAGTTACTAATAGCAATAGTAAACTCATAATCTTTAGATATGTTTTCCAAACTGTTACACTGCAGTACACATAGTGTATCGTGACCTGAAAAAAATGGATTCTTTATGTTGCTTTTTCATAACTACCAAACCTATTTGTCATTTGAGAGTTAATAGAGAAGTATCTTCTGCTCTGCTGGTGATGAATGCAAAGTAGCTGGAAAAGTTTTGGTATTTTGACTCTACCTGCTTATTTTTCTAGTTTTAGATGCACATATCTAAAAACTCTTTTGCATTATATTTAAAAGGCAGTATCTTTGAAAGACTTCATTTTTTTAAAAAAGTAGAGCCCAAATAGTGGGAACATAAGCAGAGAATTTTTCATCAGCTCATAGGAGTCACCACTGTAACAGGTGCTTCTGAAGAAGCTGCAAGAAACTCACCTATATGGCATGACCTCCCCATCACATCAGGGAAAGGAATGAGCTGGAGTGATCAAGAGATTAGCTCAAGTCCTGAACTAAAATGTTTAATGTTTAAAATGTAATTTTGTTGTCTCATTTGAGAGATATAAGAGAGAATAGAAAAATACACTGTTTACAGCCTTCTTGCACGCTCTCTCTATATACATAATTATGAATTAAAAGAGTTTGTGATCTGCATCCTTCTTACTCCTCTAATTTCCTTTTGGTGTTTTGGGGATGGGATGTTTACACAACATAAACCAATGGTGAATCCACACCATAATTTAGGAAAGCCAGAATTATATTTTCTACATTTTCTCCAGCTCTGCACGCACTGTGTGATAACCGATGTGCCACAGTCCCTACCAAAAGATTCTGAAGGTGTTGAAAGTTATCTGAGTTTAAGGAGATACTGTATTAACTAATACAAAAGAAATGCATTGAGGGTTACGACATTCACAGAAATAATTTCCAGGTCCCAAAATCCCTGATCTGGAAATTGCAGAGGAGATTGTTAAGGGTAACTATTACATGTGCTTGCCTTGTATTTACCCCATCCTAGGTACCCACGTACAGCCCACGTAAGAGTCTGGATGTGAGTAGGTAGATCACTGGTTCCACTTGTTCTTAGGTTCTAAACTTGTTTCGTCATGGCATCATATGAACTAAAATTAAAGCTCAGAAATGGATCTGAGTTTCAGATGATCAGATCTTCGGCTGTTATTAAATCAACACAGCTTCAGTTCCTAGACTGCATCCTGTTTTTTACATGAACTGGAGATATGAATTGAACAGAGTGGAGAGCAATAATGATTAGTAGCTTTGAATCCTGGATGACTGATCTATAGCTGTTGAATAGAAGTACTGATGCAAACATTATGAACATTATGCAGTCTGGGGATTTTTTTTTTTTTTTAATTTTCATAAATATTACTTGCTGACTGCTCACATGTGTTTACTAACAAAATAATTTGGCTAAAACCCAAGTATGTTGTAACCAAGATAATAAAGAGCAGAATCTGACCCACAGTTGAAGAAAAGGTGTTTTCACGTTATGAAAATGTGCTATTCAACACTTGAAAGATTTCTTATTCACAATAAAAGTTCAAACTGAGTTAAGAGCTGTTATGTTTCCAGAAACTACAAAACTAGGATACAGTCCATGATCAAAACCAAAGTGTCATCGTGTTCAATAATGCCAGTGTGATGATAATGATCAGAAGTTGATTAAAACTACACATGTCTCTCTAATGCTTTCAAGATTTTAATACACATATTCCTGTTAGGGGACTAAATGTTAATAAAGAACTCCACATAGTACATTCAAATACCAATTAGCAATTCAATATTTCTAAATGACCAGAACTGACCCCACATAAGTATAGAAAATAAAGGACAAAATACATTTAGGCTAGTGCATTTTCAAAGGAAAAAAAAAAAAAAAAAAAGAGGATGAAATTAAAGTTGATATTAAACTTTAGCTCACAGACAGCAACAGCTGTTAGAACAGGCAGGTAGTATAGTAAAGGTGATAAGGTTAAGGAGCTTCATGAATATGAAAAGCTTTTAATTACTGCTTATATCAACCCATTGTGTGACAAGGGACTGGACCCTACAAAGCACACCAGAAGGACAGGACAACCTCATAGATCCTTTGCTAATTTCAGTGGCGCTGTGCACAACATGCAGCGTCAGAAACTCAGCTGCTACTGAGAGTGTGGGGACTGACAGGGGAATCAGACCCAGAAACAAGTACCCACTCTACCACAATATTTTTGAGTTTGCAAAATCTGTTACATCGTGTGATGAACCATGATAACAGAAGCATTTGTCAGTATTTGTCAACCTTAGTGCTCAGCTTAGAGTTTGAAGACAAAAGAGGCTGGTGGACAAAGCCAACCAAAGACCAGGAAAATCTGTTCACTCCATCTGTCTACATGGATGTGCTACCTCAGGTACACCTGACTAGCTTCATAGCACAGGCCATAAAGTTAATTCAGTTGTATCAAGACTTGAGTTGTGACAATGGCACATGTTCTGGTAAGGTGCTTAGACTTGTGAAAACATCAAGAGTCTGACAAATCTATTTTCTCCGTACATTATTTCAGTGGTTAGCCTCTTATTGTTACAAATGTGAACTTTATTTCTAATCTGCATTTATTATCTTTTACTTTATCTCTTCCAACTAGGCATCTTTGTTACAAACTACTTCACTAATTTAAACTGTTTTTGTTCTCTCCATTAACAGTACTGTAAGCATTGTTTCTTTCCCACCTCTCACAGTAAGCACAGAGGAAAGCCTGGTATATCTCAACATGAGGAAATTGTAGGGCGTAATCCCCTCAGGGTTACTGAAGAGAGAAAGGGGTTTTTCTTCCCCAAGAAAGGCACTGCATCCAACTCTTCTGCCCTTCCAGGTGCTCCACAGAGCCAACATTCCTGACCGCACCCGCAAAGCCTACAAGAATCAATGGGGGCAAATAAATTTTATCCATTAGAAAACAGAAAAAAACTGTTCACTGAAATCAACTAATCTTCTTAAAGACATTTCTTTTAATCTGTCTGCATAACCTAGAAGTCTTTAGTCCCAGTTTCAAATTTTCTTCTGTAGCAGCTAGAGACTACAGGTTATTTTATAATAAGCACTAGCTTTTTCCTTTATCTTCTTTCACTATGAAACACAGCCAACAAAAGAGGAAATTTAAGTAAAAAACCTGGCAGAAACAGAAAAATAAGTACTTTTCCTTTTTGGAAAAAATCCACAAAACCATCACCAGCAATAAAATTCAAATGTCATCTCAAGATAGACACATAGGATTGAGCTATCAATCACAAAAAAGTTTCCGCTTACATCTGCATCGTGGAAAAATACCTTTCATCACTTTAGAACCACAAACAAACCCACAATTCCCCCAGCCATTTTTCTCCATGCCCTTTACTGGATTTAGTACTATGAAACCAAAGGATATTTTGAGTAAAGCATATTTTTCTAAGTTTATTCTAGGACATCTAAATAGGATGTGTGAAATAATTCTTCTACTCTATTTACTGTAAAGAGCTGCAGCCCAAGAAGACTGTTCAGTTTAGGAGATAGTGTCTTAAAGACACAGCACTACTAGAGATACCAGGAAAGTAACAGAATTATTGTAGGTCTAGAAAGCACAACCTCTGGAGAAAGACTTAAAAGAAAATATGTTTAGCATGAAGGAGGACATGGTAAATCTTGAGGTACATAAAAGGTACTTATAAACAGAACAGAGTCCTCTTCTTTGTAAGATGTAACAGTTCTAAGTGCAGCCAAAAAGATTGAGGTGAAATAGGAAAATCTGATCAAGAATATTAAAGCATTGAAGATTTCTAAGAACAGATTAGGCAGACATTTGTCAGGATTGGTTAGATAAAGTTGATCTGGATCTGGGGTAAAAGGAATGAAGAAACTGATCTCTTAAAATACTGCCGTCTTATTTTCCTTTTTTTGGATCTCTTTCCTATTGGATCAATAACATTTTATCAGTATGCCTACTGTGATAACACTGTTAAAAGGGTTAAATTCTTTGACTGCGCATTTCTAAACATTAACTAACTTGAATCTCTTTTCACTGTATGTGAAGGTTATACTCTGAAGACACTTTATCATTACTGTGTTATGTGAACGCTTGATAGGTGTCTAATTTTGAAAATAAAGGGTTTTGAATAATAATAAAGATGTAACATAATAAATAAGTACAAGAGACTGACTATTACTAAGGTATTAGAATCAAAGAAGGAAAGATTTTTGGTTTATGAGAGAAGGCTGGAAAAGCAATCAAAAATGAGAAAAAAATAATTTTATGATATGTGAGGAACATTAAAAGGAAATGTGGATGGAGCTTGCAAATGAGAGAGGGTACCATCTGATTCATATAAATTCTACAGCATATTTCCACTTAATCCTTTATTAACTACTTAGAATATGTGTGAAGTTAAGTGTGAGTGCGAATATTTGTTGATTGGTGGAAAAATACAAACCACAGGCAGTAAATGAAAGGAGACTTGGTGGCAATGGAACTAACTGAAAGGGCTGGACCACTTCAAAGAATTTCATGGCAAATATCTAATGGCTAAGATTCTAATGATGTCACAGTTATGAAAGGAAAAAAGTAACCATACAACAGATCAACCATAACAATACATTTTAGCTCATGAAAATAGACATGGTGTACTAACCAGTACCTTTGTAACTCAATTCTATGCATGATGCTAATAGGAAACAAAACAGGTGTTGCAGCAATAACAGGTGAAAAATAAGCTTGCAACCGAGCAAAGCAGTCACCACTGAGATAAAGCTGCAAGACCGTGTTCTCAAAATGATCCAATGACTTGGTTACTCAACCTTGGGGATGTTCAGTTCAGAGACATTAAATGGAATTAACTGTAAGGGTGATTGCTGAGCCTTTCAGTTTTCTTAGTTAATAGTTGTGCTGCAGCCCACAATATCTGAATTATTCTCATTGAGTCTACTTACACAAATGTAGAAAAATCACAGCTCATATTACAAAATGCAAGCTAGATAGATTTATTAAAAGCAAAGCATTCCAGTGCTGTCTAGAAAATAATGGAGATCTCCTTCCAGTTTTAATTCTCCAATTTCATTGCCTCTTTTAAAAATCCATCTATACTTCCTGTAGCCAGCTTTGTAAGGAAACAAATGTAAATGCTTGAAAGCTTTTCTGCCACATTTTACAGTTCGATAATGTTTCTGTATCTTATAAACAATCCTTTTATGTTGCTAAGAAAACAAAACTTTGACTAAATACCTACACAATACTCAGAAGAATTGTATAGTTACAGCATATTAGGCAATATGCTACAGCATAATACTACTGAGACGCTGACCCAAGAAAAATATCCATTTTATTCACATTGTATTCCATACTATGCTATTGAAGTAAATAAGCATTTTCTCATTTGCAATATCAGATGTGATTCACTAATCTAGAAAATTAGATTTCTGAAAGAACACAGATTACATTTGCCAAGTACCAAAAATCAGAATCACGCCATTCTTTTTAATAAACTTTCTCTGTGCAAAAATGATATAGAAGGAATCAATATAATTTTGAAAAGAATATCCCTATTATCATTCATTTATTCAAACAGAGACCTTAGACTTAATTAAAACAGAGCTGCAGAGACCCGAGGGAAGCACATATGTATAATTTCTACAATTACTTATTTATTATTTTAATTATTTATTTATTATTAAGAGTGGGGTTTTTTTTAAAGCTTGCAGGAGTTTAATTAAAGTTACAGTAGGCTCCAAGAATGAAAAGTGTACATACATAACACTTTCGTATATCAAACTGAAGTCAGAATCGTTTCAGTGCATGTTAGTGTATAAGCAATTCTATTTCTGTAGAAGTGCAAATAAACAGTTACACACATTCAAAGAGGGTGAGAAATCATGGAGAAAAAGGAAGTCTACATAGCCAAGGTAATGGAGATAAGAAACAGCTCTCCAGCCTGATGGTACACTTCCTAAATAAGAGCAGCAAGAGTTATTTGTTCCTAGACCAAAAACCTAGCTGCAC
Organism: Athene noctua; assembly: GCF_965140245.1. Lineage (NCBI taxonomy): Eukaryota > Metazoa > Chordata > Aves > Strigiformes > Strigidae > Athene > Athene noctua. Next base: position 56,718,632 of record NC_134041.1, read on the forward strand.
GCATGACTGCAATGTCAGTTTGGTTAAGTAGTCAGGTACTTCCATTGGGTAAAGGTCTGCAGTACTGATGACAGCCTGACCCTCATCAATCTCTTCACACAAGAACAATGTACAGAGATGGAGAGCAGAGTTGTGGATCTCTCATGATCACCATGCACTGTCAGGGAGAAGAGATTCAGGTTTGTGAGCCTTCAAATACCAAAAGCAGATGTTAAATGTTGGCTATGAACGTGTGATGAGGGACCAGCTTCCTCTACCGACCTCCTGGCTCAAGTGGGCACACACATCACTAAGCCCATTTGGACTGAAAGGTCTTGCTTGGCACATTCTATTATCAAGGGACACTTCAGAGCAGATTACTTGGTTCAGAGATTAAGTTGCTGCAACAGTTTGAGTGTCATTTGGGAGCTGGTGCAAATCTGGCCTCAGATGATATTAAACCCCATTCTGTCACAGTCTACATTAACTGAGTCTGGTTTAGGCTGGTTTTAGATTAACCTTCCAACAAGATGTTCACACTATGTCGTGGTCAAACCATGCTAGCAGTACAGCTCAGGAAATTTTATTATGCTAACAGATTAGCCCAGAAATATAAATAAATATACATTAATTGCAATTAGAAGTGAACCCAGCTGTTGTCCTTAGATATGAAGAGACGTGACAATTGACCGCACTGTAAACTGTGTACTGATGTAAAGGCACATCATCCAGCTAAAATCTTTTAAAAGCAGCTCTTTTGGGGTTAGACTGTTACCAGACCAAGTAAGCAGCTGTGTTTTGCTGAGATGTTCAGTGAAGAGAAAGGGAAAGTGAAATACATGTCTCCGTGAACTGTGTGCAGTTGTTTCTTTTTTGGTTTAACATTCAGTACAACCACACTGGGAAAGTTGCTCAAAACCTTCATCTTTTTGTGTTCACTACTTAAAACATACACTATCAATACCACAGCCTTCTGCAGAACTTTCTATTTCAATCTTGCCTCAAATTCACAAGGCCAAAGGTAAAAACCTTTACTCAGGATCTGCACAGAAAAATCTCTCCCTGAAAACTTTGCCACAATATCTACAGCAGAGGTAACTCAAAGGTAAATCTCACAGCTTTGCTACACCAGATACTAGAGGAAGCTTTTTTTCTCCTTTTCTTTACAGTGCTTGAATACTAAAGGAAAAAAAATACAGTGACCTATTTATGTTACATCTTCTTTATCCCTAGAAGTCTTTGTAATAACTAATGCTATGAAATTGTGTCTGAATATTCATATATGCAAAGATACAAATGTTTTTTCCATGTTAAGGCAAGTGACATAACGGTAAAGCATAACCCAAGTTTGCTTAAAGTAAGTTAGCACCAAAATTGTAGCATTTTATTGTGTTAGGTGTCAAGACATACCAAGAAGACAGGAGAAAATGGATGAGCCTGGTGGTGGCCAGCAAAGGACATGCTCTGTACCAGGGCCCAGTTAGTACAGAAAACACTTTTATCTTACTGACGTTACTGAAATGTTTGAAGAAAACAAGATAAGAAATCTGCCCAATCTGGTTTGCAAGATTTTGATGAACATATGGAACATCCTGCTGGTGAGCAAGTGAGGTTTACAGCCATATGCTCAGCCAGTCTCTGATATGAATATTATAAGTCTACAACATGCCAAGAATTGATCATGTAAATTTATATTTCTGATTATGCTGTATAATGATCATAGTGACCTAGTTCACCTTGATCAACCTGGTCTCCCAAGGAAAAGAGGTAGGGAAAGGAATATTTTCTTGTTTTTGTCATTGTTGCTGTTGAGTTGTTTGGTGTGGGGAGTTGGAGGGTTTTTAGGTTTTGTTTAATTGCCATTCCATATATGCCTGATGTTAAATAGGATCTGCGAAGACCAGTCTGAACACTATGCCAAGTACATGTTACACAAACCTCATCTGCATTAAATGCAGAATATCTTGCAATCCAGTGATGCCCTACCTGCCCTGAGAACAAGGAAAGGTGGCACCCAGGAAAAAGAAATAGACAAGGATAGAGGAAATTCTTTGGGGACACAGATGGCCAACACCAAGCATTTCTTGGTTAAGGCTGGGAGATGAGCAGTGTGGCTTGCTTTCTAAGGTCTAAGAAGACTAGATCTAGAAAGAACCACAGAAGTGTTACTGATAGATTTGCTCATGTCCACGATACAAGGCAGAATGGAAAAGGTAAAATTATCATAGGTAAAATATCAAGGGAATATAGTCACTGATTTCAAAGTTATACGTGAACCTATTCAAATCAAACTGTGAGGATGGACATTGCACGTGTACATGTCAGTAAACCAAGCTTATTTTTAGATGTACAACCTAGGTAAACTAATCTACAGTATTTGTGTGGGAGAAGAGTTTTCTTAAAAGTCAACTGACAGAATCAAGTATTAGTATATTGAAGAATACTGAAGAAACTTATAAAGAATTAGCATAGATGGTAAAAAAATTGTACTGGCTCAAGAGAGTCAAAATGAGATAATGGCACTGGACATTTTCCAGTTCTGTCTCCTGTGGTTCTGTGTAACAGTTTTTCTCAGATATGATGAGAATGAGATAAAGCTTGCTTTAGTCTTAATGAAACAGACTTGGGCTCTGCAGCTTTCTTTCTCTTGTTATACTCTGTATCTCAAGAATGAATTGACTAATGCCTCTTCTCTAACAGCAAACTATATTACATCGATCTTTTCTGGATTCTCTAAATGTTTTGCGTATACTTACCAGATAGCGCTGTAGCTGGTACCAACATATACTGATATCTAAAAGTCTGATGAATAGCATTGTGCTGAGACAAGAATAACCTTGAGTTACACTATATCAAGCTACTTTCAGATAGCTGTGGACAACTAAAAGGTGCTAAAGTTATTGAAATGTAGTATTTGTGATTCCTACCTGCCTCTCTGTCCATTAATACATAGATTCATGTTTTAACCTGCCAACTGCAATTTATTTGGGTCTTTTTGCATAATTCAGACTATTGGTAAAGTACCAGTAATCAAAAGTAAGTTAAAATAAGAAGGTTAAAATTCACAAATTGCATGTTTTCAAAATAATAATATTTTTAAAGACTTTTCTCAACCATCAAGGATGTAGCTAGAATAACTATGAAGATGAACTTGCTGTGCCAAACCCACCCTATTTCACAGCTGTAACAAGACCAAAGATACCTTGAGCTTAAAGAGAACGGACTGCGCTTGTAATATACAATTAGAGAGATCCCCTTTCAAGGAGCCTGAGACATTTCAGTGGAATCTGGGGACAAATTAGTCATGGTCAGCAAGGCTCTTGAACAGCAAAGCAAGATGTCTGACAAGTAGCTTAAGATTTAACAACTACCTCAGAGAATTTCTGAGTATTACATAGAGTACTAATCTTCTGACCCATTGCATCTTAAATAGAAGCAGAATCAAACCACACAGATGAATATTTATGTTTGCAATAAAAAAGGGAATATCTTGATATTCCCAAATATCAAACCAGACTTAAAAGAAATTTCTCTCTTATATACATTTTTACCTGTTGTCCTAACCTCTGATTTTTTATAGAGGAGTAGAGTGTCTTGGCTCTGCTGACAACGTGAACTGATTATTTTGGCGATAAGGCAGAGGAAAACTGCCATATTCTGTGTACAATTCTGTTTTCAAAAACAACACACAGAAACCTCCAGTTCCCATCTCTGAAAAGAGAGAACAGTCTCCTTTCTCTCTTGATCTTGACTGAGAAGTCTTTCATGATAATGATAGTTTCATGACAAGACTAGGTCAATTGCCATGTAGCAACCGCAACGGAGTTTGTGTGCATTGACAGGACATTTGAGCACAATAATACTTTGGAAGTTTACTTACCATCCTTCCCCTTTAATATCAACAGAGCAAACAAGCACTCTGTAAGCCTTTATAAGAGGGGAATTCAAAGGAAACTATAGACTTTAACCAACAGAGGTAAAAGCTCAGAAGCCCTTTATCTGACTTAATAGAATTTTATGAGTTCCTGTAGCAAAGAAACAGTGTCTTTCTTGTGTCAGTAAGTACTTTATGCTAGAATGAAACACTGTTTATTTTAACTTCTATAAAGCCTAGACCCTAAAATCTGGTGCCTTGGATCCTGCACTTTGTCCTTCTGACTAAAGGATAGGCAGTACAGAAGGTGACAAAGAAGTGAAAGAATTCCAGAAGAGAACAATGTTATGACACCAAGCTCAGTATCTGGGATGAAAAGACTTCTTAAAAGAAATAACAAGCAAAAAGGGCAAGAAGACTGTAAGATACAGATAAGGGAGAATGAAGGTGGATTCTTGTCTTAAGGATATTTAGTTTGCAAAACTTGCACTGACACATGGAACATATTGGCCCATTGCAGAGAAGCACTAGCACCAAATACGAGAAGTTAGGTGAGCTTTTCGATCTCATTGGATCCCTCCTCTTCTCTGCTTTTCTGTTTTATATTTAAGGGTTTTCTTGGGGATTCTGACATAGATTTTAAACAATCATGTAAGGAATGCTTGCCTCATTGTGCATTATAGGGACCTTAACTGTAATCTAGATGGACTGCCTGGGCTATTTGGATTAAAATAATTTCTTGGGATAGCAAACTTCTCTTAAGCTACATTTGAGAGCAGGCAGATGTCTATTTGCATTACCCCAGTCAGATTCACTGCCTGAAGGCTTGTAAGAGGGTCCTCAAAAAGAAGACTTTCAGCTGTTGTCTAAAGCATCTACATGTGGCAGCATTCCTCCAAGAAGGCAGAGGACCTGTAGGTCTGTCAGAGGACTATAAAAACATCACAGACATGATAGAAAGGGAGTGAGCAAATTTCTCAAAAATGTGTCTATAATTTCAGAAATTCCTGCCATGTTTCATAAAACTTTAAGAAATATGATGTTTATTTTATGGGATATAATCTAACAGAACAATAAAACATATGGAGACAAACTGAGAGCCCAACAGAACTCTAAGTCACTACAGATTTTTCAGTATGATTAAATTTTATGGCATTAACTCTGCATTCTTTGGGAATCAATTTTCTTGCAGGAATTTATTGGTTTGCTTTTATGTTAAAAACCAAAAAGTAACTTTTCTTGGAAACTGAGCAATTGGATCTTGGGAAAAGATTTATTCTTCCCTTCTAGCTGTTCCCCAGCAGACAAAAAGGAACAGAAAGAGTGAAAGTGGTGATTACAGGCATGGAGTAGAAGAAACCAGAACAATATGTAAAGCCTTGGAATGGCTGACCATGGGAATCATTAAAAATGAGATTAATGTTTCTGTGGAAGGTATCTGGGGCACAATGTTTGGAAAAAGCTGGGCTAGCTGCAGTTAATAAGGACTGATTACCTTGGGTTCTTCAGAAAGTCTGCAGCATTTGAAACTGTGTAAGACATTGCAGTCAGAGTCTGTCCAGTCTATTCTCTCAGCTCTGTTTTACCAACTATGACCTTAGTTTTACTGTGACGAATGCTCCCAAAAGGCTTAGAAGTCTAAGGAAAGATCAAAGACAAATTTCTTCCTCCTGGTTGTTGTACATTTACACCCACTACCAGTGACTTCTATCTTGCAAATGAGCAGCCCCTTGTGAAGTACTGTGCTTGCATGCTGACTTTTGTGTAGACATGAACTTTGGATTTGCCTCTTCAGTAATACCTCGGAGGGACTGAATGTAAAATAGTAATTCCTAATGAACAGACCACCTAATTTTTTCTTAATATTTTCTATAAGTTCTTGCATTAGGAAAGTAGTATTTCATGAAGCAGCAAACTATTTTAAAAACAAGTGTTTGTACGCTTCTGTTTGAGGAAATGATCTTCCAGTGTAAATATATTTCAAGGGGTTTTTATTATCTTATAACAGGTAAGAGCTATAGCATGAAAAGGTAAAAAAGGGCACTGTCTCTCTTGGTTGACCTAGAAATCTTATGCAATGAGAATGTTTGAGACTGTCTTACTCAGTTGCTATAGGTCCATCACCCTGCTAAGGCTTGACAAAGCAAAAAGAACATACAGCAAAGGAAGCAGCAAATGTTTCAGCCCCCTACTAGAGTCTTGCTACAGGACTAAAAGGCACAACACAATTTTCTGGATCCCAGGATCTCTCATGCTTCTGAAACTCTGTTTCTACTACCACAGTGTGTCCCCATCCCAAGGCAAAGCCTCAGGCTTCCCATCTCACAGCCTCCCCACCCCCGTTTCAGACCTCCCCTGAGAATTTCCCATTTTTTTTCTACCTGTCAAGGGCCCACCTCTCTTTCCAAGTCATTCTGTCCTCAAACTGCTCACACCTCAGCCTACCAAGTCTCAAACACGTCTGCACTCTTGTCAAATCTCGCCTCCTCCATCTTATGCCTTGTCACAGAAGAACTGGTGCCCAGTGTAACAGACCGCTTTTTGGATGCCAGCTTTGACCTATTAAAACATATGGCCCAGGAAATTAATTACACTGTCCTGACATGCCTCGGTCTTCACAAATCCATGTAGCTGTTATTGATCTGCATATTGTCTTCTAAGTATGCCCTTATGTTCACATTCTTAGGCGTTGCTTCCATGCCTATTTAGTCCATAATTTTGTCCATAAAATGACAAAGATTGATTTATAACTCCCTAGCTACTCTTTCTCTAAGGCATGGACTGTGCTCACCCGTCCCCAATCATCTCTGAAGTCCCAGGGTCAACTGTTAATAGTCTTGTGATTGCTCTACAGATTACCAGACCAGTGATTTTTCAGTCATATCATCCCACCAGTTTAAATAAGTAACTAGGACCTCTGATAAACTGGAGGGCATAGGCAGCTTCTGGCATGAACAGCTGGGTTTAGCTGGCACTGAATTATTCATTAATTATAACCAGCTTCCAAGTCAATGCATACAAGTAGTTCAGGGATAAAGAAAAGAATTAATTAGCTTCTTATTAAAAGCTAATAAGCCAAAATAAAATTAAGATAGGCTTGGAAATAGAGGGACGTGATCTTTCTCTGTTTTTTTTTTTTTTTTTTTTTTCAGGTGAATGCAAGAAGAAATCATTGGATTTAGAAAAACTGCTTCTGCTATCCTTAGTTGTATTGCATCAGGGAGATAGGAACCAACAACAGCTCCAGACCCACATATTTAACATTCCACTCTGGACAATATAGCAATTAAGGGGAAGCGAGTGCTACAGACAAGGTACATTACTGCTCCAAGGGACAAACCACTTCATTCTTGGGGTTGGTAACTCAGAATGTGGGTTGCCTACACACACCTGGAAATCTTCATCTGAAAGGAACTAACTCACATTTCCAACGGAAGCTTTGTCTCACAAAGGATAACCCTGCCCAGGATAACAAGGTGGCACTTTTATCTTTCTGGCACATCGCTAGCAATTACAAATGCAAACTGGTAGCTGGGTAAGATCTCACAGAAAGTTGGGAAGAAGAGTAAAGCCAAACTTTTAGGTTAGGTATATAACAGCGATAGCTCTTGGTATTAATGGACAGAAGTAAATTACTCTTCCAGAATAATTCTGAGCACAAACAAAAGCACACTTCGTATCTTTGTGTTATGCCAGTATCCTCTTGTATTTATTTTGTCAGTAGCAAACCTAAAGATGTAGATTGCATTGTAAGTAGACAGTTTCAGACTTATTTACCTATCAATCTTAGCTGGATTCTTAATAACAACAACAACTAATTTTATAGCTGCTATCTAGTTTACATCTACATTATTTTGTTCTATTTTCTAATGTTTTTCTGTTCTTAGGATAATGATGGCTAAAGGAAGGCACTTGCTTAATAACACTGCAAGCTGTGCTTAAGGAGGACAAAGAGTATGAAAAAAATTCTGATGTACATTTTAATATAATATTTGGTAGTTAAGCAAGACAGTACATCCCTAGAATCGTGATTAGTCAGCAGTATTCACTCTCTCATTTATTATTGCATGCAGTACTAAAGATTTTAACGTCAGCAGATGCCCTCTCAAAAAGGAAATGTTTCCACTGTAGTCTGCAGTGCCCTGCTCCTCCCTGGAAAAGCATGCAGGTAAATTACAACCAACCCAAATACCTCAGACAAACATTAAATATAGCTCTCCCTTGCCACATTCATTCAGCTGAATGCTTCAGAATGACAGTCCTGCACTAGGACACATCTCTAGCTGCATTATTGCCTTCACAATCAAATGAAATTACATTTAAATCCATTACCTTTATTCAGTCCTATGAAGTCATCATAATGGCTTGTGTTGTGAATATGTTCTCCTTAGAAACAGATTGTGTGATATGCTTTTACCTATATTATGAGGATGGAGGAGAGAGTGAGAGGCTGAAGTTTCAGTGAGTAGCCTCACTCAGATACAGAAAGAAAAGTATGACAAGAAAACAAGTGTCTTCCAAAGCAAATTAGTTTGCATAATAGAAAGAAAAAGAAAGATGAGTTAAGGATTTTGCAACAGGTTTGAAAATTCTCTCCTCAAAGTTAACTAAAAAAAGTACCAACTGCCACAAAATGAAATTACCCCTCATTTTTATTCATGATATATTCTAACTTGATTGTTAACAACCTGACCTAGTATGCCTGGCTATATATATTTTATTTTTTTTTTGAGTATGATTCTGTTAAATTTCCTGCCTACAGACTTTTTTCTAACTCAGATGAATGGAGAATTTGAGAACAGAAGCCACTTAATACAGAAATAGTAACTGGATGACAGCAAGGGTAATGTTATAACATGGGTAATAATTCAGGGTACATCATGTTCATGTTCTCTGTGCTACTCTGAACAATGGATGCATCAAGAAAATATGATCTCATCACTTGAGAGCATACATCAGGTTAAAGGGTGAATTTAACCAATCTCAGGTACATGATTTAGATTCAAGACTATGAGAAGTGAGGATCTAAACCTACAACTTTGAAATCAAAGTCCACAGCACAGTAAAGAACTGATTCAGAACATTTAAAATATTTTCTAGGGGAAAACACAGCTCAATCAAAAACCCAAAGAAACACTTTGGGTAAAAGAACTGATTTATGAAAAAAGTTTTTAGATGGAGAGAAAAAGGAATGCATCTGAATGGCTGCAAAAGAATCATGGCCTTTTCACTCCTTTCTCTGTGCTTATAACCAATATATTAAGAAGCATAAACCAAAGTATTCAGTTCCAAGAGATCTGAAATGAAATACTTATCTTTCAAAACTTTATATCTCTCCATCTGAATTCAGGATAAATTCTGAACAGGGAAAAAACAACAATCAAAATCCTTCACAGAATGGAATTTTTCACTTACAACATAGTTTTCTGGCAAAGTCCATTGCTGAGATGTGGTAGCAAAACTCTGGAGTCCTTAAAATTGTAGCCTGCTCACTAACAAAATGCATAATTACTGAAATAGCAAACTGGGAAGCGGACTCAGTAAGACATTCTTTCCACCTGGAAAGAAATAGAAAGAAATCAACAGGTTGCTAGAAACATCACTGAGCTTTATTTGGTTTCATTGCAGATCCCAGAACTACAGCATTTGGCAACGATTCAGGCAAATACTCAGGTTTTTCAGATGTGTCCTCAGTCCATGTCTTTTTGAGGGCTCTTCACTGAGATGGCAAACCCGAGTCACAATCTTTCTTGCTGAAGTAACAAAGCTGTCATTGGATCTCAGGGAAAAATGAACCCTTCAGGTTAAAGTGTAATAGAGTACAGCTAGTGCTTGTGGCTTACTTATTTTGTTTTACCTACAGATTTTCTCTTGCAGCAGAGCAGGTGGAATAAGAAATACATAATGGGAAGTTCACAGAGAATTTGTTGTCTGCTTGGAGTGCAAAAAAAATGTGACAAACTCATCTTCCCTAATACCAGTTACTTGGTTTCACAGGAACAAAAGGGTTACATTTTAAGAAGCAGAGGCCTGACATGACTGGTGTGGTTGGAAGCTCTTCAGCATCTTCCATGTAGTAATGTAAAAACCCAGACACAACTTCTTTAGGAACTTACTTTAAACATTACCTTTGTCACGTACAGTACACCAACATTGTTCAATATATTATAGAAGGATAAAGAGGAATGTAACTTTACCTTTCCCTGTAAGCATTGTATGAGCAATTTATATGGTAAGGTAAATGCTTTCAAAGTCACTGCTGTTCAGTATAAAAAAGTCAAAACCAACCTTCTTCTGAATGTCTGAGTCTATTTGAATGAAATCAGCAGGGTTTACTGATTAAGTCCTGAAAGGCTGAGCTGAATTAAGAGAGAATGTGGAAAGAATCAAACATACAAGGCCAAATAACTGTATTTACCTCAGTGAAGAATTTTCCTTGTAAACTATTGATTTTTGCCTTCTACACCAAAGGCAGTTCCCGTTTAAGTACCATTCAAAAGCTATGATAAAATATGACAGATTGTTGTCAATTATATTCATTAACTCCAGCTGAGGAGATCTTGAGTAAGGCAAAGTTTTAAAAAAATTATAAGGAAAGAGGGGATAAAATCATTATCATTTCCACATTACAGATAAAACCTAGAAACAGCACCCTATGGGATGGCAACTACCATGGTCATGTAAAATAATTAATTTATAAGCCAGAGGATCTGGGTCTTGTGACTGTGATTCATGATCTGTTCTGAAATTAAGCCACAGAGAGATTTAGCCATTTAAGTGATATAGCTGTATGGAACCATATTTGGAACCATACTTCAGCCTTAGAATTGAAGCTGTTAACCTTTCCAGATGCCATAGTGGAATCCAACAGGTACCATGAATCATAATTCTCAATTAAGGTTATTAACACAAACTCATTCTGGTTACAATTTATATTACCTGCTGTAAATCAGCACACCCCAAAAATGTACAGACTCTCTGTTCGGTTGCTGCAGAAGTTCTCACCATTTACCAGCCGACTGTTGTCTACTGCTTATAAATAAAGTCACTTTGCAAAATTCAGTGACTTCTTTTATTTTTAGCAAAAAGAAATTGAAGGCATCAACAGAACTAATTTCAGCCTAGCCTGGGACATGACATTAACATTTTAATAAATTTGTAGTCAAGCCTAATAAGATTACTAGTTGTTTTTTGTTTGTTTGGGGTTTTTTGTTTGTTGGTTGGTTGTTTTTTTGTTTTTCTTTTTAAAGGTACTAAAAGAACAGTATCTAATCACAGAGGAAATGACAGTATTCAGTCACCACCTGGATCATCTAACTGTTCTTTCCAGTATTATCAGATCTCAGTGCAATCACATTCAAAAGTCTTTACAGATGTACTGCTGAAGACCCCAAGTAATTTAAAAATCTACTCTGAAATGTTTCTGTTTTAAATTTGTGATATAATACTGTGACAAACTTTGTATTTCTACATGCTAAATGTACTGTGATATAAATGATGAGTAGCTTGAGAATGGCTTTCAGAACCTTTAAGTTCCTAAGTTCTCTGGACTTGCATCCCTTGAAGCTTGGTATAATTCCTACCTTGCCTCAATCACATGGCTCTATACTTTCAGGAAGTGGCTTCACTCAGCTAATACTCATTTTTATGGGATACACAATGTCATTCATTATTACCCAGAAGAGCCACTCTCTTCTAAAGTAGAAAACATTGTGACAGATTTTATTCTTATTCAGAAACTATTAATGCTTGTTTACTTCGCAAAGTATCTTGGCGAGTTTTAGGAAAAATTGTTGTTCAGTGTTGCTATTTTCAACATACAGTCTGGTTTTATGTAAAATTTTTAGTGCTGGGAGAACTCTGGTGCCTTTGAAGACTTACTACGCGGAAGACTTAAATGATTTTTGTTGGAGTGGAACCGAAGGACATTTAGTATGCCCCTACTGCTTCTAGAAAAATAGAAAAAATACTTTTTGGCCTGAAGAATTTACAGTTGCAGTAACTCCAGATTCATCAGTTCTTAGAAAAACATCCCAATTCTGAATTGCGTTTTAAGGATCATCACTGCATACTTAAGCAGATCCAATGGATCGTTATGATACAATGTAGTGGTGTCCCCACTGTGTATTATGCCATGATGGGAAGTTGTTCCTTCTGAGGTAGTACAATAATGAGGACACATCACAAAGCCATTTGATGGTTTTGTCTTATTGCACATGGAGATGGATACAGCAGTTCAAAATTCCCTTTCCAGTGCTATATGCAAAGTCTTTGCCAGATATTTTCAAGAAAGAAAAAAAAAAGCAGAAGAACGAGGTGTAAATTGTAGTGACAGAAAGGACTATTACTATAAATTGACTTGATCATTCTTCCAAGGGAAGCCCATTATTTCTGATTGATCTGACTTTTCAGAAGGACCTCTTGTCCTTATTTGAAGCCCTGTAGTGATGAAAAACTTACCATACTTACAAATGAGTTGTCCTAGCAACCATTTGCACTTTATTTCTAGATTAAGTATAACTTCAAATTCCAGACACTAAATTATTGTACATCTTTACCTCATTCTTCCACCTTGTCTCCATGTAAGTTTTTTTAGAGATTGTTAAACTCACCTCTTAATTTTCTTCCAAATAACCCTAAAACCTTAAGCTTTTTAATCTCTCATTTATAAGATGGCCTTTCCCATACCTAAAATCATTGCTGTTGCTGAAGCTATCCAAACTCACTGGGCTTTTTAAAGAACTTGCCTCCACATTGCTACTACTGTTCTCATAAATGTCATATGCATAAAAAAGAGCCTGTATTATGACATGTACAAAGAAAAGAGCATCTATTTTCTTCAAATTAAAATCCCTTTTCTCAATTATCTTCAGTGATAATCTGATGGGCTCCAGAAGGTTTAAAGTAGGGGGGGGGGGGGGGGGGGGGGAAGAAGTGGCAGAAACAATCAAAGATTATACAAAACTGAGAAGCTGGTGTGAAGGTCAGAAAATATCTGTAAGCTGGGCAATGGGGGAGTAGTTCCCATGGTAGAAGCACAGAGGGAAGTGGAACAGTGCCCTATTAATAGTTCTCCCAGATATGGGGATATAAAAGAGTTGTAGCCTTAGTGGAAAGTTAGGTCCATGTATCTAAGACCTGACAATTACAAAATGGAAGCACAACAAACTGAGCCTATAAAATTGTTTTCTGCAAGAAAATCTACCCATCCATTACTGTAGAGCTGATAGGGAAAAGGTTGGGTTTCCAAGGAACCACTTTTCTGGCAGCTAGAGAAATGTACAGAGCAGTGACAGGAAAGGGAGACAGCAGAAAATGAATACACATACATCCATATATCAGTAGATTTCTCATAGGGCATATGTACTTGTGCACATTTGGAGAGAGCATAAAAACTTGATGGCTACAGGATTAAAGAGTCCCTTAAGAAAATATATTAACAGGGAAACATTCACTCAGCTTCTAAAGATCTAGTGTTTACTGTAGAAAAGAATATTGAAGTATGCTTTAAGCATGACCTAAAATAAAATGTTTGAGAGAATTTTATGAAGAAATAGCATTACCAAAGACTTGATGACAGCAAAGCTCTGAAACCATCTTTGACAACAAAACCATGTCCTGAAGTTTTTTTATTTTGATAACCACTGGGACCCTTTGTCTGTTGCCCAGCAAGTCTTTTACAGCCTTTTTGTCCTGACTGTGGTGCTTTAGGACAAAGGTGCAGCAGGCAATTCAAAAGAAAATGTAATTTTGTTAATAAATAACCTGTGAATCCCTTTAAACAGTTTTTCTGTCTGCAATTTGCTAAACATCTGTCAAGAGAAGATCACTGCCTTTTCCATATATATCATTTAATCTGCTGTAGCTGTGTTGAGTCAGCAAAGCTTAGATGTGGCAGACTCTTCCATGGACAAGCCTTCATTTACTCCAGAGGGAAAATGAATTGCTCAGTTCCATGTTTTGACACCTTGTAGAAAGCATCAGGGAGCTGATTTAGGTGAGACATTTCACAGAAAACCAACAGCATCCCAAAAGAAGCTAAGAAGAGTCAGTGCCAAATAAATAGGAACTTTCTTGGTGATTCTTGGTCTGATACTTTTTTAGTTTAACTGAACAACATAATTCGTGTTTTGATTTAACAGAAGCACATTTTATAGATTTGCATCAAATGAAACTAAGCTATACTTCTTTTTCTTTTCTGTGTTGTTTTCCATATGGCCCTAAATCTATAATCATCCCACCCCTAGAAAGAGAACCAAAAACTGAAAAGTAAAAACTTAATTGAAATACACAACCATGTTTTATCAGAGATTCCCTCAAACTCTTATCTACTTAAATTGGAACATCTGGCCCATCTGAACATTTCTCCTGGCCTGCTGTTGTGGTGGCAGAGGGATTTTCACTTGCCTTTGACCACTCAGTGCCTCTCCTTTTGGATTTCACAAGCAGGTCTTAACTATTCTTCTCCCAGTTCATCTATGGTAACTTCCAGTCTGCAAGTGCTATAAGATCTCAGGGCTAACACGAGGGAAAAAATTACTACTTACCAGGTGAGAGGTCTTACATCCACAAGTAACATGTTAAAACAAATGAACGAAAGAATAGGTGAATCTTATGCTATGAAAATATGCATAGGCTTGGGATGTTACCTTCTGTACAGGGTGGCAGTTAATTTTTTCTCCTGATTCCAAAACGATTATAATATCAGCTACAGACTAAAAATGAGGCAATAAACATTATTCTGAGATGGTGCAGAGGACTTGCCAAACACAAGGCTTAGATTTCTGAACAAGGGAACTGTCTGCTTTTTTCTGTTTCTATTATGCCCAGGAAACAAGAATTTATCTGCAAGTTTTGACTAAAAAAACCCCAAAATAAACAAAACTAACAAGATTGCATCAACAATATTCCTGACCTGCAACTCTGCAGACTTCTTATCCAAGCAGCTGAATGACAAACATTTACAAACTTAAAAAACAACAGACCAAACCACTGGTAGTTGTCAGGGTGAACTTCATGGGGGCAGTCCCATGCAGAAGAGCCACGGCTCCCTCTCTGCCTCTCACCAACTCACCTGCAGTGAACTGGCCACACACTGGCTCATACCTGTGTTGGACAGCAAAAGCTTTCTCTGACAATATCCACATGTATCAAGTAGCATTGGTTATGTCCAGCAATGGGTACAACTACTAACAAGGGCTTCATGTAACTACACAGTTTTATAGAGGATGTGTATGATCCTTACAGCATATGATCATGAGACATTTCTCTGTTATTGGACTTTGACCTTATGGGTTTGGGATGCTGGACAAAATGCCCTGTTTTGTTAACCTGCCATGCACATAAATAAATAAATAAATATGTTTTTTAAAGAACAATTCAATGTTTTTTAAATATATTTCAATTTCTTGAATGGTTCCTGTTTGAAGCTGAGGAAAGTACTACATGTCCAACAAACTGAAAAGCCACGAAGTCAACAACAAAATATTTTTAAGCAGATAGCTTTGACAGATAGATTTCTGTGAACAAAAAACTCCTCAGCAGTTTATTGTGTACCCTGCCAAATCGTTTTTGCCGATAAAACATTTTATTTCCTGAAGCTACAGATGCATTCTCTTTCACCACAGCATGTTGCCCGGTTTTTATATGCCAGTTTATCAAAAATAACGTGCAGGCTTGCCCTGCTGCAAAGGAGACAAGATGTGGACATGAAAAGTAAAGCAGGTGAATGTGAAGAAAAGGAGGAGAGAGAGAGAGAGAAGGTGACAAGATTCAAATCCTTGGAAAATAAAAGAACATGGAAACAAGGGAACATTTCCAAGGCACAGAAAGGATTGTCCTGTTTCTTATGCCAGGTGAGGACACTGCTTCTTCCTGAGAAAGCAGGACTGACCAACAGTCTGCTCACTTCTCAGGCCAGATAAATGGGTGCTGAACAGGATCCACGTCACTGCCAGGCTCACAGGAGCAATACCATCAGTCACCGTCACCAGAAGTGACTGTTCTCATACTTGTTTAGATTATTTTATGTTAAAACAATTAAGAGAAACATCCCTCAATCTTCTGAATTCTGAGGATTTTAGAATCTCTTCTCTCCCCAACCTAAAACCCTGCCTGCCTTTAGCTAGGCAGAGGGAAAAAGGCAAGCTGGTCATGGCTGCCTCCTCCTACATGCCTGAGTTGACACTGCTCTATCACCTTGAGGTTAAGAAAGGAAAAGAGATAGGGAGGTTTTACTACTCTCCGTTAAAGTGTTTATCTCTTGCTGTGCTGTGTTTAAATGAGCTCATTCTGAAATTAGTCACCGTAGCAGACAGAATAGGAGAAAAAGAGGCGCATGAAACTTTGAAAGTTAGTAAAAAAATAAGCAGAGCTGGACCCAGCTGGAGGTCTGGGAGCCAACCATTCTCCAAGATGATGACTGCAGTCATCTGAGCAAATAGTGCCTGCAGATTAGGGACACATACTTTTTATGAAAATGCTTTGAAATTCTCATTTTAAACATGAGCCCAAAATAAAATTCTGAGTTTCACCTTAGAGAAAATAATGCAATACTTCAGCCAGTATGACTATATGAGAGCACTGTAGGAGCTTTACCTGAACCCAGTACAAAATAGGCTGATGATCAACAGACCCAGTCCTTCACAGATACAAGCTACAAAGAGAAACCTGATTATATCTATTTAGACAAGCAATCTGTGGCCATTGCAAGGAGCAGGTCAGTAGGTTTGAAGCCATATAAAATGTCAGTCCTCTCTGTTTTGAGAGAACAAGTGATATTTCATAAAAGCAAATAATTGGTAATTTATAGATTTTTTTCTTTTTCCAGGGAGTGAAAATCAGTTCATGCTGTAGTTTGTCAGTGCCTAAGTGCTTGATGGGAAATAATTCTTTTAAAAGATGAAGGATTTCACTGAAACCAAACGAGAGTGTTTTGCAGCAACGAGAAATGGTGCTTACACTACAGGCTCCAGGGAAAGGGCAGTTGGCATTAACCCATTCCCACATGAAATGCAGCCTGGCAGAATAACTCCTGAAAGTTCCCCCTTGCTAGGTGTAAAAAGGGGCAGGGGAAAGCATCCCACAAGTCTGATAAATAGTACTTTGAAATTGCTGACTTAGGACAGTTTCCTGCTAGAGCTCTAAGCAGATCCTACCAAATTTAAAGAATGAAGTTACAACGAAAACAAGAACAATAAATAGAAGGGGAGACAAGCATCAGCAGTGAACAGCTAGGCCAATGTAATATACTTCTTGCTGTATTAAGCATGCTAAAGGCTGCAGCAGAACCCATTGGCCTTCATTGACTTCAATGAGCTTTTCATCAGCCCCTTATTGCAAATGTGGTTTAAAATGACAAGGAAATAGTAGAAGCAGTGACATTATATAATTGTGTTTAGAGATAGGATATGGCTTGTAAATAGCTTGTATGGCTTTTTGTAAATATCTAATTGAATTTAAAAGCTGAATAAGCTTAGACTTTATCTATAAATTATAAATATTGTGCCAGAGAAGTTGACAGTGATGATGTGACCCCAGCAACAAGAAAATCAAGGCCGTATTAGATGCTGTTCACAGGCAATCTTGTATTAGGGATCAGGGGTATAAATTAATATAGGTTCACTGATATCTAGAAAATAAGGCTGATTTACACCAGCTGAGGATTTGCCTAATGGTGACAAGTATTCGTATTGGTCATTTGTGGTCTTGTGCTTCTTCCAGCATCATCATCAGCAAAATCACACTGTTATATGGGGCATTATTAAACTCAGAGTCCTAAAAGTCTTCCTTAGGAATAGAGCAGGAAACATGTACACCTGGCTTTTTTTCTGACATTTTTTATACCTTCTGTATTGGTCTTTTGCACAAATGTAGAGTGGCAAAAATGACTTCTGACAGACAATTCAACAGGGCCTGAAAGCCAGGACTTTGATTCATTTAACTGCATTGAAGTTAACTAAATTACACTGGCAGACATGACAGAAGGATCTGCTGCAATGTTTAGTGTCAAAACTGCTTGCAGGAAAGGTATGTTGACTTCTCAAAATAATAAAATAACGATGAGAAAGAAAAAAATAAAGCCAATATATCATAGCATAAACATTACACCATCTCACAACCATGCAGGAGTTGTAAGATTGTTACCTCCAATTGTTTAATTTAGGAAAAACAACTTATTAAATGTACAGGCTGACTCAACACAGATATTGTTCTGCTTTGATTCTGATAGCTTTAATTTTACTAGATAAAGTACTTGCGTATAAATACAAGAAAAAGGACATGAAGTCTAATTACTTACTTATTGTAGGCATTAGCCCTATCATATCACTGCATTCATATATTTTATAAACCATGTGCCTAATAATCATGTTTCTTAGACTCACTGTTTCTGTTAGAAGGCTGACCCACATCACTCCCTAGGATGACTGCAATTCTCAACTGTCAGTTATTCCTGATCCATCTATGTTCAATTGTTCCAGTCTCTCTGAGCCTTTAATTACTTCTCTCGTGTTTACCCCCAATAAAGAACACTCATATCCCTTCTCAGACTTCATTTGGCCAGAGCCCACATTAAGCGCTTTCAGTGTTTTTGTGCATGATAGGGTCTTCATTTGCCTGAATCATCCTCTCAGGCCTCTTTGCATCTGTTCTGACACATCGGTGGCTCCCATTCAAATTGCATTCAATGAATGCATCCAGATTTTCTCTCCAGCTGCCATCTCCACTTGGTGCCACCTGAACTAGTAGAAAAAATTCTGCTCGTAAATCCCTCTGTGCATAACCCTGTGCATTGATCTATTAAATTTAATCTCATTTCTATTACTTCATTCCTCAAGGTCATCCAATTCTTCAGTATGGTATTTCAGTCCTCCTCTGTGTTGACAATGTCTCCAACTTTGTGAAATCAACAAATTTCTATAAAAAGCTTCTACACTTTGTGCCAAGTTTATTAATGGAAGTATTAAGCAAGGCCTATGCTTGAGGAATTCAATAGCAATCCTCTTTCAGTCCTTTCCATATCAACGTACAATTTCTCTTTTAGCCATGGCTGATTTCTGTCTCTTCCAGTTTTTATAACTATCCTTGTGTCATTGTCTCAAAAGCTTTACTGAAGCACAGGGAATTAAACTTAAGGATCTTCACTCGTTTAAAGTTTATCAGAGAAAAAATTGGCTTAACTTCTTATGCTTAAAATATTATTTTATGTGTGCTAGGTTTGTGTCTGTGGCAGGGTTTTTGAGGAAGAGTCCTACAGTGGTGGCCCCCTGTGAGAAACATCTCAAAGCTCACCTGGCTCCAAGTCAGACACATTTCTGCACCAAGGCTGGCCCAATCAGTGATGATAGCTACACCTCTGCAATAACACATTTAAGAAAGAGAATCTGGGAGGAGGAGTTAGAGTTGTGAGGGGGATACCTATGCAAACACCAAGGTCAGTGGAAGAAAGGAGGAAGAGGAAGGTGCGCTGGAGCAGAGCTCCCATGTATCCTATGGTGAGACAGCACCCCATGGAGGTCACCAGTGGAGCAGATGTCCATCTGCGGCTTGTGGAGGACCCCATGCTGGAGCAGTTGGCTGTGCCTGAAGAAGACTGGGATTCTATGGAAAGAATCTCCCACTTGTTGTAGTTCAGCACTGGAAGGATTGCAACACATGGGAACAGACCCATGCTGGAGTAGCTAGGGAAGCACTGCGATCCATAGGAAGGACTCATGTTGGAGAAAGTTTGTGGAGGACTCTCCCATGAGAGTAACAGCACTCGAGCAGGGGAAAAATGTGAGGAGTTCCTCCCACCCTGAGGAGGAAGAAGCAGCAGGACTAACCAGAATCCCCCATTCCCTGCCCCTGCACCACTGGGGAGGGGAAGAAATAGAGAAATTGGGAACAGAGTTGAGCCCAGGAAGAAGGGAGAGGTGAGGGAAAGTGTTTTTAAGATGTTGTAATGCTTCTCCTGCCCTACTGTCTGTTAAGTGTTGTTGTTAGTGTCTGAGTTAAAGTTAAGTTTTCTTCCCCTAATAAGTCTGTCTTTTGACCATAACTATAATAGGGTGAATCATCCCTGTCCTTATCTCTATTCCTGAGTCTTCTGCTTTATTTTCTCATTCCCGTTCCTGAGGGGAAAGGGAGGAGTGAGCAGCTGTGTGGTGTTCAGCTGCCCTCTGAGCTCAAACCATGAAACTTTGGTAAATCTTTACTGCCTTCACTCACTGGCAGTCTCTAAAAATTTTTCTGTTAAGTCTTTTATGAAAGCACACATCTCTTTTTTGGTTTTGTTTTGACAATGAAGGACCCACTTTGACATCAACAGTAGTGAGCCCTCATTTTACAATTGTTTGGCAGATGTCACTATTTTTTTTTCTTTCTTTCCTCTTTATCTATTTAGCACCTTGCCAGTTCAGTGAAATCCAGAAGACATTAATTTACAAGTCAAAAACCCCAAAACAGACCCCAGAAAGAAATCATCACGCAGCACAGAAACAGGGGAATGCACTTGCTTTGATGGAACATGCAGTCATTCCTTCCCTGCCAAACATAACATTGCATCAGCTCTGGCTTGCTACGTTGCCTGTTCAGGCTTTTTTGCTGGCTTAAAAGAAACAGGAGACGGCAGTTGGAAAAGCAGAGAAAGAGAGATATTACCTTCCATAGTATGATATATGTGGATACAAAAAGACTAGACAAAACCTAGCTCAGGACTGGATCTAAATTAGCAGAGACCAGGATTTCCCTAAACTTCCAGATAAACGACACTGTCAGATATGCAGTACAGTAAAAACTGAGGTATTACCATTCAATTCAGGAAACAAGTGCAAATCTGTAACAGACACAACTATACAGATGAGCTTCTATTGTTTCCTATGAATCCATATAATTTCTGCCTGAAAGACCACTATCCACTTTCCCAATGGATTTATACTAATGCAATTTAACAGGACAAAAGGTTTTCTCACCGATTCTTTCAAATCTGACCAATTGTTCTCATGAAGGTGAAAAATAAACATGTTGGGGCATTAATGGAATCAAAGTAACACATAATTTTCTGAACTGAAGAGTATACTCTGTGCCTGCTAACACTGCTCAATTTTATTGCTATTGAGGGTATTTCAACATTGTATTTACTATAGCAACCTCTGAAGATGCTCTTCTGCTAGTGAAAGTTAGTTCTGTGCTTAGAATAATAATTTTGTAATAATGCCAAAACAGTGCAAGAGACCAATATCTTAGATAGGTAAGAGCTAGATACAAATTACTCAAACAAAACAGGGATGAAAAGGAGCCAGTTAGCTCAGGATCCCATCAGGCCAGAGTGCTGCACTGACAACTAACAAAATACAAGCTGAAACCCATACATGTTCAAAATTATGACAACCCTTCCTTGATATGAACCATACAACTACTACTGCTCCTTGCTTTAAGACCGAACCCTTCCACAAAACATCCTTTGCAACAGTTGTTCTCTGGGCTCACCATTCAGAGAAGCATTTCTCTGAAAAAATCCTTACTCTCCCTACCACCCAGCACAGCCACATAACAGGAATATTTCATAGATTAGGCAAAGACATTTTAATGCAGTTTTGTCTGGATGCTAAGATGTCTACAACATGGCTGGTCATCTTACTGTACTTGTATTATTGAGAGAGCCTTCACTAGTTATTCCAGTCACAGTGCCACAACAGAGCATACCGATGAGGAAAGACTTAGATGTTGCTTGTAACATTTTCTGAAAACAAATGTTACAAACTAAACTGAGCATTCAGACTCATAGGAAATATAAGGTGGCAGAAATTGATGTGATACAATCCACATGTATTTTACAGGCTTGACTCCTAAGAGTAATTCACAGTTACTCAAACACTTGTTAACTCCGAGTAAGATGACTCTATTGCAGAACTGACTCCTGAACTATGTAGTTTTGCATTGTTTCATGGTTCTGGATCATGCATTATAGAAATGGTACATTTATCTATACCACTTTTCAGGTTTAGGACCAAAGATTATTAATAATGTTGCATTTTAAACAGGGTACATAATTTCTCCTAAACTTATTCTCAACGATGCAGCATTTCTGACTTTAGTATTAATTTTAAATGAGTTTTAATTGCCTTGTGAGCTTAATAGTTGAATAACTGCTGGACAGTCTGGGGCAATTAAGACTCCATCCTCCAGAAAACCCACATACCCTGGAAACTGGTTTTGCAGTGCCCTAAAGGACCATCTTGGACTAAGAATCATTGGGTTATGTGCAGGAATAGCCTCAGAGCCTGATTTTCCACTTCCCATATGGTTCTGATGTGACTTTTCTATTAAGACTATTTTGAGGGTAAACCCATCTGTACTCTCAAACTTTATCCTTGAGCATGCTCACAAGCATCCTGACCTTATTCTCGTACTCCATGTCTGTTCTGGCCACTTCCATGCAGCCCTCCTGCTCCTAGGTCAATGTCACAGGAGCAACTCCAGGAAACATTCTTGGTGAGTCCTGTCACAAGAATGGCTAAGGCAGGAGACAGACCAGGTTTTGGCTATTTTACAGAAGTTTTTCAGCAAGTCTAATTTAAATCCAAGAAATATAGAATATAACAAAGATGATAACAATATAATACCTGCAACTGAAATGTAAAACTAGTAGAGCAGAGTCCTGGAAAAAATTTGCCATCCCCATCTGTATGCATTGCTGGTCTTGTACAAGGAGCACTAGCTTTGACAGGGGAGGGTGCCTAGTTGCTCTGCGTTTCTACAACATGAAGCAGACAGCAAACCTGGCACACAACTGGTTTATGTAATTCCAGTGGTAATTGCACAACAAGTCTAATTACTGCAAGGTTATTCTAATTAATGATTTTACAGTACAACTGATTATGACAAGAATGATTATAAGAGTTGCAGTAATGTGGCAGATCAATGATGCACTGCATAATAAAGAAAGAAAACATACATATTTTGTGATGAGGCAGGAATGAAAGGATACTGTCATCCAACATCATTGTCAGATTGCTACTGGTAGCAAGACTTGCTGGCCAAGGGTATTGGCAATACTCTTCCTCATCATCCTAGTCACGCTCTTGATTTAGTGAGATGGAAACCAGATTGGGAAACCAATCTGTCTGAAAACTGTCCAGGGGAAAAAAAAAAAAAAAAAAATCTGGATGAGGCTGAGGAATCATCAACAAGCAGGAAAAGATGAAAATGCTTCAGTTGCAACTCCCCTGCAAGGTATGTTCCTATGGCTGTATTCTCAAAGAGATCCAGTGCAAGAAAGAGACGAGAGCTCATCTGAATGTCTCCACATGATTAGGCCAGAGCTGCCAGGAAAATAAAAAAAAATTGTAATGAAATCATTTGTACATTTTTTCTTCTTCACAGTAAAGGAGCACATCAAAGTTTGTAAATTGAAGAGAAGGAGAAAAAAACAGTATGAAAACCATGAGATATAAATTTATCACACAGAGGTCTGGAGAGTCAGATATAGTTTGTAAAACATTAATGAATTTGCCCTTTCTTCATCACCTCTCTTACACCCTCTTTTACCTCCTGTTTTTACATTTGAGATACAACTTTGAGATTCCTTTCAGCACAACAGAAATGAAAGAGTGAAGTTGTGACCCAGACAGCAGAGTCAGGAAAAACACGTGCTGCTCAAGGGCATGAAAATGGATATTGATGGGTGTGACATTTCTTGTTTTTATAGTCGTTATCATACATTTGTACTGTGAGATCCTCTAAAGTAATTGCCTGAAATCAAGGCCCATTGTATAAGCATTTTAAAATATGAAATAAACCGTAACACTTGAAGTATAAAACCTCACAAATCTAAACAGACAGAGGATGCAGACGAAGGGAAAGTATAAGATCTCACTAAACTTTTGTGCTGCAACTGGAAACAGAGATCCAGTTCCTGAAGTGCCAGTGCAATACACTACTCACTACTGGGAGAACCACCAGCAGTTCACACAAGCAGTGAGTGTTACTGGTGGTGACAGTTTAAGTATATAAAAGTTAACATTTAAAGGGCAATATTTACCACAACACATAACAGTTTCTCACTTGAGATACTGGAACACAACAATATTGAAAGCGTGTCCAAAGTTG
This sequence comes from Athene noctua, assembly GCF_965140245.1. Lineage (NCBI taxonomy): Eukaryota > Metazoa > Chordata > Aves > Strigiformes > Strigidae > Athene > Athene noctua. The sequence continues at coordinate 56,742,576 of NC_134041.1, forward strand.
TGAGAAAGCAATACTGAGAAAATATAGATTTCAGGGCGACATTTCCAGCCCTCTCCTCTCCTGTGAACTGGAAATGTTTCGGGTAGAAAAGTTTAATTCACATGCATTTACTTTATGTTTTCATCCTTTACATATCATTCATTATTCTTTTAATTTTGATTTTCTCCCCTTCCCGAATTATTTTTTAAAATTGTACCATCCCCTAGATTATTCTGCAGTAGCTCACAGGGTTCGTTACCATTTCAGTATTATTCTTCTTAGCAATCTGATAGCTTTTTTTTTATGCTTTTAACAGATCTTTTCTGCTCCAAACATACAAATTTTAGGTTAATATCATGTTGTGCTTGCATAAGGTTTGTTGTAATTGTTTTTATCCCTGCAGCTATTAGCAAGTTTAGGTCAGTATTGAGACTTTGATCTATGGAAAAAGACCAACTCAAAGTCAGCCTAGATAGATACAAGAGCATCTCATCTTATCATGTATTACTTTTAAAAGCAATAAGCAAATAACTCCCAGAGTAATATGACCTGTGGTAATATAGATTTTCTTCCTAACCAGCAAGGACAAATATTTATGGGAAATTTTTTTTGTTCCATAGAAAGTAACTGTTTTTCAAATAAAAGAGCTTTAATCAATAAGGGTCTAATTCTGATGCAAAACCAGACAATGGTGCCTTTGATATAAAGCACCATGCTTTTTGAAGCATCACGCTTTTTACCTTTGTCCATATCCTGCCCTTTGATTTTTTTATGTTCAGGTTGTCTTGCCCATCTCACCCAGTTTCAGTAGTGTCAGCCATGACTTGTATTTGTGGGGAGACTTGTCATTATCCAGCCCACAAGCATAAGTTCTTCATGCGTCTCTGTGTGCTTAGGTTTATCACATGTGTAACGCCTGGATGACAGCTTATATAGTAAATTGTTCTTATCAGAATTTCAATGTATTATGTTTCCTGCTCAAAATGCATTTTTTGCCAGTTACAGGTCTACTGGAGCAGGAAGAAAGCACCAAGGGTGTAGAAGCAAAAGGATTACTAAAGATATTCATCTTGGATTTAAAGAACACTGTAAGCATGTGAAAACCAGAGATGTGACACCAACTTATTAGTTGCCACTTCTCTTGACCTGTGTCTGATTTTGTGTGTGTTATCTAGGGCATAACTTAAGTTGTAATTATCAAGCTAATTTTGAAAGGGAACAGGTTACATATGAAAATTTGTATGGATGTTACTTTATATCAGATCTTTTTGTTAGGCTGATGATTTCAACAAACATTTGATTTTTATTTATATATTTGTCTTTAAAGTAGTAACTAACTTGTAGAAATATACAGCTGCTGTCTTCCACCCTAAGCAAACTGAGTTATACTCACATTCAGAGCCAAGTAACCCTGTGTTAATGATCTGGACAGATTTAGTGGTACTGCTAAATCTAGCACACAGGTGAATACTTGTGTTATTTTAAGATGATAATTCAGCAAATAGGGTGTTTTTTGGGACAAACAGCATGGATGTAATTAGCCTGGCAGCTCAATAGAAGCCTTTTCTTGTGAGGCACAGAACAGACATTCAGAAGAGCTGAAGAACCTTGTTTCTGTGGGATTATCTGGATCCTGAAGAGGAGACAGAAGGTCCTTAAAAGCAGTTTCTGAACCAGAGCTCTTGTTAGGTTCTAACTTCAGGAGGTGGGAACAGAACTGCCACAAGAACAAATACAATCTTTCTCCTTATTCATACTCTGTGACCTGGACTTTGAGTGAAATATTCATCACCATCAGAAAACCTACAGAGTCTATTTTTTTAGTTCAGCTGACAGTGAGAACTGACATAGTACTTGAGTGTCATATACCCACACTCCCTGAAACTCCTCTTGTGAGTCCTGCCAGGGTAAATTCAGTCCTCTGTCCTTGGGAAGGACACACTCAAGCCTTGTGAAGCTCACAAAGATGCCCACTACACCAGTAAACAGAGCATCACAAAATGTCCAGCAACAGAAGAAAAACAACATATTATCTGTCTTTAAAAGCACAGACAAATTAAGGAGTACTGTCAGCTTTTATTTTCACTGCATTTCACCATGCCTTTGTTATACAGAGAAATGCCAAGTCCATCCATTGCAAGAGACCAGGGAGAGAGAAGAGGTTATGGTGTGCATAACATTCAGTAACAGAATATGTACTTTGTCTCTTATCCAGGACAAAAAAATAAAAGCTATTTTCCTCTGTCGGTGTTGTTTCAAACAGGTCCTAGTTTTAGTATTCCTAAACATCACATTCTCCTACTGTGAGGAAACACAAAATGAGCTTGGAAGGAGACTGTAAGAGGTGCATGAAAGGATGAGGATGGTATGTTAACATTCACTGGGATGGAAACATGTTTGCCCACATTGTTTGGGATCTAGTCTTCACCTCAGAGGTAATGTTGAAAAGGTCTATACTGTGCTTTATTCATGAAAAACATAGGCATAGTATCATCCATCCTAATTTAAAATATTAATAAGTGAGAAAATTATAAAAGGAATATTGGTTTTATCATTTTTCCTCTCTGCTCAATCATTATCTTTTTTCCCAGACAGAAGCTAGACAGAGACATTTTTTACCAAAGCAAATTCCTAATGAACAGAGAAGTTCTAAAGTATCCCACTGCTTCAAAAAGGAACTTGCAAACTAGTATCTATTTATTTGAGGGGAAAAAAATCCCACAGGAAAATGTTCCTGTTTGATTAAAGGTTGTAAGAGGCCCTCTATCATCTGGGTGTAATAATGAACAGAAAAGCCTTCAAATATACTTTAAAAAATATTTCTATTTAATTTATCCCTCCCAGAAAAAGATGAGGAGAAAAACATGGCTGACTAAAAAGAAAATTGCATGTTACAAGTTTTTTAACTAAGTGTCAAATAATTATTAGGCAGGAATTTTTTAGAACTGACCTGTACTCATGAAGTGCAATACAGTAGCCTGATCAGACCTACTCTAACACACATGCCAGCAATAACTGGTAAGTACTACCCCTCTTCTTCACATTCACTCTATTTCCTCAGCCCTACTCTCACTGGCTTCCTCATCGCCTGCCATGCTTCAGCTTGACGTGTATCTCGTTTCATCAAGGAATCGTAATGACTTGTCTGAAGGAGTCTGTCCGACACCCATATTCCAAAACTACTCATCCCTAGGAAAAACAAACATCAAAAATAAGGTAGATGGAATTAGAGGCAGGAGCAGATCAAGAGAGCACTAGACCTCCATAGATCAGAAGCAGAATCCCTCAGCTCAGAGGTAGTTTTGCAGCTTGGGGTTTTCATTTACTGAGGTGTTTTTCACCATTCAAAAGTTACTTCAGAGACTGGCTCCTCTGCAAAGACTTCAGACCACTTCAATGTGTTTCAAGTGTTTTTCAATCTGCCACTGTCAGCAATATATGTCAAAACTTGACTTTAAAAGTTCTTGTGACAGGCACGAAAGAAAATATAAATGGCAAACAGAAGCACAGACATGCAGTTTGTCTACAAACACACTTATAATTTTAACGGAAACAAGCTTTTACTGCTCCCTCATTACACTCAGAAATGTGGTTGGCGTCCAACATATTGCCTTAGAACAGGGGAAGAAAATTATACAGAATCACAGAATCATCTAGGTTGGAAAAAATCTTGAAGATCATCCAGTCCAGCCGTTAACCTAACACTGACAGTTCCCAACTACACCAGATCCCTCAGCACTATGTCAACTCTACTCTTAAACACCCCCAGGGTTTGGGACTCCACCACCTCCCTGGGCAGCCCATTCCAACGCCCAACAACCCCTTCTGGAAAGAAATGCTTCCTAAAATCCAGTCTAAACCTTCCCTGGTGCAACTTGAGAGCATTCCTCTTGCCCTGTCACTTGCAACTTTATTAAAGAGGCTCATTCCCAGCTCGCTGCAACCTCCTTTCAGGGAGCTGTAGAGGGCGATGAGGTCTCCCCTCAGCCTCCTCTTCTCCAGACTAAACCCCCCCCAGTTCCCTCAGCGGCTCCTCCTACGACCTGTGCTCCAGACCCTGCACCAGCTCCGTTGCCCTTCTCTGGACACGTTCGAGTCATTCAATGTCCTTTTTGTAGTGAGGGGCCCAAAACTGAACACAGGAATCGAGGGGCGGCCTCACCAGTGCCGAGTACAGGGGTGAGATCCCTTCCCTGTCCCTGCTGGCCACGCTATTGCTGACACAAGCCAGGATGCCCTTGGCCTTCTTGGCCCCCTGGGCACACTGCTGGCTCCTGTTCAGCCGGCTGTCAATCACCCCCCAGGTCCCTCTCTGACTGGCAGCTCTCCAGCCACTCCTCCCCAGGCCTGTAGCGCTGCTGGGGGTTGTTGTGGCCCAAGGGCAGCCCCCGGCATTTGCCCTTATTGAAACTCCCCCAGTTGGGCTCAGCCCATGGCTCCAGCCTGTCCAGGTCTCTCTGCAGAGCCTCCCCACCCTCGAGCAGATCAACACTCCCACCCAACTGGGTGTCACCTGCAAACTGACTGAGGGTGCACTCGATCCCCTCGTCTAGATCATCAATAAAGATGTTAAACAGGAGTGGCCCCAAAACTGAGCCCTGGGGGGCACCACTCGTGACCGGCTGCCAACTGGATTTAACTCTGTTCACCACAACTCTTTGGGCCCGGCCATCCAGCCAGGTTTTTACCCAACAAAGTGTGTGCCCATACAAGCTTCAAGCAGCCATTTTTGCCAGGAGAATGTTGTGGGAAACGTTGTCAAAAGCCTTGCTAAAGTCAAGGTAGACAGCATCCACGGCCTTTCCCTCATCCAATAAGCAGGTCGCCCTGTCATAGAAGGAGACCAGGTTTGTCAAGCAGGACCTGCCTTTCATAAACCCACGCTGACTGGGCCTGAGCATCTGGTTGTCCCACATGTGTTGCATGATGGTGTTTAGGATGAGCTGCTCCATCAGCTTCCCAGGCACTGAGGTCAAGCTGACAGGCCTGTAATTTCCCGGATCGTCCTTCCAACCCTTCTTCTATATGGGTGTCACACTGGCCAATTTCCAATCTGTCAGAATCTCTTCAGTCATCCAGGACTGCTGGTAAATAATGGAAAGCAGCTTGGCGAGCACCCCAGCCAGCTCCTTCAGCATCCTTTGGTGTATCCCATCCGGTCCCATAGACTTGTGTGTGTCTGTGTGATGCAGCAGGTCACTGACTGTCTCCTCCTGGATTGTGGGGGTGTCACTCTCCCAGTTTCTGTCTTCTGAGGAGGCTGGATTCCCTCAGTACAACTAGCCTTGTTATTAAAAACTGAGGCAAAGAAGACATTAAGCACCTCAGCCTTCTCCTCGTCACTTGTTGCCATGTTTCCTCCTGCATCTAAGCAGGGTATAGAGGCTCTCCCTGGTCTTTCTTTCTATACTCGCCTAAAATTATAAGTCACCAACTCATCAACAAACTAGAAATGGAAACACAGACCTCAGTTTTCCTGTTAGACCCAAGACCAGATTTTGTCAAATAAATGACAAATTACTCAATTCACCTGCAGATACAAGGACAACTGTAAAGTTGATCTGCATGCAACTGGAGTACGATGAACCTCACTATTCCTTTTCCACACATTAGCATATTTTCTTTGTGTAGCTTGTTTAGAAAGAAGATCTTCTGCATGAAGGTTATCCAAATTAATTTCCTAAAATAGGAGCCTGTTTCTCTCCAAACAGCTCTGTGACCTGAATGTACATTTAACAAAACATAGTTCAGAGGGGAGAATGCAATAGCGCTTGGAACTGTATAGAATTCAAGTCTGATTTTGAAACTTCTGCTTGATAACCACATTTGTGCCCTTAAAAATGTCAGTCCAAGTAATTCCTTATGTTTAAGGAAACTAAAATGTTTCATATGAAAGCACAAACACCAAGGTTCATTTTATTTCATCTTCTTTCCAAAAAGAAAGACTTTTCAGTTGGTCTCTTCCAAGAGCAGAGTACTTAATGCAAATTACACACCTGCCAGTCAAAGGGCAGCACTCAAAGCCTCAAGGAGCCCAGCAGCAGCAGGGCTTCAGGAAACTGTCAGTGCTGAGGTCAGATGCAAAGTGCTCTAGAAATGGGAAAGAAATCATTTATGCAATCTATGGGTCTTATTGCAGTTTACATTACTAGGAGAGGGAAGGCTGGGACTTCTGCTTATTCCAAGCACTGAACTTTTATTGGACATTTAAACTGACAATGAAAAGTACTAAACATTGATGGAACAGACCACCAGATGAATGCAGTATGATTTCTCCATGATATATTCAGTGATACATGTATATACATCCATATGCAATGTACCTAAACCAGTAAACTTGTACTGAGGTGAACTCATAAAACAGAGTGGCTACCAGAGTAATGAACACACCATTTGCTTCACAGCAAATGATTCACAGCAGAGAAAAAGAGGATTAAATAAATAAATAAATAAGTAAAGCAACCTTGTTATCGTAGTGGAATAGTATATCTAAAAGTACCAAAAAGATGGAGGGGCCAGGGCAGGGAACTGAACTTCAGAAACTCAAAAGTGATGCAGAAAAAAAAAAAAAATTAAAAAAATAAATGGTTTTAACACTTCCCTTATGATTTATTGAGCTGTGTATCATGATTTTCAAACATTTGCAACCTAGATTTCTCAAGTACTTTTTAATGTTTCATATAAACTATCAATGGTTCAAAACCCCTAACAAGTACCTAGTTCTCTCCTAATATCTACCACACTTCTGACCTTTCTAACCTCTTGTGCCAAGCTTTCTTATGACTTTATATACATCATATAAATACATGACTTATTTAGAGCATCAAACAAGCTCTAAATGGAAATACAGTAAGAACAAGTGAAATTCAGATTTTCACTTTTGGGTAGTTTTCAACATTACATCACAGTAGGTAACATTTGGAGAAGAAAATTCTGAATTTCAGATTCTGAAGAACTAACAGTTGGCTAAGGTAATTCCAAATACTTTAAGTCAGAAAGCTACAGAAATGTTGTTTGAAAGTAGTCTCTGGAGTCCAGCCTCCCACTTCAAATGGGATTGTCCCAAAAACCTTCATGAATAGATATAACAAAACATCTCTTGATAAACAGTCCAATGACTACAAGAAATCACCAGGATACGAAACTGGAATTTTTCAGAGTTTCTCATCATCTCACAGAAGTTTCTTTTCAGAGTCCAATACCCCAGTCTTGTCAGTGGTTTAGATTCTCTGAGGCTAGCCCAAAGTAAAATGTAATTTTGGCATCCTTAACCAAAACCCCCTTTTGTTTCCCCAAATAAAAGTCCACACTTCCACGAATAAAACCTTCCCTAACAACTCTTTTCATAACAAAATGTTCACAAAGCATCTGCAGACTAATACTCAGATGACCCATCTGTGTAATAATGACAACTGACATTCATGCTTGAGAAGTGTCTACTCTATCTGTAGAAATTTTATTGAGAAAGAGGATCAATATTATATTAACTACATGACCATTCAAGCTAGAAGTGGGTTAGTGATTTGCAATAATATATGAAAATTATTCACCCACTTGTAGTCTGTAGCATCTCTACTATCTCCTATTTAAAATGAACAAAGGTCTCTATTATCTTCATTAACCAAACTGTTTGGAATTAATATGAGTCTCTACAGCCATAAGCTATTGTATCTATGCCAGACTGAAACCTGCACTGAGACTGCACTGACAGTATCATATTATCTCCTGATGACAATGATGCCAGTAAAAACCTCTGCTAGCTGATACCTCATGTGCTCATAGTTGTAGCTCTTAAAAAAGCTGTCATAGCCCAGTCTAGGAGCAAGAAACAAGTCATAATTGAGATATCAGCTAAGATCAAGGACAAAAGTGGTTTTAAGGCATACAAAACATATATCCCAAACTTAGGAAAAGACAAAGCCTCTAAGAAGTAAAGGACGTAAAATCAGAGTTACACATGTAGCTAATCACTTGGAAGAATTTGTAATTATGCAAAAAAATAATATTAGGGAACCATAAAGATAGCAGAGAGAGACTTGAGTGCCTTTCAGTTTTACGTTTTCAAATATAAAACACATGTTATTATGAAAAAGCAAATACACTGGCCAGATTTGTCACTGTGTTATTCCACCTCTTTGCTGATGTAAACATCAGTAAGACCAGAACAGTAGCTGGGGGAATTTCATACCCTCAATTTTCTCTTTTCTGCTGGATGACTGTGTAACACACTGTTCCCAGCTACTAAGTTATTTAGAACATCATCTGCAAACACCTGGAAACATATTTCTTGCTTCAGTTCAATCACTTGCATTTTATCCCCTCTCTTTAATTTACTGGCAGAGGAAATAATAAAAGCTGTCATTCCAAATGACTCCTTCAGATCATTTGAAATTACTTCAGTAATGTGTAATCTCAAAGCTCTTTTTTTTTAAATAATCATTTCTCTCTACCCTGTACATTACAGGATGTGAAAAAAAAAAAACAAACACCAACCAAAACCTGTGAAACTAGAAGTGTGTTTAGAGGCTGCACTTCCTAAACAGTTACTGACATTTTGTTATAGTTAATGGATGAAAACTCAGGGGAACCATAGTGGCAAATATATCTGGTATGCCTTTGTGAACTGAAATATATACTGCAGGAGTAAATGATAGTAATGCTATTTAAAGAGGAAATTGTCTTTAGGGCATAGAAGTCCCTAATGGAGAAAAAAAAGAGATGCCAGAGGACCCTCAGTGAAACATCAGCACTGGGCTGAGACCCTTGTGTCCAGATCCATGAGTCTTTTCTCTCTGAGCTAAAAGACTAAACCAGACACAGCTCAATGAACATGCAAGAGACAGCTTGCCCATGGGATGGACTAGAGAGACACGTGTCCCAGCTCTCAGGCTGTATGTTCTGCAGTAAAATCCATTTTGGATGGGCTACACAGTCCATAAGTGAGAAGTCCTGAGGCAACGGATGGTCATTTGTCTTGATGAACATAGTACTGCATTTTGGGGAGAGGGCTTCCCCCCACATCTGTTAGAGCTTCCTGCCTGGGGCTGCATCACCACAGCTCTGCCAGCCAAAGGGGCCACACAGGGATTCCTGAATTCACTTTGGACACACTTAGCTGAGTTTCTGAAAAGCCTAAAGGCTTGTGTTAGCCCAAACAATTGTCCTGAAGTGGAACAGGGAGCACTTTGCCCAGCTGTCTCCACCAGGAGCACGGTGGAAATGGTGAGCCAGTGACTGACAGCTGATGTACAAGAGGTGGAGACCCTTCTGTTTAAGAGAGTACAGCCAAAAACAGTAAAGGGTGTTCACACACAGCATGGAATTTCTCCAAAACATGTATCACCACATTTGGCAACAGCTGCACATTTTCAAAAGTATCTTTAATCAGCAAGCCTCTACACAACTGGTCATTCTGGAGCACCATATAAATTTTGGTTATAGGTCAGCTACTGCTTTGGGTGTTGGAAAGACACAGAAATCTCATTCTACTCACTGGAAAAATGAAGAGGGTAAATATTTGCAAAGGATGGCAGCAAATGAAAAGTTTGTATATTGGTTAGCAACACAATGCTTCTTGTCTGCACACCCCTTTCTGTCACTGTCATGTGACAAAACACGGCATCTCAGCCACGACCATCTGTATGTCTAGAGAGCGATGAGAGGGGATGAAGCCAAGAGTGCATCCACATTAAGAGGGACAGAAATGCTTACTGCTAAGATGCCTCGCCCTATTCTTCAGTCACATTGGCATGCATAAAGCTTTGATACTGTAGTTTCTTATTTGACAGCTTTCAGCTCCTTTCTGAGATTGCTGAGGAGCATCCCTGTGACAAACACTGAGTTTCAGCCCTGATTGCACTGAGGGGAAGATAAAAAGACATCTCTGTCGAAACAATGGCCTGGTTTGTCAAACCTGCTGGCCTCACATAATATTTCAAAATCTATGTAATCTGACCCACATATGGAAACGGCCTGAATTCAGAGTTATCCATCACCTATAAACCATAAAAAAGGTAGTGAGAGATAGGGAGGTAAACAAATGATGGCTGAATACTTGGAAGCTTAAATATCTACTTGAAAGTCTGAATTTAAAGCAAGTATTTATGAAAATTACTTATACTGAAATAGTAACAATAAGTGCTCCAAATTCTTTCAACTTTCAGCAGATAGCTTACAGCCGCAGCAATGACTTCAAAGCCTGCCTGCTCTTACCCTGTTGCAGCAATGTATATCTTAGCCAGAAGAGGATGGCATTGCTCATCCAAGTTCACAACAGAAGTTTGTACTGTAGTAGAGAACTGCAATGAGCTCTCATCATTACACAGATTACAGCAAGTTTTGAATTGAATCAACAGCTTACCATCGAGCCCCCTCTTGCTTTTTCCTTTTTCACATGTCATGCATTCCCAATGCTTTACCTTGAGCCAGCTCTGGCATAGGTCTGATCCCACAGCGCATCATTTCCATTTACTAAAACAGCAGAAAATTACCTTGGCAAAAAGCAAAACCTTTACTTGGGTTAGAGAGGAAAACTGGCTCTTCATGCAAACAGGTAAGTGCCAGAATCAAGGCAGGAGGGAGAGGATTCTCACTCTTTGCTGTCAGCAAGCTGTGACCAGCTCAGCTGTCTCCTGGATCCACACCCCGAGTTTCACTGCAGGCACTGTAAGAGCAAATAGCCCATCTTGCCTCTGAAGAGATCGGTGCTGACAAGAAAGACACGAGAGGGTTTAGGAAAAACAACATTTACAGTAAAGTAATTTGCCTGTTATCACACAACTGTTCGATGATAGAGCTGTTTACTGAGAACCCTCACACAACAACATCTGAGCAAACCTATTACCCTTATCCTCAAATTTATTTCAATTTTTTTTGAGAATGTTATTTTTCCTGTACTCAGTCATCTTTTCTGTTTAGAATACCTTCTTCTTGTTCAGATGGATTGTGGTCAAAATACATTGGCTACATCATAAGTCACACATCCCAACCTGTGAAAGGCTAAATGTGAGAAAATACATGCAATGAACACTCCAAATGAAACACTGAAAAAAAAAAGTAATGAAGAAACATAAAGGCACTTCCCTTGGTGTGGAAGTCCTGCCACCTTATTTTAAATTCACAGTAGAAATAGTTTTCAACAAAGTGAGGGAGATTGGATCTGTGTGGAATGGAAGTAAGCCTGTCCCACATAAATGAATATATTATTCAAAATGGAGAAAATTTGAAAGGCATGACAGAAACCCCCACATCAAGTTGATCTCAACAAATGTTTCCAACTATTTCTTCTATGAAAAAGCTCCAGAGAATTCAGCACAGATATTTTCCACCACCTAAACTTTTGAAACTATTCAATGATCATTTTCTAACTACAAGAGAATGAATTAAACATATTCCTGGCCCACCTAAGAGAAAAACATTATAAGGCTCAAACTTTATAATTCTGTAGCACTGGTGAAAAGAATTATTTTTGCCCTTGGGCTACTAATGAATGGCTGGGTTTACCAGCATTCAAAAGGGTATTAGACATTTATATGGCTAATGAGAGCATTCATGGTTACATAAGAAGGGATAAATAAAATTAAGGCTATAAGCCTTCATCCTTCAGGGCTAGGGAAAAAAATAAATTCTTTGGTGGCAAACTATTCCATGAAGACCTGAGGTAAAATCTTGACCTTGTTAAAGTTACTTAGAATTCTTCCAAAGTAGCTATGAGTTTACCCCAACCTTGCTTAATTATACAGCTTCCCCTGACTTCATCAGGCAATTCATCATCTGCAGAGCTTCTTACACTTTCTCACAGCACCTGAAAATAACCTGTATAGCTACAGATAAGCAGCTAGTTAGATTTTAGGTATAAACTGAAATGACAATTACTGTATTTCTTTTATGCCTGTTTTAGAGAACTGAATTGAAATATTACATCTGATTAGGAACTGACAGGCTGCTAGTTTGGTTGGCTCTAGGACTATTAAAGTCTATAGTATGAGGTGAGAGCACAATACAGTACGTTCCCTATCACACTGCATCATCCTGCTCCAGGGGAGCAGCACTAGGTAGGTGTTGATTTATTCATGGAGAAACTCTGCTCCAGTTCCAGTCTAAATTCCTTTGCATGATCTTCAGAGAAGGGCCCCTCAAAGCCCCCAGCATTACCCCGCATGTGTTGTTAGCCCTGACTGGTACCTTGTAAGTACAGTTCTCCCAACTTCACTCTCTCTGCCATCTTGTCAAGTATTCCCCAGGGAGCAGAGAAGTACCAAAGCCTGCTACCTCCTCCTCTATTTTCCTTTGGATTTCTACCTTCCTGTCCCTCCTAGACATACACATAGCTGCCTGCTGTTTTTCCTCCAGTGATTCTGCCTCCAGCCAGTTGCTTTACTTCCTCTACTGATGTGACAGACACACAATAAAACAACAGGGCTTACGCAGTGTGGGTCTCTCATAAAAGCCTCTGTTTCAGCTGGCAGCTCTGCAGAGCAGACCCATGCAGGTCTTTGGTAGCTGTAATACAGAGCCAGATGCTGAAGTTTCCCTGCTTGTCTTGGTACCGTATCGAATTGTTTATAATGTGACATCTCCAGCAGCCTACATAATTCATCGTGATTATTCATTGCACTGTGATAGGATTTGAGATTATTCTTTTGATGTTTGTCGGTATGAGCCAGGATTACATAACTCCTCTCATGCCATGAAGTGTGACTCCAAAAGGTATCTAAATGGTGAGAAGCATTGCTTTCCCAGTACTACTGGTGATAACATCACTTCCATTTAAGCCATGCACACTTTAAGGCTTAGTGCATATGATATTGTCCCTAATAAAGCATATACTAATTGAATACTAGAGTTCTAGTGATTTATTAAATTAAAACCATTTCTTTCTTCCCAGTTGTGCTTAAACACTCAGTTCCTTCTACAGGGATAGAGAGAAAGAAATGCAGCTGACAGATAAGACTTTTAACAGAGCAAGAGTTGAGATGGGAAATTTTTTGTGCACTTACTGCTTGACTTCTACACAAGAGAAAGAAAAGTCGGAAAACTTGTGAGCATAATGAAAACTTATAAACCCTGCAGAACAGGAGTCCCAAGACTGCCAGTCTTTTACTGACTACCATCTTCCCAGAATCTTGCACACATTGTTAAGGGGTAATTCTCAAAAGCTCTTAAATAAATAGCTGCTCATTACCTTTGATTTTAAAAGGAATTTCAGTGTAAAATCCCCTCTAGCTCTTTTGAAAATCTGGGCTCAGTGTTAGCAAGCCCCATTTTCTTATCTCCTAAATTGAGCTTTTTACCCAGCTGTCTAAAGACCTTAAGTATCTGTGGATGAGCGTTGTACAGGGCTGCTTTTAGTATCCAGGCATGACCATTAACAAAGAAAAAACCCTACAACATACAAGTTACACAAACTTAATTTTTGCAGAATGCTGAATGAAACCTTTCATTTCCTTTAGGGATGTTCAGCTTGAGACTTAAATCTTTTAACAAAGAACAAGCTTTTGTTTTGCTAAATAGTCCTCAGACATTATATATTCATTGTTGCTGACTTTATAGATTATGTCAGAGAGCTGATAGCACCTCCCTTTGAACTGAATAAAGTTAGGGTGAAGTGACACGCTCACCAGAGACATCACTGTTGGTCAAGACAAATCCAACAGCAATCTACATTAGCTTTATGGACAAAATATGAGTAATTCCTTGAACAGGGAAGATAAATGCTCTAGACTAACTCCTGAACCAGTTCAGAGTCCTCTCCTTTCCAACAGCATGAAGCAGTGTCTGTTCCTTCAGCTCTATTGTACAGGAACTAGAAAAACAATATCGGCACAAGAAACTTTCCCGAAGTAAGGCAGCATTGGCACCATAGGGAGCAAATCTTGCTTGTGAAATTCTTGAACACAGGGAAGTTTAAAGACTTTATCATTACTCCCTAAGGCCTTAGGATGGATATGAAGTTACATAGTAAAACAAGCATTCAGATTTGAAGCTCCTTTTTTTCATACTCAGAGATATTAAACCTTTGCCCACTTATGCCAGGAAACAGGGGTCTTAGCCGAAGCTTATCTGCACTGTCACACGGGTTTTACAGAAATGGATATCAAACATTATAAAATAATCTTTCTGTAACAGGTGGGTGGCAAGATCCCAAGAGTGCATGGTGAGTCACAGCTCTGCTCTTCCCCCTTGGATGGCCCTAATTTCTCTGCAAGTCTCCCACTTGTTTAAGAGGACCTCACTCAGATAGAATTAAGCACAGACTTCTTTTTCACTTCAGACAGGGCAACATTTCAGTTCTTCACCTTGTTTTGTATACAGTGCACAAATTTTTAAAGACATAGCAGTGATCTAGCACTAAACTGTGCCTTCACTTCAAATTAGGTTTGACAAAAGCAAAGACAAGACAAACAATCCCACATACATTTGTACTGTCTTGTTGCCAGGAAGTATAGTGTCTTCTCTGATCAGTCTGGAACTCCTGCCCTTTATCTCCACTCATTCCATCTTCCTGTGTCATTTGGGTCAAAGAAAGAAACCAAATAGGAAATAATGAGAGAGACAGATGTTCCTGCACCTTTTTTTTTTTTTTTTTTTTTTTTTTGTTAATACCAGTAAGAGTAAGATTGATTCTTACAGGTAGGTAGAAAATTATGTATGACTTGGATGAATCCCTGTAAACTTTAGCTGTTTGGATGTTAACTATATGGAGTCAAATATGAAGCCAATCCATCTCTTGCTTTCCCTCTGGTTGCTTGTTTGGAGCTGAATGACCCAGCAAAATCTCAAGCCTATCACTGAGTAAGATCTTTTTTTGTCTGATCAAAACATTGATGAGGTTTAACTAAGAGCAGCCAGAATTCACCCTCTTTCTTTTCCATCTGTCTCTGTTTTGTAGTGCTTCTGTCCTTTCCTTTTTCCCCTTTCTTATCAATTATCCCATGAAGAACACACCCTTTTCCCAAACACTTGCAACTGATATGGAGGAATTTCAGATTGTCTCCCCTCATTCTGTGCAACTGTGGAGTACCAGCCCCATCTGGGGACAGCAGAGCGATGTGGTGTGTTCCCCATGAGCTGCATATCTTAAAACAACATTACTGGTGATTTTTATCTCTCGGTGAACCAGCTCTGTACAAAGCTGAATGGCACCTGCAGAGGCTACTTACCTAGCAAAATCTTTAGTTGGTGTTACTTGCTGGATATTATTCGGCTGTTTGCTGTTGCTGTGTGCTGGGCACAACACAAGAGTTGCAGGTAAGCAAAGATCATAAAGCTGAAACTCAAACACTGGAAAATCCTCTTTGTCTAATGATGTATTTGTTTTACATATTAATGGTCCAATATTAGATTGAACAAGAATGGTATCACAGCTATCACTTCTTTCGTCACTGCCACATATCTTTTTCAGAAAGAAATAGGATTGAGTTCCTGTGTGGAATCAGTTTGCTCTTTAATTAAGAGAAGCAGAGAACAAAAAAATCAGGAGACTCATCTAAAAGATATTAGTTTAATGGTTTACTGTTAGTGTTTTACCTATATATATATTAAGATTATTGAAAATATTTGGTTACCTAGAAAGATACTGTCATATAAAGAAATATTATAATAAACGATTCCAGAAAAATTCCTTTGCAGACAAGTAACACATCAAAAACATTTGATGACACTCAAGACAAGAGCAAGTAAAACTGAATTGTTTATTCTCACTAAAGACTTCCTATACGTGAACAAAAGAATCCAACTAACTACTGGTCAAAGAAAACATGTCATTTTACTGAGCAGGAAAATTTTCTTTGAGTTGCTAGAGTCTCACTGGCTGTACATGGAGTCAGATATTAACCAGTTCAACACTTAATTTTTAATTAATTAAAACTTTGAGCAAATTCATTGTTAAGTGATGTGTTATATAACTTGCAGAGTGTTCAGATAGCTTAAACAGGCTTTATAACTTGACATGAATAAGCATTTTTAGTTTTAAAGAAGTCCCCAGAAATACAAGATTGAGTAGTATGAAAGTCCTGTTGTCTAGCTTCTCTTGAAGCACCACACCCTTGGTTATATTTGTTTTCAGATTATGCTTCCAACAGGCATTTTAAGACATCTCTGTGTGTATATAGAGGAGGGAAAAAAAAAAAAACCCTGTGCCTGAACAAACTATCTTTAGAATCATACTGATTTATGAGAGATCCTAAACAGACTAACATTCCTATGCTAACATCATCTTTTTTTCTTCAGCTTGGCTGTACCATAATCTAAATTTATTTCTTTATATTGTATTTTCAAGGAATTTTGGTTAGAAGCTAGGCGTCACTGGTCAATGCAAACATGGCTTCCTTTGGATCTAGTGGAGGGATTTCCAGCTAAGGTGCAGCCCTTCCATTCCTCCTGAAGTGAAATGCGTTTTCTTGCTGTTTTGTAAGTGATCTTCTTCTGCAAACAGCCGCAACCTGAACCAGAAAAGCACATGTTCGAACTTTCAGCTTCTGACCTGAATGGAACTTGACATCTTACCTCTGAGTGCAAGACTGAATGTCTTCAATGGTTATAACCACAAGCTTTACATTAAAGCACACTGGCAGAAGCATCTAACTGAATGGAAGCCTGCCTGTATTTACAATTTCCTCAACATTTCAATTTGTGCTACTTTTATCCCCAAGGACTTTTATAATACTTAAAATATGGCCTGAAATGGAGATCTCCATTAGCATGTATACCACGTGCAGCTTCTCCTCAACAGTTGCTTACAAATTAGATGTAGCAGGAACTGCCTCTGACCTCCAGTTTATTTTATACCGCTACTGAATTTCAACAACTCTAGAGGGGGTATCTTTTAGAAAATACCTGCTGAATATTTGAGGAGCAGCAAATGACACAAGGTCATCCATTTAATAGGATAGTATTAGCATCCTATTCTAAGGATCCAAAAGCAATCCTGCACCCAGCACCACCAGTTAGAGGGCAGCAGCAAATGACTCAGAAGGAAGGGGAATAATTTATCATTTTTCAGAAAGTTTCACAACTCAAACTTTATCATTAAGGATTTCATACACAGTAATCCTGATTTAAATCCTGTTCACTTTCTCTCTGGTTCAACAGAGCAGAGACATTCCAGTCAAATAAGAACCTTTCTGAGCACAGTAACTGCAGAAATAATTGCAGTTATGGGCAGACCTTGCTTGGACCCCTGCTTCTGAATGTGGTTTGCCTTGTTTAATGCATCCGACATGCAAGTTGTCAAGCAGAGTACTACTCATTTGAGCAACAATTTCTTCAAATCCTAGTAGATGGGCAATCACCTTAGAGCACATAAGTATTACAGCCTTGTTATACCCTTGAGGGAGCTCAGTCAAATAATTTAAAAATATCACAGTAATACTAGCAATAGTAACAATAATTGGAGTACATTAAGTTTACTCCATTGACTTTTATTTGACTGCCAATATATTTGTAATTTGCCTTTTAAAAACTATTCTATATTTATTATTTGCTGCTATTCATTCCCCATAGTGCATGATTATGGAAAAAAAAATCAAACCAGTTACACAATGTTAGAGTCAGACGAAGAAACTCCCACAGAATTTGCTGTGTTCCAAAAAATGCTATTGGAGGGGGTGAACCCATATACTTGGCAGAGCAGCACAAGTCTCTAAAGACACAAAGCATCCCTACTTCACTGGGGTATGTACGTATTCCCTCCAAGGTGGATAGGCTGGGAATTTACTGGCCAAGAAATGGGTAAGAAAAGTTCAGGAACAAACATACCCCTATCATCTACAGACTGCACAAAAGAACCACCATATAGCTCTCATCGAATTCTCTATCAAAAAAAAAAAAAAGCCACAAGTGGAAATGACAATATTAAGTAGAATCCATAAGAACAAATTGCTCTTTGCAAGACATGGGACTGAACGCAGTATCTCTCAAAGTATGCTAGCTCACACCCCTAATTTTGGTCAGAGAGAGACATGTGCAAACAGATCCATCTCCCATCTTCTCAAGCACTTTCTCCTGCTATTTGTTAGCTCACTTACTGCTCTATCAACAGTTCGTCATCCTGCAAAGCCTTAACACATGTCATCCCCACCAACACTGAGCACCTCCTGGTGAGAGAAGCGGTCCTGAAGCTTCGCAACAAACAGAATAACTCTTTTAGCAATGACTAGAGAATCATATAATGGGGGGGAGGTAAAAAAGTTAATACGTTTTCAGGAGAACTTTTCTTATTTTTTGCTGAGCTAAGCTGCCTCAACAGCATGCAACAGCTTCATTTTGGCTTGTTTAAATCTTACTTTACCTTGTCTGAACTTGTTAAACACCAGCATCAAGACATAGAAAAATAGTACCAAAGTTTACAATGCTCAGAAACCTAACAGGAACCCAGAAGTTGCACCCAGCTTTTTAAAATAGCACTAAAGACACTGCTGTTTTCATGACTGCAGTCTGAGCGAGCAGGAGAGATCTTCAGACTTCACAGGCTTTGAACCAGCCCTCTAGGACATAGATAATGTCTGCTGATCAAATCCACCAGACTTGAAATCTTGTCACTGCTCTGCCTTGCTCTGGCAGGCAAATACAAAACAATCTTTTACACATCCAGCCTTACCACCGAGACACCATGTAGCAGAAAGTATATTCAATCACACACATTAAGCACATGACAGAAGATTAATGAATAGAAAGGAAACAAATGAGGGGAAGACATTTTGAGGAAAAACACCGATGTTGAGACTGTCAAAACTGAATAATAGATTTGATTGCTTAAATCTACTAAAATAAATCCTTATGGTAGTTTCAAAAACCTCAAATCACTTTCGAGTTCTGATTCAAAGTACAATGAAAACAATAGGATGATATCTAGTTCTTAAGTATGTTAACAGTTCAGAGCATAGAGAAGATAGAAAAATTTGATTTTGCCCAAGGCTGTGCACATTTTTAACTTTACTTTTGTTCACAAGTGATAATATACACTTTGGGACGCAAGGAACTAAAACACTTATGCATAGCTTTACAGATTATTACTGAAGTTTTCTACAGCTATGCCTGCAATTTCACATGTAATTATTTTTAAGAAGTCTTAATTAATTTAATTGATTTTTTCCTCTGCACCAGTTGTAGTTATTTTTTATTGTTATTTTATTTTTCTGGATTGATCAAGCTACTACAAGGAATATAAAAACAGAATTATGCAGTAAAGAGACTATATTTCAAATAGAGAGAACAAGTCTTTTATAACAGGGGACTATATTTGAAAAACACTGGAACTTGATTAAGTATCTATACAGATGAATTGCTACACTGAGACTTACGTAATATATCTTTTTGTATAAAAGAATTATAAGGCAAACAAAACTTTTACTAAAAAAATGATACAAATTCTGTTTCTTTCTAATAGAGGAATAGCAATTTGGAGAAAGACTGTTTTCGTCAAAGCGTAAATTTGAGAAATATGTTGTATATTGATAAAACGTGCCATGTTGCAAAGATGAGAAACAAATCAGTACAGAAGAGGAACAAAACAGCAGACAAAATCTGAAAAAATCTGAGAACTACACTAGAAACAAGATGAAGAAGAACAGAAAGTGCATACCTACACACTTGCTGACTACCAAGATTTCTTCCTATTAGCTGACATTCCATCACTGGAAACAACAAGAAGAGAATCGGAAATCCACATGACTGAAGTCTGTTTTCATGATGCACATTCAGTAGCTTAGGTGCAGAAGCAGTACAGGTATTTTTGTTTGTCAGTAGATCCTTGTTATAAAGGCCTGTCCCTCTGCTAGCCTGTTAGCCCAGAATCAACAGCACACAAACTCTGCCTCTCTGCATTGGATGTGAATGTCTTTGCACGGTCTACAAAGTTTCAGAGCTTGGTGCTGTGTTGTAGTGTTACAGGCGTGATTGCTTGGTTAATTGAAAATCTTTCACATAACCCATGTTTTGCTACCTACAGAATTAACCTCCTCTTAAGTCAGGAATAATTAAGAACAGAAAGAAAAAAAAAAAAAAAAAAAAAAAAAAAGAAAAGACCAAGTAACAGAAATCTGGCCTTAAACACTCAGGTGAAAAATAACTCACAAATTAAAAAATATTTCCCACTAAACCTAAACCGAACATTATTCACAGATTTAGGAATGTGAGAAATAAACGTTAATTTACTCTTCCATGTTTTCATCTTCTAAAAATGCAACACAACCAAATTCTCTATGTCAGCTTGTGTATACCATATTTAACTGTCTCCAAGACCATACCAAAAATACACTTAATTAAGTATGGCTCACAGACATTATCACTGAAGACAAAAGTATGGCTGAAGCAGGCAATTTTCTGGAAACAGGCTAACAAAGCTTGATAACCAAAACAAAAGCTTTAATGTTAAGAGCAATTCTGGAAATAAGTCACAATGAATTAACTTTCCCACCAGATTCAAAGTATTCCTAGAAATTTTCCTCTGACCAGCTAGTATTAATGTAGCTAAGCATCTTTCTAGGCTGTCACTAGAGGTAATACTTTACACAGGAGCATTAATGAGAAGTCAACAGACAATAATTCTTGAAGGGATCCAACCCCAGTGTTCCCTGAAGAATTACCCCATCTGGCCATAAGTGAGTCCCAGCAGTCTAGACAAACATTCTGCTACTGTAAAGAAAATGTTCCTAGACACAGATGTGATGATCTCTCCATGTCCTGACGTAAAGGGTGCCACCCTATAGGGAGGGAAGTGACAGAGACATTGCAGAGCCTAATTAAAAATAACCCATCCATCACTTCAGATCAGTGAGCTACAACTTGCTTCCTCTCACTAAAACGGGATCTGGGAATATCTGTATTTGCTAAACTGAAGGTAGACAGAAAGAAAGGAAAAATAAAGTACTCTGGTCTTGATTCAAGGTGATAATCAAGCTCTAGAAGCAGAGGAGGTTGCTGGGCTTTTTAAGTCCATTCTTCCCCAGCAGAGTGTTCCCTTAGATGTTCATCTCCTTCGGAGACTGATTTTCTCTGGATTCCTGGGCACAAAGGGAAGCCACATTATAGGACTGTAGAATTTGGCATAGCATATTCTCCATTGTCATTCCACATGCAAAATTATTTGGTTTACTCTTAACACCTTTCCATGTAACATAGACAAACTTTTTTTTATGAAAATCTTTGCAAGGTATTCTCCTCTCCTCTGCACTGTCAAGTTGAAACCAATTCTCTCTTTCTTGCCTCTTCTTTGCACCATTATTCTTAATCTTATAATTAAATATCTGCTAGCTTCCTGCAAGGCATCTGCTTCCACAACATCACTACCTGAAACTCCACCCTACCTAAAAATCTCTTTACTAATGTGAGAGTTGTGCAAATACAAGTAAACACATTTAGACCAGAAAGGTCAAAATGAACCTCACATAGACTACAAACAACATACAATTAGAACCTCTTTAGAGTGAAGAAACAAAAATAGCAAATTCTGAACTGTGCCATGGGGAATATCAACAGCACTGCCAAGGAATTTGAGACCAGGTGCAAAATTTCTAGAAGAAAGCCTTTTTTTGTGTTGGAACAAGGGCATCCTTTACATCAGCAGAGTTTCCATTGCATTGAACTTTGTAGAATACGTGATCCATCTTTGTTTAACAGAACGGTTTACGATGCAAGATTCAAAAGCTTGTTGCAGGTGAAGGAAGAGTGTTAGCAGTCTAATGATGTGATTTTTATTCTACAGCAGTAGAGCTCTTGAGGATCTATTAAGGAAAGGTGTGCACAGAGAATAAAATACAGACACTTGGTGAGAAGTGCTATCCTTGTCTGCTGGCATCTTCAGATCTTACCATGCTTTAGTAAACAAAGTGAGGAACAGAACTTAGAGCAATTCAGGCTGCATGGATTCAACTCCTTTTCTACAGCCCTCAAGCAGAACACCAGACAGTTGAGAACAGCTCAGGATAATAACTTGTTTTGAATGCTTAAGACTAGTGTATCTGTAAACAATTTCTTCACTGACTTCCTTTCCTTACCTACCCTAAGAAAAAACCTCTATTCTGGATAAACAAAAGCCAGTCATCCACATAAATAGGATAGGAAAGGAAAAGTGCAAAGAGAAGCAAATGCAGTGACTATCCTGGGGTAAGAGTTGGATAAAATTTAGTAAGAAGGAATACTTACAGAGATACTAAACATGGTGGGCAGGTGTAGGGGGACATAGGAAGCTGGAGAAAGGCCAGGAGGAATTAATCAGAAACACACTGTGCAGCCAAGTCTCACAGAAAAGCACTCAGCAAGATAAGCAGACATACAAAATAAAGTTAAAAAAACCCAAACAGTGCTCATGAAGTAATACTTTCCAGCATGATCTAACAGGAGACCTCCAGAGAGATTTTCAGGGTGTTAACGAGTCTAAAGAGCAAGGGAGGATTTTCAGACAGGTGCCTAACAAAGTCCCAGTATTAAGTGTCCGTCTGAATCTTTAGATGTCAAATACTTACAAGCCTTGTAGGCCTTGACAGGAAATGTATCTGGGTGTTTGTTCATTAATCCTAAATCCTTTCCCATTGGGGCTAGGCTTGCAGATAATAAGAACTTCAGTTAATTTTTAGCTAAAATCAAGATTACCCCCAATGTAATCCTTTATGACTCAAAATACAACTCCGGCACAAGCAAAATAGGGTTCTAAGTGATATCAGTTTATTATGACTTCCTAATATTTCTGCCATTTTTTGATATCAGACAGAAAAATGGCCCAATGTTTTAAAAATCTGACTGAAATTTAGGAGGCCAGAATTCAAGCTTCAGTTAAACTAAAAAAATATCACCAAAGAAATTTTATTAAGCTTCAGTTCCCCTGGTTGTCAGTGTGAGCTAAAAGGAATATTTTATATTAGCTCATTTTGCTTATTTCAAACTTTTCTTTTTAAAAGGTATGATTTCAAAGAAATCAAGAAAAAAACCCACTTTGAAACCCAACTCCAACAATTCAATTTTAAAACAGCATAAACTGAAACATATAAGCATTACCAAGAGAATGAATTCTTAAACATCAAAACAAACATTTCATATTTACAGAATCATCATAATTTGTTTATGTATTGTCTGAAGTTGCTTGTGTAATGTGACTCAACTTCCCAGGTACTTTCAGTCCTTATGTTGCTGCCTGCCTTCCCCCCCCCCCCCCCTTTTTTTTTTCTTTGTGGTAAAATTACTGTTCTTTGGGGAAACGTCATCTAGGTCTAGATGTAAGAAGCTGAATCATTTGTCCATGAATAAAAAAAGAAAAACAATCCAAACAATAACATATCTGCAAATACAGCTCAACATTTCCTCTATCGTTTGTGTGCGTTGCAAGCCCTGCTGTTGTTCACCAGCTGTGGGGCCTAAATGTCATGCCTGTTGGCTAAAGTGTACTTTATGCTTATTCTCCTTTTATACATTTGTACTGTGTTCTTGCTTTTTCTTGAGTCTGGAGTGACTCATAAAAACACAGATTTTTAGAGATGACTTAAAGGGTGGTATGAGAGAACAACTTTGGGCAAGGTGTACTCTAGATGAAAGAGATTAATCCATCATATGAGTATCAAAAATAAAACACAAACCAGGGATACCTTAACAAGACAATTAAAAGCGCAAAATCACATACTGGAAGGCAGATTAATTCTGTACTTTTTCTTCCACACTAAGAGTTCTATTTCGCTGCAGCTAGCCATGCTATCTTAACTGCCCAGCTGCCTGCTTCAACTGCCCTGCGCACTTTGATTCCAAGGCAATTGGAGAAAAGGGGAGCTCTGGAGAGAGTTTGACATTTCCCCAATAGCTTGCCTTCCAGAAAAAGGAGATAAAACAGGATGGGAGTGGAAAGATTGCCATTACAAGTGGTTGCAGTTAGCAAACCAAGCATTAGAACCTTCTCTCCTCTCAGGACACTGGGTCCACCAGCCTCCCAGTCCACTGGAGTCAGAGGCACAGCTCTGCTATCCCCACAGGGAGACATTCTGTGGGATTCCCACAGCAGCTGCCAGAGTCAGGTTCAATCGAGGGAGCAGCTCTGTTTCAATCCCACCATTTTCTTCCTGACATAGTTGGTCCCTTCCACAAAATAAGACGAAGAAATGTATAGCAACCAGATAGTCTAAAACCACATAGGCACACCTGTTGAGATGATTTACTGTACATTTAATCTTGCCAGAAATAGTAGCCAAGGAGATTAATAACATCTCAGCCTTTTTCTCTGGCATAGGGAAATGTTTATGTCACTATTGCCTGGATTAGGGACTTTCTCTACGAGCACTTAAATCTCCAGTTTACCCACATCACCTCTTAACATCAGTCACTTGTGAGGATTGATCATTGATGAGGGAAGAGCCATAACTAAAGCAATAAATTCCCACTAAGAGAATCTGGATGTTTTGAGGTGGAACTTTAACCATGAGTCTCCTGGAAGTGATAGAAAATAGTGGAATTCAAGGATCTGGAGTACTAGATGATTGCTTATTGGTGGGCTGGTTCACCACTCCCTATGTACAGGAAATGCTGGAGTTTAATCCAGATCTTCAAAGCTGACAAGTGACAATAAAAAACCTCAGTGAACTAAAATCCACAAACTCTTATCCCTATGTAGCTTCACATATGCCATCTGTCATATGGTTAACCACTGACCATTTTAGCCACAGACACACTGGAGGTAGGTGCTTGTCTCCCACAGAAGACAGAGAGGGGACAGACAGATTTCCAGAAACAGACTTTGCCTACTACTTTCTCTGAGGTACTTGCTGTTTCTTGTCTCTCCCTCAAAGGTCTTCTAGTTCAGTTTCTCACATAAGAAAGATAAATGTAAAAGTTTGCCCAGAAGGAACTTACAAACAAAACCTGTACATCTAAAGGATGACACAAACCTCTTGAAAGTGAAGAGTCCCTGTCAACTAAATCAAATATATCTGGCAATGTCTTACTACCAGGTACCAGAATCACAGACTGCAGCCAAATAGCTCCGATTTCTCACTGCTCAAGCCCTAAAAGCACATTATCAAAAACTGACCTATCTTGTCCTGGAGCTCATAATTATACTTACCTGCTGTGAAAACTGAATGAGTAGAGCTTTTAGGAAACAGAATCCAGGAGTGTAGCTCTTCACTGATGGAAAATTGAAATGATGAGGCATTACCCCTGCAAAAATAAATGTTATAACAAGGAAATCTGGATGAAGGCTGAAACAAAAACTGACAGAGAGATTATTTCAGAAAATATAGAAAGGGCAGGGGTCAATAATGACATGAAGAGTCTAGAGGGATGAGGGGATTTTTGTCTGAACCTTGCTTGTTTTCTGTAATGGTATTTTCCTTTAATGTACAGCAGAACTTTCATATTAGCAATTGTTAATATCTCTAGATGAATGTTTGTGTCTAGTACTCCTCAGGCATTCTGTGGCCTTTTCTATTAGCATACCACATTTAAGAGAGATACAGTGTTCACTATACTATCGAACTATAAAAATCTTCCACTGGTGTAGAACCAGAAGTTGTGTACCCTGTGTCAGGGAATTCATTAAAATAAAAAACAAAGGTAATCTTTGAAAAAGTTTAATCATAAAGCAATACGACACTTCCTAGCTTCAACTAATCTGTGTGTTTTATGGAAAGGGAGAATGCCTCACAGAACAACTCATGTTTTCCTTTTGGACTAAGTTAAAAAATAAAATTTATCATTTTTTTCACTTTGAGCAGAAATAGAGAAGTATCGGAAAACCTGTCCTGGTGAGATTTTAAACTCAATTTTGAAGAAATGTAGAGAAGAAAATGAAAAATATATTACGTACCTTTACCCAGCCACTGGTAAAGGTTGTGGCCAAACCATACCTAGTTACCTCTTCTTCAGGTGAAGCATTTCTTTGAAAAACCTGTTAGAAAACTGTTCACGAGCCTGAATGTGCAGTTTCAAAATGGCATAATTTGTTTTCTTCCTTTAATCCTTGCAGGGGAGTGAAAGACATCAAGTTCCAAAGAAAAACACCTCACACATCCCTAGGAGGGATTAAACACGTCCCCTGCTTGATTAAGAGCAGAGAACACTCCTGGTCTTTCATAGCTGAAGGATTGTATGTGCACACATACACACGTGTAGGATCACATAACACCATGAGCAGTTGAAGGAAAAAGAAAGAGGTACACTAACATCATCCTGTGATAGATTGGAAAGGGACAGTACAGATCCATGTCTAGGTTCCTTACTACTGTTTTTCTTTCTCCCCAGACTAAGAAAAACACATTCCCATTGCTAGTCAAAAGGAATACATGTATCTACATTCAACCTGTTAGAAATGTTTCCTTCAACAGGAGAATATTTGCATAACAATGTTTTCCTTGTCAGGTTCACAACATAGCTGAGGGACTTATTAGACTGACTTTGCATTGAATATTCAACAGTAACTGGCTAGTCATCTGAAAGGCCTCAAAGGAGTCCAAACGTACGTGAGCTAAGATAGATGATTAAAAATATATCCCTGTGCCGTGATGAGGTCTCCCCTCAGCCTCCTCCTTCTCCACACTAAACACCCCTAGTTCCCTCAGCCGCTCCTCCTACGACCTGTGCTCCAGACCCTGCACCAGCTCCGTTGCCCTTCTCTGGACACGCTCGAGTCATTCAATGGCCTTTTTGTAGTGAGGGGCCCAAAACTGAACACAGGAATAGAGGGGCGGCCTCACCAGTGCCGAGTACAGGGGTGAGATCCCTTCCCTGTCCCTGCTGGCCACGCTATTGCTGACACAAGCCAGGATGCCCTTGGCCTTCTTGGCCCCCTGGGCACACTGCTGGCTCCTGTTCAGCCGGCTGTCAATCACCCCCCAGGTCCCTCTCTGACTGGCAGCTCTCCAGCCACTCCTCCCCAAGCCTGTAGCACTGCTGGGGGTTGTTGTAGCCCAAGGGCAGCCCCCGGCATTTGCCCTTATTGAAACTCCCCCAGCTGGGCTCAGCCCATGGCTCCAGCCTGTCCAGGTCTCTCTGCAGAGCCTCCCCACCCTCGAGCACATCAACACTCCCACCCAACTGGGTGTCACCTGCAAACTGACTGAGGGTGCACTCGATCCCCTCGTCTAGATCATCAGTAAAGATGTTAAACAGGAGTGGCCCCAAAACTGAGCCCTGGGGGGCACCACTCGTGACCGGCCGCCAACTGGATTTAACTCTGTTCACCACAACTCTTTGGACCCGGCCATCCAGCCAGGTTTTAACCCAGCGAAGTGTGCGATTGTCCAAACCTCGAGCAGCCATTTTTGCCAGGAGAATGTTGTGGGAAACGTTGTCAAAAGCCTTGCTAAAGTCAAGGTAGACAGCATCCACGGCCTTTCCCTCATCCAATAAGCAGGTCGCCCTGTCATAGAAGGAGACCAGGTTTGTCAAGCAGGACCTGCCTTTCATAAACCCACGCTGACTGGGCCTGAGCATCTGGTTGTCCCACATGTGTTGCATGATGGTGTTTAGGATGAGCTGCTCCATCAGCTTCCCAGGCACCGAGGTCAAGCTGACAGGCCTGTAATTTCCTGGATCATCCTTCCGACCATTCTTATAAATGGGCGCCACATTGGCCAATTTCTAATCAGTCGGGACCTCCCTGGTCAGCCAGGACTGCTCGTAAATGATAGAAAGTGGCCTGAGGAGCTACCCAGCCAGCTCCTTCAGCACTCTCGGGTGTATCCCATCTGGTCCCATAGACTTGTGTATGTCTATGTGATGCTGTAGGCCACTGACTGTCTCCTCCTGGATTGCAGGGGGGTCGTTCTCCCAGTCTCCATCTTCTGAATGTGGAGGCTGGATTTCATCAATACAACTAACCTTGCTATTAAAGACTGAGGCAAAGAAGGCATTAAGCACCTCAGCCTTCTCCTCATCACTTGTTACCAAATTTCCTCCTGCATCTAGCAGGGGATGGAGACTCTCCCTAGACTTTCTTTTGCTACTGACATATTTATAGAAGCTTTTCTTGTTATCCTTGATTGCAGAGGCCAAATTAATTTCCACTTGGGCTTTAGCCCTTCTGATTTCCACCCTGCATACCCTCACAGCCTCTCTGTAATCACTGTGTGTGGCTAGCCCCTTCTTCCAAAGGCTGTAAACTCTCCTTTTCTCCCTGAGTTGCAGCCAAAGCTCCCTGTTCAGCCAGGGTGGTCTTCTCTGGCGTTGGCTTCTCTTAGAGCACCTGGGGACCGCCTGCTCCTGAGCCATTAACACTTCCTTCTTAAAGAGTGCCCAGCCTTCCTGGGCCCCTAGATCCTTCAGGAGAGTCTCCCAGGGGATCCTTTCAAGCAGGTGCCTAAACAAGACAAAGTCAGCCCTTCTGAAGTCCAAGATGTCAGTCCTGCTTAGCGCTCTCGTGATCTCTCTAAGAATAGAGAATTCTATTATTTCACGATCGCAGTGCCCTAGTCGGCCTCCATCCTCCATGTCATTCACCAGACCTTGTCTGTTCACAAAGAGGAGATCCAGCAGGGCACCTTCCCTGGTTGGTTTACTCACCAGTTGCATTAGGAAGTTGTCTCCCACACGTTCTAGGAATCTCCGGGACTGGTCTCGTTCTGCCGTGTTGTATTTCCAGCAAATGTCTGGGAAGTTGAAGTCGCCCACAAGAACAAGGGAAAGCGATCGTGAGATTTCACCTAAGTGCCTATAAAATATCTCATCCATCTCTCTGTCCTGGGTGGGTGGCCTATAGTAGACTCCTACTACAACATCCGTCCTGTTAGCCTTCCCTCTGATTCTAATGCAAAAGACACTCAACCCTGTCTTCACTACACCTGTGCTCGAAGCGAATATGATACTTCACATTAAAAATGAAGGCAAATACTTACAAAGACAGCTATGAGAGAAAAGAGCTCTATGTATTTTTGCTCTAACTGTGCGTTGTCAGACATAGCTGGAATGAGCAACTTGGCTGCAAGTACATACGGCACAGAGACAGTGTGATACAACACTAACTTTCTACAGATCAAGAGATTATAATAGTGATTAGGAGGAACATGGCTTTTATATGTTGGGAACAACAGGGGCCTTTAATATGATGAAAGCCCTGGGCTCCAAGAAAAGAGTTTGCCAGAGGGTGAAAAAGACCTATCAGATGTAGGTATACTCCAGTGAAATGAGATTAGTTGTATCCTCTCCATTATAGGCAAGGCCTATAGCAAGGTCCTCAAGAAAGAAGGAAGAAAAAGAAGCTGACTGACAAACAGGAGATTGTCTCAAAAAGACTGGACAGGACTCAGAAGCCAAGAGTTGAGAGAACATCTGAAGAGAGTTTTTGAGACAGCAATGCCCTGCTGAGCACGGAGCTCTTTGCAGCTCTAGGAATAGTGAGGAACAAGGAAAGGAGGAGAGATTTACACTGTTCTCCGGAGAAGAAAATAATTCCAACTACCTAGGGATCTGACTAAATATTTTAATAACTTCAAAGACCTTTTCAAAGTATAGTCTCTCCCCACTCCCCTTGCATCCCACAAGGTAAGGCAATGAGACCAACTCTTTACACAGCTGTTTGCAGCTTGGCCCAAGGGCTGTCTTTCCATAGCTCTGTCTGTAAGCCACTGCACTGGAATAGGATCTAGCACACACATCTGTGTCAAAATTGTACATTTTATCAGCCACAAAGTCTATCCAGATGGCTGACAATCATCTACTGCCAGTAATCCATTTCTCTTTCCACTTCACCACAGCAAGTTGATGACAAGTCATCTCTGCAGCCTTTTAAAAGAGAACGAGGATATACACACACTGCTGTTTTACAAGTAACAAACCATCCAGGGGAAACAAAAAAAAAGTTAAAGCTACAGAACACAGAGTCATTTGGTTTGAAATCATGTTATTTACAAGTACATTCATTTCTAACAAATGGCAAACACAGCAACCTTGGCTGCTTGCCAGACCAGCCCACTCTTTCTTACCTGCTGTGAGCTAAGTGTTTGCAAACTTTGCTCTTGCCTTTTCATGACTCCTTCCAGCCTAGTATTGGAGTAGTTCAGGAGTTTATAAATGTCCATTCCTTCTCTCTCTCAGCATACAAATTTCCTTTGCTCCCGGAGAAGAGCTTAGGTATTTCCATGACTGACTTCTAGTTCCTATAACCCTCTCCTCCTTTAGGCAAAACTACACGAAAAAGTCCTGGAAAATCCAGTTTGGGGGAGGTTAAGTCATTCTGAAGCTGATAAAGCAGTTATTTGCAGAAGTTCATAATTCATATCAACAAGACATGAACAAGAAGTAGTGATGAACAATTTTCACCGTTGTACACCATCGTGGTGTATTGGTTTTCTGATCTCAGATGCTGGCACAGCAGCTGCAATGGCACTGTGAGCTTTCAGAAGTTCAACAGAAAATGCTTGATATTATGTTGGACTCCAGGAACAACATCACCGGCTCAGGTAGATGAAATAAAATTCAATTTCGCACTATTTTGTTTTCCTGTGAAGTCACAGAGCATAAAGTCCCTTTCCTTCTTGCTAGTTTAAAAGCTTGATGAGGTTCACATACTATTTCATGTAGGAGGACACACAACACTGCTGGATTTTCAAGTGTGTAAATGCTTTCCCTAAACCATCTTCTCTGGGATTTTCTGATATTGAGACATTAACTGAGAATATGACTTTCTATCTCTTGTTTCTCCATGAATTTCCAAGCTCCCTCTGGGAAAAAGACTTCAAGTAGCAAAGAGGGATCTTCAGAGCCAGTAGCATTGTGTTGACACACATGCCTCCATATAAGCATCAAATGAGGCAGAAGAGTAAGACCTCTGAGCAATTCAAAGGTCTGAATATGAGAGTTTCATCCATAAACCGTGAGTTTTACTGACTGGTTGGGATGGTCCCATAAGCAAAGAGCAAATCATGCTAGATTGCCTTGGATCTAACAGCTTGACCTGAGATTGGACTCTCCATAGTATCACTTTCTGTTCCTGAGTACTTTAATACAAGGAGAAAACACGCAGCCTTTCTGTAACAGCCAGAAAAAACAATAAAAACATGATAATGTGTGTCAATTTACTCAATGCTCAGGAGTAATAAGCGTTATTTAAATAAATGCAGAAGTGGAATCAGAATAATAAAAAAAATACAGCAGCAGATAAAGGTTTTTTTTCCTCTCAGTTCTGGCAAAACTGAAAATCATTTCAATAAGCTCCAGTAAGAAATGCAAATAATAAATCCCGTCTATTTTGTGGTTGAATTAATGAACCTGACACTCCCACACTGAAAACTTTTTCTCAGTATAATAGCAATAGATAATACAGAATTCTCACCAAAAACAAATAGCAATTTTTTTGACATTTGCCTGCCTAGTATAGTGTTTCCATTTCAATCTAGAGAAAATAAGAATTAAGAGATGGGAAACTTCTTGAAAAGTTCGGTTTTTTACTTCTTCTGTTGTTTTATGTCTGTGACAATATTTCAAGTTCAACAATTGCTAAGGGAGTAAGTGCCCAGAAGTTCAACTCCCTGTAAGCAATCTTTGAACTCCAGAGAATGCTTGGAGCAGTGTTGGAAACATCAGAGCCAGAAACACTGTCACAAAAGGTCTCGTTATACCTGATAGACAGCCCACAAAACAGAAGAAAGTGTTACGGTTAAGGTGCAGAAGTAGGACTGTGGTCAATTCATGCCTTCCAGATTGCAACAGCACACACGTCTGAGCAGCTTTAAATATTCATCCAGACAGTTTGCACCTGTGAAGCAGAGCTCTCTCTTTCCCCCACCCTGCACTAAATGGTTTGGTAGCAGGTCCTCCTGCTCCATTTTGGCACCCGGCCACAAGGGACACCCCTCCTCACCCAGCCCAGCTTCTAGATGAGATTTCCCTTCACTCTTCCACTCCAGTGGCTTTGTTTACCCTCTGGAAGCTTTTTAGGTGTTTTCATAAAATCATAGAATGGTTTGGGTTGGAAAGGACCTTAAAGATCATCAAGTTCCAACCCCCCTGCCATGGGCAGGGACACCCTCCACTAGACCAGGTTGCTCAAAGCCCCGTCCAACCTGGCCTTGGACAATTTGAGAGGGGTCAGCCACAATCTCTCTGGGCAACCTGTTCCAGTGTCTCACCACCCTCGCAGTAGAGACTTTATTTCTTATATCCAATCTAAGTCTACCCTCTTTTGGTTTAGAACCATTATCCCCTTGTCCTATCACTACACTCCCTGATAGAGTCCCTCCCCACCTTTCCTGTAGCCCCTTTAAGTACTGGAAGGGCACTCTAAGGTCTCCCTGGAGCCTTCTCTTCTTCAGGCTGAACACCCCCAACTCTCTCAGCCTGTCCTCATAAGGGAGGTGCTCCAGCCCCTTTGTCAGTTTTCTGACTTTCATGTTTAGTTCAGGAGTATATTTTAACAACTGTTCTTTTCTAGACAGAAGCCCTGAAGTTTTTAATTCAGTATAACCTCTCTTGATACATTAATGAATCTCTTAATATTATAGTAGGCTTCTATTAACATAATATTCAGCTTTTCAGTCTTCTCCAGCAGCACAAACTTTAAGATTTGATGGATAGGATGAAGTTTACTTACAGAGGTATGTCTAAACACAAAAGTTTTCATACACATTTCTGAGGAGGAAGTGAAGTCAGGAGAGACTTATCCATCAATTAGGAAAAGAAAAAAAAAAATCCCATGACAGCTGCTTAGGTCAGAGATTACAGAAATTCTTCATCTCTGCTCCTACACATCTCTTATCCATACCCTAAATTGCCTTCATTTGTGAAATAACCACAGAGGAGTTTGCCTTGCGAGCTCCAGTAACGCTCCCAATGCACTGAAGTATGCAAAGCACCAGGAGAAAAGGTTGCTCACGATGAGTTTCCATCAGTGCCTACTCAATTCACTGAAAACAATGCATTTTCTGGAAAATTCAGACAATGTATGGATAACACACCAACACAATCTGAAAGCAACTGATGCACACAGACCAGTTCAAATGAGTGTCACAAACTTCATCAGCTGGTTCCTGGCAAGCATGAGCCACAGCTGACAGTAGAAATCAGCATCACACCATCCCGCATTTCCTACTTTGAAACCACAAGAGCCATTAAAAGCATTCAGGCCTTTTTTTTTTTTAAAGCATCCATTTGTGATCAGGCTATTCCGATGAGTATTAAATCTCCCTGACATTTCCCTGTGAGATTCTAAAATATAATGGCATTTACAATGTGGAATGTGTACATTTGGTTTCCAGATTTTACCTGAGCTCACAGGTTTACCTCTCCTGCTAACTTCTGTAAGACACAGTCTACTTTGGCCCATGACTTTTTAATCTTAAAAACTACACTCAACATGTATTTTCTACAGAAAAAGTCTTCAGCTACTCAGGCTCAGGTTTCTGCTTAGTTATTTTT
Organism: Athene noctua; assembly: GCF_965140245.1. Classification (NCBI taxonomy): domain Eukaryota; kingdom Metazoa; phylum Chordata; class Aves; order Strigiformes; family Strigidae; genus Athene; species Athene noctua. The sequence continues at coordinate 56,775,879 of NC_134041.1, forward strand.
AAAGGTAATATCTGGAGAAGAAAGAAGAAGCATATTTATTTCCTGATTAAGTTTTTTAATGACCAGAACTCTTCAAATTTTAACTTCATGGCTCTTACAGCAGTTCAGTCTTTCAAATATAACTTAAATAATCAAAATAAATACTCTAAGATCATGAAAATCCAGGGCTTTTGTGTCTTTCAAAATAAATCATATTACTCTCTACATAAAGACAGACAGATAACATTCCCATAAACAACAGACAAAAAACCTACAAAATTTAATGGAGTATTTCAAATGCTTGTCTAGAAGGCATGGTTAGAAAACTAATTTTCGGACTAGCAGGCCACAAGTGGTAAACAAATTCCCAATACAAAAATGTTTCAGATGGAAATTGCATAAAATGAATGATGCTTATTCATAGCCACAGCAGGCTGAGAAAAAAAAAATTAATTTAAAAAGTTATTTTTCAACCCAGCCCAAGAACATCTTATTTCTAAATCAATAGCTGTCTCTAGCCAAACTGAAGTGCTTGTACAACTTCAGACATGTAATTACTTACAAGGATTGGATGAGGAACAAGCACATCAAGGGATATTGCTATGTCAATCTCTCCTTTTATGTTTTATTGTAGCCTTTTGGCTGTTTCAGAGATCAGCACCGAGAACTGATTTTGTTCCCTAGTAGCTGCATTATAAAGAATAATACACTAGATACGATCTCTGATAGCTGCTTTTTCAAACCATTAGTGTCATACCTGAGGGGCAAAGTTTACAGGGAAGAGGCAACTTTAGAGAGATTTAGAATTTTTTTTTTTTTTTTTTTTTTGACTAACCAGTGTCAATTGGACTAAGGTTCCTGGAAATGGGAAAATAAAGATGCCATCACAAGATGTGAAAATAACTTAATTCTAAGAACTCCTCACTTGTAAGACCCTTCACATATGTATAGAAAACATAATATTGTTACATTTCACTACAATATATTATTTATGTCTCCACTGAGGAAGACCCACCATATACATTCTGCCTAGCCAACAGCTGATATGACCATTTGACATTTATTCACTAAAATATTATTAGAGTATTTGAGGGATTGACTTTTAAACTGTCCTCTTAAGTTTTACGCTTTTTATTAAAAAGATTATTTTTAACCAAAATCCTAAAATTTTCAGGTTTTGAAAACATCTTAAAATCCAAAAGATTAATTTTGCTTCTTTTTATCAAAAGTACTATTTTCTTTAAATGTGTTTTTATATATATATGTATGTATTTGTAACATGTACTGTTAAATACTTCATAATTTGCTGTGGGAAAAACCTGTTCTATGCAGATCTAATTTTCAGTATTAGAGTTTTGGGTTTTTTAAGATTAAGAAAAACTTCTATCTCCAAAATCCATTTTTGTCAGCAACAGTAAGTAAAAAAATCATATTTATTTTGCTAGTTAAAATAACTTTCTAAAAGTCACTCCCTAGGATACTTACTGCAATGAGTTGGGTACATGAAACAACACGTAAGTCCTAAAAGGTCTAAGCTTGTATAAGCTCTGCAAGCCTTCCTCCAGTTTCCTTTGTATAGCTAGAAGCTCTTGGCAAGTCTCCCTTCACAGAGAAGCAAGCTCAAATATACAACGCTCCTGAGGTAGCGGTACTTTTTATTAGAAGAGAATGTATTTTAATGAATTGGATACATTTTGTTGCCTCTACTGTTTTCTCTGGTGTTCACTACTCTCCCAAGTGATGAGTCAAAATTTGCATTTTAACAGAAGCCAAGTACTCTACTGGAAAGGCATCATGCTTAAAAGCTCATAAGTAGATTGTTGTCTATTATTTAGTTTATTTAATTTTTTTTCCACCTTTACAGCCTCTTGTTTAACACAATGATTCTGTTAATTGACCTAAATAAATGTCTGTATTTTTGCACATTTGTAAGATTACCATACTAGAACATAAATGTGACTATCAGCTTTGCAGGGCAATTACTCCATCTATTTTGCACTGATCTGATAGCACAAAACAGGTAGAAGCCAACTGAAAACTGCTTGGTTTTGGATTTGAGCTTGCAAGATCTTTTATTACGGAGGGTTTCAGCAGTGTACAGCCAATAGCAAGTGTACAGCTGCTGTAAGGCAGGAGTTAAGCCACCCTGACAACAGTCTTGACACATTCATCAGTGAATAGAAGAGTGCAGAAGACAGTCTCTGTGTATAACTGCACATACAGTTGGCCCCTAATGTTAATTTGCTAAATAGATTAAGCACTTTTCATATTTGATGTATTTTTAGTTTCTTTTTACCCAACCCACATCATTCCAACAGGACTGGGATGGAGGATGCAGCTGTGCTTGCAGGCACGAGAGGACTTCTCTGGTGCCAGACACAACCCTCTTTACCCAGCTCAGCTGCAGCTAAGAGAAGGCACCTGCCCAGAGCCAACATTATTCTGATGGTTGAAAGGGCAGCCAGCCAAACTCAGAGACATGAAGAACACCTGCTGTGTCTTCCTATTGAACAAACCCTTTCCGCTCACAAAAAGATTCATACAAGTTTTCTAGTAGTTAACAGAAAACCCAGCAAAAGACTTTGGGACACAGCAAGCTCTCACGCGATATATGTCTTTGCTGTATTATCAAGCCATTTGCGCTTTTATTGCTTATATTCTCTATGGACCACATAATGGAATTTTGCCTTAAAACTAAAGCAACACAAATTTGACAGTCCTGTCTGAAGCATGAGAAAACTTCTGGGAGGGTGAAAACCAAGGCTTACACATGATGCCAGGTTGCTAAAGAAAGGTCTTAGCCCTATGGTCCTCACCCAGTAGCACTGAGAAGAGGAAGCATCCAGAACACCCAGGAGCAAAGAATGGCCAGAATATCTGCTCATCTTAGCCCCTTGTGCTATTCATGATCTTTTATTCCTTACATAGACATCCCTTTCTGTATCACCAGATGCAAACTGAGGATAGTAAAACACCCTCTGCAGTTCCACTGGGGCATTACATCCTTCTTCACTTCTAAACTGCCACATGATTTTGTGTGCTATTAGAGGAGCTACCTGCTATATCAGAAGTGCTTATACTTCAGTGTATATATATATACAGTTAAACAGTGAGGCCAGACCTTGATGAGTGATTAGTTTAACCCAATGTGCTTATAAAATGACATGTTTCAAAATGGTCGTGTAATTCAAAAGCGGTCTGGTACTGAAAAGCTTTAGTAGTTAAGTCTATTGTGAAAAAAACAGCTTTTTAACTTTCAGCGCTTTAGAGAGGTAAATATTGAAAACATATTCTAAAAGGGTATTTAGTCATTGTACACATTAGCAGTCAAAGTGAATCACTTACAGTGAAGAGGTGTTAATGAGGTCCCAGCATCCCCACTATAAGCATTTGAGGACTGAGTTTTAAGTTTGGACTAGTTCTGGTCTAGTCATGCAGACTAGACATCCATTGCTAGTTCAATCACATGATTCTCCTAGTGCATATCCACTACTTTAACTTCATCAAAAAAGACAAATGGTCACAGCCTTCAAGTATCTCTGGGGTGTGAACTGTGGGACTGCCCCCACACCTCATTCACTTCAGAAATATTTTCCTGATGCAAAGCAAAAGGTTAATGTAGAAGTACCACTAGGCAACTTGCTTTATGCAGTAGTGAGAGAAAACAATATCCAAATACAGAAGATTTTTTAAAAATAAAGTCACAAGGGCTCTCAGAGTTCCCACAACTGAAAACCATTTCAAGATACATATTAAGCCACCAGGAAAAAGCAGAAGTATATTAGCAATGTACTGAAGCAATCATGTTATTTCCATGGGCTTCAATATACTATATTCATTACATATTTGCCAGGTTGATTCTCTAAAAACTAACAAAGCTTTATTGAAGAGCTGACGCAGAGTCAGCTGCTTTCTGCAGCGTTTTGGTGCCACAGCAGTAAGAAGCCTGTGCTCGTGAGGATAAGAAGCAGGTATCAGTGTCACAGCCTTCAGCAGGTCCCTCCCAAGGGCAGGATGAGGGCTTAAGGGAGGAGGAGATAGAGATAAAAATGCTCTTTAAGAGACTTAACTTGCGAGTGTCCTAAATGTACCACGGGGGAGGTTACACCACCTCAGCAACAACATACGGACAATAGGGATGGAGCAACTTCTTGGATCTCCTGCTGGAGTCACTGAGGGACAGAAATTGCCTGGTCTGGAAAGAGACCTTCCATAGCAATATCCATACCAGTTTTGGATGTTCTTACTGCTTTCTAGAAGCAGGGAGGTTTTCTCTGCTTCTTCACCAGTGCAGCCAGTTGCAGATCATTCATAACTTCTGTATGATCTCTTAAGATAGAGTAAAAACCTTTCCCAAAGAAAATTATCACCTGCCTAGCAATCATTTCAATTTTAACCTGAACACCTATTTAAATCTGCTCTCCCTAACTTGGGAGAGGTCAAACAAA